>NC_142291.1:20376587-21018466 GCF_965620075.1 Prunus avium | reverse complement strand
ACAAACTAAGTTGGGCCACACTTCTTGTCAGTCCAGTTTCGTAAGTCACCTTGCAGGTCTCATTTCAGCAATCTGCACAACTCGGATGAGGAGACATTCTTCATAGAGGTTGTTCAATTGGGTGTCTAGTATAACATATCCAAAATTCAGCCCAATTGAACATATGTGGAGTCCTTAGCCCGTCCAACACTGAACCATGCTCAGGAGGATTTGCAGCTGCCAGCTTTGAGCCTTGTCTCCTCCTTTAAGCCATGTGCCTCACCCATGCTGCAACTGACTTTGGATCCAACATAATGAGTGAAGTGGGGAGGTATTCCAGCTATGAAAGTCTAAAGGAGCAAGTTGGTACATGCTGGAGCTATTAAAGAGAAAGCATGTGCATGCATGTAAAGCATAAATGAAATGAAGTCAATTACAGTCTCTGTTCGGCAGCCAAATTGCAAGGCCCAAAACGCACACTTCTACTGCTCCGATGGGAATACTTTCTTCATAGAAGTTGTTCCAATGGGTGTCTAGTATAACATATCCAAATTTCAGCCCCATTGGATACATATTGAAAGCTCAGGCCTTCCTACACCAAACCTGGTGCAGAAGAACCGTTTTTTCCAGCAAAGGTGAAGAAAACCCACATGGGTTGGCAGCAAAAGGCAGCCACAAATTGAACACCTTTGATAATCCCATGTGAAGAAAGCTTGGAGTGCAGCAAAAGAAGTATGGGATGGAATTGATTCCAACCACACTAACATAGACAAGATGAGGTGGGAGTTATGGGTTGTATTAAAGAAGGAATGGTGGTGTTGAATTTCATCATGTTGTTCCTCCCTCTTAGCCCTATAAATAGAGAAGCCTTCAAGCTTCAAAACACACCCCAAGGGGGGGAGCTCTCAAACACTTCTCTAGAGCTCCCTTCCCTTCTCTCCCTCAAATTCTCTTAGTTTCCTTTCAAGTTGTCAATTGTTGTAACAAAATGATTTTACTAAATTTTCCTTCAAGTTTTCTTATTAGTTCCACTTTACTTTTATTTGTAATGTACATTCTTTCTTAAGTATTCAAGTTTAATTAGTTTCCAAGTTTCAATTATGGTTTTTGTTCTTATTCATTATGCTTATAAGTTAATATGCTAGTTTGAATGATTGATCACCATTTAGGCTTGCATGTTAGCTATCTTGGTTTGAATTAAGAGTAGACACCATGCTTTAATTCGAATATGAATAGGAAGAGTATGTATGGACATTCGACAACAGGGATTAGATACATGCATGGTTGTTTAAATTGTTCTTCTATGCTTAATGAGTTCCTAATGCTTCATTTTAGGTTAGACAACAAATGATCAAATTAGGGAATTAGGAACACAAGGTTATGACCAAACAGAATGGTTTAATCATACTTTAGCTAGAATCAATCCGTTAATCTAATTGAACTTGGGAACTTATCTACTTGAGTTATTTTCTTTTCTTTCTTTCTTGTTTTCTTTCTTTTCTTTCTTGTTCTTCTGTTTTGTGTAGGAAAACTGAATTGGATTATTCAATCACCAATCCCTGTGGAATCGACCTCGCACTTACATATGTTACCGAACGACTCGTGCACTTGCGAGTATCACAAGTTGAAGATGCAGCTGAATCCATTTTGGTGCAGCTGAATCGACGCAAGGTGTATTCCATACTTCTAGCGATTGGATTTCACTCAAAACCCACCAAATGACTCCTCCCACCATATTATGATGTTGCATAAGTTTGGGGCTCGATCCGAAATCAATAGGTGTGAGAAATTGGACAATTCAAGTTCAACGGCAGTTTGTTCCTAATTGGAGTGGTTGGTGTATTCCATACTTCTAGCGATTGGATTTCACTCAAAACTCACCAAATGACTCCTCCCACCATATTATGATGTTGCCCAAGTTTTGGGCTCGATCCGATATCAATGGGTGTGAGAAATTAGACAACTCAAGTTCAACGGCAGTTCGTTCCTAATTGGAGTGGTTCGTGCATTCCATACTTCTAGCGATTGGATTTCACTCAAAACTCACCAAAGGACTCCTCCCACCATATTATGATGTTGCCCAAGTTTTGGGCTCTATCCGAAATCAATAGGTGTGAGAAATTGGACAATTCAAGTTCAACGGCAGTTCGTTCCTAATTGGAGTGGTTGCTGTATTCCATACTTCAAGCGATTGGATTTCATTCAAAACTCACCAAATGACTCCTCCCACCATATTATGATGTTGCCCAAGTTTGGGACTCGAGCCGAAATCAATAGGTGTGAGAAATTGGACAATTCAAGTTCAACGGCAGTTCGTTCCTAATTGGAGTGGTTGGTGTGTTCCATACTTCTAGATATTGGATTTCACTCAAAACTCACCAAACGACTCCTCCCACCATATTATGACTAACCAAATGACTCCTCCCACCATATTATGATGTTTCCCAAGTTTTGGGCTCGATCCGAAATCATTAGGTGAAAGAAATTGGACAATTCAAGTTCAACGGCAGTTCGTTCCTAATTGGAGTGGTTGGTGTATTCCATACTTCTAGCTATTGGATTTCACTCAAAACTCACCAAATGATACCTCCCACCATATTATGATGTTGCGCAAGTCTTGGGCTCGATCCGAAATCAATAGGTGAAAGAAATTTGATAATTCAAGTTCAACGGCAGTTCCTTCCTAATTGGAGTGGTGAGTGTATTCCATACTTCTTGCGATTGGATTTCACTCAAAACTCACCAAATGACTCCTCCCACCATATTATAATGTTGCCCAAGTGTTGGGCTCGATCAGAAATCAATAGGTGTGAGAAATTGGACAATTCAAGTTCAACGGCAGTTCGTTCCTAATTGGTGTGGTGGGTGTATTCCATACTTCTAGCGATTGGATTACACCCAAAACTCACCAAATGACCCCTCCCACCATATTATCACGTTGCCCAAGTTTTGGGCTCGATCCGAAATCAATAGGAGAAAGAAATTGGACAATTCAAGTTCAACGGCAGTTCGTTCCTAATTGGAGTGGTTGGTGTATTCCATACTTCTAGCGATTGGATTTCACTCAAAACTCACCAAATGACTCATCCCACCATATTATGATGTTGCCCAAGTTTTGGGCTCGATCCGAAATCAATAGGTGTGAGAAATTGGACAATTCAAGTTCAACGGCTGTTCGTTCCTAATTGGAGTTGTTGGTGTATTCCATACTTCTAGCGATTGGATTTCACTCAAAACTCACCAAATGACTCCTCCCACCATATTATGATGTTGCCCAAGTTTTGGGCTCGATCCGAAATCAATAGGTGTGGGAAATTGGACATTTCAAATTCAACGGCAGTTCGTTCCAAATTGGAGTGGTTGGTGTATTCCATACTTCTAGCGATTCGATTTCACTCAAAAATCACCAAATGACTCCTCCCACCATATTATGATGTTGCCCAAGTTTTGGGCTCGATCCGAAATCAATAGGTGAAAGCAATTGGACAATTCAAGTTCAACGAAAGTTCGTTCCTAATTGGAGTGGTTGGTGTATTCCACACTTCTAGCGATTGGATTTCATTCAAAACTCACCAAATGACTCCTCCCACCACATTATGATGTTGCCCAAGTTTGGGACTCGAGCCGAAATCAATAGGTGTGAGAAATTGGACAATTCAAGTTCAACGGCAGTTCGTTCCTAATTGGAGTGGTTGGTGTGTTCCATACTTCTAGATATTGGATTTCACTCAAAACTCACCAAACGACTCCTCCCACCATATTATGACTAACCAAATGACTCCTCCCACCATATTATGATGTTGCCCAAGTTTTGGGCCTGATCCGAAATCAATAGGTGTGAGAAATTGGACAATTCAAGTTCAACGGGAGTTCGTTCCTAATTGGAGTGGTTGGTGTATTCCATACTTCTAGCGACTGGATTTCGCTCAAAACTCACCAAATGACTCCTCCCACCATATTATGATGTTGCCCAAGTTTTGTGCTCGATCCGAAATCAATAGGGGTGAGAAATTGGACAATTCAAGTTGAACGGCAGTTCGTTTCTAACTGGAGTGGTTGGTGTATTCCATACTTCTAGCGATTGGATTTCACTCAAAACTCACCAAATGACTCCTCCCACCATATTATGATGTTGCCCAAGTTTTGTGCTCGATCCGAAATCAATAGGTGTGAGAAATTGGACAATTCAAGTTCAACGGCAGTTCGTTCCTAATTGGAGGGGTTGGTGTATTCCATACTTCTAGCGATTGGATTTCACCTAAAACTCACCAAATGACCCCTCCCACCATATTATCATGTTGCCCAAGTTTTGGGCTCGATCCGATATCAATGGGTGTGAGAAATTGGACAATTCAAGTTCAATGGCAGTTCGTTCCTAATTGGAGTGGTTGGTGCATTCCATACTTCTAGCGATTGGATTTCACTCAAAACTCACCAAAGGACTCCTCCGTTCATATTATGTTGTTGCCCAAGTTTTGGGCTCGATCCGAAATCAATAGGTGTGAGAAATTGGACGATTCAAGTTCAACGGTAGATCGTTCCTAATTGGAGTGGTTGGTGCATTCCATACTTCTAGCGATTGGATTTCACTCAAAACTCACCAAAGGACTCCTCCCACCATATTATGTTGTTGCCCAAGTTTTGGGCTCGATCCGAAATCAATAGGTGTGAGAAATTGGACGATTCAAGTTCAACGGCAGTTCGTTCCTAATTGGAGTGGTTGGTGTGTTCCATACTTCTAGCCATTGGATTTCACTCAAAACTCACCAAACGACTCCTCCCACCATATTATAACTAACCAAATGACTCCTCCCCCCATATTATGATGTTGCCCAAGTTTTGGGCTCGATCCGAAATCAATAGGTGAAAGAAATTGGACAATTCAAGTTCAACAGCAGTTCGTTCCTAATTGGAGTGGTTGGTGTATTCCATACTTCTAGCTATTGGATTTCACTCAAAACTCACCAAATGACTCCTCCCACCATATTATGATGTTGCCCAAGTTTTGGGCTCGATCCGAAATCAATAGGTGTGAGAAATTGGTCAATTCAAGTTCAACGGCAGTTCGTTCCTAATTGGAGTGGTGGGTGTATTCCATACTTCTAGCGATTGGATTTCATCCAAAGCTCACCGACTGACCCCTCCCACCATATTATCATGTTGCCCAAGTTTTGGGCTCGATCCGAAATTAATAGGTGTAAGAAATTGGGCAATTCAGGTTCAACGGCAGTTCGTTCCTAATTGGAGTGGTTGGTGTATTCCATACTTCTAGCGATTAGATTTCACTCAGTACTCCCCAAATGACTCCTCCCACCATATTATGAAGTTGCCCAAGTTTTGGGCCTGATCCGAAATCAGTAGGTGTGAGAAATTGGACAATTCAAGTTCAACGGCAGTTCGTTCCTAATTGGAGTGGTTGGTGTATTGCACACTTCTAGCGGTTGGATTGCACTCAAAACTCACCAAATGACTCCTCCCACCATATTATGAAGTTCCCCAAGTTTTGGGCCCTATCCGAAATCAATAGGTTTGAGAAATTGGACAATTCAAGTTCAACGGCAGTTCGTTCCTAATTGGAGTGGTTGGTGTATTCCATACTTCTAGCGATTGGATTTCGCTCAAAACTCACCAAATGACTCCTCCCACCATATTATGATGTTGCCCAACTTTGGGGCTCGATCCGAAATCAATAGGTGTGAAAAATTAGACAATTCAAGTTCAACGGTAGTTCGTTCCTAATTGGAGTGGTTGGTGTATTCCATACTTCTGGGTTTTAGATTTCACTCAAAACTCAGCAAATGACTCCTCCCACCATATTATGTTGTTACCCAAGTTTGGGGCTCGATCCTAAATCAATAGGTGTGCGAAATTGGACAATTCAAGTTCAACGGCAGTTCGTTCCTAATTGGAGTGGTTGGTGTATTCCGCACTTCTAGCAACTGGATTTCACTCAAAACCCACCAAATGACTCCTCCCACCATATTATGAATCACCAAATGACTCCTCCCACCATATTATGATGTTGCCCAAGTTTTGGGCTCGATCCGAAATCAATAGGTGAAAGAAATTTGATAATTCAAGTTCAACGGCAGTTCCTTCCTAATTGGAATGGTTGGTGTATTCCATACTTCTAGCGATTTGATTTCATTCAAAACTCACCAAATGACTACTCCCACCATATTATGATGTTGCCCAAGTTTTGGGCACGATCCGAAATCAATAAGTGAAAGAAATTGGAAGATTCAAGTTCAACGGCAATTCGTTCCCAATTGGAGTGGTTGGTGTATTCCATACTTCTAAGGATTGGATTTCACTCAAAACTCACCAAATGACTCCTCCCACCATGTTATGATGTTCCCCAAGTTTTGAGCTCGATCTGAATTCAATAGGTGAAAGAAATTGGACAATTCATGTTCAACGGCAGTTCGTTCCTAATTGGAGTGGTTGGTGTATTCCATACTTCTAGCGATTGGATTTAAATCAAAACTCACCAAGTGACTCCTCCCACCACATTATGATGTTGCCCAAGTTTTCGTCTCGATACGAAATCAATAGGTGCATTCCATACTTCTAGCGATTGGATTTCACTCAAAACTCACCAAATGACTCCTCCCAGCATATTATGATGTTGCCCAAGTTTGGGCTCGATCCGAAATCAATAGGTGAAAGAAATTGCACAATTCAAGTTCAAAGGTAGTTCGATCCTAATTGGAGTGGTTGGTGTAATCCATACTTCTAGCGATTGAATTTGACTCAAAACTCACCAAATGACCCCTCCCACCATATTATGATCTTGCCCAAGTTTTGGGCTCGATCCGAAATTAATAGGTGTTCCAAATTGGACAATTCAAGTTCAACGGCAGTTCGTTCCTAATTGGAGTGGTTGGTGTATTCCATACTTCTAGCGATTGGATTTCACTCAAAACTCTCCACATGACTCCTCCCACCATATTATGATGTTGCCCACGTTAGGGGCTCGATCCGAAATCAATAGGTGTTAGAAATTGGACAATTCATGTTCAACGGCAGTTCGTTCCTAATTGGAATGGTTGGTGTATTCCATACTTGTAGCGATTGGATTTCACTCAAAACCCACCAAATGAATCCTCCCACCACATTACGATGTTGCCCAAGTTTTGGGCTCGATCCGAAATCAATTGGTGTGAGAAATTGGACAATTCAAGTTCAACGGCAGTTCGTTCCAAATTGGAGTGGTTGGTGTATTCCATACTTCTAGCGATTCGATTTCACTCAAAACTCACCAAATGACTCCTCCCACCATATTATGATGTTGCCCAAGTTTTGGGCCCGGTCCGTAATCAATAGGTGTGAGAAATTGGACAATTCAAGTTCAACGGTAGTTCCTTCCTAATTGGAGTAGTTGGTGTATTCCATACTTCTAGCGATTGGATTTCACTCAAAACTCACCAAATGACTCCTAACACCATATTGTGATGTTGCCCAAGTTTGGAGCTCGGTCCGAAATCAATAGGTGTGAGAAATTGGACAATTCAAGTTCAACGGCTGTTCGTTCCTAATTGGAGTGGTTGGTGTATTCCATAATTCAAGCGATTGGATTTCACTCAAAACTCACCAAATGACGCCTCCCACCGTATTATGATGTTGGCCAAGTTTTGGTCTCGATCCTAAATCAATAGGTGTGACAAATTGGACAATTCAAGTTCAACGGCAGTTCGTTCCTAATTGGGGTGGTTGGTGTATTCCATACTTCTAGCAATTGGATTTCACACAAAACTCACCGAATGACTCCTCCCACCATATTATGATGTTGCCCAGGTTTTGGGTTCAATACGAAATCAATAGGTGTGAGAAATTGGGCAATTCAAGTTCAACGGCAGTTCGTTCCTAGTTGGAGTGGTTGGTGTATTCCATACTTCTAGCGATTGGATTTCACTGAAAACTCCCCAAATGACTCCACCCACCGTATTATGTTGTTGCCCAAGTTTTGGGCTCGATCCGAAATCAATAGGTGTTCCAAATTGGACAATTCAAGTTCAACGGTAGTTCGTTCCTAATTGGAGTGGTTGGTGTATTCCATACTTCTAGCGATTGGATTTCACTCAAAACTCACCAAATGACTCCTCCCACCATATTATGATGTTGCCCAAGTTTTGGGCTCGATCCGAAATCAATAGGTGTGAGAAATTGGACAATTCAAGTTCAACGGCAGTTCGTTCCTAATTGGAGTGGTTGGTGTATTCCATACTTCTAGCGAATGGATTTCACTCAAAACTCACCAAATGACTCCTCCCACCATATTATGATGTTGCCCAAGTTTTGGGCTCGATCCGAAATCAATAGGTGTTCCAAATTGGACAATTCAAGTTCAACGGCAGTTCGTTCCTAATTGGAGTGGTTGGTGTATTCCATACTTCTAGCGATTGGATTTCACTCAAAACTCACCAAATGACTCGTCCCACCATATTACGATGTTGCCCAAGTTTTAGGCTCGATCCGAAATCAATAGGTGTGAGAAATTGGACAATTCAAGTTCAACGGCAGTTCGTTCCTAATTGGAGTGGTTGGTGTATTCCATACTTCTAAAGATTGGATTTCACTCAAAACTCACCAAATGACTCCTCCCACCATATTATGATGCTGCCCAAGTTTTGGGCTCGGTCCGAAATCAATAGGTGTAAGAAATTGGACAATTTAAGGTCAACGGCAGTTCATTCCTAATTGGAGTGGTTGGTGTCTTCGATACTTCTAGCGATTGGATTTCACTCAAAACTCACCGAATGACTCCTCCCACCATATTATGATGTTGCCCAAGTTTTGGGCTCGATCTGAAATCAATAGGTGTTCCAAATTGGACAATTCAAGTTCAACGGCAGTTCGTTCCTAATTGGAGTGGTTGGTGTCTTCGATACTTCTAGCGATTGGATTTCACTCAAAACTCACCAAATGACTCCTCCCACCATATTATGATGTTGCCCAACTTTGGGGCTCGATCCGAAATCAATAGGTGTGAAAAATTGGACAATTCAAGTTCAACGGCAGTTCGTTCCTAATTGGAGTGGTTGGTGTATTCCATACTTCTAGGTTTTAGATTTCACTCAAAACACAGCAAATGACTCCTCCCACCATATTATGATCTTGCCCAAGTTTTGGGCTCGATGCGAAATTAATAGGTGTTCCAAATTGGACAATTCAAGTTCAACGGCAGTTCGTTCCAAATTGGTGTGGTTGGTGTATTCCATACTTCTAGCGATTGGATTTAAATCAAAACTGACCAAATGACTCCTCCCACCATGTTAGAAAGTTGCCCAAGTTTTCGTCTCGATACGAAATCAATAGGCGTTCCAAATTGGACAATTCAAGTTCAACGGCAGTTCGTTCCTAATTGGAGTGGTTGGTGTATTCCATACTTCTAGCGATTGGGTTTCACTCAAAACTCACCAAATGATTCCACCCACCATATTATGATGTTGCCCAAGTTTTGGGCTCGATCCGAAATCAATAGGTGTTCCAAATTGGACAATTCAAGTTCAACGGCAGTACGTTCCTAATTGAAGTGGTCGGTGTATTCCATAGTTCTAGCAATTGGATTTCACTCAAAACTCACCAAATGACTCCTCCCACCATATTATGATGTTACCCAAGTTTTGGGCCCGATCCGAAATCAATAGGCGTTCCAAATTGGACAGTTCAAGTTCAACGGCAGTTCGTTCCTAATTGGAGTGGTTGGTGTATTCCATACTTCTAGCAATTGGATTTCACTCAAAACTCACCAAATGACTCCTCCCACCATATTATGGTGTTGCCCAAGTTTTGGGCTCGATCCGAAATCAATAGGTGTGAGAAATTGGACAATTCAAGTTCAACGGCAGTTCGTTCCTAATGGGAGTGGTTGGTGTATTCCATACTTCTAGCGATTGGATGTCACTCAAAACTCACCAAATGACTCCTCCCACCATATTATGATGTTGCCCAAGTTTTGGGCTCGATCCGAAATCAATAGGTGTGAGAAACTGCACAATTCAAGTTCAACGGCAGTTCGTTCCTAACGGGAGTGGTTGGTGTATTCCATACTTCTAGCGATTGGATTTCACTAAAAACTCACCAAATGACTCCACCCACCATATTATGATGTTGCCCAAGTTTTGGGCTCGATCCGAAATCAATAGGTGTTCCAAATTGGACAATTCAAGTTCAACGGTAGTTCGTTCCTAATTGGAGTGGTTGGTGTATTCCATACTTCTAGCGATTGGATTTCACTCAAAACTCACCAAATGACTCCTCCCACCATATTATGATGTTGCACAAGTTTGGGGTTCGATCCGAAATCAATAGGTGTGAGAAATTGCACAATTCAAGTTCAACGGCAGTTCGTTCCTAATTGGAGTGGTTGGTGTATTCCATACTTCTACCAACTGGATTTCGCTCAAAACTCAACAAATGACCCCTTCCACCAAATTATGACGTTGCCCAAGTTTGGGGCTCGATCCGAAAACAATAGGTGTGAGAAATTGGACAATTCAAGTTCAACTGCAGTTCGTTCCTAATTGGAGTGGTTGGTGTATTCCATACTTCTAGCGATTCGATTTCACTCAAAACTCACCAAATGACTCCTCCTACCATAATATGATGTTGCACAAGTTTGGGGTTCGATCCGAAATCAATAGGTGTGAGAAATTGGAGAATTCAAATTCAACGGCAGTTCGTTCCTAATTGGAGTGGTTGGTGTATTCCATACTTCTAGCTATTGGATTTCACTCAAAACTCTCCAAATGACTCCTCCCACCATATTATGATGTTGCCCAACTTTTGGGCTCGATCCGAAATCAATAGGTGTGAGAAACTGCACAATTCAAGTTCAACGGCAGTTCGTTCCTAACATGAGTGGTTGGTGTATTCCGTACTTCTAGCGATTGGATTTCACTCAAAACTCACCAAATGACTCCACCCACCATATTATGATGTTGCCCAAGTTTTGGGCTCGATCCGAAATCAATAGGTGTGAGAAATTGGACAATTCAATTTCAACGGCAGTTCGTTCCTAATTGGAGTGGTTGGTGTATTCCATACTTTTATCGATTGGATTTCACTCAAAACTCACCAAATGACTCCTCCCCCCATATTATGATGTTGCCCAAGTTTTGGGATCGATCCGAAATCAATAGGTGTGAGAAATTGGACAATTCAATTTCAACGGCAGTTCGTTACTAATTGGAGTGGTTGGTGTATTCCACACTTCTAGCGATTGGATTTCACTCAAAACTCTCCAAATGACTCCTCAAACCATATTATGATGTTGCCCAAGTTTTGGGCTCGATCCGAAATCAATAGGTGTCAAAAATTGGACAATTCAAATTTAACGGCAGTTCGTTCCTAATTGGAGTGGTTGGTGAGTTCCATACTTCTAGCTATTGGATTTCACTCAAAACTCACCAAATGACTCCTCCCACCATATTATGATGTTGCACAAGTTTGGGGTTCGATCCGAAATCAATAGGTGTGAGAAATTGCACAATTCAAGTTCAACGGCAGTTCGTTCCTAATTGGAGTGGTTTGTGTATTCCATACTTCTAGCGTTTGGATTTCACTCAAAACTCACCAAATGACTCCTCCCACCATATTATGATGTTGCACAAGTTTGGGGTTCGATCCGAAATCAATAGGTGTGAGAAATTGCACAATTCAAGTTCAACGGCAGTTCGTTCCTAATGGGAGTGGTTGGTGTATTCCATACTTCTAGCGATTAGATTTCACTCAAAACTCACCAAATGACTCCTCCCACCATATTATGATGTTGCCCAAGTTTTGGGCTCGATCCGAAATCAATAGGTGTTCCAAATTGGACAATTCAAGTTCAACGGCAGTTCGTTCCTAATTGGAGTGGTTTGTGTATTCCATACTTCTAGCGTTTGGATTTCACTCAAAACTCACCAAATGACTCCTCCCACCATAGTATCATGTTGCCCAAGTTTTGGTCTCGATCCGATATCAATAGGTCTTCCAAATTGGACAATCCAAATTCAACGGCAATTCATTCCTAATTGGAGTGGTTGGTGTATTCCATACTTCTAGCGATTCGATTTCACCCAAAACTCACCAAATGGATTCTCCCACCATATTATGATGTTGCCCAAGTTTTGGGCCCGATCCGAAGTCAATAGGTGGGAGAAATTGGACAATTCAAGTTCAACGGCAGTTCGTTCCTAATTGGAGTGGTTGGTGTATTCCATACTTCTAGCTATTGGATTTCACTCAAAACTCAACAAATGACTCCTCCCACCATATTATGATGTTGCCCAAATTTTGGGCTCGATCCGAAATCAATAGGTGTGAGAAATTGGACAATTCAAGTTCAACGGCAGTTCGTTCCTAGTTGGAGTGGTTGGTGTATTCCACACTTCTAGCGATTGGATTTCACTCAAAACTCACCAAATGACTCCTCCCACCGTATTATGATGTTGCCCAAGTTTGGGGTTCGATCCGAAATCAATAGGTGTGAGAAATTGCAAAATTAGAGTTCAACGGCAGTTCGTTCCTAATGGGAGTGGTTAGTGTATTCCATACTTCTAGCGATTGGATTTCACCCAAAACTCACCAAATGACTCCTCCCACCATATTATGATGTTGCCCATGTTTTGGGCTCGATCCGAAGTCAATAGGTGTGAGAAATTGGACAATTCAAGTTCAACGGCAGTTCGTTCCTAATTGGAGGGGTTGGTTTATTCCATACTTCTAGCGATTGGATTTCACTCAAAACTCACCAAATGACTCCTCCCACCATATTATGATGTTGCACAAGTTTGGGGTTCGATCCGAAATCAATAGGTGTGAGAAATTGCACAATTCAAGTTCAACGGCAGTTCGTTCCTAATTGGAGTGGTTGGTGTATTCCATACTTCTAGCGATTGGATTTCACTCAAAACTCTCCAAATGACTCCCCCCACCATATTATGATGTTGCCCAAGTTTTGGGCTCGATCCGAAATCAATAGGTGTTCCAAATTGGACAATTCAAGTTCAACAGCAGTTCGTTCCTAATTGGAGTGGTTGGTGTATTCCATACTTCTAGAGATTGGATTTCACTCAAAACTCACCAAATGACTCCTCCCACCATATTATGATGTTGCCCAAGTTTTGGGCTCGATCCGAAATCAATAGGTGTTCCAAATTGGACAATTCAAGTTCAACGGTAGTTCGTTCCTAATTGGAGTGGTTGGTGTATTCCATACTTCTAGCGATTGGATTTCACTCAAAACTCACCAAATGACTCCTCCCACCATATTATGATGTTGCACAAGTTTGGGGTTCGATCCGAAATCAATAGGTGTGAGAAATTGCACAATTCAAGTTCAACGGCAGTTCGTTCCTAATTGGAGTGGTTGGTGTATTCCATACTTCTACCAACTGGATTTCACTCAAAACTCAACAAATGACCCCTCCCACCATATTATGATGTTGCCCAAGTTTTCGGCTCGATCCGAAATCAATAGGTGTGAGAAACTGCACAATTCAAGTTCAACGGCAGTTCGTTCCTAACGGGAGTGGTTGGTGTATTCCATACTACTAGCGATTGGATTTCACTCAAAACTCACCAAATGACTCCTCAAACCATATTATGATGTTGCCCAAGTTTTGGGCTCGATCCGAAATCAATAGGTGTCAAAAATTGGACAATTCAAATTTAACGGCAGTTCGTTCCTAATTGGAGTGGTTGGTGAGTTCCATACTTCTAGCTATTGGATTTCACTCAAAACTCACCAAATGACTCCTCCCACCATATTATGATGTTGCACAAGTTTGGGGTTCGATCCGAAATCAATAGGTGTGAGAAATTGCACAATTCAAGTTCAACGGCAGTTCGTTCCTAACTGGAGTGGTTTGTGTATTCCATACTTCTAGCGTTTGGATTTCACTCAAAACTCACCAAATGACTCCTCCCACCATATTATGATGTTGCACAAGTTTGGGGTTCGATCCGAAATCAATAGGTGTGAGAAATTGCACAATTCAAGTTCAACGGCAGTTCGTTCCTAATGGGAGTGGTTGGTGTATTCCATACTTCTAGCGATTGGATTTCACTCAAAACTCACCAAATGACTCCTCCCACCATATTATGATGTTGCCCAAGTTTTGGGCTCGATCCGAAATCAATAGGTGTTCCAAATTGGACAATTCAAGTTCAACGACAGTTCGTTCCTAATTGGAGTGGTTTGTGTATTCCATACTTCTAGCGTTTGGATTTCACTCAAAACTCACCAAATGACTCCTCCCACCATATTATGATGTTGCACAAGTTTGGGGTTCGATCCGAAATCAATAGGTGTGAGAAATTGCACAATTCAAGTTCAACGGCAGTTCGTTCCTAATTGGAGTGGTTGGTGTATTCCATACTTCTAGCGATTGGATTTCACTCAAAACTCACCAAATGACTCCTCCCACCACATTATGATGTTGCCCAAGTTTTGGGCTCGATCCGAAATCAATAGGTGTGAGAAATTGGACAATTCAAGTTCAACGGCAGTTCGTTCCTAATTGGAGTGGTTGGTGTATTCCATACTTCTAGCGATTGGATTTCACTCAAAACTCACCAAACGACTCCTCCCACCATATTTTGATGTTGCCCAAGTTTTGGGGTCGATCCGACCTCAATAGGTGTGAGAAATTGGACAATTTAAGTTCAACGGCAGTTCGTTCCTAATTGGAGTGGTTGGAGTATTCCATATTTCTGGCGATTGGATTTCACTCAAAACTCACAAAATGACTCCTCCCACCATATTATGATGTTGCACAAGTTTGGGGTTCCATCCGAAATCAATAGGTGTTAGAAATTGGACAATTCATGTTCAACGGCAGTTTGTTCCAAATTGCAGTGGTTGGTGTATTCCATACTTCTACCGATTGGATTTCACTCAAAACTCACTAAATGACTCCTCCCACCATATTATGATGTTGCCCAAGTTTTGGTCTCGATTCGAAATCAATAGGTGTTCCAAATTGGACAATTCAAGTTCAACGGCAGTTCGTTCCTAATTCGAGTGGTTGGTGTATTCCATACTTCTAGCGATTGGATTTCACTCAAAACCCACCAAATGACTTCCCCCACCATATTATGATGTTGCCCAAGTTTTGGGCACGATCCGAAATCAATAGGTGTGAAAAATTGAGTAATTTAAGTTCAACGGTAGTTCGTTCCTTATTGGAGTGGTTGGTGTATTCCATGTTTCTAGCGATTGTATTTCACTCAAAACTCAGCAAATGACTCCTTCCACAATATTATGATGTTGCCCAAGTTTTGGGCTCGATCCGAAATCAATAGGTGTGAAAAATTGAGTAATTTAAGTTCAACGGTAGTTCGTTCCTTATTGGAGTGGTTGGTGTATTCCATGTTTCTAGCGATTGTATTTCACTCAAAACTCAGCAAATGACTCCTTCCACAATATTATGATGTTGCCCAAGTTTTGGGCTCGATCCGAAATCAATAGGTGTTCCAAATTGGACAATTCAAGTTCAACGGCAGTTCGTTCCTAATTGGAGTGGTTGGTGTATTCCATACTTCTAGCGATTGGATTTCACTCAAAACTCACCGAATGACTCCTCCCACCATATTATGGTGTTGCCCAAGTTTTGGGATCGATCCGAAATCAATAGGTATGAGAAATTGGACAATTCAAGTTCAACGGCAGTTCGTTCCTAATTGGAGTGGTTGGTGTATTCCATACTTCTAGCGATTGGATTTCACTGAAAACTGTCCAAAAGACTCCTCCCACCATATTATGATGTTGCCCAAGTTTTGTGCTAGATCCGAACTCAATAGGTGTGAGAAATTGGACAATTTAAGTTCAACGGCAGTTCGTTCCTATTTGAAGTGGTTGGTGTATTCCATACTTCTAGCGATTGGATTTCACTCAAAACTCACCAAATGACTCCGCCCACCATTTTATGATGTTGCAAAAGTTTGGGGTTCCATCCGAAATCAATAGGTGTTCCAAATTGGACAATTCAAGTTCAACGGCAGTTCGTTCCTATTTGGAGTGGTTGGTGTTTTCCATACTTCTGGCGATTGGATTTCACTGAAAACTCACCAAATGACTCCTCCCACCATATTATGTTGTTGCCCAAGTTTTGGGCTCGATCCGAAATCAATACGTGTTCCAAATTGGACAATTCAAGTTCAACGGCAGTAAGTTCCTAATTGGAGTGTTTGGTGTATTCCATACTTCTGGCGATTGGATTTCACTCAAAACTCACCGAATGACTCCTCCCACCATATTATGATGTTGCCCAAGTTTTGGGATCGATCCGAAATCAATAGGTATGAGAAATTGGACAATTCAAGTTCAACGGCAGTTCATTCCTAATTGGAGTGGTTGGTGTATTCCATACTTCTAGCGATTGGATTTCACTCAAAACTGTCCAAATGACTCCTCCCACCATATTATGATGTTGCCCAAGTTTTGGGCTCGATACGAACTCAATAGGTGTGAGAAATTGGACAATTCAAGTTCAACGGCAGTTCGTTCCTAATTGGAGTGGTTGGTGTATTCCATACTTCTAGCGATTGGATTTCGCTGAAAACTCACCAAATGACTCCTCCCAACATATTATGATGTTGCCCAAGTTTTGGGCTCGATCCGAAATCAATAAGTGTGAGAAATTGGGCAATTCAAGTTCAACGGCAGTTCGTTCGTAATTGGAGTGGTTGGTGTATTCCATACTTCTAGCGATTGGATTTCACTCAAAACTCACCAAATGACTACTCCAACAATATTATGATGTTGCACAAGTTTTGGGCAAGATCCGAAATCAATAGGTGTTCCAAATTGGACAATTCAAGTTCAACGGCAGTTCGTTCCTATTTGGAGTGGTTGGTGTTTTCCATACTTCTAGCGATTGGATTTCACTCAAAACTCACCAAATGACACCTCCCACCATATTATGATGTTGCCCAAGTTTGGGGCTCGATCCGAAATCAATAGGTGTGAGAAATTGGACAATTCAAGTTCAACGGCAGTTCGTTCCTAATTGGAGTGGTTGGTGTATTCCATACTTCTAGCGATTGGATTTCACTCAAAACTCACCAAATGACTACTCCAACAATATTATGATGTTGCCCAAGTTTTGGGCTCGATCCGAACTCACTAGGAGTGAGAAATTGGACACTTCAAGTTCAACGGCAGTTTGTTCCTAATTGGAGTAGTTGGTGTATTCCATACTTCTAGCGATTGGATTTCACTGAAAACTTTCCAAATGACTACTCCCAACATATTATGATGTTGCCCAAGTTTTGGGCTCGATCCGAAATCAATAGGTGTGAGAAATTGGGCAATTCAAGTTCAACGGCAGTTCGTTCCTAATTGGAGTGGTTGGTGTATTCCATACTTCTAGCGATTGGATTTCACTAAAAACTCACCAAATGACTACTCCAACAATATTATGATGTTGCACAAGTTTTGGGCTCGATCCGAAATCAATAGGTGTTCCAAATTGGACAATTCAAGTTCAACGGCAGTTCGTTCCTAATTGGAGTGGTTGGTGTATTCCATACTTCTAGCGATTGGATTTCACTCAAAACTCACCAAATGACTCCTCCCACCATATTTTGATGTTGCCCAAGTTTTGGGCTCGATCCGAAATCAATAGGTGTGAGAAATTGGACAATTCAAGTTCAATGGCAGTTCATTCCTAGTTGGAGTGGTTGGTGTATTCCATACTTCTAACGATTGGATTTCACTCAAAACTCACCAAATGACTACTCCAACAATACTATGATGTTGCCCAAGTTTTTGGCTCGATCCGAAATCAATAGGTGTTCCAAATTGGACAATTCAAGTTCAACGGCAGTTCGTTCCTAATTGGAGTGGTTGGTGTATTCCATACTTCTAGCGATTGGATTTCACTCAAAACTCACCAAATGACACCTCCCACCATATTATGATGTTGCCCAAGTTTTGGGCTCGATCCGAAATCAATAGGTGTTCCAAATTGGACATATCAAGTTCAACGGCAGTTCGTTCCTAATTGGAGTGGTTGGTGTATTCCATACTTCTAGCGATTGGATTTCACTCAAAACTCACCAAATGACTCCTCCCACCATATTATGATGTTGCACAAGTTTGGGGTTCCATCCGAAATCAATAGGTGTGAGAAATTGTCCAATTGAAGTTCAACGGCAGTTCGTTCCTAATTGGAGTGGTTGGTGTATTCCATACTTCTAGCGATTGGATTTCACTCAAAACACAACAAATCACTCCCCCCACCATATTATGATGTTGCCCAAGTTTTGGGCTCGATCCGAAATCAATAAGTGTGAGAAATTGGACAATTCAAGTTCAACGGCAGTTCGTTCCTAATGGGAGTGGTTGGTGTATTCCATACTTCTAGCGATTGGATTTCACTCAAAACTCACCAAATGACTCCTCCCACTATATTATGATGTTGCCCAAGTTTTGGGCTCGATCCGAAATCAATAGGTGTTCCAAATTGGACAATTCAAGTTCAGCGGCAGTTCGTTCCTAATTGCAGTGGTTGGTGTATTCCATACTTCTAGCGATTGGATTTCACTCAAAACTCACCAAATGACTCCTCCCACCATATTATGATGTTGCCCAAGTTTTGGGCTCGATCCGAAATCAATAGGTGTTCCAAATTGGACAATTCAAGTTCAACGGCAGTTCGTTCCAAATTGGAGTGGTTGGTGTATTCCATACTTCTAGCGATTGGATTTCACGCAAAACTCACCAAATGACTCCTCCCACCATATTATGATGTTGGCCAAGTTTTGGGCTCGATCCGAAATCAATAGGTGTGAGAAATTGGACAATTCAAGTTCAACGGCAGTTCGTTCCAAAATGGAGTGGTTGGTGTATTCCGTACTTCTAGCGATTGGATTTCACTCAAAACATACCAAATGACTCCTCCCACCATATTATGTTGTTGCCCAAGTTTTGGGCTCGATCCGAACTCAATAGGTGTGAGAAATTGGACAAATCAATTTCAACGGCAGTTCGTTCCTAATTGGAGTGGTTGGTGTATTCCTTACTTCTAGCGATTGGATTTCGCTCAAAACTCACTAAATGACTCCTCCCACCATATTATGATATTGCCCAAGTTTTCGTCTCGATCCGAAATTAATAGGTGTTCCAAATTTGACAATTCAAGTTCAACGGCACTTCGTTCCCAATTGGAGTGGTTGGTGTATTCCATACTTCTAGCGATTGGATTTCACTCAAAACTCACCAAACGACTCCTCCCACCATATTATGCTGTTGCCAACGTTTGGGGCTCGATCCGAAATTCATAGGTGTGAGAAATTAGACAATTCAAGTTCAACGGCAGTTCGTTCCTAAATGGAGTGGTTGGTGTATTCCGTACTTCTAGCGATTGGATTTCACTCAAAACTTACCAAATGACTCCTCCCACCATATTATGTTGTTGCCCAAGTTTTGGGCTCGATCCGAACTCAATAGGTGTGAGAAATTGGACAAATTAATTTCAACGGCAGTTCGTTCCTAATTGGAGTGGTTGGTGTATTCCTTACTTCTAGCGATTAGATTTCACTCAAAACTCACCAAATGACTACTCCAACAATATTATGATGTTGCACAAGTTTTGGGCAAGATCCGAAATCAATAGGTGTTCCAAATTGGACAATTCAAGTTCAACGGCAGTTCGTTCCTATTTGGAGTGGTTGGTGTTTTCCATACTTCTAGCGATTGGATTTCACTCAAAACTCACCAAATGACACCTCCCACCATATTACGATGTTGCCCAAGTTTGGGGCTCGATCCAAAATCAATAGGTGTGAGAAATTGGACAATTCAAGTTTAACGGCAGTTCGTTCCTAATTGGAGTGGTTGGTGTATTCCATACTTCTAGCGATTGGATTTCACTCAAAACTCACCAAATGACTCCTCCCACCATATTATGATGTTGCACAAGTTTGGGGTTCCATCCGAAATCAATAGGTGTGAGAAATTGGACAATTGAAGTTCAACGGAAGTTCGTTCCTAATTGGAGTGGTTGGTGTATTCCATACTTCTAGCGATTGGATTTCACTCAAAACACACCAAATGACTCCCCCCACCATATTATGATGTTGCCCAAGTTTTGGGCTCGATCCGAAATCAATAGGTGTGAGAAATGGACAATTCAAGTTCAACGGCAGTTCGTTCCTAATTCGAGTGCTTGGTGCATTCCATACTTCTTGCGATTGGACTCCACTCAAAACTCCCCAAATGACTCCTCCCACCATATTATGATGTTGCCCAAGTTTTGGGCTCGATCCGAAATCAATTGGTGTGAGAAATTGGTCAATTCAATTTCAACGACAGTTCGTTCCTAATTGGTGTGGTTGGTGTATTCCAAACTTCTAGCGATTGGATTTCACTCAAAACTCACCAAATGACTCCTCCCACCATATTATGATGTTGCCCAAGTTTGGGGCTCGATCCGAAATCAATAGGTGTGAAAAATTGGACAACTCAAGTTCAACGGCAGTTCGTTCCTAACGGCAGTTCGTTCCTAATTGGAGTGGTTGGTGTATTCCATACTTCTAGCGATTGGATTTCACTCAAAACTCACCAAATGACTCCTCCCACCATATTATGAAGTTGCCCAAGTTTTGGGCTCGATCCGAAATCAATAGGTGTGAGAAATTGGACAATTCAAGTTCAACGGCAGTTCGTTCCTAATTGGAGTGGTTGGTGTATTCCATACTTCAAGCGATTGGATTTCACTCAAAACTCACCAAATGATTCCTCCCACCATATTATGATGTTGCCCATGTTTGGGGCTCGATCCGAAATCAATAGGTGTTCGAAATTGGACAATTCAAGTTCAACGGCAGTTCGTTCCTAATTGGAGTGGTTGGTGTATTCCATACTTCTAGCGATTGGATTTCACTCAAAACTCACCAAAAGACTCCTCCCACCATATTATGCTGTTGCCAACGTTTGGGGCTCGATCCGAAATCCATAGGTGTGAGAAATTAGACAATTCAAGTTCAACGGCAGTTCGTTCCTAAATGGAGTGGTTGGTGTATTCCGTACTTCTAGCGATTGGATTTCACTCAAAACTTACCAAATGACTCCTCCCACCATATTATGTTGTTGCCCAAGTTTTGGGCTCGATCCGAACTCAATAGGTGTGAGAAATTGGACAAATCAATTTCAACGGCAGTTCGTTCCTAATTGGAGTGGTTGGTGTATTCCTTACTTCTAGCGATTGGATTTCGCTCAAAACTCACCAAATGACTCCTCCCACCATATTATGATATTGCCCAAGTTTTCGTCTCGATCCGAAATCAATAGGTGTTCCAAATTGGACAATTCAAGTTCAACGGCACTTTGTTCCCAATTGGAGTGGTTGGTGTATTCCATACTTCGAGCGATTGGATTTCACTCAAAACTCACCAAATGACTCCTCCCACCATATTATGATGTTGCCCAAGTTTTGGGCTCGATCCGAAATCAATAGGTGTTCGAAATTCGACAAGTCAAGTTCAACGGCAGTTCATTCCAAATTGGAGTGGTTGGTGTATTCCGTTCTTCTAGCGATTGGATTTCACTCAAAACTCACCAAATGACTCCTCCCACCATATTATCATGTTGCCCAAGTTTTGGGCTCAATCCGAAATCAATAGGTGTTCGAAATTGGACAATTCAAGTTCAACGGCAGTTCGTTCCTAATTCGAGTGCTTGGTGCATTCCATACTTCTAGCGATTGGACTCCACTCAAAATCACCAAATGACTCCTCCCACCATATTATGATGTTGCCCAAGTTTTGGGCTCGATCCGAAATCAATTGGTGTGAGAAATTGGTCAATTCAATTTTAACGACAGTTCGTTCCTAATTGGTGTGGTTGGTGTATTCCATATTTCTAGCGATTGGATTTCACTCAAAACTCACCAAATGACTCCTCCCACCATATTATGATGTTGCCCAAGTTTTGGGCTCTATCCGAAATCAATAGGTGTGAGAAATTGGACAATTCAAGTTCAACGGCAGTTCGTTCCTAATTGGAGTGGTTGGTGTATTCCATACTTCTAGCGATTGGATTTCACTCAAAACTCACCAAATGACTCCTCCCACCATATTATGATGTTGCCCAAGTTTTGGGCTCGATCCGAAATCAATAGGCGTTCCAAATTGGACAATTCAAGTTCAACGGCAGTTCGTTCCTAATTGGAGTGGTTGGTGTATTCCATACTTCTCGCGTTTGGATTTCACTCAAAACTCACCAAATGACTCCTCCCACCATATTATGATGTTGCCCAAGTTTTGCGCTCGATCCGAAATCAATAGTTGTGAGAAATTGGACAATTCAAGTTCAACGGCAGTTCGTTCCTAATTGGAGTGGTTGGTGTATTCCATACTTCTAGCGATTGGATTTCTCTCAAAACTCACCAAATGACTCCTCCCACCATATTATGATGTTGCCCAAGTTTTGGGCTCCATCCGAAATCAATAGTTGTGAGAAATTGGACAATTCAAGTTGAACGGCAGTTCGTTCCTAATTGGAGTGGTTGGTGTATTCCATACTTCTAGCGATTGGATTTCACTCAAAACTCACCAAATGACTCCTCCCACCATATTATGATGTTGCCCAAGTTTGGGGCTCGATCCGAAATCACTAGGTGTGAGAAATTGGACAATTCAAGTTCTACGGCAATTCGTTCCTAATTGGAGTGGTTGGTGTATTCCACACTTCTAGCAATTGGATTGCACTCAAAACTCACCAAACGACTCCTCCCACCATATTATGATGTTGTCCAAGTTTTGGGCTCGATCCGAAATCAATAGGTGTTCGAAATTGGACAATTCAAGTCCAACGGCAGTTCGTTTCTAATTGGAGTGGTTGGAGTATTCCATACTTCTAGCGATTGGATTTCACTCAAAACTCACCAAATGACCCTCCCACCATATTATGATGTTGCCCAAGTTTTGGGCTCGATCCGAAATCAATAGGTGTGAGAAATTGGACAATTCAAGTTCAACGGCAGTTCATTCCAAATTGGAGTGGTTGGTGTATTCCGTTCTTCTAGCGATTGGATTTCACTCAAAACTCACCAAATGACTCCTCCCACCATATTATCATGTTGCCCAAGTTTTGGGCTCAATCCGAAATCAATAGGTGTTCGAAATTGGACAATTCAAGTTCAACGGCAATTCGTTCCTCATTCGAGTGCTTGGTGCATTCCATACTTCTAGCGATTGGACTCCACTCAAAATCACCAAATGACTCCTCCCACCATATTATGATGTTGCCCAAGTTTTGGGCTCGATCCGAAATCAATTGGTGTGAGAAATTGGTCAATTCAATTTTAACGACAGTTCGTTCCTAATTGGTGTGGTTGGTGTATTCCATACTTCTAGCGATTGGATTTCACTCAAAACTCACCAAATGACTCCTCCCACCATATTATGATGTTGCCCAAGTTTTGGGCTCGATCCGAAATCAATAGGTGTGAGAAATTGGACAATTCAAGTTCAACGGCAGTTCGTTCCTAATTGGAGTGGTTGGTGTATTCCATACTTCTAGCGATTGGATTTCACTCAAAACTCACCAATTGACTCCTGCCACCATATTATGATGTTGCCCATGTTTGGGGCTCGATCCGAAATCAATAGGTGTTCGAAATTGGACAATTCAAGTTCAACGGCAGTTCGTTCCAAATTCGAGTGGTTGGTGTATTCCATACTTCTAGCAATTGGATTTCACTCAAAACTCACCAAAGGACTCCTCCCACCATATTATGATGTTGCCCAAGTTTTGGGCTCGATCCGAAATCAATAGTTGTGAGAAATTGGACAATTCAAGTTCAACGGCAGTTCGTTCCAAATTCGAGTGGTTGGTGTATTCCATACTTCTAGCAATTGGATTTCACTCAAAACTCACCAAAGGACTCCTCCCACCATATTATGATGTTGCCCAAGTTTTGGGCTCGATCCGAAATCAATAGTTGTGAGAAATTGGACAATTCAAGTTCAACGGCAGTTCGTTCCTAATTGGAGTGGTTGGTGTATTCCATACTTTTAGCGATTGGATTTCTCTCAAAACTCACCAAATGACTCCTCCCACCATATTATGATGTTGCCCAAGTTTTGGGCTCCATCCGAAATCAATAGTTGTGAGAAATTGGACAATTCAAGTTGAACGGCAGTTCATTCCTAATTGGAGTGGTTGGTGTATTCCATACTTCTAGCGATTGGATTTCACTCAAAACTCACCAAATGACTCCTCCCACCATATTATGATGTTGCCCAAGTTTGGGGCTCGATCCGAAATCACTAGGTGTGAGAAATTGGACAATTCAAGTTCTACGGCAATTCGTTCCTAATTGGAGTGGTTGGTGTATTCCACACTTCTAGCAATTGGATTGCACTCAAAACTCACCAAACGACTCCTCCCACCATATTATGATGTTGTCCAAGTTTTGGGCTCGATCCGAAATCAATAGGTGTTCGAAATTGGACAATTCAAGTCCAACGGCAGTTCGTTTCTAATTGGAGTGGTTGGAGTATTCCATACTTCTAGCGATTGGATTTCACTCAAAACTCACCAAATGACCCTCCCACCATATTATGATGTTGCCCAAGTTTTGGGCTCGATCCGAAATCAATAGGTGTGAGAAATTGGACAATTCAAGTTCAACGGCAGTTCGTTCCTAATTGGAGTGGTTGTCGTATTCCATACTTCTAGCGATTGGATTTCACTCAAAACTCACCAAATGACCCTCCCACCATATTATGATGTTGCCCAAGTTTTGGGCTCGATCCGAAATCAATAGGTGTTCCAAATTAGACAATTCAAGTTCAACGGCATTTCGTTCCTAATTGGAGTGGTTGGTGTATTCCGTACTTCTAGCGATTGGATTTCACTCAAAACTCACCAAATGACTCCTCCCACCATATTATGATGTTGCCCAAGATTTGGGCTCGATCCGAAATCAATAGCTGTGAGAAATTGGACAATTCAATTTCAACGGCAGTTCGTTCCAAATTGGAGTGGCTGGTGTATTCCATAGTTCTAGCGATTGGATTTCACTCAAAACTCACCCAATGACTCCTCCCACCATATTATGATGTTGCCCAAGTTTTGGGCTCGATTCGAAATCAATAGGTGTTCCAAATTGGAAAATTCAAGTTCAACGGCAGGTCGTTCCTAATTGGAGTGGTTGGTGTATTCCATACTTCACGCGATTGGATTTCACTCAAAACTCTCCAAATGTCTCCTCCCACCATATTATGATGTTGCCTAAGTTTTGGGCTCGATCCGAAATCAATAGGTGTTCCAAATTGGACAATTCAAGTTCAACGGCAGTTCGTTCCTAATTGGAGTGGTTGGTGTATTCCATAATTCTAGCGATTGGATTTCACTCAAAACTCACCAAATGACTCCTCCCAAAATATTAGGATGTTCCCCAAGTTTTGGGCTCGATCCGAAATCAATAGGTGTGAGAAATTGGAGAATGCAAGTTCATCGGCAGTTCGTTCCTAATTGGAGTGGTTGGTGTATTCCATACTTCTAGTGATTGGATTTCACTCAAAACTTACTAAATGACTCCTCCCACCATATTATGATGTTGCCCAAGTTTTGGTCTTGATCCGAAATCAATAGGTGTTCCAAATTGGACAATTCAAGTTCAACGACAGTTCGTTCCTAATTGGAGTGGTTGGTGTATTCCATACTTCTAGCGATTGGATTTCACTCAAAACTCACCAAATGACTCCTCCCACCATATTATGATGTTGCCCAAGTTTTGGGCTCGATCCGAAATCAATAGGTGTGAGAAATTGCACAAGTCAAGTTCAACGGCAGTTCGTTCCTAATTGGAGTGGTTGGTGTATTCCGTACTTCTAGCGATTCGATTTCACTCAAAACTCACCAAATGACTCCTCCCACCATATTATGATGTTGCCCAAGTTTTGGGTTCGATCCGAAATCAATTTGTGTGAGAAATTGGACAATTCAAGTTCAACGGCAGTTCGTTCCTAGTTGGAGTGGTTGGTGTATTCCATACTTCTAGCGATTGGATTTCACTTAAAACTCACCAAATGACTCCTCCCACCATATTATGATGTTGCACAAGTTTTGGGCTCGATACGAAATCAATAGGTGTTCCAAATTGGACAATTCAAGTTCAACGGCAGTTCGTTCCTAATTGGAGTGGTTGGTGTATTCCATACTTCTAGCGATTGGATTTCACTCAAAACTCACCAAATGACTCTTCCCACCATATTATGATGTTGCCCAAGTTTTGGGCTCGATCCGAAATCAATAGGTGTTCCAAATTGGACAACTCAAGTTCAACGACAGTTCGTTCCTAATTGGAGTGGTTGGTGTATTCCATACTTCTAGCGATTGGATTTCACTCAAAACTCCCCAAATGATTCCTCCCACCATATGATGATGTTGCCCAAGTTTTGGGCATGATCCGAAATCAATAGGTGTGAGAAATTGGACAATTCAAGTTCAACGGCAGTTCGTTCCTAATTCGAGTGGTTGGGGTATTCCATACTTCTAGCGATTGGATTTCAATCAAAACTCACCAAATGATTCCTCCCACCATATTATGATGTTGCCCAAGTTTTGGGCTCGATCCGAACTCAAAAGGTGTGAGAAATTGGACAATTTAAGTTCAACGGCAGTTCATTCCTAATTGGAGTGGTTGGTGTATTCCATACTTCTAGCGATTGGATTTCATTCAAAACTCACCAAATGAGTCCACGAATCATATTATGATGTTGCCCAAGTTTTGGGCTCGATCCGAAATCAATAGGTGTTCCAAATTGGACAATTCAAGTTTAACGGCAGTTCGTTCCTAATTGGAGTGGTTGGTGTATTCCATACTTATAGCGATTGGATTTCACTCAAAACTCACCAAATGACTCCTCCCACCATATTATGATGTTGCCCAAGTTTTGGGCCCGATCCGAAATCCATAGGTGTTCCAAATTGGACAATTCAAGTTCAACGGCAGTTCGTTCCTAATTGGACTGGTTCGTGCATTCCATACTTCTACGATTGGATTTCACTCAAAACTCACCAAATGACTACTCCCACCATATTATGATGTTGCCCAAGTTTTGGGTTCGATCCGAAATCAATAGGTGTTCCAAATTGGACAATTCAAGTTCAACGGCAGTTCGTCCCTAATTGGAGTGGTTGGTGTATTCCATACTTCTAGCGATTGGATTTCACTCAAAACTCACCAAACGACTCCTCCCACCATATTATGACGTTGCCCAAGTTCTGGTCTCGATCCGAAATCAATAGGTGTGATAAATTGGACAATTCAAGTTCAACGGCAGTTCGTTCCTAATTGGAGTGGTTGGTGTATTCCATACTTCTAGCGATTGGATTTTACTCAAAACTCACTAAATGACTCG
Source organism: Prunus avium (assembly GCF_965620075.1). Taxonomy (NCBI): domain Eukaryota; kingdom Viridiplantae; phylum Streptophyta; class Magnoliopsida; order Rosales; family Rosaceae; genus Prunus; species Prunus avium. Next base: position 20,991,118 of record NC_142291.1, on the reverse strand, counting down.
TCCCACCATATTATGATGTTGCCCAAGTTTTGGCCTCGATCCAAAATCAGTAGGTGTTCCAAATTGGACAATTCAAGTTCAACGGCAGTTTGTTCCTGGAGTGGTTGGTGTATTCCATACTTCTAGCGATTGGATTTCACTCAAAACTCACCAAATGACTCCTCCCACCATATTATGATGTTGCCCAAGTTTTGGTCTCGATCCGAAATCAATAGTTGTTCGAAATTGGACAATTCAAGTTCAACGGCAGTTCGTTCCTAATTGGAGTGGTTGGTGTATTCCACACTTCTAGCAATTGGATTTCACTCAAAACTCACCAAATGACTACTCCCACAGTATTATGATGTTGCACAAGTTTGGGGCTTGATCCGAAATCAATAGGAGTGAGAAATTGGACAATTCAAGTTCAACGGCAGTTCGTTCCTAATTGGAGTGGTTGGTGTATTCCATACTTCTAGCAATTGGATTTCACTCAAACCTCCCCAATTGACTCCTCCCACCGTATTATGATGTTGCCCAAGTTTGGGGTTCCATCCGAAATCAATAGGTGTGAGAAATCGGACAATTCAAGTTCAACGGCAGTTCGTTCCTAAGTGGAGTGGTTGGTGTATTCCATACTTCTAGCGACTGGATTTCACTCAAAACTCACCAAATGACTCCTCCCAACATATTATGATGTTGCCCAAGTTTTGGGCTCGATCCAAACTCAATAGGTGTCAGAAATTGGACAATTTAAGTTCAACGGCAGTTCGTTCCTAATTGGTGTGGTTGGTGTATTCCATACTTCTAGCGATTGGATTTCACGCAAAACTCACCAAACGACTCCTCCCACCATATTATGATGTTGCCCAAGTTTTCGGCTCGATCCGAAATCAATAGGTGTTCCAAATTGGACAATTCAAGTTCAACGACAGTTCGTTCCTAATTGGAGTGGTTGGTGTATTCCATACTTCTAGCGATTGGATTCCACTCAAAATTCTCCAAATGACTCCTCCCACCATATTATGATGTTGCCCAAGTTTTGGGCTAGATCCGAAATCAATAGGTGTTCCAAATTGGACAATTCAAGTTCAACGGCAGTTCGTTCCTAATTGGAGTGGTTGGTGTATTCCATACTTCTAGCGATTGGATTTCACTCAAAACTCACCAAATGACTCCTCCCACCATATTATGATGTTGTCCAAGTTTTGGGCTCGATCCGAAATCAATAGGTGTTCCAAAGTGGACAATTCAAGTTCAACGGCAGTTCGTTCCTAACTGGAGTGGTTGGTGTATTCCATACTTCTAGCGATTAGATTTCACTCAAAACTCACCAAATGACTCCTCCCACCATATTATGATGTTGCCCAAGTTTTGGGCTCGATCCGAAATCAATAGGTGTGAGAAATTGGACAATTCAAGTTCAACGGCAGTTCGTTCCTAATTGGAGTGGTTGGTGTATTCCATACTTCTAGCGATTGGATTTCACTCAAAACTCACCAAATGATTCCTCCCACCATATTATGATGTTGCCCATGTTTGGGGCTCGATCCGAAATCAATAGGTGTTCGAAATTGGACAATTCAAGTTCAACGGCAGTTCGTTCCTAATTGGAGTGGTTGGTGTATTCCATACTTCTAGCGATTGGATTTCACTCAAAACTCACCAAAAGACTCCTCCCACCATATTATGCTGTTGCCAACGTTTGGGGCTCGATCCGAAATCCATAGGTGTGAGAAATTAGACAATTCAAGTTCAACGGCAGTTCGTTCCTAAATGGAGTGGTTGGTGTATTCCGTACTTCTAGCGATTGGATTTCACTCAAAACTTACCAAATGACTCCTCCCACCATATTATGTTGTTGCCCAAGTTTTGGGCTCGATCCGAACTCAATAGGTGTGAGAAATTGGACAAATCAATTTCAACGGCAGTTCGTTCCTAATTGGAGTGGTTGGTGTATTCCTTACTTCTAGCGATTGGATTTCGCTCAAAACTCACTAAATGACTCCTCCCACCATATTATGATATTGCCCAAGTTTTCGTCTCGATCCGAAATCAATAGGTGTTCCAAATTGGACAATTCAAGTTCAACGGCACTTTGTTCCCAATTGGAGTGGTTGGTGTATTCCATACTTCGAGCGATTGGATTTCACTCAAAACTCACCAAATGACTCCTCCCACCATATTATGATGTTGCCCAAGTTTTGGGCTCGATCCGAAATCAATAGGTGTTCGAAATTCGACAAGTCAAGTTCAACGGCAGTTCATTCCAAATTGGAGTGGTTGGTGTATTCCGTTCTTCTAGCGATTGGATTTCACTCAAAACTCACCAAATGACTCCTCCCACCATATTATCATGTTGCCCAAGTTTTGGGCTCAATCCGAAATCAATAGGTGTTCGAAATTGGACAATTCAAGTTCAACGGCAGTTCGTTCCTAATTCGAGTGCTTGGTGCATTCCATACTTCTAGCGATTGGACTCCACTCAAAATCACCAAATGACTCCTCCCACCATATTATGATGTTGCCCAAGTTTTGGGCTCGATCCGAAATCAATTGGTGTGAGAAATTGGTCAATTCAATTTTAACGACAGTTCGTTCCTAATTGGTGTGGTTGGTGTATTCCATATTTCTAGCGATTGGATTTCACTCAAAACTCACCAAATGACTCCTCCCACCATATTATGATGTTGCCCAAGTTTTGGGCTCTATCCGAAATCAATAGGTGTGAGAAATTGGACAATTCAAGTTCAACGGCAGTTCGTTCCTAATTGGAGTGGTTGGTGTATTCCATATTTCTAGCGATTGGATTTCACTCAAAACTCACCAAATGACTCCTCCCACCATATTATGATGTTGCCCAAGTTTTGGGCTCGATCCGAAATCAATAGGCGTTCCAAATTGGACAATTCAAGTTCAACGGCAGTTCGTTCCTAATTGGAGTGGTTGGTGTATTCCATACTTCTCGCGTTTGGATTTCACTCAAAACTCACCAAATGACTCCTCCCACCATATTATGATGTTGCCCAAGTTTTGCGCTCGATCCGAAATCAATAGTTGTGAGAAATTGGACAATTCAAGTTCAACGGCAGTTCGTTCCTAATTGGAGTGGTTGGTGTATTCCATACTTCTAGCGATTGGATTTCTCTCAAAACTCACCAAATGACTCCTCCCACCATATTATGATGTTGCCCAAGTTTTGGGCTCCATCCGAAATCAATAGTTGTGAGAAATTGGACAATTCAAGTTGAACGGCAGTTCGTTCCTAATTGGAGTGGTTGGTGTATTCCATACTTCTAGCGATTGGATTTCACTCAAAACTCACCAAATGACTCCTCCCACCATATTATGATGTTGCCCAAGTTTGGGGCTCGATCCGAAATCACTAGGTGTGAGAAATTGGACAATTCAAGTTCTACGGCAATTCGTTCCTAATTGGAGTGGTTGGTGTATTCCACACTTCTAGCAATTGGATTGCACTCAAAACTCACCAAACGACTCCTCCCACCATATTATGATGTTGTCCAAGTTTTGGGCTCGATCCGAAATCAATAGGTGTTCGAAATTGGACAATTCAAGTCCAACGGCAGTTCGTTTCTAATTGGAGTGGTTGGAGTATTCCATACTTCTAGCGATTGGATTTCACTCAAAACTCACCAAATGACCCTCCCACCATATTATGATGTTGCCCAAGTTTTGGGCTCGATCCGAAATCAATAGGTGTGAGAAATTGGACAATTCAAGTTCAACGGCAGTTCATTCCAAATTGGAGTGGTTGGTGTATTCCGTTCTTCTAGCGATTGGATTTCACTCAAAACTCACCAAATGACTCCTCCCACCATATTATCATGTTGCCCAAGTTTTGGGCTCAATCCGAAATCAATAGGTGTTCGAAATTGGACAATTCAAGTTCAACGGCAGTTCGTTCCTAATTCGAGTGCTTGGTGCATTCCATACTTCTAGCGATTGGACTCCACTCAAAATCACCAAATGACTCCTCCCACCATATTATGATGTTGCCCAAGTTTTGGGCTCGATCCGAAATCAATTGGTGTGAGAAATTGGTCAATTCAATTTTAACGACAGTTCGTTCCTAATTGGTGTGGTTGGTGTATTCCATACTTCTAGCGATTGGATTTCACTCAAAACTCACCAAATGACTCCTCCCACCATATTATGATGTTGCCCAAGTTTTGGGCTCGATCCGAAATCAATAGGTGTGAGAAATTGGACAATTCAAGTTCAACGGCAGTTCGTTCCTAATTGGAGTGGTTGGTGTATTCCATACTTCTAGCGATTGGATTTCACTCAAAACTCACCAATTGACTCCTGCCACCATATTATGATGTTGCCCATGTTTGGGGCTCGATCCGAAATCAATAGGTGTTCGAAATTGGACAATTCAAGTTCAACGGCAGTTCGTTCCAAATTCGAGTGGTTGGTGTATTCCATACTTCTAGCAATTGGATTTCACTCAAAACTCACCAAAGGACTCCTCCCACCATATTATGATGTTGCCCAAGTTTTGGGCTCGATCCGAAATCAATAGTTGTGAGAAATTGGACAATTCAAGTTCAACGGCAGTTCGTTCCTAATTGGAGTGGTTGGTGTATTCCATACTTCTAGCGATTGGATTTCTCTCAAAACTCACCAAATGACTCCTCCCACCATATTATGATGTTGCCCAAGTTTTGGGCTCCATCCGAAATCAATAGTTGTGAGAAATTGGACAATTCAAGTTGAACGGCAGTTCATTCCTAATTGGAGTGGTTGGTGTATTCCATACTTCTAGCGATTGGATTTCACTCAAAACTCACCAAATGACTCCTCCCACCATATTATGATGTTGCCCAAGTTTGGGGCTCGATCCGAAATCACTAGGTGTGAGAAATTGGACAATTCAAGTTCTACGGCAATTCGTTCCTAATTGGAGTGGTTGGTGTATTCCACACTTCTAGCAATTGGATTGCACTCAAAACTCACCAAACGACTCCTCCCACCATATTATGATGTTGTCCAAGTTTTGGGCTCGATCCGAAATCAATAGGTGTTCGAAATTGGACAATTCAAGTCCAACGGCAGTTCGTTTCTAATTGGAGTGGTTGGAGTATTCCATACTTCTAGCGATTGGATTTCACTCAAAACTCACCAAATGACCCTCCCACCATATTATGATGTTGCCCAAGTTTTGGGCTCGATCCGAAATCAATAGGTGTGAGAAATTGGACAATTCAAGTTCAACGGCAGTTCGTTCCTAATTGGAGTGGTTGTCGTATTCCATACTTCTAGCGATTGGATTTCACTCAAAACTCACCAAATGACCCTCCCACCATATTATGATGTTGCCCAAGTTTTGGGCTCGATCCGAAATCAATAGGTGTTCCAAATTAGACAATTCAAGTTCAACGGCAGTTCGTTCCTAATTGGAGTGGTTGGTGTATTCCGTACTTCTAGCGATTGGATTTCACTCAAAACTCACCAAATGACTCCTCCCACCATATTATGATGTTGCCCAAGATTTGGGCTCGATCCGAAATCAATAGCTGTGAGAAATTGGACAATTCAATTTCAACGGCAGTTCGTTCCAAATTGGAGTGGCTGGTGTATTCCATAGTTCTAGCGATTGGATTTCACTCAAAACTCACCCAATGACTCCTCCCACCATATTATGATGTTGCCCAAGTTTTGGGCTCGATTCGAAATCAATAGGTGTTCCAAATTGGAAAATTCAAGTTCAACGGCAGGTCGTTCCTAATTGGAGTGGTTGGTGTATTCCATACTTCACGCGATTGGATTTCACTCAAAACTCTCCAAATGTCTCCTCCCACCATATTATGATGTTGCCCAAGTTTTGGGCTCGATCCGAAATCAATAGGTGTTCCAAATTGGACAATTCAAGTTCAACGGCAGTTCGTTCCTAATTGGAGTGGTTGGTGTATTCCATAATTCTAGCGATTGGATTTCACTCAAAACTCACCAAATGACTCCTCCCACCATATTAGGATGTTCCCCAAGTTTTGGGCTCGATCCGAAATCAATAGGTGTGAGAAATTGGAGAATGCAAGTTCATCGGCAGTTCGTTCCTAATTGGAGTGGTTGGTGTATTCCATACTTCTAGTGATTGGATTTCACTCAAAACTTACTAAATGACTCCTCCCACCATATTATGATGTTGCCCAAGTTTTGGTCTTGATCCGAAATCAATAGGTGTTCCAAATTGGACAATTCAAGTTCAACGACAGTTCGTTCCTAATTGGAGTGGTTGGTGTATTCCATACTTCTAGCGATTGGATTTCACTCAAAACTCACCAAATGACTCCTCCCACCATATTATGATGTTGCCCAAGTTTTGGGCTCGATCCGAAATCAATAGGTGTGAGAAATTGCACAAGTCAAGTTCAACGGCAGTTCGTTCCTAATTGGAGTGGTTGGTGTATTCCGTACTTCTAGCGATTCGATTTCACTCAAAACTCACCAAATGACTCCTCCCACCATATTATGATGTTGCCCAAGTTTTGGGTTCGATCCGAAATCAATTTGTGTGAGAAATTGGACAATTCAAGTTCAACGGCAGTTCGTTCCTAGTTGGAGTGGTTGGTGTATTCCATACTTCTAGCGATTGGATTTCACTTAAAACTCACCAAATGACTCCTCCCACCATATTATGATGTTGCACAAGTTTTGGGCTCGATACGAAATCAATAGGTGTTCCAAATTGGACAATTCAAGTTCAACGGCAGTTCGTTCCTAATTGGAGTGGTTGGTGTATTCCATACTTCTAGCGATTGGATTTCACTCAAAACTCACCAAATGACTCTTCCCACCATATTATGATGTTGCCCAAGTTTTGGGCTCGATCCGAAATCAATAGGTGTTCCAAATTGGACAACTCAAGTTCAACGACAGTTCGTTCCTAATTGGAGTGGTTGGTGTATTCCATACTTCTAGCGATTGGATTTCACTCAAAACTCCCCAAATGATTCCTCCCACCATATGATGATGTTGCCCAAGTTTTGGGCATGATCCGAAATCAATAGGTGTGAGAAATTGGACAATTCAACTTCAACGGCAGTTCGTTCCTAATTCGAGTGGTTGGGGTATTCCATACTTCTAGCGATTGGATTTCAATCAAAACTCACCAAATGATTCCTCCCACCATATTATGATGTTGCCCAAGTTTTGGGCTCGATCCGAACTCAAAAGGTGTGAGAAATTGGACAATTTAAGTTCAACGGCAGTTCATTCCTAATTGGAGTGGTTGGTGTATTCCATACTTCTAGCGATTGGATTTCATTCAAAACTCACCAAATGAGTCCACGAATCATATTATGATGTTGCCCAAGTTTTGGGCTCGATCCGAAATCAATAGGTGTTCCAAATTGGACAATTCAAGTTTAACGGCAGTTCGTTCCTAATTGGAGTGGTTGGTGTATTCCATACTTATAGCGATTGGATTTCACTCAAAACTCACCAAATGACTCCTCCCACCATATTATGATGTTGCCCAAGTTTTGGGCCCGATCCGAAATCCATAGGTGTTCCAAATTGGACAATTCAAGTTCAACGGCAGTTCGTTCCTAATTGGACTGGTTCGTGCATTCCATACTTCTACGATTGGATTTCACTCAAAACTCACCAAATGACTACTCCCACCATATTATGATGTTGCCCAAGTTTTGGGTTCGATCCGAAATCAATAGGTGTTCCAAATTGGACAATTCAAGTTCAACGGCAGTTCGTCCCTAATTGGAGTGGTTGGTGTATTCCATACTTCTAGCGATTGGATTTCACTCAAAACTCACCAAACGACTCCTCCCACCATATTATGACGTTGCCCAAGTTCTGGTCTCGATCCGAAATCAATAGGTGTGATAAATTGGACAATTCAAGTTCAACGGCAGTTCGTTCCTAATTGGAGTGGTTGGTGTATTCCATACTTCTAGCGATTGGATTTTACTCAAAACTCACTAAATGACTCGTCCCACCATATTATGATGTTGCCCAAGTTTTGGCCTCGATCCAAAATCAGTAGGTGTTCCAAATTGGACAATTCAAGTTCAACGGCAGTTTGTTCCTGGAGTGGTTGGTGTATTCCATACTTCTAGCGATTGGATTTCACTCAAAACTCACCAAATGACTCCTCCCACCATATTATGATGTTGCCCAAGTTTTGGGCTCGATACGAACTCAATAGGTGTGAGAAATTGGACAATTCAAGTTCAACGGCAGTTCGTTCCTAATTGGAGTGGTTGGTGTATTCCATACTTCTAGCAATTGGATTTCACTCAAACCTCCCCAATTGACTCCTCCCACCGTATTATGATGTTGCCCAAGTTTGGGGTTCCATCCGAAATCAATAGGTGTGAGAAATCGGACAATTCAAGTTCAACCGCAGTTCGTTCCTAAGTGGAGTGGTTGGTGTATTCCATACTTCTAGCGACTGGATTTCACTCAAAACTCACCAAATGACTCCTCCCAACATATTATGATGTTGCCCAAGTTTTGGGCTCGATCCAAACTCAATAGGTGTCAGAAATTGGACAATTTAAGTTCAACGGCAGTTCGTTCCTAATTGGTGTGGTTGGTGTATTCCATACTTCTAGCGATTGGATTTCACGCAAAACTCACCAAACGACTCCTCCCACCATATTATGATGTTGCCCAAGTTTTCGGCTCGATCCGAAATCAATAGGTGTTCCAAATTGGACAATTCAAGTTCAACGGCAGTTCGTTCCTAATTGGAGTGGTTGGTGTATTCCATACTTCTAGCGATTGGATTTCACTCAAAACTCACCAAATGACTCTTCCCACCATATTATGATGTTGCCCAAGTTTTGGGCTCGATCCGAAATCAATAGGTGTTCCAAATTGGACAACTCAAGTTCAACGACAGTTCGTTCCTAATTGGAGTGGTTGGTGTATTCCATACTTCTAGCGATTGGATTTCACTCAAAACTCCCCAAATGATTCCTCCCACCATATGATGATGTTGCCCAAGTTTTGGGCATGATCCGAAATCAATAGGTGTGAGAAATTGGACAATTCAAGTTCAACGGCAGTTCGTTCCTAATTCGAGTGGTTGGGGTATTCCATACTTCTAGCGATTGGATTTCAATCAAAACTCACCAAATGATTCCTCCCACCATATTATGATGTTGCCCAAGTTTTGGGCTCGATCCGAACTCAAAAGGTGTGAGAAATTGGACAATTTAAGTTCAACGGCAGTTCATTCCTAATTGGAGTGGTTGGTGTATTCCATACTTCTAGCGATTGGATTTCATTCAAAACTCACCAAATGAGTCCACGAATCATATTATGATGTTGCCCAAGTTTTGGGCTCGATCCGAAATCAATAGGTGTTCCAAATTGGACAATTCAAGTTTAACGGCAGTTCGTTCCTAATTGGAGTGGTTGGTGTATTCCATACTTATAGCGATTGGATTTCACTCAAAACTCACCAAATGACTCCTCCCACCATATTATGATGTTGCCCAAGTTTTGGGCCCGATCCGAAATCCATAGGTGTTCCAAATTGGACAATTCAAGTTCAACGGCAGTTCGTTCCTAATTGGACTGGTTCGTGCATTCCATACTTCTACGATTGGATTTCACTCAAAACTCACCAAATGACTACTCCCACCATATTATGATGTTGCCCAAGTTTTGGGTTCGATCCGAAATCAATAGGTGTTCCAAATTGGACAATTCAAGTTCAACGGCAGTTCGTCCCTAATTGGAGTGGTTGGTGTATTCCATACTTCTAGCGATTGGATTTCACTCAAAACTCACCAAACGACTCCTCCCACCATATTATGACGTTGCCCAAGTTCTGGTCTCGATCCGAAATCAATAGGTGTGATAAATTGGACAATTCAAGTTCAACGGCAGTTCGTTCCTAATTGGAGTGGTTGGTGTATTCCATACTTCTAGCGATTGGATTTTACTCAAAACTCACTAAATGACTCGTCCCACCATATTATGATGTTGCCCAAGTTTTGGCCTCGATCCAAAATCAGTAGGTGTTCCAAATTGGACAATTCAAGTTCAACGGCAGTTTGTTCCTGGAGTGGTTGGTGTATTCCATACTTCTAGCGATTGGATTTCACTCAAAACTCACCAAATGACTCCTCCCACCATATTATGATGTTGCCCAAGTTTTGGTCTCGATCCGAAATCAATAGTTGTTCGAAATTGGACAATTCAAGTTCAACGGCAGTTCGTTCCTAATTGGAGTGGTTGGTGTATTCCACACTTCTAGCAATTGGATTTCACTCAAAACTCACCAAATGACTACTCCCACAGTATTATGATGTTGCACAAGTTTGGGGTTCCATCCGAAATCAATAGGTGTGAGAAATCGGACAATTCAAGTTCAACCGCAGTTCGTTCCTAAGTGGAGTGGTTGGTGTATTCCATACTTCTAGCGACTGGATTTCACTCAAAACTCACCAAATGACTCCTCCCAACATATTATGATGTTGCCCAAGTTTTGGGCTCGATCCAAACTCAATAGGTGTCAGAAATTGGACAATTTAAGTTCAACGGCAGTTCGTTCCTAATTGGTGTGGTTGGTGTATTCCATACTTCTAGCGATTGGATTTCACGCAAAACTCACCAAACGACTCCTCCCACCATATTATGATGTTGCCCAAGTTTTCGGCTCGATCCGAAATCAATAGGTGTTCCAAATTGGACAATTCAAGTTCAACGACAGTTCGTTCCTAATTGGAGTGGTTGGTGTATTCCATACTTCTAGCGATTGGATTCCACTCAAAATTCTCCAAATGACTCCTCCCACCATATTATGATGTTGCCCAAGTTTTGGGCTAGATCCGAAATCAATAGGTGTTCCAAATTGGACAATTCAAGTTCAACGGCAGTTCGTTCCTAATTGGAGTGGTTGGTGTATTCCATACTTCTAGCGATTGGATTTCACTCAAAACTCACCAAATGACTCCTCCCACCATATTATGATGTTGTCCAAGTTTTGGGCTCGATCCGAAATCAATAGGTGTTCCAAAGTGGACAATTCAAGTTCAACGGCAGTTCGTTCCTAACTGGAGTGGTTGGTGTATTCCATACTTCTAGCGATTAGATTTCACTCAAAACTCACCAAATGACTCCTCCCACCATATTATGATGTTGCCCAAGTTTGGGGCTCGATCCGAAATCACTAGGTGTGAGAAATTGGACAATTCAAGTTCAACGGCAGTTCGTTCCTAATTGGAGTGGTTGGTGTATTCCACACTTCTAGCGATCGGATTTCACTCAAAACTCCCCAATTGACTCCTCCCACCATATTATGATGTTGCCCAAGTTTTGGTCTCGATCCGAAATCAATAGGTGTTCCAAATTGGACAATTCAAGTTCAACGGCAGTTCGTTCCTAATTGGAGTGGTTGGTGTATTCCATACTTCTAGCGATTAGATTTCACTCAAAACTCACCAAATGACTCCTCCCACCATATTATGATGTTGCCCAAGTTTGGGGCTCGATCCGAAATCACTAGGTGTGAGAAATTGGACAATTCAAGTTCAACGGCAGTTCGTTCCTAATTGGAGTGGTTGGTGTATTCCACACTTCTAGCAATCGGATTTCACTCAAAACTCCCCAATTGACTCCTCCCACCATATTATGATGTTGCCCAAGTTTTGGCCTCGATCCGAAATCAATAGGTGTTCCAAATTGGACAATTCAAGTTCACCGGCAGTTCGTTCCTAATTGGAGTGGTTGGTGTATTCCATACTTCTAGTGATTGGATTTCACTCAAAACCCACCAAATGACTCCCCCCACCATATTATGATGTTGCCCAAGTTTTGGTCTCGATACGAAATCAATAGTTGTTCGAAATTGGACAATTCAAGTTCAACGGCAGTTCCTTCCTAAGCGGAGTGGTTGGTGTATTCCATACTTCTAGCGACTGGATTTCACTCAAAACTCACCAAATGACTCCTCCCACCATATTATGATGTTGCCCAAGGTTTGGGCTCGATCCCAACTCAATAGGTGTCAGAAATTGAACAATTTAAGTTCAACGGCAGTTCGTTCCTAATTGGAGTGGTTGGTGTATTCCATACTTCTAACGATTGGATTTCACTCAAAACTCACCAAATGACTCCTCCCACCATATTATGATGTTGCACAAGTTTGGGGTTCCATCCGGAATCAATAGGTGTGAGAAATTGGAAAATTCAAGTTCAACGGCAGTTCGTTCCTAATTGGAGTGGTTGGTGTATTCCATACTTCTAGCGATTGGATTTCACTCAAAACTCACCACATGACTCCTCCCACCATATTACGATGTTGCCCAAATTTTGGGTTCGATCCGAACTCAATAGGTGTGAGAAATTGGACAATTTAAGTTCAACGGCAGTTCATTCCTAATTGGAGTGGTTGGTGTATTCCATACTTCTAGCGATTGGATTGCACTCAAAACACACCAAATGACTCCTCCCACCATATTTTGATGTTGCCCAAGTTTGGGGCTCGATCCGAAATCAATAGGTGTGAGAAATTGGACAATTCAAGTTCAACGGCAGTTCGTTCCTAATTGGAGTGGTTCGTGTATTCCATACTTCTAGCTATTGGATTTCACTCAAAACTCTCCAAATGACTCCTTCCACCATATTATGATGTTGCCCAAGTTTTGGGTTCCATCCGAACTCAATAGGTGTGAGAAATTGGACAATTCAAGTTCAACGGCAGTTCGTTCCTAATTGGAGTGGTTGGTGTATTCCATACTTCTAGCGATTGGATTTCACTCAAAACTCACCAAATGACTCCTCCCACCATATTATGATGTTGCCCAAGTTTTGGGCTCGATCCGAAATGAATAGGTGTTCCAAATTGGACAATTCAAGTTCAACGGCAGGTCGTTCCTAATTGGAGTGGTTGGTGTATTCCATACTTCTAGCGATTGGATTTCACTCAAAACTCACCAAATAACTTCTCCCACCATATTATGATGTTGCCCAAGTTTGGGGCTCGATCCGAAATCAATAGGTGTGAGAAATTGGACAATTCAAGTTCAACGGCAGTTCGTTCCTAATTGGAGTGGTTTGTGTATTCTATACTTCTGGCGATTGGATTTCACTCAAAACCTACCAAATGACTTCTCCCACCATATTATGATGTTTCCCAAGTTTTGGGCTCGATCCGAAATCAATAGGTGTGAGAAATGTGACAAGTCAAGTTCAACGGCAGTTCGTTCCTAATTGGAGTGGTTGGTGTATTCCATACTTCTAGCAATTGGATTTCACTCAAGACTCACCAAATGACTCCTCCCGCCATATTATGATGTTGCACAAGTTTGGGGTTCCATCCGGAATCAATAGGTGTGAGAAATTGGACAATTCAAGTTCAACGGCAGTTCGTTCCTAATTGGAGTGGTTGGTGTATTCCACACTTCTAGCAATTGGATTTCACTCAAAACTCACCAAATGACTCCTCCCACTGTATTATGATGTTGCACAGGTTTGGGGTTTGATCCGAAATCAATAGGTGTGAGAAATTGGACAATTCAAGTTCAACTGCAGTTCGTTCCTAATTGGAGTGGTTGGTGTATTCCATACTTCTAGCGATTGGATTTCACTCAAAACTCACCAAATGACTCCTCCCACCGTATTATGATGTTGCACAAATTTGGGGTTCCATCCGAAATCAATAGGTGTGAGAAATTGGACAATTCAAGTTCAACGGCAGTTCGTTCCTAATTGGAGTGGTTGGTGTATTCCATACTTCTAGCGATTGGATTTCACTCAAAACTCACGAAATGACTCCTCCCACCATATTATGATGTTGCCCATGTTTTGGGTTCGATCCGAACTCAATAGGGGTGAGAAATTGGACAATTGAAGTTCAACGGCAGTTCGTTCCTAATTGGAGTGGTTGGTGTATTCCGTACTTCTAGCGATTGGATTTCACTCAAAACTCACCAAATGACTCCTCCCACGATATTATGATGTTGCCCAAGTTTTGGGCTCGATCCGAAATGAATAGGTGTTCCAAATTGGAAAATTCAAGTTCAACGGCAGTTCGTTTCTAATTGGAATGGTTGGTGTATTCCATACTTCTAGCGATTGGATTTCACTCAAAACTCACCAAATGACTCCTCCCACCATATTATGATGTTGCCCAAGTTTGGGGCTCGATCCGAAATCAATAGGTGTGAGAAATTGGACAATTCAAGTTCAACGGCAGTTCGTTCCTAATTGGAGTGGTTGGAGTATTCCATACTTCTAGCAATTGGATTTCACTCAAAACTCACCAAATGACTCCTCCCACCATATTATGATGTTGCACAAGTTTGGGGTTCCATCCGGAATCAATAGGTGTGAGAAATTGGACAGTTCAGGTTCAACGGCAGTTCGTTCCTAATTGGAGTGGTTGGTGTATTCCACACTTCTAGCAATTGGATTTCACTCAAAACTCACCAAATGACTCCTCCCACAGTATTATGATGTTGCACAGGTTTGGGGTTTGATCCGAAATCAATAGGTGTGAGAAATTGGACAATTCAAGTTCAACTGCAGTTCGTTCCTAACTGGAGTGGTTGGTGTATTCCATACTTCTAGCGATTGGATTTCACTCAAAATTCACCAAATGACTCCCCCCACCATGTTATGATGTTGCCCAAGTTTTGGGCTCGATCCGAAATCAATAGGTGTTCGAAATTGGACAATTCAAGTTCAACGGCAGTTCGTTCCTAATTGGAGTGGTTGGTGTATTCCATACTTCTAGCGATTGGATTTCACTCAAAACTCACCAAATGACTCCTCTCACCATATTATGATGTTGCCCAAGTTTTGGTCTCGATCCGAAATCAGTAGGTGTGAGAAATTGGACAATTGAAGTTCAACGGAAGTTCGTTCCTAACTGGAGTGGTTGGTGTATTCCATACTTCTAGCGATTGGATTTCACTCAAAACTCACCAAGTGACTCCTCCCACCATATTATGATGTTGCCCTAGTTTGGGGCTCATTCCGAAATCAATAGGGGTGAGAAATTGGACAATTCAAGTTCAACGGCAGTTCGTTCCTAATTGGAGTGGTTGGTGTATTCCATACTTCTAGCGATTGGATTTCACTCAAAACTCACCAAATGACTCCTCCCACCATATTATGATGTTGCCCAAGTTTTGGGCACGATCCGAAATCAATAGGTGTTCGAAATTGGACAGTTCAAGTTCAATGGCAGTTCGTTCCTAGTTGGAGTGGTTGGTGTATTCCATACTTCTAGCGATTGGATTTCACCCAAAACTCACCAAATGACTCCTCCCACCATATTATGTTGTTGCCCAAGTTTTGGGCTCGATCCGAAATCAATAGCTATTCGAAATTGTACAATTCAATTTCAACGGCAGTTCGTTCCTAATTGGAGTGGTTGGTGTATTCCATACTTCTAGCGATTGGATTTCACTCAAAACTCACCAAATGACTCCTCCCACCATATTATGGTGTTGCCCAAGTTTTGGGCTCAATCCGAAATCATTATGTTAACTCACAATTGTACGGGGCAATTAGTAGTATTGCAAGACAAGTACGAGGTCGTACCCACGAAGACTGAGAAGTTCAAATTAGTTATGTACGTAGATTACCGAATTCAAGAAGTTAGGAAGTTAAGTCTAAAACAGAAATTAAAGTGAGAGTGATTGTGATTGTGAAAGGAAGTGAGCAAACTGAAATTGCAAATGAAAGCAAATAAACAAGTGTAACAAAGAGTGGTTTTAAGAGTTGGAAAACAGATTTGGAGACTAGGGCATTCGAATCACCATAACAATTCAATTCTGGGTTATATGGAGTCAAGTAACAAGTCTAATTCAAATTCAAAGATTGATTCTAGCTAAAGTATGATTAGGCCATGGTGTTTGGTCATAACCTTGTGTTCCTAATTCCCTAATTTGATCATTTGTTGTCTAACCTAAAATTAAGCATTAGGAACCCATTAAGCATAGAAGAACAATTTAAACAACCAAGCATGTATCTAATCCCTGTTGTCGAATGTCCATACATACTCTTCCTATTCATAGTTCAATTCGAATTAAAGCATGGTGTCTACTCTTAATTCAAACCAATATAGTTAACAAACAAGTTCTAATGGTGATCAATCATTCAAACAAGCATGTTAACTTATAAGCATAATGAATAAGAACATGAATCATGAATCAAACTTGAAACTCCAAACTTATAAACCCAGAATATTCATGTTAGGTTACATCGAAGCCCTAGTTATGGATTTAGCTACTCATAATGGAAAAGAAACTAAAATAGAAATGGGAAAACATAATGAATGCCATAAGAGTAGAAAAACCCTTTTCTGAAGTTCTTGTAGTGTCCAATGCTTCTCCAAGAGCTTCTCCACGTCTAGAAGGATGTATGAAGGATATGGAGGTGATTTGAGATGAGCTTGAGTGAGTGGTGATGGCTGAGAAAGAGGAAATTCGTAGGGAAATGGAAGGGAGGTTTTCTGGAGCTGTTTTGGTGATTTTGGGGCAGTTTAGAGTATTGGGTTGATTGCTTGAGTGTTTGGGGTTGTGGGAATGTATGAGGATGATTTCTGGATGATGGAAGTGTGGAGGATGGCTGAAGTGAATTTTGTAGCTTGAAGACTCCTCTATTTATAGGGCTAAGAGGGAGGAACATCATGATGAAATCCAACACCACCATTCCTCATTTAATACAACCCATAACTTCCACTTCATCTTGTCTATGTTAGTGTGGTTGGAATCAATCCCATCCCATACTTCTTTTGCTGCACCTCAAGCTTTCTTCACATGGGATCAAAGGTGATCAATTGTGGCTGCCTTTTGCTGCCAACCCATGTGGTCTTCTTTTGGTTGTTGAACAAAACCAAGTCTTCTGAACCAGACTTGGTGTAGGAAGGCCAGAGGTTTCAAAACTTATCCAATGGGGCTCAAATTTGGATATGTTATAGTAGACACCCATTGGAACAACCTCTATGAAGAAAGTATTCCCATCGGAGCAGTAGAAGTATGCGTTTTGGGCCTTACAATTTGGCTGCCGAACAGAGACTGGAGTTGACTTCATTTCATTTATGCTTTACATGCATGCACATGCTTTCTCTATAATAACTCCAGCATGTACCAACTTGATCCTTTAGACTTTCATAGCTGGAATGCCTCCCCACTTCACTCATTATGTTGGATCCAAAGTCAGTTGCAGCATGGGTGAGGCACATGGAGGCACATGACAAAGCTGGCAGCTGCAAATCCTCCTGAGCAGGGTTGAGTGTTGGGTGGGCTGAGCACTCCAAAAATGTCCAATTGGGCAGAAATTTGGATATGTTGTACTAGACACCCATTGGAACAAGTTTCATGAAGATCTTCACCTCATCCAAGCCCCATAGCATGCTGATCCAAGGCCAAGAAGCTGACCTACGAAATTGGGCTGGAAAGGAGTTGTAGCCAAAATGTGTTTGTCTTTAAGCCCTTCTTCCATTCACCCAAATCAAGCCTTAACATGCATGGATTGCATCATTTCCTATCCAAAGTCATCATTGTTACCTAAATGTCAATTAACTGAAAGATAAACACAAAAAGGATTAAAAGCACAAGTTTAACTCAAAAACATAACCAAATCATAAGCTAGAATGGTACAAAATGATATACAATTACCAACCGATCATTGGTGTATTCCGTACTTCTAGCGATTGGATTTCACTCAAAACTCACCAAATGACTCCTCCCACCATATTATGATGTTGCCCAAGTTTTGGGCTCGATCCGAAATCAATAGGTGTGAGAAATTGGACAATTCAAGTTCAACGGCAGTTCGTTCCTAATTGGAGTGGTTGGTGTATTCCGTACTTCTAGCGATTGGATTTCACTCAAAACTCACCAAATGACTCCTCCCACCATATTATGATGTTGCCCAAGTTTTGGGCTCGATCCGAAATCAATAGGTGTGAGAAATTGGACAATTCAAGTTCAACGGCAGTTCGTTCCTAATTGGAGTGGTTGGTGTATTCCACACTTCTAGCGATTGGATTTCACTCAAAACTCACCAAATGACTCCTCCCACCATATTATGGTGTTGCCCAAGTTTTGGGCTCGATCCGAAATCAATAGGTGTGAGAAATTGGACAATTCAAGTTCAACGGCAGTTCGTTCCTAATTGGAGGGGTTGGTGTAGTCCATACTTCTAGCGATTGGATTTCACTCAAAACTCACCACATGACTCCTCCCGCCATATTATGATGTTGCCCAAGTTTTGGGCTCGATCCGAAATCAATAGGTGTTCCAAATTAGACAATTCAAGTTCAACGGCAGTTCGTTCCTAATTGGAGTGGTTGGTGTATTCCATACTTCTCGCGATTGGATTTCACTTAAAACTCACCAAATGACTCCTCCCACCACATTATGATGTTGCCCAAGTTTTGGGCTCGATCCGAACTCAATAGGTGTGAGAAATTGGACAATTCAAGTTCAACGGCAGTTCGTTCCTAATTGGAGTGGTTGGTGTATTCCATACTTCTAGCGATTGGATTGCATTCAAAACTCACCAAATGACTCCTCCCACCATATTATGGTGTTGCCCAAGTTTTGGGCTCGATCTGAAATCAATAGGTGTGAGAAATTGGACAATTGAAGTTCAACGGAAGTTCGTTCCTAATTGGAGTGGTTGGTGTATTCCATACTTCTAGCGATTGGATTTCACTCAAAACTCACCAAGTGACTCCTCCCACCAAATTATGATGTTGCCCAAGTTTTGGTCTCGAACCGAAATCAATAGGTGTTCCAAATTAGACATTTCAAGTTCAACGGCAGTTCGTTCCTAATTGGAGTGGTTGGTGTATTCCATACTTCTAGCGATTGGATTTCACTCAAAACTCACCAAACTACTCCTCCCACCATATTATGATGTTGCCCAAGTTTTGGGCTCGATCCGAAATCAATAGGTGTTCCAAATTGGACAATTCAAGTTCAACGGCAGTTCGTTCCTAATTGGAGTGGTTGGTGTATTCCATACTTCTAGCGATTGGATTTCACTCAAAACTCAGCAAATGACTCCTCCCACCATATTATGATGTTGCCCAAGTTTTGGGCTCGATCCGAAATCAATAGGTGTTCCAAATTGGACAATTCAAGTTCAACGGCAGTTCGTTCCTAATTGGAGTGGTTCGTGTATTTCATACTTCTAGCGATTGGATTTCACTTAAAACTCACGAAATGACTCCTCCCACCATATTATGATGTTGCCCAAGTTTTGGTCTCGATCCGAAATCAATAGGTGTTCCAAATTGGACAATTCAAGTTCAACGGCAGTTCGTTCCTAATTGGAGTGGTTGGTGTATTCCATACTTCTAGCGATTGGATTTCACTCAAAACTCACCAAATGACTCCTCCCACCATATTATGATGTTGCCCAAGTTAGGGGCTCGATCCGAAATCAGTAGGTGTGAGAAATTGGACAATTCAAGTTCAACGGCAGTTCGTTCCTAATTGGAGTGGTTGGTGTATTCCATACTTCTCGCGATTGGATTTCACTTAAAACTCACCAAATGACTCCTCCCACCACATTATGATGTTTCCCAAGTTTTGGGCTCGATCCGAAATCAATAGGTGTGAGAAATTAGACAATTTAAGTTCAACGGCAGTTCGTTCCTAATTGTAGTGGTTGGTGTATTCCATACTTCTAGCGATTGGATTTCCCTTAAAACTCACGAAATGACTCCTCCCATCATATTATGATGTTGCACAAGTTTTGGGTTCCATACGAAATCAATAGGTGTGAGAAATTGGACAATTCGGGTTCAACGGCAGTTCGTTCCTAATTGGAGTGGTTGGTGTATTCCATACTTCTAGCGATTGGATTTCACTCAAAACTCACCAAATGACTCCTCCCACCATATTACGATGTTGCCCAAGTTTTGGGCTCGATCCGAAATCAATAGGTGTTCCAAATTGGACAATTCAAGTTCAACGGCAGTTCGTTCCTAATTGGACTGTTTGGTGTATTCCATACTTCTAGCGATTGGATTTCACTCAAAACTCATCAAATGACTCCTCCCACCATATTATGATGTTGCCCAAGTTAGGGGTTCGATCCGAAATCAATAGGTGTGAGAAATTGGACAATTCAAGTTCAACGGCAGTTCGTTCCTAATTGGAGTGGTTGGTGTATTCCATACTTCTAGCAATTGGATTTCACTCATAACTCACCAAATGACTCCTCCCACCATATTATGATGTTGCCCAAGTTTTGGGCTCGATCCGAAATCAATAGGTGTGAGAAATTGAACAATTCAAGTTCAACGGCAGTTCGTTCCTAATTGGAGTGGTTGGTGTATTCCATACTTCTAGCTATTGTATTTCACTCAAAACTCACCAAATGACTCCTCCCACCATATTACGATGTTTCCCAAGTTTTGGGCTTGATCCGAAATCAATAGGTGTTCCAAATTGGACAATTCAAGTTCAACGGCAGTTCATTCCTAATTGGAGTGGTTGGTGTATTCCATACTTCTCGCGATTGGATTTCACTTAAAACTCACCAAATGACTTCTCCCACCACATTATGATGTTGCCCAAGTTTTGGGCTCGATCCGAAATCAATAGGTGTTCCAAATTGGAGTGGTTGGTGTATTACATACTTCTAGCGATTGGATTTCACTCAAAACTCACCAAATGACTCCTCCCACCATATTATGATGTTGCCCAAGTTTTGGGCTCGATCCGAAATCAATAGGTGTGAGAAATTGGACAATTCAAGTTCAACGGTAGTTCGTTCCTAATTGGAGTGGTTGGTGTATTCCATACTTCTAGCGATTGGATTTCACTCAAAACTCACCAAATGACTCCTCCCACCATATTATGATGTTGCCCAAGTTTTCGGCTCGATCCGAAATCAACAGGTGTGAGAAATTGGACAATTTAAGTTCAACGGCAGTTCGTTCCTAATTGGAGTGGTTGGTGTATTCCATACTTCTAGCGATTGGATTTCACTCAAAACTCACCAAATGACTCCTCCCACCATATTATGATGTTGCCCAAGTTTTCGGCTCGATCCGAAATCAACAGGTGTGAGAAATTGGACAATTTAAGTTCAACGGCAGTTCGTTCCTAATTGGAGTGGTTGGTGTATTCCATACTTCTAGAGATTGGATTTCACTCAAAACTCACCAAATGACTCCTCCCACCATATTATGATGTTGCCCAAGTTTTCGGCTCGATCCGAAATCAATAGGTGTGAGAAATTGGAGTATTCCAGTTCAACGGCAATTCGTTCCTAATTGGAGTGGTTGGTGTATTCCATACTTCTAGCGATTGGATTTCACTCAAAACTCACCAAATGACTCCTCCCACCATATTATGAGATTGCCCAAGTTTTGGGTTCGATCTGAAATCAATAGGTGTTCCAAATTGGACAATTCAAGTTCAACGGCAGTTCGTTCCTAATTGGAGTGGTTGGTGTATTCCATACTTCTAGCGATTGGATTTCACTCAAAACTCACCAAATTACTCCTCCCACCATATTATGATGTTGCCCAAGTTTTGGGCTCGATCCGAAATCAATAGGTGTTCCAAATTGGACAATTCAAGTTCAACGGCAGTTCGTTCCTAATTGGAGTGGTTGGTGTATAACATACTTCTAGCGATTGGATTTCACTCAAAACTCACTATATGACTCCTCCCACCATGTTATGATGTTGCCCAAGTTTTGGTCTCGATCCGAAATCAATAGTTGTTTCAAATTGGACAATTGAAGTTCAACGGCAGTTCGTTCCTACTTGGAGTGGTTGGTGTATTCCATACTTCTAGTGATTGGATTTCACTCAAAACTCACCAAATGACTCCTCCCACCATATTATGATGTTGCCCAAGTTTTGGGCTTGATCCGAAATCAATAGGTGTGTGAAATTGGACAATTCCAGTTCAACGGCAGTTCGTTCCTAATTGGAGTGGTTGGTGTATTCCATACTTCTAGCGATTGGATTTCACTCAAAACTCACCAAATGACTCCTCCCAACATATTATGATGTTGCCCAAGTTTTGGGCTCGATCTGAAATCAATAGGTGCGAGAAATTGGACAATTCAAGTTCAACGGCAGTTCGTTCCTAATTGGAGTGGTTGGTGTATTGTTGCTTCGATTCAGCTGCACCAAAATGGTTTCAACTGCATCCTCAACTTGTGATACTCGCAAGTGCACGAGCCGTTTGGTAGTATAGCATATGTAAGTGCGAGGTCGATCCCACGAGGATTGGTGATTGAATGATCCAATTTGTTTCCCCTACACAAAATAGAAATGAAAAAGAAAATAAATAAAACAAGAACAAAGGAAATAACTCAAGCAAATAAGTTCCCAAGCTCAATTAGATTAATGGATTGATTCTAGCTAAAGTATGATTAAGCCATGGTGTGTGGTCATAACCTTGTGTTCCTAATTCCCTAATTTGATCATTTGTTGTCTAACCTAAAACTAAGCATTAGGAACCCATTAAGCATAGAAGAACAATTTAAACAACCAAGTATGTATCTAATCCCTGTTGTCGAATGTCCATACATACTCTTCCTATCCATAGTTCAATTCGAATTAAAGCATGGTGTCTACTCTTAATTCAAACCAAGATAGCTAACATGCAAGCCTAAATGGTGATCAATCATTCAAACTAGCATATTAACTTATAAGCATAATGAATAAGAACAAAAACCATAATTGAAACTTGGAAACTAATTAAACTTGAATACTTAAGAAAGAATGTACATTACAAATAAAAGTAAAGTGGAACTAAGAAAACTTGAAGGAAAATTTAGTAAACTCATTTTGTTACAACAATTTACAACTTGAAAGGAAACTAAGAGAATTTGAGGGAGAGAAGGGAAGGGAGCTCTAGAGAAGTGTTTGAGAGCTCCCCCCTTGGGGTGTGATTTGAAGCTTGAAGGCTTCTCTATTTATAGGGCTAAGAGGAAGGAACATCATGATGGATTCCCACACCATCCTTCATCTTTTGCTGCTGCACCTCAAGCATCTTCACATGGGTTCAAAGGTGATCAGTTGTGGCTGCCTTTGCTGCCAACCCATGTGGTTGCCTTTTGGTTGCTGAAAAACGAGTTTTCTGAACCAGTCTTGGTGTAGGAAGGCCAGAGGTTTCAAAACGTATCCAATGGTGCTCAAATTTGGATATGTTATACTAGACACCCATTGAAACAACTTCTATGAAGAAAGTATTCCCATCGGAGCAGTAGAAGTGTGCGTTTTGGGCCTTGCAAGTTGGCAGCCGAACAGAGACTGGAATTGACTTCATTTCATTTCTTTGCTTTACATGCATGCACATGCTTTCTCTATAATAACTCCAGCATGTACCAACTTTCTCCTTTAGAATTTCATAACTGGAATGCCTCCCCACTTCACTCATTATGTTGGATCCAAAGTCAGTTGCAGCATGGGTGAGGCACATGGCTTAAAGGAGGAGACAAGGCTCAAAGCTGGCAGCTGCAAATCCTCCTGAGCATGGTTCAGTGTTGGACGGGCTAAGGACTCCACATCTGTTCAATTGGGCTGAATTTTGGATATGTTATACTAGACACCCAATTGAACAACGTCTATGAAGAATGTCTCCTCATCCGAGTTGTGCAGATTGCTGAAATGAGACCTGCAAGGTGACTTACGAAACTGGACTGACAAGGAGTGTGGCCCAACTTTGGTTTTGTCTTTAAGCTCTTGCTCTTATGCCAATCAGCCCTTAACATGCATGGATTGCATCAAATGTGATCTCTTGCTATCTTAACCTACAAAACACACAAATAGAGGTAAGTGACTCAAAATAAAGAGAAACTAAGCAAAATCACTAAGTAAAGAAGGCAAGCAAGTGTATGAAATTATGGACTTATCAAAACAGAAAATGGATTAAAAGCACAAGTTTAACTCAATAACATAACCAAATCATAAGCTAGAAGGGTACAAAATGATATACAATTATGAACCGATCAAATACCCCCAAACCTAGATTTTGCTAGTCCTCGAGCAAAACAAAAGGAAAACAAAGATAAAAACAAAACAAGAAGTTAAGTAAACCACTTCCGCAGGTAACTCGATTGCATTGAGCATATGCAACAAGCCTTTAAACCTCTAGGCATCCCTAGTAGGAGGAGTTGTGTCTCCTGAGGGTTTAACAGATACGACACCCACAAACGTT
The DNA here is from genome assembly GCF_965620075.1 of Prunus avium. Taxonomy (NCBI): domain Eukaryota; kingdom Viridiplantae; phylum Streptophyta; class Magnoliopsida; order Rosales; family Rosaceae; genus Prunus; species Prunus avium. The sequence goes on along the minus strand of NC_142291.1, from coordinate 20,966,984 downwards.
TTCCTAACTCTACAAAACAAAGTGGTTAGAAAACTTATTAGATTTGTTAGTCCTTAAGCAAAATAAAACAAAAACAAAAACAAAAATTAAAAAAAAAAACTCAAAATAATCTTCCCGAACATTTTCTGAAGAGAAATGACTCATGCACATGACTCAAAAGTTTTAACAATAAAAGCTCAGTTTTTTTTTTTTTTTCAATATTTACAGGGTAGCAAAGTTCAAAACACAACATGCTCAAAGTGTAGTAGTGTGATAGCCAAATGCAACAAATTCCCCAATCTTAGTTTTCACACCATTTCAAAAATCATACCAAGCACAAATGCAACTTCAAATCTCACCAAAGTTGTCCTCTCACAAATGAATCACTCAGAAGAGGGCTACAATGCAACACTCAGTTATAAACATGAGATTAGAGTTAAATCATAAGGGACTTAACTCAAAAATAGGAAGATGAAGAACATGCATTAATATGATCTCAAGAAGGATGCCAAACACTTAAAAGTAAGAAAATGCATGCAATTCAACCACATGACATTTAAGATCAATTTAGGTCTTTAAGATAGGTTGTAATGGGGCCAAGGGTGTAAGGTGAGTGAGAAATGAAGGGTATGGATAATACAAAGTCCAAGGAACTCAAAATGTAAGAGCATAAAATAATTGTTTACAAGACTTCGAATCATCATGATTAGATTTTTTTCTTTTACATGATCAAAACTCCTTATACATTTATTTACATTGATTCACACTCCTTTCCAAACACCAATTTATTTTGAAGGCCCAAAAATGAATTTTCAATCAACCACCACTTAATCACAACTTTTTTTTTTTTTTTCTTCTTTTCTTTCACCAATTGTGTGAATTTCTCTTCAATTTTTTTTTTTCTTTATGTAATATCCCTTCCCAAACTTAGCATGAAAAACACATCCGAATTAGAGCTCATGAGTTCCTTAGAAAGGTAAATATTTGTTTTTCGGGCTAAGGTGAGGAAATATAATTGGTAAAATGAAAGAAAAGGTTTACATGTAGGCTCAAAATGGTTAACAATGGAAAATCATGCTTAAGCATGCATAAGGTTAGCTTGAAAGGCACAAACGATCCAAAGAGGGCCTTAATATCATTTCTTAAATGTCATGAAATCAAATTGCAAAAGAATGAATGACTTTTAAGTGTTCAACCAAATCAATGAATAATGAGATCAAACAACAACTTTGATGACAAGAAAATAAGAGTATGTGTATAACACTCATGAAATGAAGAACAAGGCTCAAAAGCTCACATTATATGGTTATATAAGTCTAATTTATGCTTGATACAATTCTTTGGGGTCATGCAAATCCTTTAATTGGAAAATTATGAAACAAATGGCAAGTGCAAAGAAGGTTTCGAACATATCATGCTAGAACGATGCCAAAATTTTATTTTTTTCATAATTAAATAATAATAATAAAATGAAATCCAATTTTAAGTCATGCAAACATTTATCACAATCTCATCATAAGTGTTCGGAAAGTGACTCAAAACAAAACAAGACTCAAAATAAAACAAGCAAGAAATTAATTTAAATTTGTTGTTTTTTTTTTTTTTAAAGAAAAACCAAATTTACTTGCTAAACTCCAATACCCCCAAACCTAGAAATGAACATTGTCCTCAATGTTTAAAAATTAGGAACAAGCAATGTCATAACAAGAAATGAAAGGTACTAAAGTAAGTAAATATAAAATCACAAAACACACAAGAATTAAAATACAAAAATAAAATAATTACAAAATAAAAATTACAAAACAAACAAACAAATAAAAAAGAAACGAAACAGTAAAACACTCGAAACCAAAAGTCCTAAACAAACAATCTTACGCAAACCAAAACCCAAACGATTGAAAGCCCAACCCAAAAGAAGGTTAACCCACTTTGAAACCTAGACAACGGTGAAAACCCGAAGCCCACAATGAAGTCCGAAGCCCACACGTTTATTATTATTTTTTTATTTTTAAGAAGAAACGTGAATTGGGAGCGCAAAGGCGGGATTTCTGAAAAGAGAAAATGTGGTCCCTAATGCCTCGGTTCCTGGGAAGTCACGGGTGAAAGGGGTGAGGGACGTGTCAGCGTGCAGAAGCAGCTGTCACATCCCCCAAGCCAGAATTATTGGCCTCTTGGGTGAAGCGGGACGACTTTTCACTTGGAAGGTTGTGAAAGGTGAAAATGCAATTAAGGGGAGGTTGGGAAATGGGTGCGGCGATATATAGAGATAAGCCGTAAGGGCCGCACATAACCCAGAACCGCAGCGGCTAGGGTTTAGCAGACTAAGTCTATAAAAAGGTAAAAAGAACGGGTGAAAAACACAAACTCAGAAACACACAAAACAGAAAAGAAAGAAGAACAAAGAGTGAGAAATCAAATGGCCTCTTCCTACCCTTTTTCGTTGGATCTCAACCTAGCTCCACCGACTCAAACACGAGGCCAAGCAGCGGCACCAGTATGGATGCCCTACTTTGCTTCCGCACGGGGGCCTGTGACAGTAGCTGACTCAATACTCCTGGACAACGATGTTGCCATTGGAGTGGACAGAAATTTAGTGACTCCTAAAGATATACGTGTGTTCGGGACAAGGGATGATAATCGGGTCGCGAGTGATGCCATGGCACTGAGCGTGCAGAGTGCAGCATGTGTCGCAAGTTTGGGTCATCGCCTACTTGCGAAGTCCCATGAGGTAGAGGTGCTAAAGGGTCAGTTGGCGGCGGAGCGAAGTATGGTTGAAGAGTGTCAGAGTGCTATAAAAAGCTTGAAAAGGGAGAGGGCAAGGATAGTGGAGGTGAATCGACACCAGCTAGAAGTATTGCGGGTCGAGAATAAAAACCTGTCAAAAATGGTAGAGTTGTACTCTCGCGACATGCGAAAGCAGCTAGAGGACCTAGACCGACCGGGTAAACGCAAGCAAGCAGATCATGAGAGTAGTTACGCTCAAGCTAAGATTGCGATCTTTGGGAGCTCAAGTGGTGAGCCCCAAGAAGCTGTGCGTGAAGCCCCGGAAGAGGATAGCCAGAGGGCCAAACTCAAAGCTCCAATGGTCGAGACACCGAGCACTGTGAAGAAATGATTTCTACTGCTAATTGTTGTTTTTATTTTATTTTGGTTGTTTTTATTTTTGGTTATTTTGTTTCGGAAATAAAAGAGTAAACTTGCAGAAGGAAAAAGAGAAAGAAAAAGAAAAACACACTTCCCAACTAAATAAAACAAAGACGACAAACGGAAAAGAAAACACATTTCCCTAACTAAAATAAGACAAAGATGATAGCCGAAAGGGAAAGGCAAAAACACAAAGCTCCAGAAAATGAAAGTAACGGGCAAAAACATAAAACACCAGAAAACACGGAAAAAAGAAAAGTAAAGTGAAAGTAAAGGTGCTCCCCCTTGAAGCGATTAGGTCGAGCATGCCCGGGAAATCCGAAGTGGTGTTGGCTCTCTCTCATCAGCATATGTCTATTTAAACCACACCTCTGCAAGCAGATGATACCCAGCATTTCTTCCTGCAAACTCAAGGAAAAACATCAAAAAATTCAGAAGCAAAACAAATGGCATCCTCATGCACTCACCTTGATGATCTCAACCTTGAGCTCTCGCTTGCACCACCGAATGCCCAGACAAGGGCTCCTCCAACTCCTGTCTTCCCAAACTCCACATATCATCACAGCACGGCCTCAAACTTTGCTGAGGCAATACCGAACTTTGCTGAGGCAAGGCCGAACAGAGCAGTGCTGCTGGGAGGCATGATTGGCAGCAAGCTCACACCGGCAGATCATTGGCATATAGCACACAGGTCTGATAAGGTGGCAGTGGATGAGTCCCACACTTATACCGCGCTCCAAGCGGTCTCGGCCACAAATCTGGGCTTGCGCCTACTGGCGAGGACACGGGAGTGTACAGCTCTGAGTGAGGAGGTGGCTGCCCTGAAGGCTATGGTGGCGGACTTGCAGAAGCGGCTCTATTGTGCCACTCAGCATGTGGAAGCACTGCAGAGGAAAAATGATGACCATGTAGAGCTGCTGCAGATTCTACAAGTGCGAGACAATAGAGGCAAGCCATGATGAAGATGAAGATGAAGATGAAGAAGATGAAGATGAAGAAAAAGAAAAAGTTGTTATTTTTTTAATTTTACTTGAATGTGTTTTTTTTTTTTTTTTTTTTTTTTTTTTTTTTTTTTTGGTAATGTAGAGTTTGGAGTGAAAATAAAAATGTGTTTTAACACTCAGAAATAAACTAACTAACCATACCACATAAATAAATACATAAACTAACTTAACAAAACAAAAACAAAAACAAAGACTCAACAGAAAAGAAAACAAAGAAAATTTAAAAAAAAACTTAATTTAAAAACACACGAATATACAAGCAACTCACGGATGACCAGTTAAGGGCCTCAGAAAACACAGCCAGGGGATCCGGGAAGGTTGGAGGGGTCACAATGGTCCCGCTTAAAACCCAAACTTCTTAGACACTGAAGGTGTCGCCTAAAGAACTCCTAGACACTGTATTGACAGAAGTGCTCACTGGGGTTACCATAAGTCAGCTCATATGAAAAATCTTTTTTAAATTTTTAACATAAAAAAACAAAAACAAATTAAGATAAAATGAAACAACAAACCATAAATGAAAATGAACTAAGTACTCTAAACAAACTCAAACAAACGAAATAAATTGTTGTACTAAAAGAAACAAACCAAGAAACCAAAGAAAAACACAAACAGCACTTTCTATCACCTATTTATCACCATTTGGACAGATTCGTTTCTCTGTTTTTCAGCTTCGACCTGTGTTCAGTTTTTAGGCCATAACTTTCCAACCGCAAGTCCAAATTTCACGTTCTTTATATGGTTGGATTCAGCACAGAAAAACAAAGAACCCAACACGAACCAAAAGGCAAAAACAATAACAGAAATAAACAGAATTCAAAGAAGAGAAAGGATTGAAATGCTCCCCCTTGAAGCGATTAGGTCGAGCATGGATGCACTTGGAGGTCGACTTCTCCCATTGCTCCACACTTCCCATTCTTACGATTGAGGTTGCCATCTCTCTCCATTTTTATTAAGCTGTCATAAATTGCTAAAACCAACACACGAACTTGAAATGGAATTAAAAGGATTAGGAATGAACAATAGAGAACTAAGTAGACTTTAAACATTATAAATAAATAAAAAGTAGGAAAATCAAATAGAATCAAACAATGTTACCGATCCTCGGCAACGGCGCCAAAAACTTGTTGCTTCGATTCAGCTGCACCAAAATGGTTTCAACTGCATCCTCAACTTGTGATACTCGCAAGTGCACGAGCCGTTTGGTAGTATAGCATATGTAAGTGCGAGGTCGATCCCACGAGGATTGGTGATTGAATGATCCAATTTGTTTCCCCTACACAAAATAGAAATGAAAAAGAAAATAAATAAAACAAGAACAAAGGAAATAACTCAAGCAAATAAGTTCCCAAGCTCAATTAGATTAATGGATTGATTCTAGCTAAAGTATGATTAAGCCATGGTGTGTGGTCATAACCTTGTGTTCCTAATTCCCTAATTTGATCATTTGTTGTCTAACCTAAAACTAAGCATTAGGAACCCATTAAGCATAGAAGAACAATTTAAACAACCAAGTATGTATCTAATCCCTGTTGTCGAATGTCCATACATACTCTTCCTATCCATAGTTCAATTCGAATTAAAGCATGGTGTCTACTCTTAATTCAAACCAAGATAGCTAACATGCAAGCCTAAATGGTGATCAATCATTCAAACTAGCATATTAACTTATAAGCATAATGAATAAGAACAAAAACCATAATTGAAACTTGGAAACTAATTAAACTTGAATACTTAAGAAAGAATGTACATTACAAATAAAAGTAAAGTGGTACAAAATGATATACAATTATGAACCGATCATGTATTCCATACTTCTAGCGATTGGATTTCACTCAAAACTCACCAAATGACTCCTCCCACCATATTATGATGTTGCCCAAGTTTTGGTCTCGATCCGAAATCAATAGGTGTTCCAAATTAGACAATTCAAGTTCAACGGCAGTTCGTTCCTAATTGGAGTGGTTGGTGTATTCCATACTTCTCGCGATTGGATTTCACTCAAAACTCACCAAATGACTCCTCCCACCATATTATGATGTTGCCCAAGTTTTGGGCTCGATCCGAAATCAATAGGTGTTCCAAATTGGACAATTCAAGTTCAACGGCAGTTCGTTTCTAATTGGAGTGGTTGGTGTATTCCATACTTCTAGCGATTGGATTTCACTCAAAACTCACCAAATGACTCCTCCCACCATATTATGATGTTGCCCAAGTTTTGGGCTCGATCCGAAATCAATAGGTGTTCCAAATTGGACAATTCAAGTTCAACGGCAGTTCGTTCCTAATTGGAGTGGTTGGTGTATTCCATACTTCTAGCGATTGGATTTCACTCAAAACTCACCAAATGACTCCTCCCACCATATTATGATGTTGCCCAAGTTTTGGGCTCGATCCGAAATCAATTGGTGTTCCAAATTGGACAATTCAAGTTCAACGGCAGTTCGTTCCTAATTGGAGTGGTTGGTGTATTCCATACTTCTAGCGATTGGATTTCACTCAAAACTCAGCAAATGACTCCTCCCACCATATTATGATGTTGCCCAAGTTTTGGGCTCGATCCAAAATCAATAGGTGTTCCAAATTGGACAATTCAAGTTCAACGGCAGTTCGTTCCTAATTGGAGTGGTTGGTGTATTCCATACTTCTAGCGATTGGATTTCACTCAAAACTCACCAATTGACTCCTCCCACCAGATTATGATGTTGCCCAAGTTTTGGGCTCGATACGAACACAATAGGTGTGAGAAATTGGACAATTTAAGTTCAACGGCAGTTCGTTCCTAATTGGAGTTGTTTATGTATTCCATAATTCTAGCGATTGGATTTCACTCAAAACTCACCAAATGACTCCTCCCACCATATTATGATGTTGCCCAAGTTTTGGGCTCGATCCGAAATCAATAGGTGTTCCAAATTGGACAATTCAAGTTCAACGGCAGTTCGTTCCTAATTGGAGTGGTTGGTGTATTCCATACTTCTAGCGATTGGATTTCACTCAAAACTCACCAAATGACTCCTCCCACCATATTACGATGTTACCCAAGTTTTGGGCTCGATCCGAAATCAATAGCTGTTCCAAATTGGACAATTCAAGTTCAATGGCAGTTCGTTCCAAATTGCAGTGGTTGGTGTATTACATACTTCTAGCGATTGGATTTCACTCAAAACTCACCAAATGACTCCTCCCACCATATTATGATGTTGCACAAGTTTGGGGTTCCATCCGAAATCAATAGGTGTGAGAAATTGGACAATTCAAGTTCAACGGCAGTTCGTTCCGAATTCGAGTGGTTGGTGTATTCCATACTTCTAGCGATTGTATTTCACTCAAAACTCACCAAATGACTCCTCCCATCATATTATGATGTTGCACAAGTTTGGGGTTCCATACGAAATCAATAGGTGTGAGAAATTGGACAATTCAAGTTCAACGGCAGTTCGTTCCTAATTGGAGTGGTTGGTGTATTCCATACTTCTAGCGATTGGATTTCACTCAAAACTCACCAAATGACTCCTCCCACCATATTATGATGTTGCCCAAGTTTTGGGCTCGATCCGAAATCAATAGGTGTGAGAAATTGGACAATTCAAGTTCAACGGCAGTTCGTTCCTAATTGGAGTGGTTGGTATATTCCATACTTCTAGCGATTTCATTTCACTCAAAACTCACCAAATGACTCCTCCCACCATATTATGATGTTGCCCAAGTTAGGGGCTCGATCCGAAATCAGTAGGTGTGAGAAATTGGACAATTCAAGTTCAACGGCAGTTCGTTCCTAATTGGAGTGGTTGGTGTATTCCATACTTCTAGTGATTGGATTTCACTCAAAACTCACCAAATGACTCCTCTCACCATATTATGATGTTGCCCAAGTTTTGGGCTCGATCCGAACTCAATAGGTGTGGGAAATCGGACAATTTAAGTTCTACGGCAGTTCGTTCCTAATTGGAGTGGTGGGTGTATTTCATACTTCTAGCGATTGGATTTCACTAAAAACTCACCAAATGACTCCTCCCACCATATTATGATGTTGCCCAAGTTTTGGGCTCGATCCGAAATCAATAGGTGTGAGAAATTGAACAATTCAAGTTCAACGGCAGTTCGTTCCTAATTGTAGTGGTTGGTGTATAACATAATTCTAGCGATTGGATTTCACTCAAAACTCACGAAATGACTCCTCCCATCATATTATGATGTTGGACAAGTTTGGGGTTCCATACGAAATCAATAGGTGTGAGGAATTGGACAATTCAGGTTCAACGGCAGTTCGTTCCTAATTGGAGTGGTTGGTGTATTCCATACTTCTAGCGATTGGATTTCACTCAAAACTCACCAAATGACTCCTCCCACCATATTATGATGTTGCCCAAGTTTTGGGCTCGATCCGAAATCAATAGGTGTTCCAGATTGGAGAATTCAAGTTCAACGGCAGTTCGTTCCTAATTGGAGTGGTTGGTGTATTCCATACTTCTAGCGATTGGATTTCACTCAAAACTCACCAAATGACTCCTCCCACAATATTATGATGTTGCCCAAGTTTTGGGCTCGATCTGAAATCGATAGGTGTTCCAAATTGGACAATTCAAGTTCAACGGCAGTTCGTTCCTAATTGGAGTGGTTGGTGTATTCCATACTTCTAGCGATTGGATTTCACTCAAAACTCACCAAATGACTCCTCCCACCATATTATGACGTTGCCCAAGTTTTGGGCTCGATCCGAAATCAATAGGTGTTCCAAATTGGACAATTCAAGTTCAACAGCAGTTCGTTCGTAATTGGAGTGGTTGGTGTATTCCATACTTCTAGCGATTGAATTTCACTCAAAACTCACCAAATGACTCCTCCCACCATATTATGATGTTGCCCAAGTTTTGGTCTCGATCCGAAATCAATAGGTGTTCCAAATTAGACAATTCAAGTTCAACGGCAGTTCGTTCCTAATTGGAGTGGTTGGTGTATTCCATACTTCTAGCGATTGGATTTCACTCAAAACACACCAAATGACTCCTCCCACCACATTATGATGTTGCCCAAGTTTTGGGCTCGATCCGAAATCAATAGGTGTTCCAAATTGGACAATTCAAGTTCAACGGCAGTTCGCTCCTAATTGGAGTGGTTGGTGTATTCCATACTTCTAGCGATTGGATTTCACTCAAAACTCACCAAATGACTCCTCCCATCATATTATGATGTTGCACAAGTTTGGGGTTCCATACGAAATCAATAGGTGTGAGAAATTGGACAATTCAAGTTCAACGGCAGTTCGTTCCTAATTGGAGTGGTTGGTGTATTCCATACTTCTAGCGACTGGATTTCACTCAAAACTCACCAAATGACTCCTCCCACCATATTATGATGTTGCCCAAGTTTTGGGCTCGATCCGAAATCAATAGGTGTTCCAAATTGGACAATTCAAGTTCAACAGCAGTTCGTTCGTAATTGGAGTGGTTGGTGTATTCCATACTTCTAGCGATTGAATTTCACTCAAAACTCACCAAATGACTCCTCCCACCACATTATGATGTTGCCCAAGTTTTGGGCTCGATCCGAAATCAATAGGTGTTCCAAATTGGACAATTCAAGTTCAACGGCAGTTCGTTCCTAATTGGAGTGGTTGGTTTATTCCATACTTCTAGTGATTGGATTTCACTCAAAACTCACCAAATGACTCCTCCCACCATATTATGATGTTGCCCAAGTTTTGGGCCCGATCCGAAATCAATAGGTGTGAGAAATTAGACAATTCAAGTTCAATGGCAGTTCGTTCCTAATTGGAGTGGTTGGTGTATTCCATACTTCTAGCGATTGGATTTCACTCAAAACTCACCAAATGACTCCTCCCACCATATTATGATGTTGCCCAAGTTTTGGGCTCGATCCGAAATCAATAGGTGTGAGAAATTGGACAATTCAAGTTCAACGGCAGTTCGTTCCTAATTGGAGGGGTTGGTGTATTCCATACTTCTAGCGATTGGATTTCACTCAAAACTCACTGCATGACTCCTCCCACCATATTTTGATGTTGCCCAAGTTTTGGTCTCGATCCGAAATCAATAGGTGTTCCAAATTAGACAATTCAAGTTCAACGGCAGTTCGTTCCTAATTGGAGTGGTTGGTGTATTACATACTTCTAGCGATTGGATTTCACTGAAAACTCACCAAATGACTCCTCCCACCATATTACGATGTTGCCCATGTTTTGGGCTCGATCCGAAATCAATAGGTGTTCCAAATTGGACAATTCGTGTTCAATGGCAGTTCGTTCCTAATTGGAGTGGTTGGTGTATTCCATACTTCTCGCGATTGGATTTCACTTAAAACTCACCAAATGACTCCTCCCACCACATTATGATGTTGCCCAAGTTTTGGGCTCGATCCGAAATCAATAGGTGTTCCAAATTGGACAATTCAAGTTCAACGGCAGTTCGTTCCTAATTGGAGTGGTTGGTGTATTACATACTTCTAGCGATTGGATTTCACTCACAACTCACCAAATGACTCCTCCCACCATATTATGATGTTGCCCAAGTTTTGGGCTCGATCCGAAATCAATTGGTGTGAGAAATTGGAGAATTCAAGTTCAACGGCAGTTCGATCCTAATTGGAGTGGTTGGTGTATTCCATACTTCTAGCGATTGGATTTCACTCAAAACTCACCAAATGACTCCTCCCACCATATTATGATGTTGCCCAAGTTTTCGGCTCGTTCCGAAATCAACAGGTGTGAGAAATTGGACAATTTAAGTTCAACGGCAGTTCGTTGCTAATTGTAGTGGTTGGTGTATTCCATACTTCTAGCGATTGGATTTCACTCAAAACTCACGAAATGACTCCTCCCATCATATTATGATGTTGCACAAGTTTGGGGTTCCATACGAAATCAATAGGTGTGAGGAATTGGACAATTCAGGTTCAACGGCAGTTCGTTCCTAATTGGAGTGGTTGGTGTATTCCATACTTCTAGCGATTGGATTTCACTCAAAACTCACCAAATGACTCCTCCCACCATATTATGATGTTGCCCAAGTTTTGGGCTCGATCCGAAATCAATAGGTGTGAGAAATTGGACAATTCAAGTTCAACGGCAGTTCGTTCCTAATTGGAGTGGTTGGTGTATTCCATACTTCTAGGGATTGGATTTCACTCAAAACTCACCAAATGACTCCTCCCACCATATTACGTTGTTGCCCATGTTTTGGGCTCGATCCGAAATCAATAGGTGTTCCAAATTGGACAATTCGAGTTCAACGGCAGTTCGTTCCTAATTGGAGTGGTTGGTTTATTCCATACTTCTCGCGATTGGATTTCACTTAAAACTCACCAAATGACTCCTCCCACCACATTATGATGTTGCCCAAGTTTTGGGCTCGATCCGAAATCAATAGGTGTGAGAAATTGGACAATTCAAGTTCAACGGCAGTTCGTTCCTAATTGGAGGGGTTGGTGTATTCCATACTTCTAGCGATTGGATTTCACTCAAAACTCACTGCATGACTCCTCCCACCATATTTTGATGTTGCCCAAGTTTTGGTCTCGATCCGAAATCAATAGGTGTTCCAAATTAGACAATTCAAGTTCAACGGCAGTTCGTTCCTAATTGGAGTGGTTGGTGTATTACATACTTCTAGCGATTGGATTTCACTGAAAACTCACCAAATGACTCCTCCCACCATATTACGATGTTGCCCATGTTTTGGGCTCGATCCGAAATCAATAGGTGTTCCAAATTGGACAATTCGTGTTCAATGGCAGTTCGTTCCTAATTGGAGTGGTTGGTGTATTCCATACTTCTCGCGATTGGATTTCACTTAAAACTCACCAAATGACTCCTCCCACCACATTATGATGTTGCCCAAGTTTTGGGCTCGATCCGAAATCAATAGGTGTTCCAAATTGGACAATTCAAGTTCAACGGCAGTTCGTTCCTAATTGGAGTGGTTGGTGTATTACATACTTCTAGCGATTGGATTTCACTCACAACTCACCAAATGACTCCTCCCACCATATTATGATGTTGCCCAAGTTTTGGGCTCGATCCGAAATCAATTGGTGTGAGAAATTGGAGAATTCAAGTTCAACGGCAGTTCGATCCTAATTGGAGTGGTTGGTGTATTCCATACTTCTAGCGATTGGATTTCACTCAAAACTCACCAAATGACTCCTCCCACCATATTATGATGTTGCCCAAGTTTTCGGCTCGTTCCGAAATCAACAGGTGTGAGAAATTGGACAATTTAAGTTCAACGGCAGTTCGTTGCTAATTGTAGTGGTTGGTGTATTCCATACTTCTAGCGATTGGATTTCACTCAAAACTCACGAAATGACTCCTCCCATCATATTATGATGTTGCACAAGTTTGGGGTTCCATACGAAATCAATAGGTGTGAGGAATTGGACAATTCAGGTTCAACGGCAGTTCGTTCCTAATTGGAGTGGTTGGTGTATTCCATACTTCTAGCGATTGGATTTCACTCAAAACTCACCAAATGACTCCTCCCACCATATTATGATGTTGCCCAAGTTTTGGGCTCGATCCGAAATCAATAGGTGTGAGAAATTGGACAATTCAAGTTCAACGGCAGTTCGTTCCTAATTGGAGTGGTTGGTGTATTCCATACTTCTAGGGATTGGATTTCACTCAAAACTCACCAAATGACTCCTCCCACCATATTACGTTGTTGCCCATGTTTTGGGCTCGATCCGAAATCAATAGGTGTTCCAAATTGGACAATTCGAGTTCAACGGCAGTTCGTTCCTAATTGGAGTGGTTGGTTTATTCCATACTTCTCGCGATTGGATTTCACTTAAAACTCACCAAATGACTCCTCCCACCACATTATGATGTTGCCCAAGTTTTGGGCTCGATCCGAAATCAATTGGTGTGAGAAATTGGACAATTCAAGTTCAACGGCAGTTCGTTCCTAATTGGAGTGGTTCGTGTATTACATACTTCTAGCGATTGGATTTCACTGAAAACTCACCAAATGACTCCTCCCACCATATTACGATGTTGCCCATGTTTTGGGCTCGATCCGAAATCAATAGGTGTTCCAAATTGGACAATTCGAGTTCAACGGCAGTTCGTTCCTAATTGGAGTGGTTGGTGTATTCCATACTTCTCGCGATTGGATTTCACTTAAAACTCACCAAATGACTCCTCCCACCACATTATGATGTTGCCCAAGTTTTGGGCTCGATCCGAAATCAATAGGTGTTCCAAATTGGACAATTCAAGTTCAACGGCAGTTCGTTCCTAATTGGAGTGGTTGGTGTATTACATACTTCTAGCGATTGGATTTCTCTCAAAACTCACGAAATGACGCCTCCCACCATATTATGATGTTGCCCAAGTTTTGGGCTCGATCCGAAATCAATAGGTGTGAGAAATTGGACAATTCAAGTGCAACGGCAGTTCGTTCCTAATTGAAGTGTTTGGTGTATTCCATACTTCTAGCGATTGGATTTCACTCAAAACTCACCAAATGACTCCTCCCAACAAATTATGATGTTGCCCAAGTTAGGGGCTCGATCCGAAATCAATAGGTGTGAGAAATTGGACAATTCAAGTTCAACGGCAGTTCGTTCCTAATTGGAATGGTTGGTGTATTCCAGACTTCTAACGATTGGATTTCACTCAAAACTCACTAAATGACTCCTTCCAACATATTATGATGTTGCCCAAGTTTTGGGCTCGATATGAAATCAATAGGTGTGAGAAATTGAACAATTCAAGTTCAATGCCAGTTCGTTCCTAATTGGAGTGGTTGGTGTATTCCATACTTCTAGCGATTGGATTTCACTCAAAACTCACTAAATGACTCCTCCCACCGTATTATGATGTTGCCCAAGTTTTGGTCTCGATCCGAAATCAATAGGTGTTCCAAATTGGACAATTCAAGTTCAACGGCAGTTCGTTCCTAATTGGAGTGGTTGGTGTATTCCATACGTCTAGCGATTGGATTTCACTCAAAACTCACCAAATAACTCCGCCCACCATATTATGATGTTGCCCAAGTTTTGGGCTCGATCTGAAATCAATAGTTGTGAGAAATTGGACAATCCAAGTTCAACGGCAGTTCGTTCCTAATTGGAATGGTTGGTGTATTCCAGACTTCTAACGATTGGATTTCACTCAAAACTCACTAAATGACTCCTTCCAACATATTATGATGTTGCCCAAGTTTTGGGCTCGATATGAAATCAATAGGTGTGAGAAATTGAACAATTCAAGTTCAATGGCAGTTCGTTCCTAATTGGAGTGGTTGGTGTATTCCATACTTCTAGCGATTGGATTTCACTCAAAACTCACTAAATGACTCCTCCCACCGTATTATGATGTTGCCCAAGTTTTGGTCTCGATCCGAAATCAATAGGTGTTCCAAATTGGACAATTCAAGTTCAACGGCAGTTCGTTCCTAATTGGAGTGGTTGGTGTATTCCATACGTCTAGCGATTGGATTTCACTCAAAACTCACCAAATAACTCCGCCCACCATATTATGATGTTGCCCAAGTTTTGGGCTCGATCTGAAATCAATAGTTGTGAGAAATTGGACAATTCAAGTTCAATGGCAGTTCGTTCCTAATTGGAATGGTTGGTATATTCCATACTTCTACCGATTGGATTTCACTCAAACCTCACCAAATGACTACTCCCACTATATTATGATGTTGCCCAAGTTTGGGGCTCGATCCGAAATCAATAGGTGTTCCAAATTGGACAATTCAAGTTCAACGGCAGTTCGTTCCTAATTGGAGTGGTTGGTGTATTCCATACTTCTAGCGATTGGATTTCACTCAAAACTCACCAAATGACTCCTCCCACCATATTATGATGTTGCCCAAGTTAGGGGCTCGATACGAAATCAATAGGTGTGAGAAATTGGACAATTCAAGTTCAACGGCAGTTCGTTCCTAATTGTAGTGGTTGGTGTATTCCATACTTCTAGCGATTGGATTTCACTCAAAACTCACTACATGACTCCTCCCACCATATTATGATGTTGCCCAAGTTTTGGGCTCGATCTGAAATCAATAGGTGTGAGAAATTGGACAATTCAAGTTCAACGGCAGTTCGTTCCTAATTGTAGTGGTTGATGTATTCCATACTTCTAGCGATTGAATTTCACTCAAAACTCACCAAATGACTCCTCCCACCATATTATGATGTTGCCCAAGTTAGGGGCTCGATACGAAATCAATAGGTGTGAGAAATTGGACAATTCAAGTTCAACGGCAGTTCGTTCCTAATTGGAGTGGTTGGTGTATTCCATACTTCTAGCGATTGGATTTCACTCAAGACTCACCAAATGACTCCTCCCACCATATTATGATGTTGCCCAAGTTTTGGGCTCGATCCGAAATCAATAGGTGTGAGAAATTGGACAATTTAAGTTCAACAGCAGTTCGTTCCTAATTGGAGTGGTTGGTGTATTCCATACTTCTAGCGATTGGATTTCACTCAAAACTCACGAAATGACTCCTCCCATCATATTATGATGTTGCCCAAGTTTGGGGTTCCATCCGAAATCAATAGGTGTGAGAAATTGGACAATTCAATTTCAACGGCAGTTCGTTCCTAATTGGAGTGGTTGGTGTATTCCATACTTCTAGCGATTGGATTTCACTCAAAACTCACGAAATGACTCCTCCCATCATATTATGATGTTGCCCAAGTTAGGGGCTCGATCCGAAATCAATAGGTGTGAGAAATTGGACAATTCAAGTTCAACGGCAGTTCATTCCTAATTGGAGTGGTGGGTCAATTCCATATTTCTAGCGATTGGATTTCACTCAAAACTCACCAAATGACTCCTCCCAACATATTATGTTGTTGCCCAAGTTTTGGGCTCGATCCGAAATCAATAGGTGTGAGAAATTGAACAATTCAAGTTCAACAGCAGTTCGTTCCTAATTGTAGTGGTTGGTGTATTCCATACTTCTAGCGATTGGATTTCATTCAAAACTCACCAAATGACTCCTCCCACCATATTATGATGTTGCCCAAGTTTTGGGCTCGATCCGAAATCAATAGGTGTTCCAAATTGGACAATTCAAGTTCAACGGCAGTTCGTTCCTAATTGGAGTGGTTGGTGTATTCCATACTTCTCGCGATTGGATTTCACTCAAAACTCACTAAATGACTCCTCCCACCATATTATGATGTTGCCCAAGTTTTGGGTTCCATCCGAAATCAATAGGTGTGAGAAATTGGACAATTCAATTTCAACGGCAGTTCGTTCCTAATTGGAGTGGTTGGTGTATTCCATACTTCTAGCGATTGGATTTCACTCAAAACTCACCAAATGACTCCTCCCACCATATTATGATGTTGCCCAAGTTTGGGGTTCCATACGAAATCAGTAGGTGTGAGAAATTGGACAATTCAGGTTCAACGGCAGTTCGTTCCTAATTGGAGTGGTTGGTGTATTCCATACTTCTAGCGATTGGATTTCACTCAAAACTCACCAAATGACTCCTCCCACCATATTATCATGTTGCCCAAGTTTTGGGCTCGATCCGAAATCAATAGGTCTTCCAAATTGGACAATTCAAGTTCAACGGCAGTTCGTTCCTAATTGGAGTGGTTGGTGTATTCCATACTTCTAGCGATTGGATTTCACTCAAAACTCACCAAATGACTCTTCCCACCATATTATGATGTTGCACAAGATTGGGGTTCGATCCGAAATCAACAGGTGTGAGAAATTGGACAATTCAAGTTCAACGGCAGTTCGTTCCAAATGGGAGTGGTTGGTGTATTCCATACCTCTAGCGATTGGATTTCCCTCAAAACTCACCAAATGAGTCCTCCCACCATATTATGAAGTTGCCCAAGTTTGGGCTCGATCCGAAATCAATAGGTGTGAGAAATTGGACAATTCAAGTTCAACGGCAGTTCGTTCCTAATTGGAGTGGTTTGTGTATTCCACACTTCTAGCGATTGGATTACACTCAAAACTCACCCAATGACTCCTCCCACCATATTATGATGTTACCCAAGTTTTGGGCTCGATCCGAAATCAATAGGTGTTCCAAATTGGACAATTCAAGTTCAACGGCAGTTCGTTCCTAATTGGAGTGGTTGGTGTATTCCATACTTCTAGCGATTGGATTTCACTCAAAACTCACCAAATGACTCCTCCCACCATATTATGATGTTGCCCAAGTTTTGGGCTCGATCCGAAATCAATAGGTGTTCGAAATTGGACGATTCAAGTTCAACGGCAGTTCGTCCCAAATTGGAGTGGTTGGAGTATTCCACACTTCTAGCGATTGGATTTCACTCAAAACTCACCAAATGACTCCTCCCACCATATTATGATGTTGCCCAAGTTTTGGGCTCGATCCGAAATCAATAGGTTTGAGAAATTGGACAATTCAATTTCAACGGCAGTTCGTTCCTAATTGGAGCGGTTGGTGTATTCCATACTTCTAGCAATTGGATTTCACTCAAAACTCACCAAATGACTCCTCCCACCATATTATGATGTTGCCCAAGTTTTGGGCTTGATCCGTAATCAATAGGTGTTCCAAATTGGACAATTCAAGTTCAACGGCAGTTCGTTCCTAATTGGAGTGGTTGGTGTATTCCATACTTCTAGCGATTGGATTTCACTCAAAACTCACCGAATGACTCCTCCCACCATATTATGATGTTGCCCAAGTTTTGGGCTCGATCCGAAATCAATAGGTGTGAGAAATTGGACAATTCAAGTTCAACGGCAGTTCATTTCTAATTGGAGTGGTTGGTGTATTCCATACTTCTAGCGATTGGATTTCACTCAAAACTCACCAAATGACTCCTCCCACCATATTATGATGTTGCCCAAGTTTTGGGCTCGATCCGAAATCAATAGGTGTGAGAAATTGGACAATACAAGTTCAACGGCAGTTCGTTCCTAATTGGAGTGGTCGGTGTATTCCATACTTCTAGCTATTGGATTTCACTCAAAACTCACCAAATGACTCCTCCCACCATATTATGATGTTGCCCAAGTT
This sequence comes from Prunus avium, assembly GCF_965620075.1. Lineage (NCBI taxonomy): Eukaryota > Viridiplantae > Streptophyta > Magnoliopsida > Rosales > Rosaceae > Prunus > Prunus avium. The sequence goes on along the minus strand of NC_142291.1, from coordinate 20,948,854 downwards.
TTGGGCTCGATCCGAAATCAATAGGTGTGAGAAATTGGACAATTCAAGTTCGACGGCAGTTCGTTCCTAATTGGTGTGGTTGGTGTGGCGATTGGATTTCACTCAAAACTCACCAAATGACTCCTCCCACCGTATTATGATGTTGCACAAGTTTTGCTCTCGATCCGAAATGAATAGGTTTTCCAAATTGGACAATTCAAGTTCAACGGCAGTTCGTTCCTTATTGGAGTGGTTGGTGTATTCCATAATTCTAGCGATTGGATTTCACTCAAAACTCACGAAATGACTCCTCCCATCATATTATGTTGTTGCACAAGTTTGGGGTTCCATACGAAATCAATTGGTGTGAGAAATTGGACAATTCAGGTTCAACGGCAGTTCGTTCCTAATTGGAGTGGTTGGTGTATTCCATACTTCAAGCGATTAGATTTCACTCAAAACTCACCAAATGACTCCTCCCACCATATTATGATGTTGCCCAAGTTTTGGGCTCGATCCGAAATCAGTAGGTGTTCCAAATTGGACAATTCAAGTTCAACGGCAGTTCGTTCCTAATTGGAGTGGTTGGTGTATTCCATACTTCTAGCGATTGGATTTCACTCAAAACTCACTAAATGACTCCTCCCACCATATTATGATGTTGCCCAAGTTTTGGTCTCGATCCGAAATCAATAGGTGTTCCAAATTGGACAATTCAAGTTCAACGGCAGTTCGTTCCTAATTGGAGTGGTTGGTGTATTCCATACTTCTAGCGATTGGATTTCACTCAAAACTCACCAAATGACTCCTCCCAACCTATTATGTTGTTCCCCAAGTTTTGGGCTCGATCCAAAATCAATTGGTGTGAGAAATTGAACAATTCAAGTTCAACGGCAGCTCGTTCCTAATTGTACTGGTTGGTGTATTCCATACTTCTAGCGATTGGATTTCACTCAAAACTCACCAAATGACTCCTCCCACCATATTACGATGTTACCCAAGTTTTGGGATCGATCCGAAATCAATAGGTGTTCCAAATTGGACAATTCAAGTTCAACGGCAGTTCGTTCCTAATTGGAGTGGTTGGTGTATTCCACACTTCTAGCGATTGGATTTCACTCAAAACTCACGAAATGACTCCTCCCATCGTATTATGATGTTGCACAAGTTTGGGGTTCCATACGAAATCAATAGGTGTGAGAAATTGGACAATTCGGGTTCAACGGCAGTTCGTTCCTAATTGGAGTGGTTGGTGTATTCCATACTTCTAGCGATTGGATTTCACTCAAAACTCACCAAATAACTCTTCCCACCATATTATGATGTTGCACAAGTTTGGGGTTCGATCCGAAATCAACAGGTGTGAGAAATTAGACAATTCAAGTTCAACGGCAGTTCGTTCCTAATGGGAGTGGTTGGTGTATTCCATACCTCTAGCGATTGGATTTCCCTCAAAACTCACCAAATGAGTCCTCCCACCATATTATGAAGTTGCCCAAGTTTGGGCTCGATCCGAAATCAATAGGTGTTCCAAATTGGACAATTCCAGTTCAACGGCAGTTCGTTCCTAATTGGAGTGGTTGGTGTATTCCATACTTCTAGCGATTGGATTTCACTCAAAACTCCCCAAATGACTCCTCCCACCATATTATGATGTTGCACAAGTTTGGGGTTCGATCCGAAATCAATAGGTGTGAGAAATTGCATAATTCAAGTTCAACGGCAGTTCGTTCCTAATGGGAGTGGTTAGTGTATTCCATACTTCTAGAGATTGGATTTCACTCAAAACTCACCAAATGACTCCTCCCACCATATTATGATGTTGCCCAAGTTTTGGGCGCGATCCGAAATGAATAGGTGTTCCAAATTGGACAATTCAAGTTCAACGGCAGTTCGTTCCTCATTGGAGTGGTTGGTGTATTCCATACTTCTAGCGATTGGATTTCACTCAAAACTCACCAAATGACTCCTCCCACCATATTATGATGTTGCCCAAGTTTTGGGCTCGATTCGAAATCAGTAGGGTGAGAAATTGGACAATTCAAGTTCGACGGCTATTCGTTCCTAATTGGAGTGGTTGTCGTATTCCGTACTTCTAGCGATTGGATTTCACTCAAAACTCACCAAATGACTCCTCCCACCATATTATGATGTTGCCCAAGTTTGGGGCTCGGTCCGAAATCAATTGGTGTGAGAAATTGGACAATTCAATTTCAACGGCAGTTCGTTCCTAATTGGAGCGGTTGGTGTATTCCATACTTCTAGCGATTGGATTTCACTCAAAACGCACCAAATGACTCCTCCAACCATATTATGATGTTGCCCAAGTTTTGGGCTTGATCCGAAATCAATAGGTGTTCCAAATTGGACAATTCAAGTTCAATGGCAGTACGTTCCTAATTGGAGTGGTTGGTGTATTCCATACTTCTAGCGATTGGATTTCACTCAAAACTCACCAAATGACTCCTCCCACCATATTATGATGTTGCACAAGTTTGGGGTTCGATCCGAAATCAATAGGTGTGAGAAATTGCATAATTCAAGTTCAACGGCAGTTCGTTCCTAATTGGAGTGGTTGGTGTATTCCATACTTCTAGCGTTTGGATTTCACTAAAAACTCACCAAATGACTCCTCCCACCATATGATGATGTTGCCCAAGTTTTGGGCTCGATCCGAAATCAATAGGTGTTCCAAATTGGACAATTCAAGTTCAACGGCAGTTCGTTCCTAATTGGAGTGGTTGGTGTATTCCGTACTTCTAGCGATTGGATTTCACTCAAAACTCACCAAATGACTCCTCCCACCATATTATGATGTTGCCCAAGTTTTGGGCTCGGTCCGAAATCAATAGGTGTGAGAAATTGGTCAATTCAATTTGAACGGCAGTTCGTTCCTAATTGGAGTGGTTGGTGTATTCCATACTTCTAGCGATTGGGTTTCACTCAAAACCCACCAAATGACGCCTCCCACCATATTATGATGTTGCCCAAGTTTTGGGCTCGATCCGAAATCAATAGTTGTTCCAAATTGGACAATTCAAGTTCAACGGCAGTTCGTTCCTAATTGGAGTGGTTGGTGTATTCCATACTTCTAGCGATTGGATTTCACTCAAAACTCACCAAATGACTCCCCCCACCATATTATGATGTTGCCCAAGTTTTGGGCTCGATCCGAATTCAATAGGTGTTCCAAATTGGACAATTCAAGTTCAACGGCAGTTCGTTCCTAATTGGAGTGGTTGGTGCATTCCAAACTTCTAGCGATTGTATTTCACTCAAAACTCACCAAATGACTCCTCCCAAAATATTATGATATTGCCCAAGTTTGGGGCTCGATCCGAAATCAATAGGTGTGAGAAATTGGACAATTCAAGTTCAACGGCAGTTCGTTCCAAATTGGAGTGGTTGGTGTATTCCATACTTCTAGCGATTGGATTTCACTCAAAACTCACCAAATGACTCCTCCCACCATATTATGATGTTAACCAAGTTTGGGGGTCGGTCCGAAATCAATAGGTGTGAGAAATTGGTCAATTCAATTTGAACGGCAGTTCGTTCCTAACTGGAGTGGTTGGTGTATTCCAGACTTCTAGCGATTGGGTTTCACTCAAACCCACCAAATGACTCCTACCACCATATTATGATGTTTCCCAAGTTTTGGGCTCGATCCGAAATCAATAGGTGTTCCAAATTGGACAATTCCAGTTCAACGGCAGTTCGTTCCTAATTGGAGTGGTTGGTGTATGCCATATTTCTAGCGATTGGATTTCACTCAAAACTCACCAAATGACTCCTCCCACCATATTATGATGTTGCCCAAGTTTTGGGCTCGATCCGAAATCAATAGGTGTTCCAAATTGGACAATTCAAGTTCAACGGCAGTTCGTTCCTAATTGGAGTGGTTGGTGTATTCCATACTTCTAGCGATTGGGTTTCACTCAAAACCCACCAAATGACGCCTCCCACCATATTATGATGTTGCCCAAGTTTGGGGCTCGATCCGAAATAAATAGGTGCTCCAAATTGGACATTTCAAGTTCACCGGCAGTTCGTTCCGAATTGGACTGGTTGGTGTATTACATACTTCTAGCAATTGGATTTCACTCAAAACTCACCAAATGACTCCTCCCACCATATTATGATGTTGCCCAAGTTTTGGGCTCGATTCGAAATCAGTAGGGTGAGAAATTGGACAATTCAAGTTCGACGGCTGTTCGTTCCTAATTGGAGTGGTTGTTGTATTCCGTACTTCTAGCGATTGGATTTCACTCAAAACTCACCAAATGACTCCTCCCACCATATTATGATGTTGCCCAAGTTTGGGGCTCGGTCCGAAATTAATAGGTGTGAGAAATTGGACAATTCAAGTTCAACGGCTGTTCGTTCCTAATTGGAGTGGTTGGTGTATTCCATACTTCTAGCGATTGGATTTCACACAAAACTCACCAAATGACTCCTCCCACCATATTATGATGTTGCCCAAGTTTTGGGCTCGATCCGAAATCAATAGGTGTGAGACATTGGAAAATTCAAGTTCAACGGCAGTTCGTTCCAAAATGGAGTGGTTGGTGTATTCCATACTTCTAGCGATTGGATTTCACTCAAAACTCACCAAATGACTCCGCCTACCATATTATGATGTTGCCCAAGTTTTGGCCTCGATCCGAAATCAATAGGTGTTCCAAATTGGACAATTAAAGTTCAACGGCAGTTCGTTCCTAATTGGAGTGGTTGGTGTATTCCATACTTCTAGCGTTTGGATTTCACTAAAAACTCACCAAATGACTCCTTCCACCATATTATGATGTTGCCCAAGTTTTGGGCTCGATCCGAAATCAAAAGGTGTTCCAATTTGGACAATTCAAGTTCAACGGTAGTTCGTTCCTTATTGGAGTGGTTGGTGTATTCCATACTTCTAGCGATTGGATTTCACTCAAAACTCACCAAATGACTCCTCCCACCATATTATGATGTTGCTCGAGTTTGGGGCTCGGTCCGAAATCAATAGGTGTGAGAAATTGGACAATTCAAGTTCAACGGCAGTTCGTTCCTAATTGGAGTGGTTGGTGTATTCCGTACTTCTGGCGATTGGATTTCACTCAAAACTCACCAAATGACTCCTCCCACCATATTATGATGTTGCCCAAGTTTTGGGCTCGATCCGAAATCAATAGGTGTTCCAAATTGGACAATTCAAGTTCAACGGCAGTTCGTTCCTAATTGGAGTGGTTGGTGTATTCCATACTTCTACCGATTGGATTTCAATCAAAACTCACCAAATGACTCCTCCCACCATATTATGATGTTTCCCAAGTTTTGTGCTCGATCCGAAATCAGTAGGTGTTCCAAATTGGACAATTCCAGTTCAACGGCAGTTCGTTCCTAATTGGAGTGGTTGGTGTATGCCATACTTCTAGCGATTGGATTTCACTCAAAACTCACCAAATGACTCCTCCCACCATATTATGATGTTGCCCAAGTTTTGGGCTCGATCCGAAATCAATAGGTGTTCCAAATTGGACAATTCAAGTTCAACGGCAGTTCGTTCCTAATTGGAGTGGTTGGTGTATTCCATACTTCTAGAGATTGTATTTCACTCAAAACTCACCAAATGACTCCTCCCAAAATATTATGATGTTGCCCAAGTTTTGGGCTCGATCCGAAATCAATAGGTGTGAGAAATTGGACAATTCAAGTTCAACGGCAGTTCGTTCCTAATTGGAGTGGTTGGTGTATTCCATACTTCTAGCGATTGGATTTCACTCAAAACTCACCAAATGACTCCTCCCACCATATTACGATGTTGCCCAAGTTTTGGGCTCGATCCGAAATCAATAGGTGTGAGAAATTGGACAATTCAAGTTCAACGGCAGTTCGTTCCTAATTGGAATGGTTGGTGTATTCCATACTTCTAGCGATTGGATTTCACTCAAAACTCACCAAATGACTCCTCCCACCATATTATGATGTTCCCCAAGTTTGGGGCTCGATCCGAAATCAATAGGTGTGAGAAATTGGACAATTCAAGTTCAACGGCAGTTCGTTCCAAATTGGAGTGGTTGGTGTATTCCATACTTCTAGAGATTGGATTTCACTCAAAACTCACCAAATGACTCCTCCCACCATATTATGATGTTGCCCAAGTTTTGGACTCGATCCGAAATCAACAGGTGTTCCAAATTGGACAATTCAAGTTCAACGGCAGTTCATTCTGAATTGGAGTGGTTGGTGTATTCCTTACTTCTAGCAATTGGATTTCACTCAAAACTCACCAAATGACTCCACCAACCATATTATGATGTTGCCCAAGTTTTGGGGTCGATCCGAAATCAATAGGTGTTCCAAATTGGACAATTCAAGTTCAACGGCAGTTCGTTCCTAATTGGAGTGGTTGGTGTATTCCATACTTCTAGCGATTGGATTTCACTCAAAACTCACCAAATGACTCCTCCCACCATATTATGATGTTGCCCAAGTTTGGGGCTCGATCCGAAATCAATAGGTGTGAGAAATTGGACAATTCAAGTTCAACGGCAGTTCGTTCCTAATTGGAGTGGTTGTTGTATTCCATATATCTAGCGAGTGGATTTCGTTCAAAACTCACCAAATGACTCCTCCCACCATATTATGTTGTTGCCCAAGTTTTGGGCTCGATCCGAAATAAATAGGTGCTCCAAATTGGACATTTCAAGTTCACCGGCAGTTCGTTCCGAATTGGAGTGGTTGGTGTATTACATACTTCTAGCGATTGGATTTCACTCAAAACTCACCAAATGACTCCTCCCACCATATTATGATGTTGCCCAAGTTTTGGGCTCGATCCGAAATCAGTAGGTGTTCCAAATTGGACAATTCCAGTTCAACGGCAGTTCGTTCCTAATTGGAGTGGTTTGTGTATTCCATACTTCTAGCGATTGGATTTCACTCAAAACTCACCAAATGACTCCTCCCACCATATTATGATGTTGCCCAAGTTTTGGGCTCGATCCGAAATCAATAGGTGTTCCAAATTGGACAGTTCAAGTTCAACGGCAGTTCGTTCCTAATTGGAGTTGTTGGTGTATTACATACTTCTAGCGATTGGATTTCACTCAAAACTCACCAAATGACTCCTCCCATCATATTATGATATTGCACAAGTCTGGGATTCCATCCGAAATCAATAGGTGTGAGAAATTGGACAATTCAAGTTCAACGGCAGTTCGTTCCTAATTGGAGTGGTTGGTGTATTCCATACTTCTAGCTATTGGATTTCACTCAAAACTCACTAAATGACTCCTCCCACCATATTATGATGTTGCCCAAGTTTTGGGCCCGATCCGAAATCAATAGGTGTGAGAAATTGGACAATTCAAGTTCAACGGCAGTTCGTTCCTAATTGGAGTGGTTGGTGTATTCCATACTTCTATCTATTGGATTTCACTCAAAACTCACTAAATGACTTCTCCCATCATATTATGATGTTGCCCAAGTTTTCGTCTCGATCCGAAATCAATAGGTGTTCCAAATTGGACAATTCAAGTTCAACGGCAATTCGTTCCTAATTGGAGTGGTTGGTGTATTCCATACTTCTAGAGATTGGATTTCACTCAAAACTAACCAAATGACTCCTCCCATCATATTATGATGTTGCCCAAGTTTTGGGCTCGATCCGAAATCAATAGGTGTTCCAAATTGGACAATTCAAGTTCAACGGCAGTTCGTTCCTAATTGGAGTGGTTGGTGTATTCCATACTTCTAGCGATTGGATTTCACTCAAAACTCCCCAAATGACTCCTCCCACCATATTGTGATGTTGCCCGAGTTTTGGGCTCGACTCGAAATCAATAGGTGTGAGAAATTGGACACTTCAAGTTCAACGGCAGTTCGTTCCTAATTGGAGTGGTTGGTATATTCCATACTTCTAGCGATTGGATTTCACTCAAAACTCACCAAATGACTCCTCCCACCATATTATGAAGTTGCCCAAGTTTTGGGCCCTATCCGAAATCAATAGGTGTTCCAAATTGGACAATTCAAGTTCAACGGCAGTTCGTTCCTTATTGGAGTGGTTGGTGTATTCCATACTTCTAGCGATTGGATTTCACTCAAAACTCACCAAATGACTCCTCCCACCATATTATGATGTTCCCCAGGTTTTGGGCTCGATCCGAAATCAATAGGTGAAAGAAATTGGACAATTCAAGTTCGACGGCAGTTCGTTCCTAATTGGAGTGGTTGGTGTATTCCATACTTCTAGCGATTGGATTTCCCTCAAAACTCACCAAATGACTACTCAAACCATATTATGATGTTGCCCAAGTTTTGGGCACGATCCGAAATCAATAGGTGAAAGAAATTGGAAAATTCAAGTTCAACGGCAGTTCGTTCCTAATTGCAGTGGTTGGTGTATTCCATACTTCTAGCGATTGGATTTCACTCAAAACTAACCAAATGACTCCTCCCACCATATTATGATGTTGTACAACTTTGGGGTTCGATCCGAAATCAATAGGTGTGAGAAATTGGACAATTCAAGTTCAACGGCAGTGCGTTCCTAACTGGAGTGGTTGGTGTATTCCATACTTCTAGTGATTGGATTTCACTCAAAACTCACCCAATGACTCCTCCCACCATATTATGATGTTGCCCAAGTTTTGGGCTCGATCCGAAATCAATAGGTGTGAGAAATTGGACAATTCAAGTTCAACGGCAGTTCGTTCCTAATTGGAGGGGTTGGTGTATTCTATACTTCTAGCGGTTGGATTTCACTCAAAACTCACCAAATGACTCCTCCCACCATATTATGATGTTGCCCAAGTTTTGGGCTCGATCCGAAATCAATTGGTGTGGGAAATTGGACAATTCAAGTTCAACCGCAGTTCGTTCCTAATTGGAGTGGTTGGTGTATTCCATACTTCTAGCGATTGGATTTCACTCAACACTCACCAAATGACTACTCCCACCATATTATGATGTTGTCCAAGTTTTGGGCTCGATCCGAAATCAATTGGGGTGAGAAATTGGACAATTCAAGTTCAACGGCAGTTCGTTCCTAATTGGAGTGGTTGGTGTATTCCAAACTTCTAGAAATTGGATTTCACTCAAAACTCACCAAATGACTCCTCCCACCATATTATGATGTCGCCCAAGTTTTGGGCTCGATCCGAAATCAATAGGTGTGACAAATTGGACAATTCAATTTCAACGGCAGTTCGTTCCTAATTGGAGTGGTTGGTGTATTCCATACTTCTAGTGATTGGATTTCACTCAAAACTCACCCAATGACTCCTCCCACCATATTATGATGTTGCCCAAGTTTTGGGCTCGATCCGAAATCAATAGGTGTGAGAAATTGGACAATTCAAGTTCAACGGCAGTTCGTTCCTAATTGGAGTGGTTGGTGTATTCCATACTTCTAGCGATTGGATTTCACTCAAAACTCATCAAATTACTCCTCCCAACATATTATGATGTTGCCCAAGTTTGGGGCTCGACCCGAAATCAATAGGTGTGATAATTTGGACAATTCAAGTTCAACGTCAGTTCGTTCCTAATTGGAGTGGTTGGTGTATTCCATAATTCTTGCGATTGGATTTCACTCAAAACTCACCAAATGACTCCTCCCACCATATTATGATGTTGCCCAAGTTTTGGGCTCGATCCGAAATCAATAGGTGTTCCAAATTGGACAATTCAAGTTTAACGGCAGTTCGTTCCTAATGGGAGTGGTTGGTGTATTCCATACTTCTAGCGATTGGATTTCACTCAAAACTCACCAAATGATTCCTCCAACATATTATGATGTTGCCCAAGTTTTGGGCACGATCCGAAATCAATAGGTGTGAGAAATTGGACAATTCAAGTTCAACGGAAGTTCGTTCCTAATTGGAGTGGTTGGTGTATTCCATACTTCTAGCGATTGGATTTCACTCAAAACTCACCAAATGACTCCTCCCACCATATTATGATGTTGCCCAAGTTTTGGGCTCGATCCGAAATCAATAGGTGTTCCAAATTGGACAATTCAAGTTCAACGGCAATTCGTTCCTAATTGGACTGGTTGGTGTATTCCATACTTCTAGCGATTGGGTTTCACTCAAAACTGACCAAATGACTCCACCTACCATATTATTATGTTGCCCAAGTTTTGGGCTCGATCCGTAATCAATAGGTGTTCCAAATTGGACAATTCAATTTCAACGGCAGTTCGTTCCTAATTTGAGTGGTTGGTGTATTCCATACTTCTAGTGATTGGATTTCACTCAAAACTCACCCAAATTGGACAATTCAAGTTCAACGGCAGTTCGTTCCTAATTGGAGTGGTTGGTGTATTCCATACTTCTAGCTATTGGATTTCACTCAAAACTCACCAAAGGACTCCTCCAGCCATATTATGATGTTGCCCAAGTTTTGGGCTCGATCCAAAATCAATAGGAGTGAGAAATTGGACAATTCAAGTTCAACGGCAGTTCGTACCTAATTGGAGTGGTTGGTGTATTCCTTACTTCTAGCAATTGGATTTCACTCAAAACTCACCAAATGACTCCTCCCACCATATTATGATGTTGCCCATGTTTTGGTGTCGATACGAAATCAATAGGCGTTCCAAATTGGACAATGCAAGTTCAACGGCAGTTCGTTCCTAATTGGAGTGGTTGGTGTATTCCATACTTCTAGCGATTGGATTTCACTCAAAACTCACCAAATGACTCCTCCCACCATATTACGATGTTGCCCAAGTTTTGGGCTCGATCCGAAATCAGTAGGTGTGAGAAATTGGACAATTCAAGTTCAACGGCAGTTCGTTCCTAATTGGAGTGGTTGGTGTATTCCATACTTCTAGCGATTGGATTTCACTCAAAACTCACCAAATGACTCCTCCCACCATATTATGATGTCGCCCAAGTTTTGGGCTCGATCCTAAATCAATAGGTGTTCCAAATTGGACAATTCAAGTTCAACGGAAGTTCGTTCCTAATGGGAGTGGTTGGTGTATTCCACACTTCTAGCGATTGGATTTCACTCAAAACAAACCAAAAGACTCCCCCCACCGTATTAGGATGTTGCCCAAGTTTTGGGCTCGATCCGAAATCCATAGGTGTGAGAAATTGTTCAATTCAATTTCGACGACAGTTCTTTCCTAATTGGAGTGGTTGGTGTATTCCATACTTCTAGCGTTTGGATTTCACTCAAAACTCACCAAATGACTCCTTCCAGCATATTATGATGTTGCCCAAGTTTTGGGCTCGATCCGAAATCAATAGGTGTGCGAAATTGGTCAATTCAATTTCAACGACAGTTTTTTCCTAACTGGAATGGTTGGTGTATTCCATACTTCTAGCGATTGGATTTCACTCAAAACTCACCAAATGACTCCTCCCACCATATTATGATGTTGAACAAGTTTTGGGCTCGATCCGAAATCAATAGGTGTTCCAAATTGGACAATAAAAGTTCAACGGCGGTTCGATTCTAATTCGAGTGGTTGGTGTATTCCATACTTCTAGCGATTGGATTTCACTCAAAACTCACCAAATGACCCCTCCCACCATATTATGATGTCGCCCAAGTTAGGGGCTCGATTCGAAATCAATAGGTGTGAGAAATTGGACAATTCAAGTTCAACGGCAGTTCGTTCCTAATTGGAGTGGTTGGTGTATTCCATACTTCTAGGGATTGGATTTCACTCAAAACTCACCAAATGACTCCTCCCACCATATTATGATGTTGCCCAAGTTTTGGGCTCAATCCGAAGTCAATAGGTGTGCGAAATTGGTCAATTCAATTTCAACGACAGTTTTTTCCTAATTGGAATGTTTTTTGTATTCCATACTTCTAGGGATTGGATTTCACTCAAAACTCACCAAATGACTCCGCCCACCATATTATGATGTTGAACAAGTTTTGGGCTCGATCCGAAATCAATAGGTGTTCCAAATTGGACAATAAAAGTTCAACGGCAGTTCGTTCCTAATTGGAGTGGTTGGTGTATTCCATACTTCTAGCGATTGGATTTCACTCAAAACTCACCAAATGACTCCTCCCGCCATATTATGATGTCGCCCAAGTTAGGGGCTCGATCCGAAATCAATAGGTGTGAGAAATTGGACAATTCAAGTTCAACGGCAGTTCGTTCCTAATTGGAGTGGTTGGTGTATTCCATACTTCTAGGGATTGGATTTCACTCAAAACTCACCAATTGACTCCTCCCACCATATTATGATGTTGCCCAAGTTTTGGGCTCGATCTGAAATCAATAGGTGTTCCAAATTGGACAATTCAGGTTCAACGGCAGTTCGTTCCTAGTTGGAGTGTTTGGTGTATTCCATACTTCTAGCGATTCGATTTCACTCGAAACACACCAAATGACTCCTCCCACTATATTATGATGTTGCCCAAGTTTTGGGCTCGATCCGTATTCAATAGGTGTTCGAAATTGGACAATTCAAGTTCAACGGCAGTTCGTTCCTAATTGGAGGGGTTGGTGTATTCCCTACTTCTAGCGAATGGATTTCACTCAAAACTCACCAAATGACTCCAACCACCACATTATGATGTTGCCCAAGTTTTGGGCTCGATCCGAAATCAATAGGTGTGAGAAATTGGACAGTTCAAGTTCAACGACAGTTCGTTCCTAATTGGTGTGGTTGGTGTATTCCATACTTCTAGCGATTGGATTTCACTCAAAACACACCAAATGACTCCTACCACCATATTAGGATGTTGCCCAAGTTTGGGGCTCGATCCGAAATCAATAGGTGTGAGAAATTGGACAATTCAAGTTCAACGGCAGTTCGTTCCTAATTGGAGTGGTTGGTGTATTCCATACTTCTAGGGATTGGATTTCACTCAAAACTCACCAAATGACTCCTCCCACGATATTATGATGTTGCCCAAGTTAGGGGCTCGATTCGAAATCAATAGGTGTGAGAAATTGGACAATTCAAGTTCAACGACAGTTCGTTCCTAATTGGAGTGGTTGGTGTATTCCATACTTCTAGCGATTGGATTTCACTCAAAACTCACCAAATGACTCCTCCCACCATATTACGATGTTGCCCAAGTTTTGGGCTCGATCCGAAATCAGTAGGTGTGAGAAATTGGACAATTCAAGTTCAACGGCAGTTCGTTCCTAATTGGAGTGGTTGGTGTATTCCATACTTCTAGCGATTGGATTTCACTCAAAACTCACCAAATGACTACTCCCACCATATTATGATGTCGCCCAAGTTTTGGGCTCGATCCTAAATCAATAGGTGTTCCAAATTGGACAATTCAAGTTCAACGGAAGTTCGTTCCTAATGGGAGTGGTTGGTGTATTCCACACTTCTAGCGATTGGATTTCACTCAAAACAAACCAAAAGACTCCCCCCACCGTATTAGGATGTTGCCCAAGTTTTGGGCTCGATCCGAAATCCATAGGTGTGAGAAATTTTTCAATTCAATTTCGACGACAGTTCTTTCCTAATTGGAGTGGTTGGTGTATTCCATACTTCTAGCGTTTGGATTTCACTCAAAACTCACCAAATGACTCCTTCCAGCATATTATGATGTTGCCCAAGTTTTGGGCTCGATCCGAAATCAATAGGTGTGCGAAATTGGTCAATTCAATTTCAACGACAGTTTTTTCCTAACTGGAATGGTTGGTGTATTCCATACTTCTAGCGATTGGATTTCACTCAAAACTCACCAAATGACTCCTCCCACCATATTATGATGTTGAACAAGTTTTGGGCTCGATCCGAAATCAATAGGTGTTCCAAATTGGACAATAAAAGTTCAACGGCGGTTCGATTCTAATTCGAGTGGTTGGTGTATTCCATACTTCTAGCGATTGGATTTCACTCAAAACTCACCAAATGACCCCTCCCACCATATTATGATGTCGCCCAAGTTAGGGGCTCGATTCGAAATCAATAGGTGTGAGAAATTGGACAATTCAAGTTCAACGGCAGTTCGTTCCTAATTGGAGTGGTTGGTGTATTCCATACTTCTAGGGATTGGATTTCACTCAAAACTCACCAAATGACTCCTCCCACCATATTATGATGTTGCCCAAGTTTTGGGCTCAATCCGAAGTCAATAGGTGTGCGAAATTGGTCAATTCAATTTCAACGACAGTTTTTTCCTAATTGGAATGTTTTTTGTATTCCATACTTCTAGCGATTGGATTTCACTCAAAACTCACCAAATGACTCCGCCCACCATATTATGATGTTGAACAAGTTTTGGGCTCGATCCGAAATCAATAGGTGTTCCAAATTGGACAATAAAAGTTCAACGGCAGTTCGTTCCTAATTGGAGTGGTTGGTGTATTCCATACTTCTAGCGATTGGATTTCACTCAAAACTCACCAAATGACTCCTCCCGCCATATTATGATGTCGCCCAAGTTAGGGGCTCGATCCGAAATCAATAGGTGTGAGAAATTGGACAATTCAAGTTCAACGGCAGTTCGTTCCTAATTGGAGTGGTTGGTGTATTCCATACTTCTAGGGATTGGATTTCACTCAAAACTCACCAATTGACTCCTCCCACCATATTATGATGTTGCCCAAGTTTTGGGCTCGATCTGAAATCAATAGGTGTTCCAAATTGGACAATTCAGGTTCAACGGCAGTTCGTTCCTAGTTGGAGTGTTTGGTGTATTCCATACTTCTAGCGATTCGATTTCACTCGAAACACACCAAATGACTCCTCCCACTATATTATGATGTTGCCCAAGTTTTGGGCTCGATCCGTATTCAATAGGTGTTCGAAATTGGACAATTCAAGTTCAACGGCAGTTCGTTCCTAATTGGAGGGGTTGGTGTATTCCCTACTTCTAGCGAATGGATTTCACTCAAAACTCACCAAATGACTCCAACCACCACATTATGATGTTGCCCAAGTTTTGGGCTCGATCCGAAATCAATAGGTGTGAGAAATTGGACAGTTCAAGTTCAACGACAGTTCGTTCCTAATTGGTGTGGTTGGTGTATTCCATACTTCTAGCGATTGGATTTCACTCAAAACACACCAAATGACTCCTACCACCATATTAGGATGTTGCCCAAGTTTGGGGCTCGATCCGAAATCAATAGGTGTGAGAAATTGGACAATTCAAGTTCAACGGCAGTTCGTTCCTAATTGGAGTGGTTGGTGTATTCCATACTTCTAGGGATTGGATTTCACTCAAAACTCACCAAATGACTCCTCCCACGATATTATGATGTTGCCCAAGTTAGGGGCTCGATTCGAAATCAATAGGTGTGAGAAATTGGACAATTCAAGTTCAACGACAGTTCGTTCCTAATTGGTGTGGTTGGTGTATTCCATACTTCTAGCGATTGGATTTCACTCAAAACTCACCAAATTACTCCTCCCACCATATTATGATGTCGCCCAAGTTCGGGGCTCGATCCGAAATCAATAGGTGTGAGAAATTGGACAATTCAAGTTCAACGGCAGTTCGTTCCTAATTGGAGTGGTTGGTGTATTCCATACTTCTAGCGATTGGAATTCACTCAAAACTCACCAAATGACTCCTCCCACGATATTATGATGTTGCCCAAGTATTGGGCTCGATCCGAAATCAATAGGTGTGCGAAATTGGTCAATTCAATTTCAACGACAGTTTTTTCCTAATTGGAATGGTTGGTCTATTCCATACTTCTAGCGATTGGATTTCACTCAAAACTCGCCAAATGACTCCTCCCACCATATTATGATGTTGCCCAAGTTTTGGGGTCGATCCGAAATCAATAGGTGTTCCAAATTGGACAATTCAAGTTCAACGGGAGTTCGTTTCGAATTGGAGAGGTTGGTGTATTCCATACTTCTAGCGATTGGATTTCACTCAAAACTCACCAAATGACTCCTCCCACCATATTATAATGTTGCCCAAGTTTTGGGCTCCATCCGAAATCAATAGGTGTGAGAAATTGGACAATTCAAGTTCAACGGCAGTTCGTTCCTAATTGGAGTGGTTGGTGTCTTCCGTACTTCTAGCGATTGGATTTCCCTCAAAACCCTCCAAATGACTCCTCCCACGATATTATGATGTTGCCCAAGTTAGGGGCTCGATTCGAAATCAATAGGTGTGAGAAATTGGACAATTCAAGTTCAACGGCAGTTCGTTCCTAATTGGAGAGGTTGGTGTATTCCATACTTCTAGCGATTGGATTTCACTCAAAACTCACCAAATGACTCCTCCCACCATATTATGATGTTGCTTAAGTTTGGGGCTCGATCCGAAGTCAATAGGTGTGAGAAATTGGACAATTCAAGTTCAACGGCAGTTCGTTCCTAATTGGAGTGGTTGGTGTATTCCATACTTCTAACGATTGGATTTCACTCAAAACTGACCTAATGACTCCTCCCACCATATTATGATGTTGCCCAAGTTTGGGGCTCGGTCCGAAATCAATATGTGTGAGAAATTGGACAGTTCAAGTTCAAGGGAAGTTCGTTCCAAATTGGAGTGGTTGGTGTATTCTATACTTCTAGCGATTGGATTTCACTCAAAACTCACCAAATGACTCCTCCCACCATATTATGATGTTCCCCAAATTTTGGGCCCGATCCGAAATCAATAGGTGTGAGAAATTGGACAATTTAAGTTCAACGGCAGTTCGTTCCTAATTGGAGTGGTTGGTGTATTCCACACTTCTAGCGATTGGATTTCACTCAAAACGTACCATATGACTCCTCCCACCATATTATGATGGTGCCCAAGTTTTGGGCTCGATCCGAAATCAATAGGTGTTCCAAATTGGACAATTCAAGTTCAACGGCAGTTCGTTCCGAATTGGAGTGGTTGGTGTATTCCATAGTTCTTAAGATTGGATTTCACTCAAAACTCACCAAATGACTCCTCCCACCATATTATGATGTTGCCCAAGTTTTGGGCCCGATCCGAAATCAATAGGTGTGAGAAATTGGACAATTCAAGTTCAACGGCAGTTCGTTCCTAATTGGAGTGGTTGGTGTATTCCATACTTCTAGCGATTGGATTTCACTCAAAACTCACCAAATGACTCCTCCCACCATATTATGATGTTGCCCAAGTTTTCGGCTCGATCCGAAATCAATAGGTGTTCCAAATTGGACAATTCAAGTTCAACGGCAGTTCGTTCCGAATTGGAGTGGTTGGTGTATTCCATACTTCTAACGATTGGATTTCACTCAAAACTCCCCAAATGACTCCTCCCACCATATTACGATGTTGCCCAAGTT
This sequence comes from Prunus avium, assembly GCF_965620075.1. NCBI lineage: Eukaryota > Viridiplantae > Streptophyta > Magnoliopsida > Rosales > Rosaceae > Prunus > Prunus avium. Next base: position 20,931,677 of record NC_142291.1, on the reverse strand, counting down.
TTGGGCTCGATCCGAAATCAATAGGTGTGAGAAATTGGACAATTCAAGTTCAACGGCAGTTCGTTCCTAATTCGAGTGGTTGGTGTGTTCCATACTTCTAGCGATTGGATTTCACTCAAAACTCACCAAATGTCTCCTCCCATCATATTATGATGTTGCACAAATTTGGGGTTCCATCCGAACTCAATAGGTGTGAGAAATTGGACAATTCAAGTTCAACGGCACTTCGTTCCTAATTGGAGTGGTTGGTGTATTCCATACTTCTAGCGATTGGATTTCACTCAAAACTCACCAAATGACTCCTCCCACCATATTATGTTGTTGCCCATGTTTTGGGCTCGATCCGAAATCAATAGGTGTGAGAAATTGGACAATTCAAGTTCAACGGCACTTCATTCCTAATTGGAGTGGTTGGTGTATTCCATACTTCTAGCGATTGGATTTTACTCAAAAATCACCAAATGACTCCTCCCACCATATTATGATGTAGCCCAAGTTTTGGGCTCGATCCGAAATCAATAGGTGTTCCAAATTGGACAATTCAAGTTCTACGGCAGTTCGTTCCTAATTGGAGTGGTTGGTGTATTCCATACTTCTAGCGATTGGATTTCACTCAAAACTCACCAAATGACTCCTCCCATCATATTATGATGTTGCACAAGTTTTGGGCTCGATCCGAAATCAATAGGTATGAGAAATTGGACAATTCAAGTTCAACGGCAGTTCGTTCCTAATTGGAGTGGTTGGTGTATTCCATACTTCTAGCGATTGGATTTCACTCAAAACTCACCAAATGACTCCCCCCACCATATTATGATGTTGCCCAAGTTTTGGGCTCGATCCGAAATCAATAGGTGTTCCAAATTGGACAATTCAAGTTCAACGGCAGTTCGTTCCGAATTGGAGTGGTTGGTGTATTCCATACTTCTAGCGATTGGATTTCACTCAAAACTCACCAAATGACTCCTCCCACCATATTATGTTGTTGCCCAAGTTTTGGGCTCGATCCGAAATCAATAGGTGTGAGAAATTGGACAATTCAAGTTCAACGGCAGTTCGTTCCTAATTGGAGTGGTTGGTGTATTCCATACTTCTAGCGATTGGATTTCACTCAAAACTCACCAAATGACTCCTCCCACCATATTATGATGTTGCCCAAGTTTTCGGCTCGATCCGAAATCAATAGGTGTTCCAACTTGGACAATTCAAGTTCAACGGCAGTTCGTTCCGAATTGGAGTGGTTGGTGTATTCCATACTTCTAGCGATTGGATTTCACTCAAAACTCCCCAAATGACTCCTCCCACCATATTACGATGTTGCCCAAGTTTTGGGCTCGATCCGAAATCAATAGGTGTGAGAAATTGGACAATTCAAGTTCAACGGCAGTTCGTTCCTAATTCGAGTGGTTGGTGTGTTCCATACTTCTAGCGATTGGATTTCACTCAAAACTCACCAAATGTCTCCTCCCATCATATTATGATGTTGCACAAATTTGGGGTTCCATCCGAACTCAATAGGTGTGAGAAATTGGACAATTCAAGTTCAACGGCACTTCGTTCCTAATTGGAGTGGTTGGTGTATTCCATACTTCTAGCGATTGGATTTCACTCAAAACTCACCAAATGACTCCTCCCACCATATTATGTTGTTGCCCATGTTTTGGGGTCGATCCGAAATCAATAGGTGTGAGAAATTGGACAATTCAAGTTCAACGGCACTTCATTCCTAATTGGAGTGGTTGGTGTATTCCATACTTCTAGCGATTGGATTTTACTCAAAAATCACCACATGACTCCTCCCACCATATTATGATGTAGCCCAAGTTTTGGGCTCGATCCGAAATCAATAGGTGTTCCAAATTGGACAATTCAAGTTCTACGGCAGTTCGTTCCTAATTGGAGTGGTTGGTGTATTCCATACTTCTAGCGATTGGATTTCACTCAAAACTCACCAAATGACTGCTCCCATCATATTATGATGTTGCACAAGTTTTGGGCTCGATCCGAAATCAATAGGTATGAAAAATTGGACAATTCAAGTTCAACGGCAGTTCGTTCCTAATTGGAGTGGTTGGTGTATTCCATACTTCTAGCGATTGGATTTCACTCAAAACTCACCAAATGACTCCCCCCACCATATTATGATGTTGCCCAAGTTTTGGGCTCGATCCGAAATCAATAGGTGTTCCAAATTGGACAATTCAAGTTCAACGGCAGTTCGTTCCGAATTGGAGTGGTTGGTGTATTCCATACTTCTAGCGATTGGATTTCACTCAAAACTCACCAAATGACTCCTCCCACCATATTATGTTGTTGCCCAAGTTTTGGGCTCGATCCGAAATCAATAGGTGTGAGAAATTGGACAATTCAAGTTCAACGGCACTTCATTCCTAATTGGAGTGGTTGGTGTATTCCATACTTCTAGCGATTGGATTTTACTCAAAACTCACCAAATGACTCCTCCCACCATATTATGATGTTGCCCAAGTTTTGGGCTCGATCCGAAATCAATAGGTGTTCCAAATTGGACAATTCAAGTTCTACGGCAGTTCGTTCCTAATTGGAGTGGTTGGTGTATTCCATACTTCTAGCTATTGGATTTCACTCAAAACTCACCAAATGACTCCTCCCATCATATTATGATGTTGCACAAGTTTTGGGCTCGATCCGAAATCAATAGTTATGAGAAATTGGACAATTCACGTTCAACGGCAGTTCGTTCCTAATTGGAGTGGTTGGTGTATTCCATACTTCTAGCGATTGGATTTCACTCAAAACTCACCAAATGACTCCCCCCACCATATTATGATGTTGCCCAAGTTTTGGGCTCGATCCGAAATCAATAGGTGTTCCAAATTGGACAATTCAAGTTCAACGGCAGTTCGTTCCGAATTGGAGTGGTTGGTGTATTCCATACTTCTAGCGATTCGTTTTCACTCAAAACTCACCAAATGACTCCTCCCACCATATTACGATGTTGCCCAAGTTTTGGGCTCGATCCGAAATCAATATGTGTGAGAAATTGGACAATTCAAGTTCAACGGCAGTTCGTTCCTAATTGGAGTGGTTGGTGTATTCCATACTTCCAGCGATTGGATTTCACTCAAAACTCACCAAATGACTCCTCCCATCATATTATGAAGTTGCACAAATTTGGGGTTCCATCCGAACTCAATAGGTGTGAGAAATTGGACAATTCTATTTCAACGGCACTTCGTTCCTAATTGGAGTGGTTGGTGTATTCCATACTTCTAGCGATTGGATTTCACTCAAAACTCACCAAATGACTCCTCCCACCATATTATGATGTTGCACAAGTTTTGGGCTCGATCCGAAATCAATAGGTATGAGAAATTCGACAATTCAAGTTCAACGGCAGTTCGTTCCTAATTGGAGTGGTTGGTGTATTCCATACTTCTAGCGATTGGATTTCACTCAAAACTCACCAAATGACTCCTCCCACCATATTATGTTGTTGCCCACGTTTTGGGCTCGATCCGAACTCAATAGGTGTGAGAAATTGGACAATTTAAGTTCAAAGGCAGTTTGTTCCGAATTGGAGTTGTTGGTGTATTCCATACTTCTAGCGATTGGATTTCACTCAAAACTCACCAAATGACTCCTCCCACCATATTATGATGTTGCCCAATGTTTGGACTCGATCCGAAATCAATAGGTGTTCCAAATTGGACAATTCAAGTTCAACGTCAGTTCGTTCCGAATTGGAGTGGTTGGTGTATTCCATACTTCTACCGGTTGGATTTCACACAAAACTCACCAAATGACTCCTCCCACCATATTACGATGTTGCCCAAGTTTTGGGCTCGATCCACAATCAATAGGTGTGCGAAATTGGACACTTCAAGTTCACCGGCAGTTCGTTCCTAATTGGAGTGGTTGGTGTATTCCATACTTCTAGCGATTGGATTTCACTCAAAACTCACCAAATGACTCCTCCCACCATATTATGATGTTGCCCAAGTTTTCGGCTCGATCCGAAATCAATAGGTGTTCCAAATTGGACAATTCAAGTTCAACGGCAGTTCGTTCCGAATTGGAGTGGTTGGTGTATTCCATACTTCTAGCGATTGGATTTCACTCAAAACTCCCCAAATGACTCCTCCCACCATATTACGATGTTGCCCAAGTTTTGGGCTCGATCCGAAATCAATAGGTGTGAGAAATTGGACAATTCAAGTTCAACGGCAGTTCGTTCCTAATTCGAGTGGTTGGTGTGTTCCATACTTCTAGCGATTGGATTTCACTCAAAACTCACCAAATGTCTCCTCCCATCATATTATGATGTTGCACAAATTTGGGGTTCCATCCGAACTCAATAGGTGTGAGAAATTGGACAATTCAAGTTCAACGGCACTTCGTTCCTAATTGGAGTGGTTGGTGTATTCCATACTTCTAGCGATTGGATTTCACTCAAAACTCACCAAATGACTCCTCCCACCATATTATGTTGTTGCCCATGTTTTGGGCTCGATCCGAAATCAATAGGTGTGAGAAATTGGACAATTCAAGTTCAACGGCACTTCATTCCTAATTGGAGTGGTTGGTGTATTCCATACTTCTAGCGATTGGATTTTACTCAAAAATCACCAAATGACTCCTCCCACCATATTATGATGTAGCCCAAGTTTTGGGCTCGATCCGAAATCAATAGGTGTTCCAAATTGGACAATTCAAGTTCTACGGCAGTTCGTTCCTAATTGGAGTGGTTGGTGTATTCCATACTTCTAGCGATTGGATTTCACTCAAAACTCACCAAATGACTGCTCCCATCATATTATGATGTTGCACAAGTTTTGGGCTCGATCCGAAATCAATAGGTATGAGAAATTGGACAATTCAAGTTCAACGGCAGTTCGTTCCTAATTGGAGTGGTTGGTGTATTCCATACTTCTAGCGATTGGATTTCACTCAAAACTCACCAAATGACTCCCCCCACCATATTATGATGTTGCCCAAGTTTTGGGCTCGATCCGAAATCAATAGGTGTTCCAAATTGGACAATTCAAGTTCAACGGCAGTTCGTTCCGAATTGGAGTGGTTGGTGTATTCCATACTTCTAGCGATTGGATTTCACTCAAAACTCACCAAATGACTCCTCCCACCATATTATGTTGTTGCCCAAGTTTTGGGCTCGATCCGAAATCAATAGGTGTGAGAAATTGGACAATTCAAGTTCAACGGCACTTCATTCCTAATTGGAGTGGTTGGTGTATTCCATACTTCTAGCGATTGGATTTTACTCAAAACTCACCAAATGACTCCTCCCACCATATTATGATGTTGCCCAAGTTTTGGGCTCGATCCGAAATCAATAGGTGTTCCAAATTGGACAATTCAAGTTCTACGGCAGTTCGTTCCTAATTGGAGTGGTTGGTGTATTCCATACTTCTAGCTATTGGATTTCACTCAAAACTCACCAAATGACTCCTCCCATCATATTATGATGTTGCACAAGTTTTGGGCTCGATCCGAAATCAATAGTTATGAGAAATTGGACAATTCAAGTTCAACGGCAGTTCGTTCCTAATTGGAGTGGTTGGTGTATTCCATACTTCTAGCGATTGGATTTCACTCAAAACTCACCAAATGACTCCCCCCACCATATTATGATGTTGCCCAAGTTTTGGGCTCGATCCGAAATCAATAGGTGTTCCAAATTGGACAATTCAAGTTCAACGGCAGTTCGTTCCGAATTGGAGTGGTTGGTGTATTCCATACTTCTAGCGATTCGTTTTCACTCAAAACTCACCAAATGACTCCTCCCACCATATTACGATGTTGCCCAAGTTTTGGGCTCGATCCGAAATCAATATGTGTGAGAAATTGGACAATTCAAGTTCAACGGCAGTTCGTTCCTAATTGGAGTGGTTGGTGTATTCCATACTTCCAGCGATTGGATTTCACTCAAAACTCACCAAATGACTCCTCCCATCATATTATGAAGTTGCACAAATTTGGGGTTCCATCCGAACTCAATAGGTGTGAGAAATTGGACAATTCTATTTCAACGGCACTTCGTTCCTAATTGGAGTGGTTGGTGTATTCCATACTTCTAGCGATTGGATTTCACTCAAAACTCACCAAATGACTCCTCCCACCATATTATGATGTTGCACAAGTTTTGGGCTCGATCCGAAATCAATAGGTATGAGAAATTCGACAATTCAAGTTCAACGGCAGTTCGTTCCTAATTGGAGTGGTTGGTGTATTCCATACTTCTAGCGATTGGATTTCACTCAAAACTCACCAAATGACTCCTCCCACCATATTATGTTGTTGCCCACGTTTTGGGCTCGATCCGAACTCAATAGGTGTGAGAAATTGGACAATTTAAGTTCAAAGGCAGTTTGTTCCGAATTGGAGTTGTTGGTGTATTCCATACTTCTAGCGATTGGATTTCACTCAAAACTCACCAAATGACTCCTCCCACCATATTATGATGTTGCCCAATGTTTGGACTCGATCCGAAATCAATAGGTGTTCCAAATTGGACAATTCAAGTTCAACGTCAGTTCGTTCCGAATTGGAGTGGTTGGTGTATTCCATACTTCTACCGGTTGGATTTCACACAAAACTCACCAAATGACTCCTCCCACCATATTACGATGTTGCCCAAGTTTTGGGCTCGATCCACAATCAATAGGTGTGCGAAATTGGACACTTCAAGTTCACCGGCAGTTCGTTCCTAATTGGAGTGGTTGGTGTATTCCATACTTCTAGCGATTGGATTTCACTCAAAACTCACCAAATGACTCCTCCCACCATATTATGATGTTGCCCAAGTTTTCGGCTCGATCCGAAATCAATAGATGTTCCAAATTGGACAATTCAAGTTCAACGGCAGTTCGTTCCGAATTGGAGTGGTTGGTGTATTCCATACTTCTAGGGATTGGATTTCACTCAAAACTCCCCAAATGACTCCTCCCACCATATTACGATGTTGCCCAAGTTTTGGGCTCGATCCGAAATCCATAGGTGTGAGAAATTGGACAATTCAAGTTCAACGGCAGTTCGTTCCTAATTGGAGTGGTTGGTGTGTTCCATACTTCTAGCGATTGGATTTCACTCAAAACTCACCAAATGTCTCCTCCCATCATATTATGATGTTGCACAAATTTGGGGTTCCATCCGAACTCAATAGGTGTGAGAAATTGGACAATTCAAGTTCAACGGCACTTCGTTCCTAATTGGAGTGGTTGCTGTATTCCATACTTCTAGCGATTGGATTTCACTCAAAACTCACCAAATGACTCCTCCCACCATATTATGTTGTTGCCCAAGTTTTGGGCTCGATCCGAAATCAATAGGTGTGAGAAATTGGACAATTCAAGTTCAACGGCAGTTCATTCCTAATTGGAGTGGTTGGTGTATTCCATACTTCTAGCGACTGGATTTTACTCAAAACTCACCAAATGACTCCTCCCACCATATTATGATGTTGCCCAAGTTTTGGGCTCGATCCGAAATCAATAGGTGTTCCAAATTGGACAATTCAAGTTCTACGGCAGTTCGTTCCTAATTGGAGTGGTTGGTGTATTCCATACTTCTAGAGATTGGATTTCACTCAAAACTCACCAAATGACTCCTCCCATCATATTATGATGTTGCACAAGTTTTGGGCTCGATCCGAAATCAATAGGTATGAGAAATTGGACAATTCAAGTTCAACGGCAGTTCGTTCCTAATTGGAGTGGTTGGTGTATTCCATACTTCTAGCGATTGGATTTCACTCAAAACTCACCAAATGACTCCCCCCACCATATTATGATGTTGCCCAAGTTTTGGGCTCGATCCGAAATCAATAGGTGTTCCAAATTGGACAATTCAAGTTCAACGGCAGTTCGTTCCGAATTGGAGTGGTTGGTGTATTCCATACTTCTAGCGATTCGATTTCACTCAAAACTCACAAAATGACTCCTCCCACCATATTACGATGTTGCCCAAGTTTTGGGCTCGATCCGAAATCAATATGTGTGAGAAATTGGACAATTCAAGTTCAACGGCAGTTCGTTACTAATTGGAGTGGTTGGTGTATTCCATACTTCTAGCGATTGGATTTCACTCAAAACTCACCAAATGACTCCTCCCATCATATTATGATGTTGCACAAATTTGGGGTTCCATCCGAACTCAATAGGTGTGAGAAATTGGACAATTCTATTTCAACGGCACTTCGTTCCTAATTTGAGTGGTTGGTGTATTCCATACTTCTAGCGATTGGATTTCACTCAAAACTCACCAAATGACTCCTCCCACCATATTATGATTTTGCACAAGTTTTGGGCTCGATCCGAAATCAATAGGTATGAGAAATTCGACAATTCAAGTTCAACGGCAGTTCGTTCCTAATTGGAGTGGTTGGTGTATTCCACACTTCTAGCGATTGGATTTCCCTCAAAACTCACCAAATGACTCCTCCCACCATATTATGTTGTTGCCCACGTTTTGGGCTCGATCCGAACTCAATAGGTGTGAGAAATTGGATAATTGAAGTTCAACGGCAGTTTGTTCCGAATTGGAGTTGTTGGTGTATTCCATACTTCTAGCAATTGGATTTCAGTCAAAACTCACCAAATGACTCCTCCCACCATATTATGATGTTGCCCAATGTTTGGGCTCGATCCGAAATCAATAGGTGTTCCAAATTGGACAATTCAAGTTCAACGTCAGTTCGTTCCGAATTGGAGTGGTTGGTGTATTCCATACTTCTACCGGTTGGGTTTCACAGAAAACTCACCAAATGACTCCTCCCACCATATTACGATGTTGCCCAAGTTTTGGGCTCGATCCACAATCAATAGGTGTGAGAAATTGGACACTTCAAGTTCACCGGCAGTTCGTTCCTAATTGGAGTGGTTGGTGTATTCCATACTTCTAGCGATTGGATTTCACTCAAAACTCACCAAATGACTCCTCCCACCATATTATGACGTTGCCCAAATTTTGGGCTCGATCCGAAATCAATACGTGTTCCAAATTGGACAATTCAAGTTCAACGGCAGTTCGTTCCGAACTGGAGTGGTTGGTGTATTCCATACTTCTAGCGATTGGATTTCACTCAAAACTCACCAAATGACTCCTCCCACCATATTATGATGTTGCCCAAGTTTGGGGCTCGATCCGAAATCAATAGGTGTGAGAAATTGGACAATTCAAGTTCAACGGCAGTTCGTTCCTAATTGGAGTGGTTGGTGTATTCCATACTTCTAGCGATTGGATTTCACTCAAAACTCACCAAATGACTCCTCCCACCATATTATGATGTTGCCCAAGTTTTCGGCTCGATCCGAAATCAATAGGTGTGAGAAATTGGACAATTCATGTTCAACGGCAGTTCGTTCCTAATTGGAGTGGTTGGTGTATTCCATACTTCTAGCAATTGGATTTCACTCAAAACTTACCATATGACTCCTCCCACCATATTATGATGGTGCCCAAGTTTTGGGCTTGATCCGAAATCAATAGGTGTTCCAAATTGGACAATTCAAGTTCAACGGCAGTTCGTTCCGAATTGGAGTGGTTGGTGTATTCCATAGTTCTTGAGATTGGATTTCACTCAAAACACACCAAATGACTCCTCCCACCATATTATGATGTTGCCCAAGTTTTGGGCCCGATCCGAAATCAATAGGTGTGAGAAATTGGACAATTCAAGTTCAACGGCAGTTCGTTCCTAACTGGAGTGGTTGGTGTATTCCATACTTCTAGCGATTGGATTTCACTCAAAACTCACCAAATGACTCCTTCCACCATATTATGATGTTGCCCAAGTTTTCGGCTCGATCCGAAATCAATAGGTGTTCCAAATTGGACAATTCAAGTTCAACGGCAGTTCGTTCCGAATTGGAGTGGTTGGTGTATTCCATACTTCTAGCGATTGGATTTCACTCAAAACTCACCAAATGACTCCTCCCACCATATTACGATGTTGCCCAAGTTTTGGGCTCGATCCGAAATCAATAGGTGTGAGAAATTGGACAATTCAAGTTCAACGGCAGTTCGTTCCTAATTGGAGTGGTTGGTGTGTTCCATACCTCTAGCGATTGGATTTCACTCAAAACTCACCAAATGTCTCCTCCCATCATATTATGATGTTGCACAAATTTGGGGTTCCATCCGAACTCAATAGGTGTGAGAAATTGGACAATTCAAGTTCAACGGCACTTCGTTCCAAATTGGAGTGGTTGGTGTATTCCATACTTCTAGCGATTGGATTTCACTCAAAACTCACCAAATGACTCCTCCCACCATATTATGTTGTTGCCCAAGTTTTGGGCTCGATCCGAAATCAATAGGTGTGAGAAATTGGACAATTCAAGTTCAACGGCAGTTCATTCCTAATTGGAGTGGTTGGTGTATTCCATACTTCTAGCGATTGGATTTTACTCAAAACTCACCAAATGACTCCTCCCACCATATTATGTTGTTGCCCAAGTTTTGGGCTCGATCCGAAATCAATAGGTGTTCCAAATTGGACAATTCAAGTTCTACGGCAGTTCATTCCTAATTGGAGTGGTTGGTGTATTCCATACTTCTAGCGATTGGATTTCACTCAAAACTCACCAAATGACTCCTCCCATCATATGATGATGTTGCCCAATGTTTGGGCTCGATCCGAAATCAATAGGTGTTCCAAATTGGACAATTCAAGTTCAACGTCAGTTCGTTCCGAATTGGAGTGGTTGGTGTATTCCATACTTCTACCGGTTGGATTTCACACAAAACTCACCAAATGACTCCTCCCACCATATTACGATGTTGACCAAGTTTTGGGCTCGATCCACAATCAATAGGTGTGAGAAATTGGACACTTCAAGTTCACCGGCAGTTCGTTCCTAATTGGAGTGGTTGGTGTATTCCATACTTCTAGCGATTGGATTTCACTGAAAACTCACCAAATGACTCCTCCCACCATATTATGATGTTGCCCAAGTTTGGGGCTCGATCCGAAATCAATAGGTGTGAGAAATTGGAAAATTCAAGTTCAACGGCAGTTCGTTCCTAATTGGAGTGGTTGGTGTATTCCATACTTCTAGCGATTGGATTTCACTCAAAACTCACCAAATGACTCCTCCCACCATATTATGTTGTTGCCCAAGTTTTGGGCTCGATCCGAAATCAATAGGTGTGAGAAATTGGACAATTCAAGTTCAACGGCAGTTCATTCCTAATTGGAGTGGTTGGTGTATTCCATACTTCTAGCGATTGGATTTTACTCAAAACTCACCAAATGACTCCTCCCACCATATTATGTTGTTGCCCAAGTTTTGGGCTCGATCCGAAATCAATAGGTGTTCCAAATTGGACAATTCAAGTTCTACGGCAGTTCATTCCTAATTGGAGTGGTTGGTGTATTCCATACTTCTAGCGATTGGATTTCACTCAAAACTCACCAAATGACTCCTCCCATCATATGATGATGTTGCCCAATGTTTGGGCTCGATCCGAAATCAATAGGTGTTCCAAATTGGACAATTCAAGTTCAACGTCAGTTCGTTCCGAATTGGAGTGGTTGGTGTATTCCATACTTCTACCGGTTGGATTTCACACAAAACTCACCAAATGACTCCTCCCACCATATTACGATGTTGACCAAGTTTTGGGCTCGATCCACAATCAATAGGTGTGAGAAATTGGACACTTCAAGTTCACCGGCAGTTCGTTCCTAATTGGAGTGGTTGGTGTATTCCATACTTCTAGCGATTGGATTTCACTGAAAACTCACCAAATGACTCCTCCCACCATATTATGATGTTGCCCAAGTTTGGGGCTCGATCCGAAATCAATAGGTGTGAGAAATTGGAAAATTCAAGTTCAACGGCAGTTCGTTCCTAATTGGAGTGGTTGGTGTATTCCATACTTCTAGCGATTGGATTTCACTCAAAACTCACCAAATGACTCCTCCCACCATATTATGATGTTGCCCAAGTTTTCGGCTCGATCCGAAATCAATATGTGTGAAATATTGGACAATTCATGTTCAACGGCAGTTCATTCCTAATTGGAGTGGTTGGTGTATTCCTTAATTCTAGCGATTGGATTTCACTCAAAACTCACCAAATGACTCCTCCCACCATATTATGATGTTGCCTAAGTTTGGGGCTCGATCCGAAATCAATAGGTGTGAGAAATTGGAAAATTCAAATTCAACGGCAGTTCGTTCCTAATTGGAGTGGTTGGTGTATTCCATACTTCTAGCGATTGGATTTCACTCAAGACTCACCAAATGACTCCTCCCATCATATTATGATGTTGCACAAGTTTGGGGTTCCATCCGAAATCAATAGGTGTGAGAAATTGGACAATTCAAGTTCAACGGCACTTCGTTCCTAATTGGAGTGGTTGGTGTGTTCCATACTTCTAGCGATTGGATTTCACTAAAAACTCACCAAATGACTCCTCCCACCATATTATGATGTTTCCCAAGTTTTTGGCTCGATCCGAAATCAATAGGTGTTCCAAATTGGACAATTCAAGTTCAACGGCAGGTCGTTCCGAATTGGTGTGGTTTGTGTATTCCATAGTTCTAGCGATTGAATTTCACTCAAAACTCACAAATGACTCCTCCCACCATATTATGACGTTGCCAAAATTTTGGGCTCGATCCGAAATCAATAGGTGTTCCAAATTGGACAATTCAAGTTCAACGGCAGTTCGTTCCTAATTGGAGTGGTTGGTGTATTCCATACTTCTAGCGATTGGATTTCACTCAAAACTCACCAAATGACTCCTCCCACCATATTATGACGTTGCCCAAATTTTGGGCTCGATCCGAAATCAATACGTGTTCCAAATTGGACAATTCAAGTTCAACGGCAGTTCGTTCCGAACTGGAGTGGTTGGTGTATTCCATACTTCTAGCGATTGGATTTCACTCAAAACTCACCAAATAACTCCTCCCACCATATTATGGTGTTGCCCAAATTTTTGGCTCGATCCGAAATCAATTGGTGTTCCAAATTGGACAATTCAAGTTCAACGGCAGTTCGTTCCTAATTGAAGTGGTTGGTGTATTCCATACTTCTAGCGATTGGATTTCACTCAAAACTCACCAAATGACTCCTCCCACTGTATTATGATGTTGCCCAAGTTTGGGGCTCGATCCGAAATCAATAGGTGTGAGAAATTGGACAATTTAAGTTCAACGGCAGTTTGTTCAGACTTGGAGTGGTTGGTGTATTCCATACTTCTAGCGATTGGATTTCACTCAAAACTCACCAAATGACTCCTCCCACCATATTATGATGTTGCCCAATTTTTGGGCTCGATCCGAAATCAATAGGTGTGAGAAATTGGACAATTCAAGTTCAACGGCAGTTCGTGCCTAATTGGAGTGGTTGGTGTATTACATACTTCTAGCAATTGGATTTCACTCAAAACTCACCAAATGACTCCTCCCACCATATTATTATGTTGCCCAAGTTATAAGTTCGATCCGAAATCAATAGGTGTGAGAAATTGAACAATTCAAGTTCAAAGGCAGTTCGTTCCTACTTGGAGTGGTTGGTGTATTCCATACTTCTAGCGATTGGATTTCACTCAAAACTCACCAAATGACTCCACCCACCATATTATGATGTTGCCCAAGTTTGGGGCTCGGTCCGAAATCAATAGGTGTGAGAAATTGGACAGTTCAAGTTCAAGGGAAGTTCGTTCCAAATTGGAGTGGTTGGTGTATTCTATACTTCTAGCGATTCGATTTCACGCAAAACTCACCAAATGACTCCTCCCACCATATTATGATGTTGCCCAAGTTTTGGAGTCGATCCGAAATCAATAGTTGTGAGAAATTGGACAATTCAATTTCAACGGCAGTTCGTTCCTAATTGGAGTGGTTGGTGTATTCCATACTTCTAGCGATTGGATTTCACTCAAAACTCACAAATAACTCCTCCCACCATATTATGATGTTGCCCAAGTTTTGGGATCGATCCGAAATCAATAGGTGTTCCAAATTGGACAATTCAAGTTCAACGACAGTTCTTTCCTAATTGGAGTGGTTGGTGTATTCCATACTTCTAGCGATTGGATTTCACTCAAAACTCACAAATGACTCCTCCCACTGTATTATGAAGTTTCCCAAGTTTGGGGCTCGATCCGAAATCAATAGGTGTGAGAAATTGGACAATTTAAGTTCAATGGCAGTTTGTTCAGACTTGGAGTGGTTGGTGTATTCCATACTTCTAGCGATTGGATTTCACTCAAAACTCACCAAATGACTCCTCCCACCATATTATGATGTTGCCCAAGTTTTCGGCTCGATCCGAAATCAATAGGTGTTCCAAATTGGACAATTCAAGTTCAACGGCAGTTCGTTCCTAATTGGAGTGGTTGGTGTATTCCATACTTCTAGCGATTGGATTTCACTCAAAACTCACCAAATGACTACTCCCACCATATTATGACGTTGCCCAAGTTTTCGGCTCGATCCGAAATCAATAGGTGTTCCAAATTGGACAATTCAAGTTCAACGGCAGTTCGTTCCTAACTGGAGTGGTTGGTGTATTCCATACTTCTAGAGATTGGATTTCACTCAAAACTCACCAAATGACTCCTCCCACCATATTATGATGTTGCCCAAATTTTGGGCTCGATCCGAAATCAATAGGTGTTCCAAATTGGACAATTCAAGTTCAACGGCAGTTCGTTCCTAATTGGAGTGGTTGGTGTATTACATACTTCTAGCAATTGGATTTCACTGAAAACTCACCAAATGACTCCTCCCACCATATTATGATGTTGCCCAATTTTTGGGGTCGATCCGAAATCAATAGGTGTGAGAAATTGGACAATTCAAGTTCAACGGCAGTTCGTTCCTAATTGGAGTGGTTGGTGTATTCCATACTTCTAGCGATTGGTTTTCACTCAAAACTCACCAAATGACTCCTCCCACCATATTATGATGTTTCCCATGTTTTGGGCTCGATCCGAAATCAATAGGTGTTCCACATTGGACGATTCAGGTTCAACGGCAGTTCGTTTCTAATTGGAGTGGTTGGTATATTCCATACTTCTAACGATTGGATTTCACTCAAAACTCCCCAAATGACTCCTCCCACCATATTATGATGTTGCCCAAGTTTGGGGCTCGATCCGAAATCAATAGGTGTGAGAAATTGGACAATTCAAGTTCAACGGCAGTTCGTTCCTAATTGGAGTGGTTGGTGTGTTAGAAATGTGCCCTAAGAGCCAATACATTTGATGTAATCTCCTTAGAATACATTTCGTATATGATAAATAAAGGGCAATATTATTTTGTTATCTTTTATGTCGTGTAAAGAAACAAAAGTCCAGGGTGTACTAAATAAGAGATAAAGTAATCTAAAGAAGTTTAGATTCGGGAGACCTTTAATCTCTAACTGTAGTATCCCAAAATGTTCCTAATCATAAGGTTATCAAATGGGCATTGATAAACCGTCAAGATTGGCACATACTATGTATGCTCAATGATGAGGATGGTTGGTCTCAAACCATTTGTGTAGTTGACACTAATACAAGTATGTGGGTGCTCATTAGTGAATGAGTACACTGAACGCGATCAACCGGAGTTCTCGTATGGAGTATTTATCTATATGTCAAACGAGAACTCATAGTTGCAATAATGCAAATTAGTCCTTAGACCTGAGGCATCATGGTTGTCTTGTGATGCGTTATTGATCTTTGATAGCTCACAAAGGCAAGTCGTAAAAGATTTTCCTTATGTGTTATTGGGATCTCTTAATTCATCATAGAGGCATGTGAATGTACAATAAGGAATCTCTACCTTGATAAAGAAAGGAGAATGTTTCAAGATATGATTCAGTGAATCTTCGGCCGAAGTACTTGAACATGATTTAGAAAGTGGTTTTTAATTGTGTTCTATTGAATCATATGAGTTTAATCATATTAGGGGTTTGACATTATCAATCCGTACCCTAACAATATGATTGGAAACATTGTATAAGAGAAGGACCGTATTGCATTGCAATTCCAACTGAATAGGTTCTTCATCTATTCTAATTAGCTTGGGTAGCCATGATATATTGCTAGATGTCACTCTTGGCTTGTGGAAGTCCTAGGACTGATTGTGATCAATCCAAAATAAAGGAAGAATTAAAAAGGGGTTTTAATTCCAGTTGGTTAGAAAGAGTTCTAATGTTTTCCCACTGCCTTGCTAAATTAGAACCTAATGGATCGCACACCTTAAATGGTTAACTTTGAGTAATACAAATGAGAATGAGGAAATCAATTTGATTGATTTGATGTGGATGATTTACTACGTGTAAAAATATATTTGGGCCTCGATAATAGTTAGAGGGAAGCCCAAATGGTTGGGTATCAAGCCCAAGGGCTTAAGACACCTAAATATTATGGTTTAAGTGTCATAAGGCCCAATTTTGGAAGCCCAATGGGGTTTGGCCGAAAATGGTTAAGTGCATGTGTATGGGAATTGTTTCCATAAGCTCATTTGACACACAAACACAATCCAACATCAACCAAAGAGGTTTGGGAGATCAAAGAGAGATAGTTGTGAGTTTTTCAAGAGTGAAACACAATCTTCTTTCAAAGGGGTTTAGATTGAAACCAATCTTGAGAATCTTGTACTAGCATCCTTGTATTCTCAAGATACCTCTTCTCATCTCAAGGTTTCATTGGTGTGGAGACTTAGAGGCCATATACTTTTGTGGCTCACAAGGAGGAGAAAGATCAAGAGGAGATCAACAAAGGAAAATCATCAAGAGAAGACCAAAACACAACTTGGTTCATATAATTGCTTCAAGGGTAATTAGATCTTATCCTTTCTCTTGAATTTTCATTTATGAAAAACATATCAATGTTCATGGCTTAAGATACTTGGAAGAAGTTTTGTTTTTGAATTTAAACAACCACCATATTCTTCCGCTGCGATTAATTTGATTAAATGCATGTTTAATATTCAAATGAACTTCTTAAAAATATTTTAAAACCAACATGGTGTATTCCATACTTCTCGCGATTGGATTTCACTTAAAACTCACCAAATGACTCCTACCACCATATTATGGTGTTGCCCAAGTTTTGGGCTTGATCCGAAATCAATAGGTGTTCCAAATTGGACAATTCAAGTTCAACGGCAGTTCGTTCCTAATTGGAGTGGTTGGTGTATTCCATACTTCTAGCGATTGGATTTCACTCAAAACTCACCAAATGACTCCTCCCACCATATTATGACGTTGCCCAAGTTAGGGGCTCGATACGAAATCAATAGGTGTGAGAAATTGGACAATTCAAGTTCAACGGCAGTTCGTTCCTAATTGGAGTGGTTGGTGTATTCCATACTTCTAGCGATTGGATTTCACTCAAAACTCACTAAATGACTCCTCCCACCATATTATGATGTTGCCCAAGTTTTGGTCTCGATCCGAAATCAATAGGTGTTCCAAATTGGACAATTCAAGTTCAACGGCAGTTCGTTCCTAATTGGAGTGGTTGGTGTATTCCATACTTCTAGCGATTGGATTTCACTCAAAACTAACCAAATGACTCCTCCCACCATATTATGATGTTGCCCAAGTTTTGGGCTCGATCCGAAATCAATAGGTGTTCCAAATTGGACAATTCAAGTTCAACAGCAGCTCGTTCCTAATTGTAGTGGTTGGTGTATTCCACACTTCTAGCGATTGGGTTTCACTCAAAACTCACCAAATGACTCCTCCCACCGTATTATGATGTCGCCCAAGTTTTGGGCTCGATCCGAAATCAATAGGTGTGAGAAATTGGACAATTCAAGTTCAACGGCAGTTCGTTCCTAATTGGAATGGTTGGTATATTCCATACTTCTACCGATTGGATTTCACTCAAACCTCACCAAATGACTACTCCCACTATATTATGATGTTGCCCAAGTTTGGGGCTCGATCCGAAATCAATAGGTGTTCCAAATTGGACAATTCAAGTTCAACGGCAGTTCGTTCCTAATTGGAGTGGTTGGTGTATTCCACACTTCTCGTGATCGGATTTCACTTAAAACTCACCAAATGACTCCTACCACCATATTATGGTGTTGCCCAAGTTTTGGGCTTGATCCGAAATCAATAGGTGTTCCAAATTGGACAACTCAAGTTCAACCGCAGTTCGTTCCTAATTGGAGTGGTTGGTGTGTTCCATACTTCTAGCGATTGGATTTCACTCAAAGCTCACCAAATGACTCCTCCCATCATATTATGATGTTGCCCAAGTTTTGGGCTCGATCCGAAATCAATAGGTGTTCCAAATTGGACAATTCAAGTTCAACGGCAGTTCGTTCCTAATTGAAGTGGTTGGTGTATTCCATACTTCTCGCGATTGGATTTCACTTAAAACCCACCAAATGACTCCTACCACCATATTATGGTGTTGCCCAAGTTTTGGGCTTGATCCGAAATCAATAGGTGTTATAAATTGGACAATTCAAGTTCAACGGCAGTTCGTTCCTAATTGGAGTGGTTGGTGTATTCCATACTTCTAGCGATTGGATTTCACTCAAAACTCACCAAATGACTCCTCCCACCATATTATGATGTTGCCCAAGTTAGGGCTCGATACGAAATCAATAGGTGTGAGAAATTGGACAATTCAAGTTCAACGGCAGTTCGTTCCTAATTGGAGTGGTTGGTGTATTCCACACTTCTAGCGATTGGATTTCACTCAAAACTCACGAAATGACTCCTCCAATCATATTATGATGTTGCACAAGTTTGGGGTTCCATACGAAATCAACAGGTGTTCCAAATTGGACAATTCAGGTTCAACGGCAGTTCGTTCCTAATTGGAGTGGTTGGTGTATTCCATACTTCTAGCGATTGGATTTCACTCAAAACTCACCAAATGACTCCTCCCACCATATTATGATGTTGCCCAAGTTAGGGGCTCGATCCGAAATCAATAGATGTGAGAAATTGGACAATTCAAAATCAACGGCAGTTCGTTCCTAATTGGAGTGGTTGGTGTATTCCATACTTCTAGCGATTGGATTTCACTCAAAACTAACTAAATGACTCCTCCCACCATATTATGATGTTGCCCAAGTTTTGGTCTCGATCCGAAATCAATAGGTGTTCCAAATTGGACAATTCAAGTTCAACGGCAGTTCGTTCCTAATTGGAGTGGTTGGTGTATTCCATACTTCTAGCTATTGGATTTCACTCAAAACTCACTAAATGACTCCTCCCACCATATTATGATGTTGCCCAAGTTTTGGTCTCGATCCGAAATCAATAGGTGTTCCAAATTGGACAATTCAAGTTCAACGGCAGTTCGTTCCTAATTGGAGTGGTTGGTGTATTCCATACTTCTAGCGATTGGATTTCACTCAAAACTCACTAAATCACTCCTCCCACCATATTATGATGTTGCCCATGTTTTGGGCTCGATCCGAAATCAATAGGTGTTCCAAATTGGACAATTCAAGTTCAACGGCAGTTCGTTCCTAATTGGAGTGGTTGGTGTATTCCATACTTCTCGCGATTGGATTTCACTTAAAACTCGCCAAATGACTCCTACCACCATATTATGGTGTTGCCCAAGTTTTGGGCTTGATCCGAAATGAATAGGTGTTCCAAATTGGACAATTCAAGTTCAACGGCAGTTCGTTCCTAATTGGAGTGGTTGGTGTATTCCATACTTCTAGCGATTGGATTTCACTCAAAACTCACCAAATGACTCCTCCCACCATATTACGATGTTGCCCAAGTTTTTGGCTCGATCCGAAATCAATAGGTGTTCCAAATTGGACAATTCAAGTTCAACGGCAGTTCGTTCCTAATTGGAGTGGTTGGTGTATTCCATACTTCTCGCGATTGGATTTCACTCAAAACTCACCAAATGACTCCTCCCAACATATTACGATGTTGCCCAAGTTTTGGGCTCGATCCGAAATCAATAGGTGTTCCAAATTGGACAATTCAAGTTCAACGGCAGCTCGTTCCTAATTGTAGTGGTTGGTGTATTCCATACTTCCGGCGATTGGATTTCACTCAAAACTCACCAAATGACTCCTCCCACCATATTATGATGTCGCCCAAGTTTTGGGCTCGATCCGAAATCAATAGTTGTGAGAAATTGGACAATTCAAGTTCAACGGCAGTTCGTTCCTAATTGGAATGGTTGGTATATTCCATACTTCTACCGATTGGATTTCACTCAAACCTCACCAAATGACTACTCCCACTATATTATGATGTTGCCGAAGCTTGGGGCTCGACCCGAAATCAATAGGTGTTCCAAATTGGACAATTCAAGTTCAACGGCAGTTCGTTCCTAATTGGAGTGGTTGGTGTAGTCCACACTTCTCATGATCGGATTTCACTTAAAACTCACCAAATGACTCCTACCACCATATTATGGTGTTGCCCAAGTTTTGGGCTTGATCCGAAATCAGTAGGTGTTCCAAATTGGACAATTCAAGTTCAACGGCAGTTCGTTCCTAATTGGAGTGGTTGGTTTATTCCACACTAGTAGCGATTGGATTTCACTCAAAACTCACCAAATGACTCCTCAAACCATATTATGATGTTGCCCAAGTTTTGGGCTCGATCTGAAATCAATAGGTGTTCCAAATTGGACAATTCAAGTTCAACAGCAGTTCGTTCCTAATTGGAGTGGTTGGTGTATTCCATACTTTTAGCGATTAGATTTCACTCAAAACTCACCAAATGACTCCTCCCAACATATTATGATGTTGCCCATGTTTTGGGCGCGATACGAAATCAATAGGTGTTCCAAATTGGACAATTCAAGTTCAACGGCAGTTCGCTCCTAATTGGAGTGGTTGGTGTATTCCATACTTCTAGCGATTGGATTTCACTCAAAACTCACCAAATGACTCCTCCCACCATATGATGATGTTGCCCAAGTTTTGGTCTCGATACGAAATCAATAGGTGTTCCAAATTGGACAATTCAAGTTCAACTGCAGTTCGTTCCTAATTGGAGTGGTTGGTGTATTCCATACTTCTAGCGATTGGATTTCACTCAAAACTCACTAAATGACTCCTCCCCCCATATTATGATGTGGCCCAAGTTTTGGTCTCGATCCGAAATCAATAGGTGTTCCAAATTGGACAATTCAAGTTGAACGGCAGTTCGTTCCTAATTGGGGTGGTTGGTGTATTCCATACTTCTAGCGATTGGATTTCACTCAAAACTCACTAAATGACTCCTCCCACCATATTATGACGTTGCCCAAGTTTTGGTCTCGATCCGAAATCAATAGGTGTTCCAAATTGGACAATTCAAGTTCAACTGCAGTTCGTTCCTAATTGGAGTGGTTGGTGTATTCCATACTTCTAGCGATTGGATTTCACTCAAAACTCACTAAATGACTCCTCCCCCCATATTATGATGTGGCCCAAGTTTTGGTCTCGATCCGAAATCAATAGGTGTTCCAAATTGGACAATTCAAGTTCAACGGCAGTTCGTTCCTAATTGGGGTGGTTGGTGTATTCCATACTTCTAGCGATTGGATTTCACTCAAAACTCACCAAATGACTCCTTCCACCATATTACGATGTTGCCCAAGTTTTTGGCTCGATCCGAAATCAATAGGTGTTCCAAATTGGACAATTCAAGTTCAACGGCAGTTCGTTCCTAATTGGAGTGGTTGGTGTATTCCATACTTCTAGCGATTGGATTTCACTCAAAACTCACGAAATGACTCCTCCCATCATATTATGATGTTGCACAAGTTTGGGGTTCCATCCGAAATCAATAAGTGTGAGAAATTGTACAATTCAATTTCAACGGCAGTTCGTTCCTAATTGGAGTGGTTGGTGTAGTCCATACTTCTAGCGATTGGATTTCACTCAAAACTCACCAAATGACTCCTCCCATCATATTATGATGTTGCACAAGTTTGGGGTTCCATCCGAAATCAATAGGTGTGAGAAATTGGACAATTCAATTTCAACGGCAGTTCGTTCCTAATTGGAGTGGTTGGTGTATTCCATACTTCTAGCGATTGGATTTCACTCAAAACACACCAAATGAATCCTCCCACCATATTACGATGTTGCCCAAGTTAGGGGCTCGATCCGAAATCAATAGGTGTTCCAAATTGGACAATTCAAGTTCAACGGCAGTTCGTTCCAAATTGGAGTGGTTGGTGTATTCCATACTTCTAGCGATTGGATTTCACCCAAAACTCACCAAATGACTCCTCCCACCATATTATGATGTTGCCCATGTTTTGGTCTTGATCCGAAATCAATAGGTGTGAGAAATTGGACAATTCAATTTCAACGGCAGTTCGTTCCTAATTGGAGTGGTTGGTGTATTCCATACTTCTGGCGATTGGATTTCACTCAAAACTCTCCAAATGACTCCTACCACCATATTATGATGTTTCCCAAGTTTTGGGCTCGACCCGAAATCAATAGGTGTGAGAAATTGGTCAATTCAATTTCAACGACAGTTCGTTCCTAATTGGTGCGGTTGGTGTATTCCACACTTCTAGCGATTGGATTTCACTCAAAACTCACCAAATGACTCCTCCCACCATATTATGATGTTGCCCAAGTTTTGGGTTCGATCCGAAATCAATAGGTGTGAGAAATTGGAGAATTCAAGTTCGACGGCAGTTCGTTCCTAATTGGTGTGGTTGGTGTGGCGATTGGATTTCACTCAAAACTCACCAAATGACTCCTCCCACCGTATTATGATGTTGCCCAACTTTTGCGCTCGATCCGAAATGAATAGGTGTTCCAAATTGGACAATTCAAGTTCAACGGCAGTTCGTTCCTTATTGGAGTGGTTGGTGTATTCCATACTTCTAGCGATTGGATTTCACTCAAAACTCACCCAATGACTCCTCCCACCATATTATGATGTTACCCAAGTTTTGGGCTCGATCCGTAATCAATAGGTGTTCCAAATTGGACAATTCAAGTTCAACGGCAGTTCGTTCCTAATTGGAGTGGTTGGTGTATTCCATACCTCTAGCGATTGGATTTCCCTCAAAACTCACCAAATGAGTCCTCCCACCATATTTTGATGTTGCATATGTTTTGGGCTCGATCCGAAATCAATAGGTGTGAGAAATTGGACAATTCAAGTTCAACGGCAGTTCGTTCCTAATTGGAGTGGTTGGTGTATTCCATACTTCTAGCATTTGGATTTCACTCCAAACTCACCCAATGACTCCTCCCACCATATTATGATGTTACCCAAGTTTTGGACTCGATCCGAAATCAATAGGTGTTCCAAATTGGACAATTCAAGTTCAACGGCAGTTCGTTCCTAATTGGAGTTGTTGGTGTATTCCATACTTCTAGCGATTGGATTTCACTCAAAACTCACCAAATGACTCCTCCCACCATATTATGATGTTGCCCAAGTTTTGGGCTCGATCCGAAATCAATAGGTGTGAGAAATTGGACAATTCAAGTTCAACGGCAGTTCGTCCCTAATTGGAGTGGTTGGTGTATTCCACACTTCTAGCGATTGGATTTCACTCAAAACTCACCAAATGACTCCTCCCACCATATTATGATGTTGCCCAAGTTTTGGGCTCGGTCCGAAATCAATAGGTGTTCGAAATTGGACAATACAAGTTCAACGGCAATTCGTTCCTGATTCGAGTGGTTGGTGTATTCCATACTTCAAGCAATTGGATTCCACTCAAAACTCTCCAAATGACTCCTCCCACCATATTATGATGTTGCCCAAGTTTTGGGTTCGATCCGAAATCAATAGGTGTGAGAAATTGGAGAATTCAAGTTCGACGGCAGTTCGTTCCTAATTGGTGTGGTTGGTGTGGCGATTGGATTTCACTCAAAACTCACCAAATGACTCCTCCCACCGTATTATGATGTTGCCCAACTTTTGCGCTCGATCCGAAATGAATAGGTGTTCCAAATTGGACAATTCAAGTTCAACGGCAGTTCGTTCCTTATTGGAGTGGTTGGTGTATTCCATACTTCTAGCGATTGGATTTCACTCAAAACTCACCCAATGACTCCTCCCACCATATTATGATGTTACCCAAGTTTTGGGCTCGATCCGTAATCAATAGGTGTTCCAAATTGGACAATTCAAGTTCAACGGCAGTTCGTTCCTAATTGGAGTGGTTGGTGTATTCCATACCTCTAGCGATTGGATTTCCCTCAAAACTCACCAAATGAGTCCTCCCACCATATTTTGATGTTGCATATGTTTTGGGCTCGATCCGAAATCAATAGGTGTGAGAAATTGGACAATTCAAGTTCAACGGCAGTTCGTTCCTAATTGGAGTGGTTGGTGTATTCCATACTTCTAGCATTTGGATTTCACTCCAAACTCACCCAATGACTCCTCCCACCATATTATGATGTTACCCAAGTTTTGGACTCGATCCGAAATCAATAGGTGTTCCAAATTGGACAATTCAAGTTCAACGGCAGTTCGTTCCTAATTGGAGTTGTTGGTGTATTCCATACTTCTAGCGATTGGATTTCACTCAAAACTCACCAAATGACTCCTCCCACCATATTATGATGTTGCCCAAGTTTTGGGCTCGATCCGAAATCAATAGGTGTGAGAAATTGGACAAGTCAATTTCAACGACAATTCGTTCCTAATTGCAGTGGTTGGTGTATTCCATACTTCTAGCGATTGGATTTCACTCAAAACTCACCAAATGACTCCTCCCACCATATTATGTTGTTGCCCAGGTTTTGGGCTCGATCCGAAATCAATAGGTGTGAGAAATTGGACAATTCAATTTCAACGACAATTCGTTCTTAATTGCAGTGGTTGGTGTATTCCATACTTCTAGCGATTGGATTTCACTCAAAACTCACCAAATGACTCCTCCCACCATATTATGATGTTGCCCAGGTTTTGGGCTCGATCCGAAATCAATAGGTGTGAGAAATTGGTCAAGTCAATTTCAACGACAATTCGTTCCTAATTGCAGTGGTTGGTGTATTCCATACTTCTAGCGATTGGATTTCACTCAAAACTCACCAAATGACTCCTCCCACCATATTATGATGTTGCCCAGGTTTTGGGCTCGATCTGAAATCAATAGGTGTGAGAAATTGGACAATTCAAGTTCAACGGCAGTTCGTTCCTAATTGGAGTGGTTGGTGTATTCCATACTTCTACCGATTGGATTTCACTCAAAACTCACGAAATGACTCCTCCCACCATATTATGATGTTTCCCAAGTTTTGGGCTCGATCCGAAATCAATAGGTGTTCCAAATTGGACAATTCCAGTTCAACGGCAGTTCGTTCCTAATTGGAGTGGTTGGTGTATTCCACTCTTCTAGCGATTGGATTTCACTCAAAACTCACCAAATGCCTCCTCCCACCAAATTATGACGTTGCACAAGTTTGGGGTTCGATCCGAAATCAATAGGTGTGAGAAATTGCACAATTCAAGTTCAACGGCAGTTCCTTCCTAATGGGAGTGGTTAGTGTATTCCATACTTCTAGCGATTGGATTTCACTCAAAACTCACCAAATGACTCCTGCCACCATATTATGATGTTGCCAAAGTTTGGGGCCCGATCCGAAATCAATAGGTGTGAGAAATTGGACAATTCAAGTTCAACGGCAGTTCGTTCCTAATTGGAGTGGTTGGTGTATTCCATACTTCTAGCGATTGGATTTCACTCAAAACTCTCCAAATGACTCCTCCCACCATATTATGACGTTGCCAAAGTTTGGGGCCCGATCCGAAATCAATAGGTGTGAGAAATTGGACAATTCAAGTTCAACGGCAGTTCGTTCCTAATTGGAGTGGTTGGTGTATTCCATACTTCTAGCGATTGGATTTCACTCAAAACTCACCAAATGACTCCTCCCACCATATTATGATGTTGCACAAGAGTGGGGTTCCACCCGAAATCAATAGGTGTGAGAAATTGGACAATTCAAGTTCAACGGCAGTTCGTTCCTAATTGGAGTGGTTGGTGTATTCCATACTTCTAGAGATTGGATTTCACTCAAAACTCACCAAATGACTCCGCCCACCATATTATGATGTTGCCCAAGTTTTGGGCTCGATCCGAAATCAATAGGTGTTCCAAATTGGACAATTCAAGTTCAACGGCAGTTCGTTCCTAAATGGAGTGGTTGGTTTATTCCATACTTCTAGCGATTGGATTTCACTCAAAACTCACCAAATGACTCCGCCCACCATATTATGATGTTGCCCAAGTTTTGGGCTCGATCTGAAATCAATAGGTGTTCCAAATTGGACAATTCAAGTTCAACGGCAGTTCGTTCCTAATTGGAGTGGTTGGTGTATTCCATACTTCTAGCGATTGGATTTCACTCAAAACTCACCAAATGACTCCTCCCACCATATTATGATGTTGCCCAAGTTTTGGGCTCGATCCGAAATCAATAGGTGTTCTAAACTGGACAATTCAAGTTCAACGGCAGTTTGTTCCTAATTGGAGTGGTTGGTGTATTCCATACTTCTAGCGATTGGATTTCACACAAAACTCACCAAATGACTCCTCCCACCATATTATGATGTTGCCCAAGTTTTGGGCTCGATCCGAAATTAATAGGTGTTCCAAATTGGACAATTCAAGTTCAACGGCAGTTCGTTCCTAATTGGAGGGGTTGGTGTATTCCGTACTTCTAGCGATTGGATTTCACTCAAAACTCACCAAATGACTCCTCCCACCATATTATGATGTTGCCCAAGTTTTGGGATACATCCGAAATCAATAGGTGTGAGAAATTGGACAATTCAAGTTCAACGGCAGTTCGTTCCTAATTGGAGT
The DNA here is from genome assembly GCF_965620075.1 of Prunus avium. Lineage (NCBI taxonomy): Eukaryota > Viridiplantae > Streptophyta > Magnoliopsida > Rosales > Rosaceae > Prunus > Prunus avium. The sequence continues at coordinate 20,904,941 of NC_142291.1, read as the reverse complement.
GGTTGGTGTATTCCATACTTCTAGCGATTGGATTTCACTCAAAACTCACCAAATGACTCCCACCATTTTATGATGTTGCCCAAGTTTTGGGCTCGATCCGAAATCAATAGGTGTGAGAAATTGGACATTTCAAGTTCAACGGCAGTTCGTTCCTAATTGGAGTGGTTGGTATATTCCATACTTCTAGCGATTGGATTTCACTCAAAACTCACCAAATGAGTCCTCCCACCATATTATGATGTTGCCCAAGTTTTGGGGTCCATCCGAAATCAATAGGTGTGAGAAATTGGACAATTCAAGTTCAACGGCAGTTCGTTCCTAATTGGAGTGGTTCGTGTATTCCATACTTCTAGCGATTGGATTTCACTCAAAACTCTCCAAATGACTCCTCCCACCATATTATGTTGTTGCCCAGGTTTTGGGCTCGATCCGAAATCAATAGGTGTGAGAAATTGGACAATTCAATTTCAACGACAATTCGTTCTTAATTGCAGTGGTTGGTGTATTCCATACTTCTAGCGATTGGATTTCACTCAAAACTCACCAAATGACTCCTCCCACCATATTATGATGTTGCCCAGGTTTTGGGCTCGATCCGAAATCAATAGGTGTGAGAAATTGGTCAAGTCAATTTCAACGACAATTCGTTCCTAATTGCAGTGGTTGGTGTATTCCATACTTCTAGCGATTGGATTTCACTCAAAACTCACCAAATGACTCCTCCCACCATATTATGATGTTGCCCAGGTTTTGGGCTCGATCTGAAATCAATAGGTGTGAGAAATTGGACAATTCAAGTTCAACGGCAGTTCGTTCCTAATTGGAGTGGTTGGTGTATTCCATACTTCTACCGATTGGATTTCACTCAAAACTCACGAAATGACTCCTCCCACCATATTATGATGTTTCCCAAGTTTTGGGCTCGATCCGAAATCAATAGGTGTTCCAAATTGGACAATTCCAGTTCAACGGCAGTTCGTTCCTAATTGGAGTGGTTGGTGTATTCCACTCTTCTAGCGATTGGATTTCACTCAAAACTCACCAAATGCCTCCTCCCACCAAATTATGACGTTGCACAAGTTTGGGGTTCGATCCGAAATCAATAGGTGTGAGAAATTGCACAATTCAAGTTCAACGGCAGTTCCTTCCTAATGGGAGTGGTTAGTGTATTCCATACTTCTAGCGATTGGATTTCACTCAAAACTCACCAAATGACTCCTGCCACCATATTATGATGTTGCCAAAGTTTGGGGCCCGATCCGAAATCAATAGGTGTGAGAAATTGGACAATTCAAGTTCAACGGCAGTTCGTTCCTAATTGGAGTGGTTGGTGTATTCCATACTTCTAGCGATTGGATTTCACTCAAAACTCTCCAAATGACTCCTCCCACCATATTATGACGTTGCCAAAGTTTGGGGCCCGATCCGAAATCAATAGGTGTGAGAAATTGGACAATTCAAGTTCAACGGCAGTTCGTTCCTAATTGGAGTGGTTGGTGTATTCCATACTTCTAGCGATTGGATTTCACTCAAAACTCACCAAATGACTCCTCCCACCATATTATGATGTTGCACAAGAGTGGGGTTCCACCCGAAATCAATAGGTGTGAGAAATTGGACAATTCAAGTTCAACGGCAGTTCGTTCCTAATTGGAGTGGTTGGTGTATTCCATACTTCTAGAGATTGGATTTCACTCAAAACTCACCAAATGACTCCGCCCACCATATTATGATGTTGCCCAAGTTTTGGGCTCGATCCGAAATCAATAGGTGTTCCAAATTGGACAATTCAAGTTCAACGGCAGTTCGTTCCTAAATGGAGTGGTTGGTTTATTCCATACTTCTAGCGATTGGATTTCACTCAAAACTCACCAAATGACTCCGCCCACCATATTATGATGTTGCCCAAGTTTTGGGCTCGATCTGAAATCAATAGGTGTTCCAAATTGGACAATTCAAGTTCAACGGCAGTTCGTTCCTAATTGGAGTGGTTGGTGTATTCCATACTTCTAGCGATTGGATTTCACTCAAAACTCACCAAATGACTCCTCCCACCATATTATGATGTTGCCCAAGTTTTGGGCTCGATCCGAAATCAATAGGTGTTCTAAACTGGACAATTCAAGTTCAACGGCAGTTTGTTCCTAATTGGAGTGGTTGGTGTATTCCATACTTCTAGCGATTGGATTTCACACAAAACTCACCAAATGACTCCTCCCACCATATTATGATGTTGCCCAAGTTTTGGGCTCGATCCGAAATTAATAGGTGTTCCAAATTGGACAATTCAAGTTCAACGGCAGTTCGTTCCTAATTGGAGGGGTTGGTGTATTCCGTACTTCTAGCGATTGGATTTCACTCAAAACTCACCAAATGACTCCTCCCACCATATTATGATGTTGCCCAAGTTTTGGGATACATCCGAAATCAATAGGTGTGAGAAATTGGACAATTCAAGTTCAACGGCAGTTCGTTCCTAATTGGAGTGGTTGGTGTATTCCATACTTCTAGCGATTGGATTTCACTCAAAACTCACCAAATGACTCCCACCATTTTATGATGTTGCCCAAGTTTTGGGCTCGATCCGAAATCAATAGGTGTGAGAAATTGGACATTTCAAGTTCAACGGCAGTTCGTTCCTAATTGGAGTGGTTGGTATATTCCATACTTCTAGCGATTGGATTTCACTCAAAACTCACCAAATGAGTCCTCCCACCATATTATGATGTTGCCCAAGTTTTGGGGTCCATCCGAAATCAATAGGTGTGAGAAATTGGACAATTCAAGTTCAACGGCAGTTCGTTCCTAATTGGAGTGGTTCGTGTATTCCATACTTCTAGCGATTGGATTTCACTCAAAACTCTCCAAATGACTCCTCCCACCATATTATGACGTTGCCAAAGTTTGGGGCCCGATCCAAAATCAATAGGTGTGAGAAATTGGACAATTCAAGTTCAACGGCAGTTCGTTCCTAAATGGAGTGGTTGGTGTATTCCATACTTCTAGCGATTGGATTTCACTCAAAACTCACCAAATGACTCCTCCCACCATATTTTGATGTTGCCCAAGTTTTGGGCTCGATCCGAAATCAATAGGTGTTCCAAATTGGACAATTCAAGTTCAACGGCAGTTCGTTCCTAATTGGAGTGGTTGGTGTATTCCATACTTCTAGCGATTGGATTTCACTCAAAACTCACCAAATGACTCCACCCACCATATTATGATGTTGCCCAAGTTTTGGGCTCGATCCGAAATCAATAGGTGTTCCAAATTGGACAATTCAAGTTCAACGGCAGTTCGTTCCTAATTGGAGTGGTTGGTGTATTCCATACTTCTAGCGATTGGATTTCACTAAAAACTCACCAAATGACTCCTCCCGCCATATTATGATGTTGCCCAAGTTTTGGGCTCGATCCGAAATCAATAGGTGTTCGAAATTGGAGAATTCAAGTTCAACAGCAGTTCGTCCCTAGTTGGAGTGGTTGGTATATTCCATACCTCTATCGATTGGATTTCACTCAAAACTCACCAAATGACTCCTCCCACCATATTATGATGTTGGGCAAGTTTTGGGCTCGATCCGAAATCAATAGGTGTGAGAAATTGGACAATTCAAGTTCAACGGAAGTTCGTTCCTAATTGGAGTGGTTGGTGTATTCCACATTTCTAGCGATTGGATTTCACTCAAAACTCACCAAATGACTCGTCCCACCATATTATGATGTTGCCCAAGTTTTGGAATCGATCCGAAATCAATAGGTGTGGGAAATTGGAAAATTCAAGTTCAACGGCAGTTCGTTCCTAATTGGAGTGGTTGGTGTATTCCATACTTCTAGCGATTGGATTTCACTGAAAACTCACCAAATGACCCCACCCACCATATTATGATGTTGCCCAAGTTTTGGGCTCGATCCGAAATCAATAGGTGTTCCAAATTGGACAATTCAAGTTCAACGACAGTTCGTTCCTAATTGGAGTGGTTGGTGTATTCCATACTTCTAGCGATTGTATTTCACTCAAAACTAACCAAATGACTCCTCCCACCATATCATGATGTTGCCCAAGTTTTGGGCTCGATCCGAAATCAATAGGTGTTCCAAATTGGACAATTCAAGTTCAACGGAAGTTCGTTCCTAATTGGAGTGGTTGGTGTATTCCATACTTCTAGCGATTGGATTTCACTCAAAACTCACCAAATGACTCGTCCCACCATATTATGATGTTACCCAAGTTTTGGGCTCGATACGAAATCAATAGGTGTGACAAATTGGACAATTCAAGTTCAACGGCAGTTCGTTCCTAATTGGAATGGTTGGTGTATTCCCTCCTTCTAGCGATTGGATTTCACTCAAAACTCACCAAATGACTCCGCCCACCATATTATGATGTTGCCCAAGTTTTGGGCTCGATCCGAAATCAATAGGTGTCATAAATTGGACAATTCAAGTTCAACGGCAGTTCGTTCCTAATGGGATTGGTTGGTGTATTCCATACTTCTAGCGATTGGATTTCACTCAAAACTCACCGAATGACTCCTCCCACCATATTACGATGTTGCCCAAGTTTTGGGCTCGATCCGAAATCAATAGGTGTCATAAATTGGACAATTCAAGTTCAACGGCAGTTCGTTCCTAATGGGATTGGTTGGTGTATTCCATACTTCTAGCGATTAGATTTCACTCAAAACTCCCCAAATGACTCGTCCCACCATATTATGTTGTTGCCCAAGTTTTGGGCTCGATCCGAAATCAATAGGTGTGAGAAATTGGACAATTCAAGTTCAACGGCAGTTCGTTCCTCATTGGAGTGGTTGGTGTATGTTAAGCTCATAATATCATACATATACATGCCCTATTTACTTACTTCTTTTGCTTAGTTTCCTATAATTCTGAGTTATTTGCCTCCCTTTGTGTGTTTTGTAGGCAAATAGAGCAAGAGAGCATAATTCATGCAATTCAAGCATGTTAAGGCCTAATTTGGATGAATGGATGAAGAGCTTAAAGACAAACTCATTTTGGCTACAGCCCCTTGCCAGTCCAGTTCCGTAGGTCACATTGCAATATTTGTTTCAGCAACCTGCACAGCTCGGATGAGGCTGCATTTTGCATGAAAGTTGTTCCAATGGGTGTGTACTATAACATATCCAAAATTCAGCTCCATTGGATAAATATGGAGTCTGTTACCTAGCAAACACAGAGCCATGCTCAGGATGGATTTTATCAGCGCGCAAAATGAGTTAGCAATTTGTTTTGGCCTTAACTTCCTCCTCCGACCTTGGATTGGCCCAACGGATATATGGCTGGAAAGAAGACATTCTGAACTTCAAGTTTGAGTGCTTAAAGTCTTAATTTGCTTAAGGGAAGCCCAATTCGTAAGCCCTTGAAGTTGCTGGTCATGCTGACCTCAGGATGAGCTATTGTTTCTGGTTGGAAGCTTGGTCATGGTGAGCTAGGCATGAGCTATTGAGCTGGTTGGAAGCTTGGTCATGGTGACATGAAGATGAGCTAGGGCTGCTGGTGGGATTTATTGGTGAAGTGCATCAACCAATTCAAATTTTCTAATACAAGTGCATCAACCATTTCAGATTTTATAAAACAAGTGTTGTATGCATTAGCCATATTGAATTCAGATTTTCATCTTCCTTAGGCCTATAAATAGTGAGGTTTCCCAAGCTTGTAAACACACCCCAAGGGGGGGAGCTCTCAAACACTTCTCTAGAGCTCCCTTCCCTTCTCTCCCTCAAATTCTCTTAGTTTTGCTTTCTAGTTCTCAATTCTAGCTTTCTTTAATGTTTTCTTAGTTGTAATTTATTTTTCTTGTAATGTACATTCTTTCTTAAGTATTCAAGTTTAATTAGTTTCCAAGTTCCAATTATGGTTTTTGCTCTTATTCATTTTGTTCTTATTCATTAATTCGAATTGAACTATGAATAGGAAGAGTATGTATGGACATTCGACAACAGGGATTAGATACATGCTTGGTTGTTTAAAATGTTCTTCTATGTTTAATGGGTTCCTAATGCTTAATTTTAGGTTAGACAACAAATGATCAAATTAGGGAATTAGGAACACAAGGTTATGACCACACACCATGGCTTAATCATACTTTAGCTAGAATCAATCCATTAATCTAAATTGAACTTGGGAACTTATTTGCTTGAGTTACTTTCTTATTTTCTTCCTTCTTTCATGTTCTTTGTTTTTGTTTCTGTTTTGTGTAGGAAAACTGAATTGGATCATTCAATCACCAATCCCTGTGGAATCGACCTCGCACTTACATACGCTAAACTACCAACGGTTCGTGCACTTGCGAGTATCACAAGTTGAGGATGCAGCTGAATCCATTTTGGTACAGCTGAAATCTACAAATTATGTTGTTGCCCAAGTTTTGGGCTCGATCCCAAATCAATAGGTGTGAGAAATTGGACAATTCAAGTTCAACGGAAGTTCGTTCCTAATTGGTGTGGTTGGTGTATTCCGTACTTCTAGCGATTGGATTTCACTCAAAACTCACCAAGTGACTCCTCCCACCATATTATGATGTTAACCAAGTTTTCGGCTCGATCCGAAATCAATAGGTGTTCCAAATTGGACAATTCAAGTTCAACGGCAGTTCGTTCCTAATTGGAGTGGTTGGTGTATTCCATACTTCTAGCGATTGGATTTCACTCACAACTCACCAAATGACTCCTCCCACCATATTATGATGTTGCCCAAGTTTCGGGCTCGATCCGAAATCAATAGGTGTGAGAAATTGGACAATTCTAGTTCAACGGCATTTCGTTCCTAATTGGAGTGGTTGGTGTATTCCATACTTCTAGCGATTGGATTTCACTCAAAACTCACCAAATGATTCCTCCCACCATATTATGACGTTGCCCAAGTTTGGGGCTCGATCCGAAATCAATAGGGGTGAGAAATTGGACAATTCAAGTTCAACGGCAGTTCGTTCCTAATTGGAGTGGTTGGTGTATTCCATACTTCCAGCGATTGGATTTCACTCAAAACTCACCAAATGACTCCTCCCACCATATTATGATGTTGCCCAAGTTTTGGGCACGATCCGAAATCAATAGGTGTCCGAAATTGGACAATTCAAGTTCAACGGCAGTTCGTTCCTAATTGGAGTGGTTGGTGTATTCCATACTTCTAGCGATTGGATTTCACTCAAACCTCACCAAATGACTCCTCCCACCATATTATGTTGTTGCCCAAGTTTTGGGCTTGATCCGAAATCAATAGGTGTTCGAAATTGTACAATTCAATTTCAACGGCAGTTCGTTCCTAATTGGAGTGGTTGGTGTATTCCATACTTCTAGCGATTGGATTTCACTAAAAAATCCCCAAATGACTCCTCCCACCATATTATGATGTTGCCCAAGTTTTGGGCTCTATCCGAAATCAATAGGAGTAAGAAATTGGACAATTCAAGTTCAACGGCAGTTCGTTCCTAATTGAAGTGGTTGCTGTATTCCATACTTCTAGCGATTGGATTTCACTCAAAACTCACCAAATGACTCCTCCCACCATATTATGTTGTTGCCCAAGTTTTGGGCTCGATCCGAAATCAATAGGTGCGAGAAATTGGACAATTCAAGTTCAACGGCAGTTCGTTCCCAATTGGAGTGGTTGGTGTATTCCATACTTCTAGCAATTCGATTTCACTCAAAACTCACTGAATGACTCCTCCCACCATATTATGATGTTGCCCAAGTTTTGGTCTCGATCCGAAATCAATAGGTGTTCCAAATTAGACAATTCAAGTTCAACGACAGTTAGTTCCTAATTGGAGTGGTTGGGGTATTCCATACTTCTAGCGATTGGATTTCACTGAAAACTCACCAAATGACTCCTCCCACCATATTATGATGTTGCACAAGTTTGGGGTTCCATCCGAAATCAATAGGTGTGAGAAATTGGACAATTCAAGTGCAACGGCACTTCGTTCCTAATTGGAGTGGTTGGTGTGTTCCATACTTCTAGCGATTGGATTTCACTCAAAACTCACCAAATGACGCCTCCCAACATATTATGATGTTGCCCAAGTTTTGGGCTCGATCCGAAATCAATAGGTGTGAGAAATTGTACAATTCAAGTTCAACGGCAGTTCGTTCCTAATTGGAGTGGTTGGTGTATTCCATACTTCTAGCGATTGGATTTCACTCAAAACTCAGCAAATGACTCCTCCCACCATATTATGGTGTTGCCCAAGTTTTGGGCTCGTTCCGAAGTCAGTAGGTGTGAGAAATTGGACAATTGAAGTTCAACGGCAGTTCGTTCCTAATTGGAGTGGTTGGTGTATTCCATACTTCTAGCGATTGGATTTCACTCAAAACTCACCAAGTGACTCCTCCCACCATATTATGATGTTGCCCAAGTTTTGGTCCCGAACCGAAATCAATAGGTGTTCCAAATTAGACAATTCAAGTACAACGGCAGTTCGTTCCTAATCGGAGTGGTTGGTGTATTCCATACTTCTAGCGATTGGATTTCACTCAAAACTCACCAAATGACTCCTCCCACCACATTATGATGTTGCCCAAGTTTTGGGCTCGATCCGAAATCAATAGGTGTGAGAAATTGGACAATTCAAGTTCAACGGCAGTTCGTTCCTAATTGGAGTGGTTGGTGTATTCCATACTTCTAGCGATTGGATTTCACTCAAACCTCACCAAATGACTCCTCCCACCATATTATGTTGTTGCCCAAGTTTTGGGCTTGATCCGAAATCAATAGGTGTTCGAAATTGTACAATTCAATTTCAACGGCAGTTCGTTCCTAATTGGAGTGGTTGGTGTATTCCATACTTCTAGCGATTGGATTTCACTAAAAAATCCCCAAATGACTCCTCCCACCATATTATGATGTTGCCCAAGTTTTGGGCTCTATCCGAAATCAATAGGAGTAAGAAATTGGACAATTCAAGTTCAACGGCAGTTCGTTCCTAATTGAAGTGGTTGCTGTATTCCATACTTCTAGCGATTGGATTTCACTCAAAACTCACCAAATGACTCCTCCCACCATATTATGTTGTTGCCCAAGTTTTGGGCTCGATCCGAAATCAATAGGTGCGAGAAATTGGACAATTCAAGTTCAACGGCAGTTCGTTCCCAATTGGAGTGGTTGGTGTATTCCATACTTCTAGCAATTCGATTTCACTCAAAACTCACTGAATGACTCCTCCCACCATATTATGATGTTGCCCAAGTTTTGGTCTCGATCCGAAATCAATAGGTGTTCCAAATTAGACAATTCAAGTTCAACGACAGTTAGTTCCTAATTGGAGTGGTTGGGGTATTCCATACTTCTAGCGATTGGATTTCACTGAAAACTCACCAAATGACTCCTCCCACCATATTATGATGTTGCACAAGTTTGGGGTTCCATCCGAAATCAATAGGTGTGAGAAATTGGACAATTCAAGTGCAACGGCACTTCGTTCCTAATTGGAGTGGTTGGTGTGTTCCATACTTCTAGCGATTGGATTTCACTCAAAACTCACCAAATGACGCCTCCCAACATATTATGATGTTGCCCAAGTTTTGGGCTCGATCCGAAATCAATAGGTGTGAGAAATTGTACAATTCAAGTTCAACGGCAGTTCGTTCCTAATTGGAGTGGTTGGTGTATTCCATACTTCTAGCGATTGGATTTCACTCAAAACTCAGCAAATGACTCCTCCCACCATATTATGGTGTTGCCCAAGTTTTGGGCTCGTTCCGAAGTCAGTAGGTGTGAGAAATTGGACAATTGAAGTTCAACGGCAGTTCGTTCCTAATTGGAGTGGTTGGTGTATTCCATACTTCTAGCGATTGGATTTCACTCAAAACTCACCAAGTGACTCCTCCCACCATATTATGATGTTGCCCAAGTTTTGGTCCCGAACCGAAATCAATAGGTGTTCCAAATTAGACAATTCAAGTACAACGGCAGTTCGTTCCTAATCGGAGTGGTTGGTGTATTCCATACTTCTAGCGATTGGATTTCACTCAAAACTCACCAAATGACTCCTCCCACCACATTATGATGTTGCCCAAGTTTTGGGCTCGATCCGAAATCAATAGGTGTGAGAAATTGGACAATTCAAGTTCAACGGCAGTTCGTTCCTAATTGGAGTGGTTGGTGTATTCCATACTTCTAGCGATTGGATTTCACTCAAAACTCACTAAATGACTCCTCCCACCATATTATGTTGTTGCCCAAGTTTGGGGCTCGATCCGAAATCAATAGGTGTTCCAAATTAGACAATTCAAGTTCAACGGCAGTTCGTTCCTAATTGGAGTGGTTGGTGTATTCCATACTTCTAGCGATTGGATTTCACTCAAAACTCACCAAATGACTCCTCCCACCCTATTATGATGTTGCCCAGGTTTTGGTCGCGATCCGAAATCAATAGGTGTTCCAAATTGGACAATTCAAGTTTAACGGCAGTTCGTTCCTAATTGGAGTGGTTCGTGTATTCCATACTTCTAGCGATTGGATTTCACTCAAAACTCGCCAAATGACTCCTCCCACCATATTATGATGTTGCCCAAGGTTTGGGCTCGATCCGAAATCAATAGGTGTGAGAAATTGGACAGTTCAAGTTCAAGTGAAGTTCGTTCCTAATTGGAGTGGTTGGTGTATTCTATACTTCTAGCGATTGGATTTCACTCAAATCACACAAATGACTCCTCCCACCATATTATGATGTTGCCCAAGTTTTGGGATCGATCCGAAATCAATAGGTGTTCCAAATTGGACAATTCAAGTTCAACGGCAGTTCGTTCCTAATTGGAGTGGCTGGTGTATTCCATACTTCTAGCGATTGGATTTCACTCAAAACTCACCAAATTACTCCTCCCATCATATTATGATGTTGCACAAGTTCGGGGTTCCATACGAAATCAATAGGTGTGAGAAATTGGACAATTCAAGTTCAACGGCAGTTCGTTCCTAATTGGATTGGTTGGTGTATTCCATACTTCTAGCGATTGGATTTCACTCAAAACTCACCAAATGACTCCTCCCACCATATTATGATGTTGCCCAAGTTTTGGGCTCGATCCGAAATCAATGGGGGTAAGAAATTGGACAATTCAAGTTGAACGGCAGTTCGTTCCTAATTGGAGTGGTTGGTGTATTCCATACTTCTAGCGATTGGATTTCGCTCAAAACTCACCAAATTACTCCTCCCATCATATTATGATGTTGCACAAGTTCGGGGTTCCATACGAAATCAATAGGTGTGAGAAATTGGACAATTCAAGTTCAACGGCAGTTCGTTCCTAATTGGAGTGGTTGGTGTATTCCATACTTCTAGCGATTGGATTTCACTCAAAACTCACCAAATGACTCCCCCCGCCATATTATGATGTTGCCTAAGTTTTGGGCTCGATCCGAACTCAATAGGTGTGAGAAATTGGGCAATTCAAGTTCAACGGCAGTTCGTTCCCAGTTGGATTGGTTGGTGTATTCCATACTTCTAGCGATTGGATTTCACTCAAAACTCACCAAATGACTCCTCCCACCATATTATGATGTTGCCCAGGTTTTGGGCTCGATCCGAAATCAATAGGTGTTCCAAATTGGACAATTCAAGTTCAACGGCAGTTCGTTCCTAATTGGAGTGGTTGGTGTATTCCATACTTCTAGAGATTGGATTTCACTCAAAACTCACCAAATGACTCCTCCCGCCATATTATGATGTTGCCCAAGTTTTGGGCTCGATCCGAACTCAATAGGTGTGAGAAATTGGACAATTTAAGTTCAATGACAGTTCGTAACTAACTGGACTGGTTGGTGTATTCCGTACTTCTAGCGATTGGATTTCACTCAAAACTCACCAAATGACTCCTCCCGTCATATTATGATGTTGCACAAGTTTAGGGTTCCATACGAAATCAATAGGTGTGAGAAATTGGACAATTCAAGTTCAACGACAGTTCGTTCCTAATTGGAGTGGTTGGTGTATTCCATACTTCTAGCGATTGGATTTCACTCAAAACTCACCAAATTACTCCTCCCATCATATTATGATGTTGCACAAGTTCGGGGTTCCATACGAAATCAATAGGTGTGAGAAATTGGACAATTCAAGTTCAACGGCAGTTCGTTCCTAATTGGAGTGGTTGGTGTATTCCATACTCCTAGCGATTGGATTTCACTCAAAACTCACCAAATGACTCCTCCCACCATATTATGATGTTGCCCAAGTTTTGGGCTCGATCCGAAATCAATAGGTATGAGAAATTGGACAATTCAAGTTCAACGACAGTTCGTTCCTAATTGGAGTGGTTGGTGTATTCCATACTTCTAGTGATTGGATTTCACTCAAAACTCACCAAATGACTGCTCCCGCCATATTATGATGTTGCCTAAGTTTTGGGCTCGATCCGAACTCAATAGGTGTGAGAAATTGGATCTCACGCAAAACTCACTAAATGACTCCTCCCACCATATTATGTTGTTGCCCAAGTTTGGTGCTCGATCCGAAATCAATAGGTATGAGAAATTGGACAATTCAAGTTCAACGACAGTTCGTTCCTAATTGGAGTGGTTGGTGTATTCCATACTTCTAGCGATTGGATTTCACTCAAAACTCACCAAATGACTGCTCCCGCCATATTATGATGTTGCCTAAGTTTTGGGCTCGATCCGAACTCAATAGGTGTGAGAAATTGGACAATTTAAGTTCAACGGCAGTTCGTTCCTAATTGGAGTTGTTGGTGTATTCCATACTTCTAGCGATTGGATTTCACTCCAAACTCACCAAATGACTCCTCCCACCATATTATGATGTTGCCCAAGTTTTGGGCTCAATCCGAACTTAATAGGTGTGAGAAATTGGACAATTTAAGTTCAATGGCAGTTCGTTCCTAATTGGAGTTGTTGGAGTATTCCATACGTCTAGCGATTGGATTTCACTCAAAACTCACCAAATGACTCCTCCCACCATATTATGATGTTGCCCAAGTTTTGGGCTCGATCCGAAATCAATAGGTATGAGAAATTGGACAATTCAAGTTCAACGACAGTTCGTTCCTAATTGGAGTGGTTGGTGTATTCCATACTTCTAGCGATTGGATTTCACTCAAAACTCACCAAATGACTGCTCCCGCCATATTATGATGTTGCCTAAGTTTTGGGCTCGATCCGAACTCAATAGGTGTGAGAAATTGGACAATTTAAGTTCAACGGCAGTTCGTTCCTAATTGGAGTTGTTGGTGTATTCCATACTTCTAGCGATTGGATTTCACTCCAAACTCACCAAATGACTCCTCCCACCATATTATGATGTTGCCCAAGTTTTGGGCTCAATCCGAACTCAATAGGTGTGAGAAATTGGACAATTCAAGTTCAACGGCAGTTCGTTCCTAATTGGAGTTGTTGGTGTATTCCGTACTTCTAGGGATTGGATTTCACTCAAATCTCCCCAAATGACTCCTCCCGCCATATTATGATGTTGCCCAAGTTTTGGGCTCGATCCGAACTCAATAGGTGTGAGAAATTGGACAATTTAAGTTCAACGGCAGTTCGTTCCTAATTGGAGTTGTTGGTGTATTCCGTACTTCTAGCGATTGGATTTCACTCAAAACTCAGCAAATGACTCTTCCCACCATATTATGATGTTGCCCAAGTTTTGGGCTCGATCCGAAATCAATAGGTGTGAGAAATTGGACAATTCAAGTTCAACGACAGTTCGTTCTTAATTGGGGTGGTTGTTGTATTCCATATTTCTAGCGATTGGATTTCCCTCAAAACTCACCAAATGACTCCTCCCACCATATTATGATGTTGCCCAAGTTTTGGGCTCTTTCTGAAATCAAGAGGTGTGAGAAATTGCACAATTCAAGTTCAACGGCAGTTCGTTCCTAATTGGAGTGGTTGGTGTATTCCATACTTCTAGCGATTGGATTTCACTCAAAACTCACCAAATGACTCCTCCCACCATATTATGTTGTTGCCCAAGTTTTGGGCTCGATCCGAAATCAATAGGTGTGAGAAATTGGACAATTCAAGTTCAACGGCAGTTCGTTCCTAATTGGAGTGGTTGGTGTATTCCATACTTCTAGCGATTGGATTTCACCCAGAACTCACTGCATGACTCCTCCCACCAAATTATGATGTTGCCCAAGTTTTGGTCTCGATCCGAAATCAATAGGTGTTCCAAATTAGACAATTCAAGTTCAACGGCAGTTCGTTCCTAATTGGAGTGGTTGGTGTATTCCATACTTCTAGGGATTGGATTTCACTCAAAACTCACCAAAAGACTCCTCCCATCATATTATGATGTTGCCCAAGTTTTGGGCTCGATCCGAAATCAATAGGTGTTCCAAATTGGACAATTCAAGTTCAACGGCAGTTCGTTCCTAATTGGAGTGGTTGGTGTATTCCATACTTCTAGCGATTGGATTTCACTCAAAACTCACCAAATGAGTCTTCCCACCATATTACGATGTTGCCCAAGTTTTGGGCTCGATCCGAAATCAATAGGTGTTCCAAATTGGACAATTCAAGTTCAACGGCAGTTCGTTCCTAATTGGAGTGGTTGGTGTATTCCATACTTCTTGCGATTGGATTTCACTCAAAACTCACGAAATGACTCCTCACACCATATTATGATGTTGCCCAAGTTTTGGTCTCGATCCGAAATCAATAGGTGTTCCAAATTGGACAATTCAAGTTCAACGGCAGTTCGTTCCTAATTGGAGTGGTTGGTGTATTCCAAACTTCTAGCGATTGGATTTCACTCAAAACTCACCAAATGACTCCTCCCACCATATTATGAGGTTGCCCAAGTTTTGGGCTCGATCCGAAATCAATAGGTGTTCAAAATTGGACAATTCAAGTTCAACGGCAGTTCGTTCCTAATTGGAGTGGTTGGTGTATTCCATACTTCTAGCTATTGGATTTCACTCAAATCTCACCAAATGACTCCTCCCACCATATTATGATGTTGCCCAAGTTTTGGGCTCGATCCGAAATCAATAGGTGTTCCAAATTGGACAATTCAAGTTCAACGGCAGTTCGTTCCTAATTGGAGTGGTTGGTGTATTCCATACTTCTTGAGATTGGATTTCACTCAAAACTCACGAAATGACTCCTCCCACCATATTATGATGTTGACCAAGTTTTGGGCTCGATCCGAAGTCAATGGGTGTTCCAAATTGGACAATTCAAGTTCAACGGCAGTTCGTTCCTAATTGGAGTGGGTGGTGTATTCCATACTTCTAGCGATTGGATGTCACTCAAAACTCACCAAATGACTTCTCCCTCCATATTATGATGTTGCCCAAGTTTTGGGCTCGATCCGAACACAATAGGTGTGAGAAATTGGACAGTTTAAGTTCAACGGCAGTTCGTTCCTAATTGGAGTTGTTGGTGTATTGCATACTTCTAGCTATTGGATTTCACTCAAAACTCACCAAATGACTTCTCCCACCATATTATGATGTTGCCCAAGTTTTGGGCTCGATCCGAACACAATAGGTGTGAGAAATTGGACAATCTAAGTTCAACTGCAGTTCGTTCCTAACTGGAGTTGTTGGTGTATTACATACTTCAAGCGATTGGATTTCACTCAAAACTCACGAAATGTCTCCTCCCACCATATTATGATGTTGCCCAAGTTAGGGGCTCGATACGAAATCAATAGGTGTGAGAAATTGGACACTTCAAGTTCAACGACAGTTCGTTCCTAATTGGAGTGGTTGGTGTATTCCATACTTCTAGAGATTGGATTTCACTCAAAACTCACCAAATGACTTCTCCCACCATATTATGATGTTGCCCAAGTTTTGGGCTCGATCCGAACACAATAGGTGTGAGAAATTGGACAATTTAAGTTCAACGGCAGTTCGTTCCTAATTGGAGTTGTTGGTGTATTCCATACTTCTAGCGATTGGATTTCACTCAAAACTCACCAAATGACTCCTCCCACCATATTATGATGTTGCCCAAGTTTTGGGCTTGATCCGAAATCAATAGGTGTGAGAAATTGGAAAATTCAAGTTCAACGGCAGTTCGTTCCTAATTGGAGTGGTTGGTGTATTCCATACTTCTAGCGATTGGATTTCACTCAAAACTCACCAAATGACTTCTCCCTCCATATTATGATGTTACCCAAGTTTTGGGCTCGATCCGAACACAATGGGTGTGAGAAATTGGACAATTTAAGTTCAACGGCAGTTCGTTCCTAAATGGAGTGGTTGGTGTATTCCATACTTCTAGCGATTGGATTTCACTCAAAACTCACCAAATGACTCCTCCCACCATATTATGATGTTGCCCAAGTTTTGGGCTCGATCCGAAATCAATGGGGGTAAGAAATTGGACAATTCAAGTTGAACGGCAGTTCGTTCCTAATTGGAGTGGTTGGTGTATTCCATACTTCTAGCGATTGGATTTCACTCAAAACTCACCAAATTACTCCTCCCATCATATTATGATGTTGCACAAGTTCGGGGTTCCATACGAAATCAATAGGTGTGAGAAATTGGACAATTCAAGTTCAACGGCAGTTCGTTCCTAATTGGATTGGTTGGTGTATTCCATACTTCTAGCGATTGGATTTCACTCAAAACTCACCAAATGACTCCTCCCACCATATTATGATGTTGCCCAAGTTTTGGGCTCGATCCGAAATCAATGGGGGTAAGAAATTGGACAATTCAAGTTGAACGGCAGTTCGTTCCTAATTGGAGTGGTTGGTGTATTCCATACTTCTAGCGATTGGATTTCGCTCAAAACTCACCAAATTACTCCTCCCATCATATTATGATGTTGCACAAGTTCGGGGTTCCATACGAAATCAATAGGTGTGAGAAATTGGACAATTCAAGTTCAACGGCAGTTCGTTCCTAATTGGAGTGGTTGGTGTATTCCATACTTCTAGCGATTGGATTTCACTCAAAACTCACCAAATGACTCCCCCCGCCATATTATGATGTTGCCTAAGTTTTGGGCTCGATCCGAACTCAATAGGTGTGAGAAATTGGGCAATTCAAGTTCAACGGCAGTTCGTTCCCAGTTGGATTGGTTGGTGTATTCCATACTTCTAGCGATTGGATTTCACTCAAAACTCACCAAATGACTCCTCCCACCATATTATGATGTTGCCCAGGTTTTGGGCTCGATCCGAAATCAATAGGTGTTCCAAATTGGACAATTCAAGTTCAATGGCAGTTCGTTCCTAATTGGAGTGGTTGGTGTATTCCATACTTCTAGAGATTGGATTTCACTCAAAACTCACCAAATGACTCCTCCCGCCATATTATGATGTTGCCCAAGTTTTGGGCTCGATCCGAACTCAATAGGTGTGAGAAATTGGACAATTTAAGTTCAACGACAGTTCGTAACTAACTGGACTGGTTGGTGTATTCCGTACTTCTAGCGATTGGATTTCACTCAAAACTCACCAAATGACTCCTCCCGTCATATTATGATGTTGCACAAGTTTAGGGTTCCATACGAAATCAATAGGTGTGAGAAATTGGACAATTCAAGTTCAACGACAGTTCGTTCCTAATTGGAGTGGTTGGTGTATTCCATACTTCTAGCGATTGGATTTCACTCAAAACTCACCAAATTACTCCTCCCATCATATTATGATGTTGCACAAGTTCGGGGTTCCATACGAAATCAATAGGTGTGAGAAATTGGACAATTCAAGTTCAACGGCAGTTCGTTCCTAATTGGAGTGGTTGGTGTATTCCATACTCCTAGCGATTGGATTTCACTCAAAACTCACCAAATGACTCCTCCCACCATATTATGATGTTGCCCAAGTTTTGGGCTCGATCCGAAATCAATAGGTATGAGAAATTGGACAATTCAAGTTCAACGACAGTTCGTTCCTAATTGGAGTGGTTGGTGTATTCCATACTTCTAGTGATTGGATTTCACTCAAAACTCACCAAATGACTGCTCCCGCCATATTATGATGTTGCCTAAGTTTTGGGCTCGATCCGAACTCAATAGGTGTGAGAAATTGGATCTCACGCAAAACTCACTAAATGACTCCTCCCACCATATTATGTTGTTGCCCAAGTTTGGTGCTCGATCCGAAATCAATAGGTATGAGAAATTGGACAATTCAAGTTCAACGACAGTTCGTTCCTAATTGGAGTGGTTGGTGTATTCCATACTTCTAGCGATTGGATTTCACTCAAAACTCACCAAATGACTGCTCCCGCCATATTATGATGTTGCCTAAGTTTTGGGCTCGATCCGAACTCAATAGGTGTGAGAAATTGGACAATTTAAGTTCAACGGCAGTTCGTTCCTAATTGGAGTGGTTGGTGTATTCCATACTTCTTGCGATTGGATTTCACTCAAAACTCACGAAATGACTCCTCACACCATATTATGATGTTGCCCAAGTTTTGGGCTCGATCCGAAATCAATAGGTGTTCCAAATTGGACAATTCAAGTTCAACGGCAGTTCGTTCCTAATTGGAGTGGTTGGTGTATTCCATACTTCTAGCGATTGGATTTCACTCAAAACTCACCAAATGAGTCTTCCCACCATATTACGATGTTGCCCAAGTTTTGGGCTCGATCCGAAATCAATAGGTGTTCCAAATTGGACAATTCAAGTTCAACGGCAGTTCGTTCCTAATTGGAGTGGTTGGTGTATTCCAAACTTCTAGCGATTGGATTTCACTCAAAACTCACCAAATGACTCCTCCCACCATATTATGAGGTTGCCCAAGTTTTGGGCTCGATCCGAAATCAATAGGTGTTCAAAATTGGACAATTCAAGTTCAACGGCAGTTCGTTCCTAATTGGAGTGGTTGGTGTATTCCATACTTCAAGCGATTGGATTTCACTCAAAACTCACCAAATGACTCCTCCCACCTTATTATGATGTTGCCCAAGTTAGGGGCTCGATACGAAATCAATAGGTGTGAGAAATTGGACAATTCAAGTTCAACGGCAGTTCGTTCCAAATTGGAGTGGTTGGTGTATTCCACACTTCTCGCGATCGGATTTCACTTAAAACTCACCAAATGACTCCTACCACCATATTATGGTGTTGCCCAAGCTTTGGGCTTGATCCCAAATCAATAGGTGTTCCAAATTGGACAATTCAAGTTCAACGGCAGTTCGTTCCTAATTGGAGTGGTTGGTGTATTCCATACTTCTAGCGATTGGATTTCACTCAAAACTCACCAAATGACTCCTCCCACCATATTATGATGTTGCCCAAGTTAGGGGCTCGATACGAAATCAATAGGTGTGAGAAATTGGACAATTCAAGTTCAACGGCAGTTCGTTCCTAATTGGAGTGGTTGGGGTATTCCATACTTCTAGCGATTGGATTTCACTCAAAACTCACGAAATGACTCCTCCCATCATGTTATGATGTTGCACAAGTTTGGGGTTCCATACGAAATCAATAGGTGTTCCAAATTGGACAATTCAGGTTCAACGGCAGTTCGTTCCTAATTGGAGTGGTTGGTGTATTCCATACTTCTAGCGATTGGATTTCACTCAAAACTCACCAAATGACTCCTCCCACCGTATTATGATGTTGCCCAAGTTTTGGGCTCGATTCGAAATCAGTGGGGGTGAGAAATTGGACAATTCAAGTTCAACGGCTGTACGTTCCTAATTGGAGTGGTTGGTGTATTCCATACTTCTAGCGATTGGATTTCACTCAAAACTCACTAAATGACTCCTCCCACCATATTATGATGTTGGCCAAGTTTTGGTCTCGATCCGAAATCAATAGGTGTTCCAAATTGGACAATTCAAGTTCAACAGCAGTTCGTTCCTAATTGGAGTGGTTGGTGTATTCCATACTTCTAGCGATTGGATTTCACTCAAAACTCCCCAAATGACTCCTCCCACCATATTATGATGTTGCCCAAGTTTTGGGCTCGATCCGAAATCAATAGGTGTGGGAAATTGGACAATTTAAGTTCAACAGCAGTTCGTTCCTAATTGGAGTGGTTGGTGTATTCCATACTTCTAGCGATTGGATTTCACTCAAAACTCACGAAATGACTCCTCCCATCATATTATGATGTTGCACAAGTTTGGAGTTCCATCCGAAATCAATAGGTGTGAGAAATTGGACAATTCAATTTCAACGGCAGTTCGTTCCTAATTGGAGTGGTTGGTGTATTCCATACTTCTAGCGATTGGATTTCACTCAAAACTCACGAAATGACTCCTCCCACCATATTACGATGTTGCCCAAGTTTTGGGCTCGATCCGAAATCAATAGGTGTTCCAAATTGGACAATTCAAGTTCAACGGCAGTTGGTTCCTAAATGGAGTGGTTGGTGTATTCCATACGTCTAGCGATTGGATTTCACTCAAAACTCACGAAATGACTCCTCCCATCATGTTATGGTGTTGCACAAGTTTGGGGTTCCATACGAAATCAATAGGTGTGAGAAATTGGACAATTCAGGTTCAACGGCAGTTCGTTCCTAATTGGAGTGGTTGGTGTATTCCATACTTCAAGCGATTGGATTTCACTCAAAACTCACCAAATGACTCCTCCCACCATATTATGATGTTGCCCAAGTTTTGGGCTCGATCCGAAATCAATAGGTGTGAGAAATTGGACAATTCAATTTCAACAGCTGTTCGTTCCTAATTGGAGTGGTTGGTGTATTCCGTACTTCTAGCGATTGGATTTCACTCAAAACTCACCAAACGACTCCTCCCACCATATTACGATGTTGCACAAGTTTGGGGTTCGATCCGAAATCAACAGGTGTGAGAAATTGGACAATTCAAGTTCAACGGCAGTTCGTTCCTAATGGGAGTGGTTGGTGTATTCCATACCTCTAGCGATTGGATGTCCCTCAAAACTCACCAAATGAGTCCTCCCACCATATTATGATGTTGCCCAAGTTTGGGCTCGATCCGAAATCAATAGGTGTGAGAAATTGGACAATTCAAGTTCAACGGCAATTCGTTCCTAATTGGAATGGTTGGTGTATTCCATACTTCTAGCGATTGGATTTCACTCAAACCTCACCCAATGACTCCTCCCACCATATTATGATGTTACCCAAGTTTTGGGCTCGATCCGAAATCAATAGGTGTTCCAAATTGGACAATTCAAGTTCAACGGCAGTTCGTTCCTAATTGGAGTGGTTGGTGTATTCCATACTTCTAGCGATTGGATTTCACCCAAAACTCACCAAATGACTCCTCCCACCATATTATGATGTTGCCCATGTTTTGGGCTTGATCTGAAATGAATAGGTGTGAGAAATTGGACAATTCAATTTCAACGGCAGTTCGTTGCTAATGGGAGTGGTTGGTGTATTCCATACTTCTAGCTATTGGATTTCACTCAAAACTCACCAAATGACTCCTCCCACCATATTATGATGTTTCCCAAGTTTTGGGCTCGATCCGAAATCAATAGGTGTGAGAAATTGGTCAATTCAATTTCAACGACAGTTCATTCCTAATTGGTGTGGTTGGTGTATTCCACACTTCTAGCGATTGGATTTCACTCAAAACTCACCAAATGACTCCTCCCACCATATTACGATGTTGCCCAAGTTTTGGGCTCGATCCGAAATCAATAGGTGTTCCAAATTGGACAATTCAAGTTCAACGGCAGTTCGTTCCTAATTGGAGTGGTTGGTGTATTCCATAATTCTAGCGTTTGGATTTCACTCAAAACTCACCAAATCACTCCTCCCACCATATTATGATGTTGCCCAAGTTTTGGGCTCGATCCGAACTCAATAGGTGTGAGAAATTGAACAATTCAAGTTCTACGGCAGTTCGTTCCAAATTGGAGTGGTTGGTGTATTCCATACTTCTAGCAATTGGATTTCACTCAAAACTCACCAAATGACTACTCCCACCATATTATGATGTTAAACATGTGTGGGGTTCCATCCGAAATCAATAGGTGTGAGAAATTGGACAATTCAAGTTCAACGGCAGTTCGTCCCTCATTGGAGTGGTTGGTGTATTCCACACTTCTAGCGATTGGATTTCACTCAAAACTCACCAAATGACTCCTCCCACCATATTATGATGTTGCCCAAGTTTTGGGCTCGATCCGAACTCAATAGGTGTGAGAAATTGGACAACTTAAGTTCAACGGCAGTTCGATCCTAATTGGAGTGGTTGGTGTATTCCGTACTTCTAGCGATTGGATTTCACTCAAAACTCACCAAATGACTCCTCCCACCATATTATGATGTTGCACAAGTTTGGGGTTCGATCCGAAATCAACAGGTGTGAGAAATTGGACAATTCAAGTTCAACGGCAGTTCGTTCCTAATGGGAGTGGTTGGTGTATTCCATACCTCTAGCGATTGGATGTCCCTCAAAACTCACCAAATGAGTCCTCCCACCATATTATGATGTTGCCCAAGTTTGGGCTCGATCCGAAATCAATAGGTGTGAGAAATTGGACAATTCAAGTTCAACGGCAATTCGTTCCTAATTGGAATGGTTGGTGTATTCCATACTTCTAGCGATTGGATTTCACTCAAAACTCACCCAATGACTCCTCCCACCATATTATGATGTTACCCAAGTTTTGGGCTCGATCCGAAATCAATAGGTGTTCCAAATTGGACAATTCAAGTTCAACGGCAGTTCGTTCCTAATTGGAGTGGTTGGTGTATTCCACACTTCTAGCGATTGGATTTCACCCAAAACTCACCAAATGACTCCTCCCACCATATTATGATGTTGCCCATGTTTTGGGCTTGATCTGAAATGAATAGGTGTGAGAAATTGGACAATTCAATTTCAACGGCAGTTCGTTGCTAATTGGAGTGGTTGGTGTATTCCATACTTCTAGCTATTGGATTTCACTCAAAACTCACCAAATGACTCCTCCCACCATATTATGATGTTTCCCAAGTTTTGGGCTCGATCCGAAATCAATAGGTATGAGAAATTGGACAATTCAAGTTCAACGACAGTTCGTTCCTAATTGGAGTGGTTGGTGTATTCCATACTTCTAGTGATTGGATTTCACTCAAAACTCACCAAATGACTGCTCCCGCCATATTATGATGTTGCCTAAGTTTTGGGCTCGATCCGAACTCAATAGGTGTGAGAAATTGGATCTCACGCAAAACTCACTAAATGACTCCTCCCACCATATTATGTTGTTGCCCAAGTTTGGTGCTCGATCCGAAATCAATAGGTATGAGAAATTGGACAATTCAAGTTCAACGACAGTTCGTTCCTAATTGGAGTGGTTGGTGTATTCCATACTTCTAGCGATTGGATTTCACTCAAAACTCACCAAATGACTGCTCCCGCCATATTATGATGTTGCCAAAGTTTTGGGCTCGATCCGAACTCAATAGGTGTGAGAAATTGGACAATTTAAGTTCAACGGCAGTTCGTTCCTAATTGGAGTGGTTGGTGTATTCCATACTTCTTGCGATTGGATTTCACTCAAAACTCACGAAATGACTCCTCACACCATATTATGATGTTGCCCAAGTTTTGGGCTCGATCCGAAATCAATAGGTGTTCCAAATTGGACAATTCAAGTTCAACGGCAGTTCGTTCCTAATTGGAGTGGTTGGTGTATTCCATACTTCTAGCGATTGGATTTCACTCAAAACTCACCAAATGAGTCTTCCCACCATATTACGATGTTGCCCAAGTTTTGGGCTCGATCCGAAATCAATAGGTGTTCCAAATTGGACAATTCAAGTTCAACGGCAGTTCGTTCCTAATTGGAGTGGTTGGTGTATTCCAAACTTCTAGCGATTGGATTTCACTCAAAACTCACCAAATGACTCCTCCCACCATATTATGAGGTTGCCCAAGTTTTGGGCTCGATCCGAAATCAATAGGTGTTCAAAATTGGACAATTCAAGTTCAACGGCAGTTCGTTCCTAATTGGAGTGGTTGGTGTATTCCATACTTCAAGCGATTGGATTTCACTCAAAACTCACCAAATGACTCCTCCCACCTTATTATGATGTTGCCCAAGTTAGGGGCTCGATACGAAATCAATAGGTGTGAGAAATTGGACAATTCAAGTTCAACGGCAGTTCGTTCCAAATTGGAGTGGTTGGTGTATTCCACACTTCTCGCGATCGGATTTCACTTAAAACTCACCAAATGACTCCTACCACCATATTATGGTGTTGCCCAAGCTTTGGGCTTGATCCCAAATCAATAGGTGTTCCAAATTGGACAATTCAAGTTCAACGGCAGTTCGTTCCTAATTGGAGTGGTTGGTGTATTCCATACTTCTAGCGATTGGATTTCACTCAAAACTCACCAAATGACTCCTCCCACCATATTATGATGTTGCCCAAGTTAGGGGCTCGATACGAAATCAATAGGTGTGAGAAATTGGACAATTCAAGTTCAACGGCAGTTCGTTCCTAATTGGAGTGGTTGGGGTATTCCATACTTCTAGCGATTGGATTTCACTCAAAACTCACGAAATGACTCCTCCCATCATGTTATGATGTTGCACAAGTTTGGGGTTCCATACGAAATCAATAGGTGTTCCAAATTGGACAATTCAGGTTCAACGGCAGTTCGTTCCTAATTGGAGTGGTTGGTGTATTCCATACTTCTAGCGATTGGATTTCACTCAAAACTCACCAAATGACTCCTCCCACCGTATTATGATGTTGCCCAAGTTTTGGGCTCGATTCGAAATCAGTGGGGGTGAGAAATTGGACAATTCAAGTTCAACGGCTGTACGTTCCTAATTGGAGTGGTTGGTGTATTCCATACTTCTAGCGATTGGATTTCACTCAAAACTCACTAAATGACTCCTCCCACCATATTATGATGTTGGCCAAGTTTTGGTCTCGATCCGAAATCAATAGGTGTTCCAAATTGGACAATTCAAGTTCAACAGCAGTTCGTTCCTAATTGGAGTGGTTGGTGTATTCCATACTTCTAGCGATTGGATTTCACTCAAAACTCCCCAAATGACTCCTCCCACCATATTATGATGTTGCCCAAGTTTTGGGCTCGATCCGAAATCAATAGGTGTGGGAAATTGGACAATTTAAGTTCAACAGCAGTTCGTTCCTAATTGGAGTGGTTGGTGTATTCCATACTTCTAGCGATTGGATTTCACTCAAAACTCACGAAATGACTCCTCCCATCATATTATGATGTTGCACAAGTTTGGAGTTCCATCCGAAATCAATAGGTGTGAGAAATTGGACAATTCAATTTCAACGGCAGTTCGTTCCTAATTGGAGTGGTTGGTGTATTCCATACTTCTAGCGATTGGATTTCACTCAAAACTCACGAAATGACTCCTCCCACCATATTACGATGTTGCCCAAGTTTTGGGCTCGATCCGAAATCAATAGGTGTTCCAAATTGGACAATTCAAGTTCAACGGCAGTTGGTTCCTAAATGGAGTGGTTGGTGTATTCCATACTTCTAGCGATTGGATTTCACTCAAAACTCACGAAATGACTCCTCCCATCATGTTATGGTGTTGCACAAGTTTGGGGTTCCATACGAAATCAATAGGTGTGAGAAATTGGACAATTCAGGTTCAACGGCAGTTCGTTCCTAATTGGAGTGGTTGGTGTATTCCATACTTCAAGCGATTGGATTTCACTCAAAACTCACCAAATGACTCCTCCCACCATATTATGATGTTGCCCAAGTTTTGGGCTCGATCCGAAATCAATAGGTGTGAGAAATTGGACAATTCAATTTCAACAGCTGTTCGTTCCTAATTGGAGTGGTTGGTGTATTCCGTACTTCTAGCGATTGGATTTCACTCAAAACTCACCAAACGACTCCTCCCACCATATTACGATGTTGCACAAGTTTGGGGTTCGATCCGAAATCAACAGGTGTGAGAAATTGGACAATTCAAGTTCAACGGCAGTTCGTTCCTAATGGGAGTGGTTGGTGTATTCCATACCTCTAGCGATTGGATGTCCCTCAAAACTCACCAAATGAGTCCTCCCACCATATTATGATGTTGCCCAAGTTTGGGCTCGATCCGAAATCAATAGGTGTGAGAAATTGGACAATTCAAGTTCAACGGCAATTCGTTCCTAATTGGAATGGTTGGTGTATTCCATACTTCTAGCGATTGGATTTCACTCAAACCTCACCCAATGACTCCTCCCACCATATTATGATGTTACCCAAGTTTTGGGCTCGATCCGAAATCAATAGGTGTTCCAAATTGGACAATTCAAGTTCAACGGCAGTTCGTTCCTAATTGGAGTGGTTGGTGTATTCCATACTTCTAGCGATTGGATTTCACCCAAAACTCACCAAATGACTCCTCCCACCATATTATGATGTTGCCCATGTTTTGGGCTTGATCTGAAATGAATAGGTGTGAGAAATTGGACAATTCAATTTCAACGGCAGTTCGTTGCTAATGGGAGTGGTTGGTGTATTCCATACTTCTAGCTATTGGATTTCACTCAAAACTCACCAAATGACTCCTCCCACCATATTATGATGTTTCCCAAGTTTTGGGCTCGATCCGAAATCAATAGGTGTGAGAAATTGGTCAATTCAATTTCAACGACAGTTCATTCCTAATTGGTGTGGTTGGTGTATTCCACACTTCTAGCGATTGGATTTCACTCAAAACTCACCAAATGACTCCTCCCACCATATTACGATGTTGCCCAAGTTTTGGGCTCGATCCGAAATCAATAGGTGTTCCAAATTGGACAATTCAAGTTCAACGGCAGTTCGTTCCTAATTGGAGTGGTTGGTGTATTCCATAATTCTAGCGTTTGGATTTCACTCAAAACTCACCAAATCACTCCTCCCACCATATTATGATGTTGCCCAAGTTTTGGGCTCGATCCGAACTCAATAGGTGTGAGAAATTGAACAATTCAAGTTCTACGGCAGTTCGTTCCAAATTGGAGTGGTTGGTGTATTCCATACTTCTAGCAATTGGATTTCACTCAAAACTCACCAAATGACTACTCCCACCATATTATGATGTTAAACATGTGTGGGGTTCCATCCGAAATCAATAGGTGTGAGAAATTGGACAATTCAAGTTCAACGGCAGTTCGTCCCTCATTGGAGTGGTTGGTGTATTCCACACTTCTAGCGATTGGATTTCACTCAAAACTCACCAAATGACTCCTCCCACCATATTATGATGTTGCCCAAGTTTTGGGCTCGATCCGAACTCAATAGGTGTGAGAAATTGGACAACTTAAGTTCAACGGCAGTTCGATCCTAATTGGAGTGGTTGGTGTATTCCGTACTTCTAGCGATTGGATTTCACTCAAAACTCACCAAATGACTCCTCCCACCATATTATGATGTTGCACAAGTTTGGGGTTCGATCCGAAATCAACAGGTGTGAGAAATTGGACAATTCAAGTTCAACGGCAGTTCGTTCCTAATGGGAGTGGTTGGTGTATTCCATACCTCTAGCGATTGGATGTCCCTCAAAACTCACCAAATGAGTCCTCCCACCATATTATGATGTTGCCCAAGTTTGGGCTCGATCCGAAATCAATAGGTGTGAGAAATTGGACAATTCAAGTTCAACGGCAATTCGTTCCTAATTGGAATGGTTGGTGTATTCCATACTTCTAGCGATTGGATTTCACTCAAAACTCACCCAATGACTCCTCCCACCATATTATGATGTTACCCAAGTTTTGGGCTCGATCCGAAATCAATAGGTGTTCCAAATTGGACAATTCAAGTTCAACGGCAGTTCGTTCCTAATTGGAGTGGTTGGTGTATTCCATACTTCTAGCGATTGGATTTCACCCAAAACTCACCAAATGACTCCTCCCACCATATTATGATGTTGCCCATGTTTTGGGCTTGATCTGAAATGAATAGGTGTGAGAAATTGGACAATTCAATTTCAACGGCAGTTCGTTGCTAATTGGAGTGGTTGGTGTATTCCATACTTCTAGCTATTGGATTTCACTCAAAACTCACCAAATGACTCCTCCCACCATATTATGATGTTTCCCAAGTTTTGGGCTCGATCCGAAATCAATAGGTGTGAGAAATTGGTCAATTCAATTTCAACGACAGTTCGTTCCTAATTGGAGTGGTTGGTGTATTCCATACTTCTAAAGATTGGATTTCACTCAAAACTCACCAAATGACTCCTCCCACCATATTATGATGTTGCCCAAGTTTTGGGCTCGATCCGAACTCAATAGGTGTGAGAAATTGGACAACTTAAGTTCAACGGCAGTTCGTTCCTAATTGGAAGGGTTGGTGTATTCCATACTTCTAGCGATTGGATTTCACTCAAAACTCACCAAATGACTCCTCCCACCATATTATGATGTTGCACAAGTTTGGGGTTCCATCCGAAATCAATAGGTGTGAGAAATTGGACAATTCAAGTTCAACGGCAGTTCGTTCCTAATTGGAGTGGTTGGTGTATTCCATAATTCTAGCGTTTGGATTTCACTCAAAACTCACCAAATGACTCATCCCACCGTATTATGATGTTGCACAAGTTTTGGGCTCGATCTGAAATCAATAGGTGTGAGAAATTGGTCAATTCAATTTCAACGATAGTTTGTTCCTAATTGGAGTGGTTGGTGTATTCCATAGTTCTAGCGATCGGATTTCACTCAAAACGCACCAAATGACTCCTCCCACCATATTATGATGTTGCCCAAGTTTTGGGCTCGATCCGAAATCAATAGGTGTTCCAAATTGGACAATTGAAGTTCAACAGCAGTTCGTTCCTAATTCGAGTGGTTGGTGTATTCCATACTTCTAGCGATTAAATTTCACTCAAAACTCACCAAACGACTCCTCCCACCATAATATGATGTTGCACAAGTTTGGGGTTCGATCCGAAATCAATAGGTGTGAGAAATTGGAAAATTCAAGTTCAACGGCAGTTCGTTCCTAATGGGAGTGGTTGGTGTATTCCATACTTCTAGCGATTGGATTTCACTCAAAACTCACCAAATGACTCCTTCCACCAAATTATGTTGTTGCCCAAGTTTTGGGCTCGATACGAAATCAATAGGTGTTCCAAATTGGACAATTCAAGTTCAACGGCAGTTCGTTCCTAATTGGAGTGGTTGTTGTATTCCGTACTTCTAGCGATTGGATTTCACTCAAAACTCACCAAATGACTCCTCCCACCGTATTATGATGTTGCCCAAGTTTTGGGCTCGATTCGAAATCAGTGGGGGTGAGAAATTGGACAATTCAAGTTCAACGGCTGTTCGTTCCTAATTGGAGTGGTTGGTGTATTCCATACTTCTAGCGATTGGATTTCACTCAAAACTCAGCAAATGACTCCTCCCACCATATTATGATGTTGCCCAAGTTTTGGGCTCGATCCGAAATCAATAGGTGTGAGACATTGGAAAATTCAAGTTCAACGGCAGTTCGTTCCTAAATGGAGTGGTTGGTGTATTCCATACTTCTAGCGATTGGATTTCACTCAAAACTCACCAAATGACTCCGCCCACCATATTATGATGTTGCCCAAGTTTTGGGCTCGGTTCGAAATCAATAGGTGTTCCAAATTGGACAATTCAAGTTCAACGGCAGCTCGTTCCTAATTGAAGTGGTTGGTGTATTACATACTTTTAGCGATTGGATTTCACTCAAAACTCACCAAATGACTCCTCCCACCTTATTATGATGTTGCCCAAGTTTTGGGCTCGATCCGAAATCAATAGGTGTTCGAAATTGGACAATTCAAGTTCAACGGCAGTTCGTTCCTAATTGGAGTGGTTGGGGTATTCCAAACTTCTAGCGATTGGATTTCACTCAAAACTCACCAAATGACTCCTCCCACCATATTATGATGTTGCCCAAGTTTTGGGCTCGGTCCGAAATCCATAGGTGTGAGAAATTGGACAATTCAAGTTCAACGGCAATTCGTTCCTAAATCGAGTGGTTGGTGTATTCCATACTTGTAGCGATTGGATTCCACTCAAAACTCTCCAAATGACTCCCCCCACCATATTATGATGTTGCCCAAATTTTGGGCTCGATCTGAAATCAATAGGTGTGAGAAATTGGTCAAGTCAATTTCAACGACAATTCGTTCCTAATTGCAGGTGTTGGTGTATTCCATACTTCTAGCGATTGGATTTCACTCAAAACTCACCAAATGACTCCTCCCACCATATTATGATGTGGCCCAGGTTTTGGGCTCGATCCGAAATCAATAGGTGTGAGAAATTGGACAATTCAAGTTCAACGGCAGTTCGTTCCTAATTGGAGTGGTTGGTGTATTCCATACTTCTACCGATTGGATTTCACTCGAAACTCACCAAATGACGCCTCCCACCATATTATGATGTTTCCCAAGTTTTGGGCTCGGTCCGAAATCAATAGGTGTTCCAAATTGGACAATTCCAGTTCAACGGCAGTTCGTTCCTAATTGGAGTGGTTTCTGTATTCCATACTTCTTGTGATTGGACTTCACTCAAAACTCACCAAATGACTCCTGCCACCATATTATGATGTTGCCCAAGTTTTGGGCTCCATCCGAAATCAATAGGTGTTCGAAATTGGACAATTCAAGTTCAACGGCAGTTCGTTCCTAATTCGAGTGTTTGGTGTATTCCATACTTCTAGCGATTGGATTCCACTCAAAACTCACCAAACGACTCCTCGCACCATAATATGATGTTGCACAAGTTTGGGGTTCCGTCCGAAATCAATAGGTGTGAGAAATTGGACAATTCAAGTTCAACGGCTGTTCGTTCCTAATGGGAGTGGTTGGTGTATTCCATACTTCTAGCGATTGGATTTCACTCAAAACTCACCAAATGACTCCTTCCACCAAATTATGTTGTTGCCCAAGTTTTGGGCTCGATCCGAAATCAGTAGGTGTTCCAAATTGGACAATTCAAGTTCAACGGCAGTTCGTTCCTAATTGGAGTGGTTGTTGTATTCCGTACTTATAGCGATTGGATTTCACTCAAAACTCACCAAATGACTCCTCCCACCGTATTATGATGTTGCCCAAGTTTTGGGCTCGATTCGAAATCAGTGGGGTTGAGAAATTGGACAATTCAAGTTCTACGGCTGTTCGTTCCTAATTGGAGTGGTTGGTGTATTCCATACTTCTAGCGATTGGATTTCACTCAAAACTCAGCAAATGACTCCTCCCACCATATTATGATGTTGCCCAAGTTTTGGGCTCGATCCGAAATCAATAGGTGTGAGACATTGGAAAATTCAAGTTCAACGGCAGTTCGTTCCTAAATGGAGTGGTTGGTGTATTCCATACTTCTAGCGATTGGATTTCACTCAAAACTCACCAAATGACTCCGCCCACCATATTATGATGTTGCCCAAGTTTTGGGCTCGATCCGAAATCAATAGGTGTGAGAAATAGGACAATTCAAGTTCAACGGCAGTTCGTTCCTAATTGGAGTGGTTGGTGTATTCCGTACTTCTAGCGATTGGATTTCACTCAAAACTCACCAAATGACTCCGACCACCATATTATGATGTTGCCCAAGTTTGGGGCTCGGTCCGAAATCAATAGGTGTGAGAAATTTGTCAATTCAATTTGAACGGCAGTTCATTCCTAATTGGATTGGTTGGTGTATTCCATACTTCTAGCGATTGGGTTTCACTCAAAACCCACCAAATGACTCCTCCCACCATATTATGATGTTTCCCAAGTTTTGGGCTCGATCCGAAATCAATAGGTATTCCAAATTGGACAATACCAGTTCAACGGCAGTTCGTTCCTAATGGGAGTGGTTGGTGTATTCCATACTTCTAGCGATTGGATTTCATTCAAACCTCACCAAATGACTCCTCCCACCATATTATGATGTTGCCCAAGTTTGGGGCTCGGTCCGAAATCAATAGGTGTGAGAAATTGGCCAATTCAATTTCAACGGCAGTTCGTTCCTAATTGGAGTGGTTGGTGTATTCCATACTTCTAGCGATTGGATTTCACTCAAAACTCACCAAATGACTCCTCCCACCATATTATGATGTTTCCCAAGTTTGGGGCTCGGTCCGAAATCAATAGGTTTGAGAAATTGGACAATTCAAGTTCAACGGCAGTTCGTTCCTAATTGGAGTGGTTGGTGTATTCCATACTTCTAGCGATTGGATTTCACTCAAAACTCACCAAATGACTCCTCCCACCGTATTATGATGTTGCCCAAGTTTTGGGCTCGATTCGAAATCAGTGGGGGTGAGAAATTGGACAATTCAAGTTCAACGGCTGTTCGTTCCTAATTGGAGTGGTTGGTGTATTCCATACTTCTAGCGATTGGATTTCACTCAAAACTCAGCAAATGACTCCTCCCACCATATTATGATGTTGCCCAAGTTTTGGGCTCGATCCGAAATCAATAGGTGTGAGACATTGGAAAATTCAAGTTCAACGGCAGTTCGTTCCTAAATGGAGTGGTTGGTGTATTCCATACTTCTAGCGATTGGATTTCACTCAAAACCCACCAAATGACTCCGCCCACCATATTATGATGTTGCCCAAGTTTTGGGCTCGATCCGTAATCAATAGGTATTCCAAATTGGACAATTCAAGTTCAACGGCAGTTCGTTCCTAATTGGAGTGGTTGGTGTATTCCGTACTTCTAGCGATTGGATTTCACTCAAAACTCACCAAATGACTCCTCCCACCATATTATGATGTTGCCCAAGTTTGGGGCTCGGTCCGAAATCAATAGGTGTGAGAAATTGGTCAATTCAATTTGAACGGCAGTTCATTCCTAATTGGAGTGGTTGGTGTATTCCATACTTCTAGCGATTGGGTTTCACTCAAAACCCACCAAATGACTCCTCCCACCATATTATGATGTTTCCCAAGTTTTGGGCTCGATCCGAAATCAATAGGTGTTCCAAGTTGGACAATTCCAGTTCAACGGCAGTTCGTTCCTAATGGGAGTGGTTGGTGTATTCCATACTTCTAGCGTTTGGATTTCACTCAAACCTCACCAAATGACTCCTCCCACCATATTATGTTGTTGCCCAAGTTTGGGGCTCGGTCCGAAATCAATAGGTGTTCGAAATTGGACAATTCAAGTTCAACGGCAGTTCGTTCCTAATTGGAGTGGTTGGTGTATTCCATACTTCTAGCGATTGGATTTCACTCAAAACTCACCAAATGACTCCTCGCACCATATTATGATGTTGCCCAAGTTTTGGGCTCGATCCGAAATCAATAGGTGTTCCAAATTGGACAATTCAAGTTCAACGGCAGTTCGTTCCTAATTGGAGTCGTTGGTGTATTCCGTACTTCTAGCGATTGGATTTCACTCAAAACTCACCAAATGACTCCTCCCACCATATTATGATGTTGCACAAGTGTGGGGTTCCATCCGAAATCAATAGGTGTGAGAAATTGGACAATTCAAGTCCAACGGCAGTTCGTTCCTAATTGGAGTGGTTGGTGTATTCCATACTTCTAGCGATTGGATTTCACTCAAAACTCACCAAATGACTCCTCCCACCATATTATGTTGTTGCCCAAGTTTCGGGCTCGATCCGAACTCAATAGGTGTGAGAAATTGGACAATTTAAGTTCAATGGCAGTTCGTTCCTAATTGGAAGGGTTGGTGTATTCCATACCTATAGCGATTGGATTTCACTCAAAACTCACCAAATGACTCCTCCCACTATATTATGATGTTGCCCAAGTTTTGGGCTCGATCCGAAATCAATAGGTGTTCCAAATTGGACAATTCAAGTTCAACGGCAGTTCGTTCCTAATTAGAGTGGTTGGTGTATTCCATACTTCTAGCGATTGGATTTCACTCAAAACTCACCAAATGCCTCCTCCCACCATATTATGATGTTGCCCAAGTTTGGGGTTCGATCCCAAATCAATAGGTGTTCGAAATTGGACAATTCAAGTTCAACGGCAGTTCGTTCCTAATTGGAGTGGTTGGTGTATTCCATACTTTTAGCGAGTGGATTTCACTCAAAACTCACCCAATGACTCCTCCCACCATATTATGATGTTGCCCAAGTTTTGGGCTCGATCTGAAATCAATAGGTATGACAAATTGGACAATTCAAGTTCTACAGCAATTCGTTCCTAATTGGAGTGGTTGGTGTATTCCATATTTCTGGCGATTGGATTTCACTCAAAACTCACCAAATGACTCCTCCCACCATATTATGATGTTCCCCAAGTTTTGGGCTCGATCCGAAATCAATAGGTGTGAGAAATTGGACAATTCAAGTTCAACGACAGTTCGTTCCTAATTGGAGTGGTTGGTGTATTCCATACTTCTAGCGATTGGATTTCACTCAAAAATCACCAAATGACTCCTCCCACCATATTATGATGTTGCCCAAGTTTGGGGCTCGGTCCGAAATCAATAGGTGTGAGAAATTGGACAATTCAAGTTCAACGGCAGTTCGTTCCTAATTGGAGTGGTTGGTGTATTCCATACTTCTAGCGATTGGATTTCTCTCAAAACACACCAAATGACTCCTCCCACCATATTCTGATGTTGCCGAAGTTTTGGGCTCGATCCGAAATCAATCGGTGCGAGAATTGGACAATTCAAGTTCAACGGCAGTTCGTTCCTAATTGGAGTGGTTGGTGTATTCCATACTTCTAGCGATTGGATTTCACTCAAAACCCACCAAATGACTCCGCCCACCATATTATGATGTTGCCCAAGTTTTGGGCTCGATCCGTAATCAATAGGTATTCCAAATTGGACAATTCAAGTTCAACGGCAGTTCGTTCCTAATTGGAGTGGTTGGTGTATTCCGTACTTCTAGCGATTGGATTTCACTCAAAACTCACCAAATGACTCCTCCCACCATATTATGATGTTGCCCAAGTTTGGGGCTCGGTCCGAAATCAATAGGTGTGAGAAATTGGTCAATTCAATTTGAACGGCAATTCATTCCTAATTGGAGTGGTTGGTGTATTCCATACTTCTAGCGATTGGGTTTCACTCAAAACCCACCAAATGACTCCTCCCACCATATTATGATGTTTCCCAAGTTTTGGGCTCGATCCGAAATCAATAGGTGTTCCAAGTTGGACAATTCCAGTTCAACGGCAGTTCGTTCCTAATGGGAGTGGTTGGTGTATTCCATACTTCTAGCGATTGGATTTCACTCAAACCTCACCAAATGACTCCTCCCACCATATTATGATGTTGCCCAAGTTTGGGGCTCGGTCCGAAATCAATAGGTGTGAGAACTTGGCCAATTCAATTTCAACGGCAGTTCGTTCCTAATTGGAGTGGTTGGTGTATTCCACACTTCTAGCGATTGGATTTCACTCAAAACTCACCAAATGACTCCTCCCACCATATTATGATGTTGCCCAAGTTTGGGGCTCGGTCCGAAATCAATAGGTGTTCGAAATTGGACAATTCAAGTTCAACGGCAGTTCGTTCCTAATTGGAGTGGTTGGTGTATTCCATACTTCTAGCGATTGGATTTCACTCAAAACTCACCAAATGACTCCTCCCACCATATTATGATGTTGCCCAAGTTTTGGGCTCGATCCGAAATCAATAGGTGTTCCAAATTGGACAATTCAAGTTCAACGGCAGTTCGTTCCTAATTGGAGTCGTTGGTGTATTCCGTACTTCTAGCGATTGGATTTCACTCAAAACTCACCAAATGACTCCTCCCACCATATTATGATGTTGCACAAGTGTGGGGTTCCATCCGAAATCAATAGGTGTGAGAAATTGGACAATTCAAGTCCAACGGCAGTTCGTTCCTAATTGGAGTGGTTGGTGTATTCCATACTTCTAGCGATTGGATTTCACTCAAAACTCACCAAATGACTCCTCCCACCATATTATGTTGTTGCCCAAGTTTTGGGCTCGATCCGAACTCAATAGGTGTGAGAAATTGGACAATTTAAGTTCAATGGCAGTTCGTTCCTAATTGGAAGGGTTGGTGTATTCCATACCTATAGCGATTGGATTTCACTCAAAACTCACCAAATGACTCCTCCCACCATATTATGATGTTGCCCAAGTTTTGGGCTCGATCCGAAATCAATAGGTGTTCCAAAATGGACAATTCAAGTTCAACGGCAGTTCGTTCCTAATTAGAGTGGTTGGTGTATTCCATACTTCTAGCGATTGGATTTCACTCAAAACTCACCAAATGCCTCCTCCCACCATATTATGATGTTGCCCAAGTTTGGGGTTCGATCCGAAATCAATAGGTGTTCGAAATTGGACAATTCAAGTTCAACGGCAGTTCGTTCCTAATTGGAGTGGTTGGTGTATTCCATACTTCTAGCGAGTGGATTTCACTCAAAACTCACCCAATGACTCCTCCCACCATATTATGATGTTGCCCAAGTTTTGGGCTCGATCTGAAATCAATAGGTATGACAAATTGGACAATTCAAGTTCTACAGCAATTCGTTCCTAATTGGAGTGGTTGGTGTATTCCATATTTCTGGCGATTGGATTTCACTCAAAACTCACCAAATGACTCCTCCCACCATATTATGATGTTCCCCAAGTTTTGGGCTCGATCCGAAATCAATAGGTGTGAGAAATTGGACAATTCAAGTTCAACGACAGTTCGTTCCTAATTGGAGTGGTTGGTGTATTCCATACTTCTAGCGATTGGATTTCACTCAAAACTCACCAAATGACTCCTCCCACCATATTATGATGTTACCCAAGTTTGGGGCTCGGTCCGAAATCAATAGGTGTGAGAAATTGGACAATTCAAGTTCAACGGCAGTTCGTTCCTAATTGGAGTGGTTGGTGTATTCCATACTTCTAGCGATTGGATTTCTCTCAAAACACACCAAATGACTCCTCCCACCATATTCTGATGTTGCCGAAGTTTTGGGCTCGATCCGAAATCAATCGGTGCGAGAATTGGACAATTCAAGTTCAACGGCAGTTCGTTCCTAATTGGAGTGGTTGGTGTATTCCATACTTCTAGAGATTGGATTTCACTCAAAACTCACCAAATGAATCCTCCCACCATATTATGTTGTTGCCCAAGTTTTGGGCTCGATCCGAAATCAATAGGTGTGAGAAATTGGACAATTCAAGTTCAACGGCAGTTCATTCCTAATTGGAGTGGTTGGTGTATTCCATACTTCTAGCAATTGGATTTCACTCAAAACTCACCAAATGACTCCTCCCACCATATTATGATGTTGCCCAAGTTTTGGGCTCGATCCGAAATCAAAAGGTGTTAGAAATTGGACAGTGAAAGTTCAATGGCAGTTCGTTCCTAATTGGAATGGTTGGTGTATTCCATACTTCTAGCGATTGGATTTCACTCAAAACTCACCAAATGACTCCTCCCACCATATTATGGTGTTGCCCAGGTTTTAGGCTCGATCCGAAATCAATAGGTGTGAGAAATTGGTCAATTCAATTTCAACGACAGTTCGTTCCTAATTGGAGTGGTTGGTGTATTCCATACTTCTAAAGATTGGATTTCACTCAAAACTCACCAAATGACTCCTCCCACCATATTATGATGTTGCCCAAGTTTTGGGCTCGATCCGAAATCAATAGGTGTTCCAAATTGGACAATTCAAGTTCAACGGCAGTTCGTTCCTAATTGGAGTGGTTGGTGTATTCCCTACTTCTAGCGATTGGATTTCACTCAAAACTCACCAAATGACTCCTCCCACCATATTATGATGTTGCCCAAGTTTTGGGCTCGATCCGAAATCAATAGGTGTTCCAAATTGGACAATTCAAGTTCAACGGCAGTTCGTTCCTAATTGGAGTGGTTGGTGTATTCCATACTTCTAGCGATTGGATTTCACTCAAAACTCACCAAATGACTCCTCAAACCATATTATGATGTTGCCCAAGTTTTGAGCTCGATCCGAAATCTATAGGTGTGAGAAATTGGACAATTCAAGTTCAACGGCAGTTCGTTCCTAACTGGAGTGGTTGGTGTATTCCATACTTCTAGCGATTGGATTTCACTCAAAACTCACCAATTGACTCCTCCCACCATATTATGATGGTGCCCAAGTTTTGGGCTCGATCCGAAATCAATAGGTGTTCCAAACTGGACAATTCAAGTTCAACGGCAGTTTGTTCCTAATTGGAGTGGTTGGTGTATTCCATACTTCTAGCGATTGGATTTCACTCAAAACACACCAAATGACTCCTCCCACCATATTATGATGTTGCCCAAGTTATGTGCTCGATTCGAAATCAATAGGGGTTCCAAATTGGGCAATTCAAGTTCAACGGCAGTTCGTTCGTAATTGGAGTGGTTGGTGTATTCCATACTTCTTGCGATTGGATTTCACTCAAAACTCACCAAATGACTCCTCCCACCATATTATGATGGTGCCCAAGTTTTGGGCTCGATCCGAAATCAATAGGTGTTCCAAACTGGACAATTCAAGTTCAACGGCAGTTTGTTCCAAATTGGAGTGGTTGGTGTATTCCATACTTCTAGCGATTGGATTTCTCTCAAAACGCACCAAATGACTCCTCCCACCATATTCTGATGTTGCCGAAGTTTTGGGCTCGATCCGAAATCAATCGGTGCGAGAATTGGACAATTCAAGTTCAACGGCAGTTCGTTCCTAATTGGAGTGGTTGGTGTATTCCATACTTCTAGAGATTGGATTTCACTCAAAACTCACCAAATGAATCCTCCCACCATATTATGTTGTTGCCCAAGTTTTGGGCTCGATCCGAAATCAATAGGTGTGAGAAATTGGACAATTCAAGTTCAACGGCAGTTCATTCCTAATTGGAGTGGTTGGTGTATTCCATACTTCTAGCAATTGGATTTCACTCAAAACTCACCAAATGACTCCTCCCACCATATTATGATGTTGCCCAAGTTTTGGGCTCGATCCGAAATCAAAAGGTGTTAGAAATTGGACAGTGAAAGTTCAATGGCAGTTCGTTCCTAATTGGAATGGTTGGTGTATTCCATACTTCTAGCGATTGGATTTCACTCAAAACTCACCAAATGACTCCTCCCACCATATTATGGTGTTGCCCAGGTTTTAGGCTCGATCCGAAATCAATAGGTGTGAGAAATTGGTCAATTCAATTTCAACGACAGTTCGTTCCTAATTGGAGTGGTTGGTGTATTCCATACTTCTAAAGATTGGATTTCACTCAAAACTCACCAAATGACTCCTCCCACCATATTATGATGTTGCCCAAGTTTTGGGCTCGATCCGAAATCAATAGGTGTTCCAAATTGGACAATTCAAGTTCAACGGCAGTTCGTTCCTAATTGGAGTGGTTGGTGTATTCCCTACTTCTAGCGATTGGATTTCACTCAAAACTCACCAAATGACTCCTTGTTGCGTAGATACAGCTGCACCAAAATGGATTCAGTTGCATCCTCAACTTGTGATACTCGCAAGTGCACGAGCCGTTTGTTAGTATAGCATATGTAAGTGCGAGGTCGATCCCACGAGGATTGGTGATTGAATGATCCCATTCATTTTCCCTACACAAAACAGAAATGAAAAAGAAAGGAAATAAATACAACAAGAAAAAAAAGGAAATAACTCAAGCAAATAAGTTCCCAAGTTCAATTAGATTAATGGATTGATTCTAGCTAAAGTATGATTAAGCCATGGTGTGTGGTCATAACCTTGTGTTCCTAATTCCCTAATTTGATCATTTGTTGTCTAACCTAAAATTAAGTATTAGGAACCCATTAAGCATAGAAGAACAATTTAAACAACCAAGCATGTATCTAATCCCTGTTGTCGAATGTCCATACATACTCTTCCTATTCATAGTTCAATTCGAATTAAAGCATGGTGTATACTCTTAATTCAAACCAACATAGCTAACATGCAAGCCTAAATGGTGATCAATCATTCAAACTAGCATATTAACTTATAAGCATAATGAATAAGAACAAAAACCATAATTGAAACTTGGAAACTAATTAAACTTGAAAACTTAAGAAAAGAATTTACATTACAAAGAAAAATAAATTACAACTAAGAAGCATTAAATAAAGCTAGAATTGAGAACTAGAAAGCAAAACTAAGAGAATTTGAGGGAGAGAAGGGAAGGGAGCTCTAGAGAAGTGTTTGAGAGCTCCCCCCCTTGGGGTGTGTTTACAAGCTTAGAGAACTTCCCTATTTATAGGCCTAGGGGAAGTGAAAATCTGAATTCAATATGGCTAATGCATACAACACTTGTTTTATAAAATCTGAAATGGTTGATGCACTTGTATTAGAAAATCTAAATTGGGTGATGCACTTGTATTAGAAAATCTTGAATTGGTTGATGCACTTCACCAATAGATCCCACCAGCAGCCCTAGCTCATCTTCATGTCACCATGACCAAGCTTCCAACCAGAAATGATAGCTCATACCTAGCTCACCATGACCAAGCATCCAACCAGCACATGCTGAGGGCAGCATGACCAGCAACTTCAAGGGCTTACAACTTGGGCTTCTCTTAATCAAATTAGGACTTTAAGCACTCGAAATTGAAGTTCAGAATGTCTTCTTTCCAGCCATATGTTATTTGGGCCAATCCAAGGTCGGAGGAGGAAGTTAAGGCCAAAACAAATTGCTAACTCATTTTCCGCGCTGATAAGATCCATCCTGAGCATGGTTCTGTGTTTGCTAGGTAACGGACTCCATATTTATCCAATAGGGCTGAAGTTTGGATATGTTATAGTATACACCAATTGGAACAACTTTCATGAAGAATGTGGCCTCATTCGAGCTATGTAGGTTGTTGAAACAAAGCTTGCAATATGACCTACGGAACTGGACTGGCAGGGGGCTGTAGCCAAAATGAGTTTGTCTTTAAGCTCTTCATCCATTCATCCAAATTAGGCCTTAACATGCTTGAATTGCATGAATTATGCTCTCTAAAGCCACCATTATTACCTAAAGCTCAATGAACTGAAAGATAAACACAAAAAGGATTAAAAGCACAAGTTTAACTCAAAAACATAACCAAATCATAAGCTAGAAGGGTACAAAATGATATACAATTATGAACCGATCAAATACCCCCAAACCTAGATTTTGCTAGTCCTCAAGCAAAACAAAAGGAAAACGAAGAAAAATAAAACAAAATAAGAAGTTAACTAGACCACTTTCGTAGGTAACTCGATTGCATTGAGCGTATGCAACAAGCCTTTAAACCTCTAGGCATCCCTAGTAGGAGGAGTTGTGTCTCCTGAGGGTTTAACAGATACGATACCCACAAACGTTTTACTGACTCTGTAAAACAAAGTAATTAGAAAACTTAAAAGATTTGTTAGTTCTTAAGAAAAACAAAAAAAACAAAAAAAAACAAAAACGTTAACCTTCCAACCGGACAAAAATGTTAAACTTCATAGACATGGCTCAACAAGGAACAAAACAAGCACTAAGGAAGTTCTAAACAT
This sequence comes from Prunus avium, assembly GCF_965620075.1. Lineage (NCBI taxonomy): Eukaryota > Viridiplantae > Streptophyta > Magnoliopsida > Rosales > Rosaceae > Prunus > Prunus avium. The sequence goes on along the minus strand of NC_142291.1, from coordinate 20,863,697 downwards.
TATTCAAGTGCTACCACAATCTCACAAAAATCATGCTCAAGGTGTGTGTGTGAAGTAGCCATGAAGATACAACTCATGCTTCTCAAACAACAATATGAATTCCTGCAAGAATGAACACAAGTTTGCCAAGCTAAACCAAAATCAATAGGACTTTACTCATGGATGTAATGTAATGGTTAGAAAAGTAATGGATAATGAAGCACAAAGTCTAAGGAACAAAGTAGAGCATGTCATATAAACAAGATCATGGACATTTGAAATGTAAGGCACATAAATTGAAAAGCTCACAACACCAGATTTTGCAATTGAATCACTTCACAATTTGATTTTGACATTTACATACTTTGTATAATATTTGGCCCAATTTTGCGGCTCTTTACCCTAGATCACCTTGATTTCTCCTTATATCACCCTAGGGTCGTGACTACATTGGCCACACTTCTTTTCTCTTTTTCTTTGAATTTTTTTTTTAATAGCTCATTTATTGCCTTGAATACATTACAATCTGAAATACAATCATACTCTACATGTCCCCTAGATGGTAGGATGTTTAATGGATGATAAGGTGATAGAAAGAAATGGCTAAGTGTTTGGGCACAAAAGGGTTTACAATGGAATATGTATTGTATGGGTTGATGGAGGAAAAAGAAATAGGCTTAACAAAGATGGCCTAAATCATATCTTAGTTATAACTTAACATTCCAGTGAATCACACAAGCAAAAATGCATACAATTGGGTAAGACATGCAAGAGTTGTATAATCATGGCTAAAGTGCATAGAAAGCTCAAGCATAATTATGTGAGACTTAGCTAGCAAAAGAATAAGATTCAGACCTAACACAATGCTTATCAAATTCCTAAGAGCCATATTAGAAGTTAGACTCATGATTTATCATTGGTGTGGGAAGGAAAACTGAAAATGACTCAAAGAAAAGAAACAGAAAAGAAAAACGTGAGGTTTCAAATTGCTGTTTTGCTCAATTTCAACATATAATCTGTTTTGACATGTAACTTTCAAACCACTTGGTCAAATTTAACGTTCTTTATGTCGTTGGATTCAGCATGAAAAAATGAAGAACACAGCGCGGACCAAACTTTCAAAACAGTAGCAGAAAAAAATTTGTAGCAATGAAGAAGCCTACGTTTTCAAACACAAACACACAAACTAAAAAACTTTCCAGCACCCCCAAACTTAAATGAAGCATTGTCCTCAATGTTAAAGCAAAGTAAAGATGATTGAGAACATGTAAATGATAAGGGGAAAAGTTAAGAAGAAGGTTTAGAAAGAAAAAAAAAAAAAAAAGAATATATAAGCAACTCACGGATGACCAGTTAAGGGCCTCAGAAAACACAGCCAGGGGATCCGGGAAGGTTGGAGGGGTCACAATGGTCCCGCTTAAAACCCAAACTTCTTAGACACCGAAGGTGTCGCCTAAAGAACTCCTAGACACTGTATTGACGGAAGTGCTCACTGGAGTTACCATAAGTCAGCTTATATGAAAAATCTTTTTAAATTTTTAAATTTTAAATTTTTTAAATTTTTTTTTTTAAAAAAGAAATAGAAATTTAAAATAATAACAAATAAAGAGAAAGGATTGAAATGCTCCCCCTTGAAGCAATTAGGTCGAGCGTGATGCATTTGGAGGTCACGACTTCTCCCACTACTCCACACTTCCTATCTTTGAAGTTGCCATCTCTCTCCATTTTTATTGAGCTATTTACATTGCTAAAACAAACACACACAAAAACTTGAAACGGAATTAAAGGATTACAAAATATTAAAAAAAAAAACTAAAAATGAAAAGGAAAAATCAACACAAGTCCAATTCCATGCTTCAAAGCAACAAGCACCAATGGGTTGTGTAAGCTGGGACTTAAACCCAGTTCTCTTGCTTGTTGGGCAATTGTCCTTTTCTGTTGGACTACAAACACAACATGTCCATTAACGTCATTAACTTTAAAACTTGAAATTGTCTAGTTAAGAAAAAAAAATAAAGTAGGAAAGCCAAATAGAATCAAACAATGTTACCGATCCCCGGCAACGGCGCCAAAAACTTGTTGCGTAGATACAGCTGCACCAAAATGGATTCAGTTGCATCCTCAACTTGTGATACTCGCAAGTGCACGAGCCGTTTGTTAGTATAGCATATGTAAGTGCGAGGTCGATCCCACGAGGATTGGTGATTGAATGATCCCATTCATTTTCCCTACACAAAACAGAAATGAAAAAGAAAGGAAATAAATACAACAAGAAAAAAAAGGAAATAACTCAAGCAAATAAGTTCCCAAGTTCAATTAGATTAATGGATTGATTCTAGCTAAAGTATGATTAAGCCATGGTGTGTGGTCATAACCTTGTGTTCCTAATTCCCTAATTTGATCATTTGTTGTCTAACCTAAAATTAAGCATTAGGAACCCATTAAGCATAGAAGAACAATTTAAACAACCAAGCATGTATCTAATCCCTGTTGTCGAATGTCCATACATACTCTTCCTATTCATAGTTCAATTCGAATTAAAGCATGGTGTATACTCTTAATTCAAACCAACATAGCTAACATGCAAGCCTAAATGGTGATCAATCATTCAAACTAGCATATTAACTTATAAGCATAATGAATAAGAACAAAAACCATAATTGAAACTTGGAAACTAATTAAACTTGAAAACTTAAGAAAAGAATTTACATTACAAAGAAAAATAAATTACAACTAAGAAGCATTAAATAAAGCTAGAATTGAGAACTAGAAAGCAAAACTAAGAGAATTTGAGGGAGAGAAGGGAAGGGAGCTCTAGAGAAGTGTTTGAGAGCTCCCCCCCTTGGGGTGTGTTTACAAGCTTAGAGAACTTCCCTATTTATAGGCCTAGGGGAAGTGAAAATCTGAATTCAATATGGCTAATGCATACAACACTTGTTTTATAAAATCTGAAATGGTTGATGCACTTGTATTAGAAAATCTTGAATTGGTTGATGCACTTCACCAATAGATCCCACCAGCAGCCCTAGCTCATCTTCATGTCACCATGACCAAGCTTCCAACCAGAAATGATAGCTCATACCTAGCTCACCATGACCAAGCATCCAACCAGCACATGCTGAGGGCAGCATGACCAGCAACTTCAAGGGCTTACAACTTGGGCTTCTCTTAATCAAATTAGGACTTTAAGCACTCGAAATTGAAGTTCAGAATGTCTTCTTTCCAGCCATATGTTATTTGGGCCAATCCAAGGTCGGAGGAGGAAGTTAAGGCCAAAACAAATTGCTAACTCATTTTCCGCGCTGATAAGATCCATCCTGAGCATGGTTCTGTGTTTGCTAGGTAACGGACTCCATATTTATCCAATAGGGCTGAATTTTGGATATGTTATAGTATACACCAATTGGAACAACTTTCATGAAGAATGTGGCCTCATTCGAGCTATGTAGGTTGTTGAAACAAAGCTTGCAATATGACCTACGGAACTGGACTGGCAGGGGGCTGTAGCCAAAATGAGTTTGTCTTTAAGCTCTTCATCCATTCATCCAAATTAGGCCTTAACATGCTTGAATTGCATGAATTATGCTCTCTAAAGCCATCATTATTACCTAAAGCTCAATGAACTGAAAGATAAACACAAAAAGGATTAAAAGCACAAGTTTAACTCAAAAACATAACCAAATCATAAGCTAGAAGGGTACAAAATGATATACAATTATGAACCGATCACTCCTCCCACCATATTATGATGTTGCCCAAGTTTTGGGCTCGATCCGAAATCAATAGGTGTTCCAAATTGGACAATTCAAGTTCAACGGCAGTTCGTTCCTAATTGGAGTGGTTGGTGTATTCCATACTTCTAGCGATTGGATTTCACTCAAAACTCACCAAATGACTCCTCAAACCATATTATGATGTTGCCCAAGTTTTGAGCTCGATCCGAAATCTATAGGTGTGAGAAATTGGACAATTCAAGTTCAACGGCAGTTCGTTCCTAACTGGAGTGGTTGGTGTATTCCATACTTCTAGCGATTGGATTTCACTCAAAACTCACCAAATGACTCCTCCCACCATATTATGATGGTGCCCAAGTTTTGGGCTCGATCCGAAATCAATAGGTGTTCCAAACTGGACAATTCAAGTTCAACGGCAGTTTGTTCCTAATTGGAGTGGTTGGTGTATTCCATACTTCTAGCGATTGGATTTCACTCAAAACTCACCAAATGACTCCTCCCACCATATTTTGATGTTGCCCAAGTTTGGGGCTCGATCCGAAATCAATAGGTGTGAGAAATTGGACAATTCAAGTTCAACGGCAGTTCGTTCCTAATTGGAGTGGTTGGTGTATTCCATACTTCTAGCGATTGGATTTCACACAAAACTCACCAAATGACTCCTCCCACCATATTATGATGTGGACCAAGTTTTGGGCTCGATCCGAACTCAATAGGTGTGAGAAATTGGACAATTTAAGTTCAACGGCAGTTCGTTCCTAATTGGAGTGGTTGGTGTATTCCATACTTCTAGCGATTGGATTTCACTCAAAACTCACCAAATGACTCCTCCAACCATATTATGTTGTTGCACAAGTTTGGGGTTCCATCCGAAATCAATAGGTTTGAGAAATTGGACGATTCAAGTTCAACGGCAGTTCGTTCCTAATTGGAGTGGTTAGTGTATTCCATATTTCTAGCGATTGGATTTCACTCAAAACTCACCAAATGACTCCTCCCACCATATTATGATGTCGCCCAAGTTTTGGGCTCGATCCGAAATCAATAGGTGTGAGAAATTGGACAAGTCAAGTTCAACGGCAGTTCAATCCTAATTGGAGTGGTTGGTGTATTCCATACTTCTAGCGATTGGATTTCACTCAAAACACACCAAATGACTCTTCCCACCATATTATGATGTTGCCCAAGTTTTGGGCTCGATCCGAAATCAATAGGTGTGAGAAATTGGACAATTCAAGTTCAACGGCAGTTCGTTCCTAATTGGAGTGGTGGGTCTATTCCATACTTCTAGCGATTGGATTTCACTCAAAACTCACCAAATGACTCCTCCCAACATATTATGTTGTTGCCCAAGTTTTGGGCTCGATCCGAAATCAATAGGTGTGAGAAATTGAACAATTCAAGTTCAACGGCAGTTCTTTCCTAATTATAGTGGTTGGTGTATTCCATACTTCTAAAGATTGGATTTCACTCAAAACTCACGAAATGACTCCTGCCATCATATTATGATGTTGCACAAGTTTGGGGTTCCATACGAAATCAATAGGTGTGAGAAATTGGACAATTCAAGTTCAACGGCAGTTCGTTCCTAATTGGAGTGGTTCGTGTATTCCATACTTCTAGCGATTGGATTTGACTCAAAACTCACCAAATGACTCCACCCACCATATTACGATGTTGCCCAAGTTTTGGGCTCGATCCGAAATCAATAGGTGTTCCAAATTGGACAATTCAAGTTCAACGGCAGTTCGTTCCTAATTGGAGTGGTTGGTGTATTCCATACTTCTCGCGATTTGATTTCACTCAAAACTCACCAAATGACTCCTCCCAACATATTACGATGTTGCCCAAGTTTTGGGCTCGATCCGAAATCAATAGGTGCGAGAAATTGAACAATTCAAGTTCAACGGCAGTTCGTTCCTAATTGTAGTGGTTGGTGTATTCCATACTTCTAGCGATTGGATTTCACTCAAAAATCACCAAACGACTCCTCCCACCGTATTACGATGTTGCCCAAGTTTTGGGCTCGATCCGAAATCAATAGGTGTTCCAAATTGGACAATTCAAGTTCAACGGCAGTTCGTTCCTAATTGGAGTGGTTGGTGTATTCCATACTTCTAGCGATTGGATTTCACTCAAAACTCACGAAATGACTCCTCCCATCATATTATGATGTTGCACAAGTTTGGGGTTCCATACGAAATCAATAGGTGTGAGAAATTGGACAATTCAGATTCCACGGCAGTTCGTTCCTAATCGGAGTGGTTGGTGTATTCCATACTTCTAGCGATTGGATTTCACTCAAAACTCTCCAAATGACTCCTCCCACCATATTATGATGTTGCCCAAGTTTTGGGCTCGATCCGAAATCAATAGGTGTTCCAAATTGGACAATTCAAGTTCAATGGCAGTTCGTTCCTAATTGGAGTGGTTGGTGTATTTCGTACTTCTAGCGATTGGATTTCACTCAAAACTCACCAAATGACTCCTCCCACCATATTACGATGTTGCCCAAGTTTTGGTCTCGATCCGAAATCAATAGTTGTTCCAAATTGGACAATTCAAGTTCAACGGCAATAAGTTCCTAACTGGAGTGGTTGGTGTATTCCATACTTCTAGCGATTGGATTTCACTCAAAACTCACCAAATGACTCCTCCCACCATATTATGATGTTGCCCAAGTTTTGGGCTCGGTCCGAAATCAATAGGTGTGAGAAATTGGACAATTCAAGTTCAACGGCAGTTCGCTCCTAATTGGAGTGGTTGGTATATTCCATACTTCTACCGACTGGATGTCACTCAAAACTCACCAAATGACTCCTCCCACCATATTATGATGTTGCCCAAGTTTGGGGCTCGATCTGAAATCAATAGGTGTGAGAAATTGGACAATTCAAGTTCAACGGCAGTACGATCCTAATTGGAGTGGTTGGTATATTCCATACTTCTACCGACTGGATTTCATTCAAAAATCACCGAATGACTCCTCCCACCATATTATGATGTTGCCCAAGTTTTGGGCTCGATCCGAAATCAATAGGGGTGAGAAATTGGACAATTCAAGTTCAACGGCAGTTCGTTCCTAATTGGAGTGGTTGGTGTATTCCATACTTCTACCGACTGGATTTCACTCAAAACTCACGAAATGACTCCTCCCACCATATTATGATGTTGCCCAAGTTTTGGGCTCGATTCGAAATCAATAGGTGTTCCAAATTGGACAATTCAAGTTCAACGGCAGTTCGTTCCTAATTGGAGTGGTTGGTGTATTCCCTACTTCTACCGACTGGATTTCACTCAAAACTCACCAAATGACTCCTCCCACCATATTATGATGTTGCCCAAGTTTTGGGCTCGATCCGAAATCAATAGGTGTTCCAAATTGGACAATTCAAGTTCAACGGCAATAAGTTCCTAACTGGAGTGGTTGGTGTATTCCATACTTCTAGCGATTGGATTTCACTCAAAACTCACCAAATGACTCCTCCCCCCATATTATGATGTTGCCCAAGTTTTGGGCTCGATCCGAACTCAATAGGTGTGAGAAATTGGACAATTCAAGTTCAACGGCAGTTCGTTCCTAATTGGAGTGGTTGGTGTATTCCATACTTCTAGCGATTGAATTTTAGTCAAAACTCACCAAATGACTTCTCCCCCCATATTATGATGTTGCCCAAGTTTTGGGCTCGATACGAACTCAATAGGTGTGAGAAATTGGACAATTCAATTTCAACGGCAGTTCGTTCCTAATTGGGGTGGTTGGTTAATTCCACACTAGTAGCGATTGGATTTCACTCAAAACTCACCAAATGACTCCTCAAACCATATTATGATGTTGCCCAAGTTTTGGGCTCGATCCGAAATCAATAGGTGTTCCAAATTGGACAATTCAAGCTCAACGGCAGTTCGTTCCTAATTGGAGTGGTTGGTGTATTCCAAACTTTTAGCGATTAGATTTCACTCAAAACTCACCAAATGACTCCTCCCAACATATTATGATGTTGCCCATGTTTTGGGCGCGATCCGAAATTAATAGGTGTTCCGAATTGGACAATTCAAGTTCAACGGCAGTTCGTTCCTAATTGGAGTGGTTGGTGTATTACATACTTCTAGCGATTGCATTTCACTCAAAACTCACCCCCACCATATTACGATGTTGCCCAAGTTTGGGGCTCGATCCGAAATCAATAGGTGTGAGAAATTGAACAATTCAAGTTCCACGGCAGTTCGTTCCTAATTGGAGTGGTTGGTGTATTCCATACTTCTACCGACTGGATTTCACTCAAAACTCACCAAATGACTCCTCCCACCATATTATGATATTGCCCAAGTTTTGGGCTCGATCCGAACTCAATAGGTGTGAGAAATTGGACAACTCAAATTCAACGGCAGTTCGTTCCTAATTGGAGTGGTAGGTGTATTCCACACTTCTAGCGATTGCATTTTACTTAAAACTCACCCCCACCATATTATGATGTTGCCCAAGTTTTGGGCTCGATCCGAACTCAATAGGTGTGAGAAATTGGACAATTTAAGTTCAACGGCAGTTCGTTCCTAATTGGAGTGGTAGGTGTATTCCACACTTCTAGCGATTGCATTTCACTCAAAACTCACCCCCACCATATTATGATGTTGCCCAAGTTTTGGGCTCGATCCGAACTCAATAGGTGTGAGAAATTGGACAATTTAAGTTCAACGGCAGTTCGTTCCTAATTGGAGGGGTTGGTGTATTCCATACTTCTAGCGATTGGATTTCACTCAAAACTCACCAAATGCCTCCTCCCACCATATTATGATGTTGCACAAGTTTTGGGTTCGATCCGAAATCAATAGGTGTGAGAAATTGCACAATTCAAGTTCAACGGCAGTTCGTTCCGAATGGGAGTGGTTAGTGTATTCCATACTTCTAGCGATTGGATTTCACTCAAAACTCACCAAATGACTCCTCCCACCATATTATGATGTTGCCCAAGTTTTGGGCTCGATCCGAAATCAATAGGTGTTCCAAATTGGACAATTCAAGTTCAACGGCAGTTCGTTCCTAATGGGAGTGGTTGGTGTATTCCATACTTCTAGCGATTGGATTTCACTCAAAACTCACCAAATGACTCCTTCCACCAAATTATGTTGTTCCCCAAGTTTTGGGCTCGATCCGAAATCAATAGGTGTTCGAAATTGGACAATTCAAGTTCAACGGCAGTTCGTTCCTAATTGGAGTGGTTGTTGTATTCCGTACTTCTAGCGATTGGATTTCACTCAAAACTCACCAAATGACTCCTCCCACCGTATTATGATGTTGCCCAAGTTTTGGGCTCGATTCGAAATCAGTGGGGGTGAGAAATTGGACAATTCAAGTTCAACGGCTGTTCGTTCCTAATTGGAGTGGTTGGTGTATTCCATACTTCTAGCGATTGGATATCACTCAAAACTCAGCATATGACTCCTCCCACCATATTATGATGTTCCCAAGTTTTGGGCTCGATCCGAAATCAATAGGTGTGAGACATTGGAAAATTCAAGTTCAACGGCAGTTCGTTCCTAAATGGAGTGGTTGGTGTATTCCATACTTCTAGCGATTGGATTTCACTCAAAACTCACCAAATGACTCCGCCCACCATATTATGATGTTGCCGAAGTTTTGGGCTCGATCCGAAATCAGTAGGTGTTCCAAATTGGAGAATTCAAGTTCAACGGCAGTTCGTTCCTAATTGGAGTGGTTGGTGTATTCCGTACTTCTAGCGATTGGATTTCACTCAAAACTCACCAAATGACTCCTCCCACCATATTATGATGTTGCCCAAGTGTGGGGCTCGGTCCGAAATCAATAGGTGTGAGAAATTGGTCAATTCAATTTGAACGGCAGTTCGTTCCAAATTGGAGTGGTTGGTGTATTCCATACTTCTAGGGATTGGGTTTCACTCAAAACCCACCAAATGACTCCTCCCACCATATTATGATGTTCCCAAGTTTTGGGCTCGATCCGAAATCAATAGGTGTTCCAAATTGGACAATTCCAGTTCGACGGCAGTTCGTTCCTAATGGGAGTGGTTGGTGTATTCCATACTTCTCTGATTGGATTTCACTCAAAACTCACCAAATGACTCCTCCCACCATATTATGATGTTGCCCAAGTTTTGGGCTCGGTCCGAAATCAATAGGTGTGAGAAATTGGACAATTCAAGTTCAACGGCAGTTTGTTCCTAAATCGAGTGGTTGGTGTATTCCATACTTCTAGCGGCTGGATTCCACTCAAAACTCTCCAAATGACTCCTCCCACCATATTATGATGTTGCCCAAGTTTTGGGCTCGATCTGAAATCAATAGGTGTGAGAAATTGGTCAACTCAATTTCAACGACAATTCGTTCCTAATTGCAATGGTTGGTGTATTCCATACTTCTAGCGATTCGATTTCACTCAAAACTCACCAAATGACTCCTCCCACCATATTATGATGTTGCCCAGGTTTTTGGCTCGATCCAATATCAATAGGTGTGAGAAATTGGACAATTCAAGTTCAACGGCAGTTCGTTCCTAATTGGAGTGGTTGGTGTATTCCATGCTTCTACTGATTGGATTTCACTCAAAACTCACCAAATGACTCCTCCCACGATATTATGATGTTTCCCAAGTTTTGGGCTCGATCCGAAATCAATAGGTGTTCCAAATTGGACAATTCCAGTTCAACGGCAGTTCGTTCCTAATTGGAGTGGTTTGTGTATTCCATACTTCTTGCGATTGGACTTCACTCAAAACTCACCAAATGACTCCTCCCACCATATTATGATGTTGCCCAAGTTTTGGGCTCGATCCGAAATCAATAGGTGTTCCAAATTGGACAATTCAAGTTCAACGGCAGTTCGTTCCTCATTGGAGTGGTTGGTGTATTCCATACTTCTACCGATTGGATTTCACTCAAAACTCACCACATGACTCCTCCCACCATATGATGATGTTGCCCAAGTTTTGGGCTCGATCCGAAATCAATAGGTGTTCCAAATTGGACAATACAAGTTCAACGGCAGTTCGTTCCTCATTGGAGTGGTTGGTGTATTCCATACTTCCACCGATTGGATTTCAATCAAAACTCACCAAATGACTCCTCCCACCATATTATGATGTTGCCCAAGTTTTGGGCTCGATCCGAAATCAATAGGTGTGAGAAATTGGTCAATTCAATTTCAACGATAGTTTGTTCCTAATTGGAGTGGTTGGTGTATTCCATACTTCTAGCGATCGGATTTCACTCAAAACGCACCAAATGACTCCTCCCACCATATTATGATGTTGCCCAAGTTTTGGGCTCGATCCGAAATCAATAGGTGTTCCAAATTGGACAATTCAAGTTCAACGGCAGTTCGTTCCTAATTGCAGTGGTTGGTGTATTCAATACTTCTAGCGATTGGATTTCACTCAAAACTCACCAAATGACTCCTCCCACCGCATTACAATGTTGCCCAAGTTTTGGGCTCGATCCGAAATCAATAGGTGTGAGAAATTGGACAATTCTAGGTCAACGGCAGTTCGTTACTAATTGGAGTGGTTGGTGTATTCCATACTTCTAGCGATTGGATTTCACTCAAAACTCACCGAATGACTCCTACCACCACATTATGACGTTGCCCAAGTTTTGGGCTCGATCCGAAATCAATAGGTGTTCCACATTGGACAATTCAAGTTCAACGGCACTTCGTTCCTAATTTGTGTGGTTGGTGTATTCCATACTTCTAATGATTGGATTTCACTGAAAACTCACCAAATGACTCCTCCCACCATATTATGATGTTGCCCATGTTTGGGGCTCGATCCGAAATCAATAGGTGTGAGAAATTGGACAAGTCAAGTTCAACGGCAGTTCATTCCTAATTGGAGTGGTTGGTGTATTCCATACTTCTAGCGATTGGATTTCACTCAAAACTCACTAAATGACTCCTCCCACCATATTATTATGTTGCCCAAGTTTTGGTCTCGATCCGAAATTAATAGGTGTTCCAATTGGACAATTCAAGTTCAACGGCAGTTCGTGCCTAATTGGAGTGGTTGGTGTATTCCATACTTCTAGCGATTGGATTTCACTCAAAACTCACCAAATGAGTCCTCCCACCATATTATGATGTTGCCCAAGTTTTGGGCTCGATCCGAAATCAATTGGTGTGAGAAATTGGACAATTCAAGTTCAATGGCAGTTCGTTCCTAATTGGAGTGGTTGGTGTATTCCATACTTCTAGCGATTGGATTTCACTCAAAACCCACCAAACGACTCCTCCCACCATATTACGATGTTGCCCAAGTTTTGGGCTCGATCCGAAATCAATAGGTGTTCCAAATTGGACAATTCAAGTTCAACGGCAGTTCATTCCTAATTGTTGTGGTTGGTGTATTCCATACTTCTAGCGATTGGATTTCACTCAAAACTCACCAAATGACTCCTCCCACCATATTATGATGTTGCCCAAGTTTTGGGCTCGTTCCGAAATCAGTAGGTGTTCCAAATTGGACAATTCAAGTTCAACGGCAATTCGTTCCTAATTGGAGTGGTTGGTGTATTCCAAACCTCTAGCGATCGGATTTCACTCAAAACTCACCAAATGACTCCTCCCACCATATTATGAAGTTGCCCATGTTTTGGGCTCGATCGGACATCAATACGTGTGAGGAATTGGACAATTCAGGTTCAACGACAGTTCGTTCCTAATTGGAGTGGTTGGTGTATTCCATACTTCTAGCGATTGGATTTCACTCAAAACTCACTAAATGACTCCTCCCACCATATTATGATGTTGCCCAAGTTTTGGGCTCGATCCGAAATCAATAGGTGTTCCAAATTGGACAATTCAAGTTCAACGGCAGTTCGTTCCTAATTGGAGTGGTTGGTGTATTTCATACTTCTAGCGATTGGATTTCACTGAAAACTCACCAAATGACTCCTCCCCCCATATTATGATGTTGCCCAAATTTTTGGCTCGATCTGAAACGAATAGGTGTGCGAAATTGGACAATTCAAGTTCAACGGCAGTTCGTTCCTAATTGGAGTGGTTGGTGTATTCCATACTTCTAGCGATTGGTTTTCACTCAAAACTCACCAAATGACTCCTCCCACCGTATTATGTTGTTGCCCATGTTTTGGGCTCAATCCGAAATCAATAGGTGTTCAAAATTGGACAATTCAAGTTCAACGGCAGTTCGTTTCTAATTGGAGTGGTTGGTGTATTCCACACTTCTAACGACTGGATTTCACTCAAAACTCACCAAATGACTCCTCCCACCATATTATGATGTTGCCCAAGTTTTGGGCTCGATCCGAAATTAATAGGTGTTCCAAATTGGACAATTCAAGTTCAACGGCAATTCGTTCCTAATTGGAGTGGTTGGTGTATTCCAAACCTCTAGCGATTGGATTTCACTCAAAACTCACCAAATGACTCCTCCCACCATATTATGAAGTTGCCCATGTTTTGGGCTCGATCGGAAATCAATACGTGTGAGGAATTGGACAATTCAAGTTCAACGACAGTTCGTTCCTAATGGGAGTGGTTGGTGTATTCCATACTTCTAGCGATTGGATTTCACTCAAAACTCACCAAATGACTCCTCCCACCATATTAAGATGTTGCCCAAGTTTTGGGCTCGATCCGAACTCAATAGATGTTCCAAATTGGACAATTTAAGTTCAACGGCAGTTCGTTCCTAATTGGAGTTGTTGGTGTATTCCATACTTCTAGCGATTGGATATCACTCAAAACTCACCAAATGAGTCCTCCCACCATATTATGATGTTGCCCAAGTTTTGGGCTCGATCCGAACTCAATAGGTGTTCCAAATTGGACAATTTAAGTTCAACGGCAGTTCGTTCCTAATTGGAGTTGTTGGTGTATTCCATACTTCTAGCGATTGGATTTCACTCAAAACTCACGAAATGACTCCTCCCACCATATTATGATGTTGCCCAAGTTTGGGGCTCGATACGAGATCAATAGGGGTGAGAAATTGGACAATTCAAGTTCAACGGCAGTTCGTTCCTAGTTGGAGTGGTTGGTGTATTCCATACTTCCAGCGATTGGATTTCACTCAAAACCCACCAAACGACTCCTCCCACCATATTACGATGTTGCCCAAGTTTTGGGCTCGATCCGAAATCAATAGGTGTTCCAAATTGGACAATTCAAGTTCAACGGCAGTTCATTCCTAATTGTTGTGGTTGGTGTATTCCATACTTCTAGCGATTGGATTTCACTCAAAACTCACCAAATGACTCCTCCCACCATATTATGATGTTGCCCAAGTTTTGGGCTCGTTCCGAAATCAGTAGGTGTTCCAAATTGGACAATTCAAGTACAACGGCAATTCGTTCCTAATTGGAGTGGTTGGTGTATTCCAAACCTCTAGCGATTGGATTTCACTCAAAACTCACCAAATGACTCCTCCCACCATATTATGTTGCCCAAGTTTTGGTCTCGATCCGAAATTAATAGGTGTTCCAATTGGACAATTCAAGTTCAACGGCAGTTCGTGCCTAATTGGAGTGGTTGGTGTATTCCATACTTCTAGCGATTGGATTTCACTCAAAACTCACCAAATGAGTCCTCCCACCATATTATGATGTTGCCCAAGTTTTGGGCTCGATCCGAAATCAATTGGTGTGAGAAATTGGACAATTCAAGTTCAATGGCAGTTCGTTCCTAATTGGAGTGGTTGGTGTATTCCATACTTCTAATGATTGGATTTCACTCAAAACCCACCAAACGACTCCTCCCACCATATTACGATGTTGCCCAAGTTTTGGGCTCGATCCGAAATCAATAGGTGTTCCAAATTGGACAATTCAAGTTCAACGGCAGTTCATTCCTAATTGTTGTGGTTGGTGTATTCCATACTTCTAGCGATTGGATTTCACTCAAAACTCACCAAATGACTCCTCCCACCATATTATGATGTTGCCCAAGTTTTGGGCTCGTTCCGAAATCAGTAGGTGTTCCAAATTGGACAATTCAAGTTCAACGGCAATTCGTTCCTAATTGGAGTGGTTGGTGTATTCCAAACCTCTAGCGATTGGATTTCACTCAAAACTCACCAAACGACTCCTCCCATCATATTATGATGTTGCACAAGTTTGGGGTTCCATACGAAATCAATAGGTGTGAGAAATTGGACAATTCAAGTTCAACGGCAGTTCGTTCCTAATTGGAGTGGTTGGTGTATTCCATACTTCTAGCGATTGGTTTTCACTCAAAACTCACCAAATGACTCCTCCCACCGTATTATGTTGTTGCCCAAGTTTTGGGCTCAATCCGAAATCAATAGGTGTTCAAAATTGGACAATTCAAGTTCAACGGCAGTTCGTTTCTAATTGGAGTGGTTGGTGTATTCCACACTTCTAACGACTGGATTTCACTCAAAACTCACCAAATGACTCCTCCCACCATATTATGATGTTGCCCAAGTTTTGGGCTCGATCCGAAATCAATAGGTGTTCCAAATTGGACAATTCAAGTTCAACGGCAATTCGTTCCTAATTGGAGTGGTTGGTGTATTCCAAACCTCTAGCGATTGGATTTCACTCAAAACTCACCAAATGACTCCTCCCACCATATTATGAAGTTGCCCATGTTTTGGGCTCGATCGGAAATCAATACGTGTGAGGAATTGGACAATTCAAGTTCAACGACAGTTCGTTCCTAATGGGAGTGGTTGGTGTATTCCATACTTCTAGCGATTGGATTTCACTCAAAACTCACCAAATGACTCCTCCCACCATATTAAGATGTTGCCCAAGTTTTGGGCTCGATCCGAACTCAATAGCTGTTCCAAATTGGATAATTTAAGTTCAACGGCAGTTCGTTCCTAATTGGAGTTGTTGGTGTATTCCATACTTCTAGCGATTGGATATCACTCAAAACTCACCAAATGACTCCTCCCACCATATTATGATGTTGCCCAAGTTTTGGGCTCGATCCGAACTCAATAGGTGTTCCAAATTGGACAATTTAAGTTCAACGGCAGTTCGTTCCTAATTGGAGTGGTTGTTGTATTCCATACTTCTAGCGATTGGATTTCACTCAAAATTCACCAAGTGACTCCTCCCACCATATTATGATGTTGCCCAAGTTTGAGGATCGATCCGAAATCAATAGGGGTGAGAAATTGGACAATTCAAGTTCAACGGCAGTTCGTTCCTAGTTGGAGTGGTTGGTGTATTCCATACTTCTAGCGATTGGATTTCACTCAAAACTCACCAAATGACTCCTCCCACCATATTATGATGTTGCCCAAGTTTTGGGCACGATCCGAAATCAATAGGTGTTCGAAATTGGACAATTCAAGTTCAACGGCAGTTCGTTCCTAATTGGAGTGGTTGGTGTATTCCATGCTTGTAGCGATTGGATTTCACTCAAAACTCACCAAATGACTCCTCCCACCATATTATGTTGTTGCCCAAGTTTTGGGCTCGATCCGAAATCAATAGGTGTTCGAAATTGTACAATTCAATTTCAACGGCAGTTCGTTCCTAATTGGAGTGGTTGGTGTATTCCATACTTCTAGCGATTGGATTTCACTCAAAATTCACCAAGTGACTCCTCCCACCATATTATGATGTTGCCCAAGTTTGAGGATCGATCCGAAATCAATAGGGGTGAGAAATTGGACAATTCAAGTTCAACGGCAGTTCGTTCCTAATTGGAGTAGTTGGTGTATCCCATACTTCGAGCGATTGGATTTCACTCAAAACTCACCAAATGACTCCTCCCACCATAGTGTGATGTTGCCCAAGTTTTGGGTTCGATCCGAAATCAATAGGTGTTCCAAATTGGACAATTCAAGTTCAACGGCGGTTCGTTCCTAATTGGAGTGGTTGGTGTATTCCATACTTCTAGCGATTGGATTTCACTCGAAACTCACCAAATGACTCCTCCCACCATATTATGATGTTGCCCAAGTCCTGGGCTCGATCCGAAATCAATAGGTGTGAGAAATTGGACAATTCATGTTCAACGGCAGTTCTTTCCTAATTGGAGTGGTTGGTGTATTCCACACTTCTAGCGATTGGATTTCACTCAAAACTACCTAAATGACTCCTCCCACCATGTTATGTTGTTGCCCAAGTTTTGGTCTCGATCCGAAATCAATAGGTGTTCCAAATTGGACAATTCAAGTTCAACGGCAGTTCGTTCCTAATTGGAGTGGTTGGTGTATTCCATACTTCTAGCGATTGGATTTCACTCAAAACTCACCAAATGACACCTCCCACCATTTTATGATGTTGCCCATGTTTTGGGCTCGATCCGAAATCAATAGGTGTTCCAAATTGGACAATTCAAGTTCAACGGCAGTTCGTTCCTAATTGGAGTGGTTGGTGTATTCCATACTTCTAGCGATTGGATTTTACTCAAAACTCACCAAATGACTCCTCCCACCATATTATGATGTTGCCCAAGTTTGGGGCTCGATCCGAAATCAATAGGTGTGAGAAATTGGACAGTTCAAGTTCAACGGCAGTTCGTTCCTAATTGGAGTGGTTGGTGTATTCCATACTTCTAGCGATTGGATTTCACTCAAAACTCACCAAATGACTCCTCCCACCATATTATGATGTTGCCCAAGTTTTGGGCTCGATCTGAAATCAATAGGTGTGAGAAATTGGACAATTCAAGTTCAACGGCAGTTCGTTCCTAATTGGAGTGGTCGGTGTATTCCATACTTCTAGCGATTGGATTTCACTCAAAACTCACCAAATGACTCCTCCCACCATATTGTGATGTTGCCCAAGTTTTGGGTTCGATCCGAAATCAATAGGTGTTCCAAATTGGACAATTCAAGTTCAACGGCAGTTCGTTCCTAATTGGAGTGGTTGGTGTATTCCATACTTCTAGCGATTGGATTTCACCCAAAACTCACCAAATGACTCCTCCCACCATATTGTGATGTTGCCCAAGTTTTGGGTTTCTATCCGAAATCAATAGGTGTTCCAAATTGGACAATTCAAGTTCAACGGCAGTTCGTTCCTAATTGGAGTGGTTGGTGTATTCCATACTTCTAGCGATTGGATTTCACTCAAAACTCACCAAATGACTCCTCCCACCATATTATGATGTTGCCCAAGTTTTGGGGTCGATCCGAAATCAATAGGTGTGAGAAATTGGACAATTTAAGTTCAACGGCAGTACGTTCCTAATCGGAGTTGTTGGTGTATTCCATACTTCTAGCGATTGGATTTCACTCAAAACTCACCAAATGACTCCTCCCACCATATTATGATGTTGCCCAAGTTTGGGGCTCGATCCGAAATCAATAGGTGTGAGAAATTGGACAGTTCAAGTTCAACGGCAGTTCGTTCCTAATTGGAGTGGTTGGTGTATTCCATACTTCTAGCGATTGGATTTCACTCAAAACTCACCAAATGACTCCTCCCACCATATTATGATGTTGCCCAAGTTTTGGGCTCGATCCGAACTCAATAGGTGTGAGAAATTGGACAATTTAAGTTCAACGGTAGTACGTTCCTAATTGGAGTTGTTGGTGTATTCCATACTTCTAGCGATTGGATTTCACTCAAAACTCACCAAATGACTCCTCCCACCATATTATGATGTTGCCCAAGTTTTGGGCTCGATCCGAACTCAATAGGTGTTCCAAATTGGACAATTTAAGTTCAACGGTAGTTCGTTCCTAATTGGAGTTGTTGGTGTATTCCATACTTCTAGCGATTGGATTTCACTCAAAACTCACCAAATGACTCCTCCCACCATATTATGATGTTGCACAAGTTTGGGGTTCCATCCGAAATCAATAGGTGTGAGAAATTGGACAATTCAAGTTCAACGGCAGTTCGTTCCTAATTGGAGTGGTTGGTGTATTCCATACTTCTAGCGATTGGATTTCACTCAAAACTCACCAAATGACTCCTCCCACTATATTATGATGTTGCCCAAGTTTTGGGCTCAATCCGAACTCAATAGGTGTGAGAAATTGGACAATTTAAGTTCAATGGCAGTTCGTTCCTAATTGGAGTTGTTGGTGTATTCCATACTTCTAGCGATTGGATTTCACTCAAAACTCACCAAATGACTCCTCCCACCATATTATGATGTTGCTCAAGTTTTGCGCTCGATCCGAAATCAATAGGTGTGAGAAATTGGACAATTCAAGTTCAACGGCAGTTCGTTCCTAATTGGAGTGGTCGGTGTATTCCATACTTCTAGCGATTGGATTTCACTCAAAACTCACCAAATGACTCCTCCCGCGATATTATGATGTTGCCCAAGTTTTGGGCTCGATCCGAAATCAATAGGTGTTCCAAATTGGACAATTCAAGTTCAACGGCAGTTCGTTCCCAATTGGTGTGGTTGGTGTATTCCATACTTCTAACGATTGGATTTCACTCAAAACTCACCAAATGACTCTTCCCACCATATTATGATGTTGCCCAAGTTTGGGGCTCGATCCGAAATCAATAGGTGTGAGAAATTGGACAATTCAAGTTCAACGGCAGTTCGTTCCTAATTGGAGTGGTTGGTGTATTACATACTTCTAGCGATTGGATTTCACTCAAAACTCACCAAATGACTCCGCCCACCATATTATGATGTTGCCCAAGTTTTGGGCTCGATCTGAAATCAATAGGTGTGAGAAATTGGACAATTCAAGTTCAACGGCAGTTCGTTCCAAATTGGAGTGGTCGGTGTATTCCATACTTCTAGCGATTGGATTTCACTCAAAACTCACCAAATGACTCCTCCCACCATATTGTGATGTTGCCCAAGTTTTGGGTTCGATCCGAAATCAATAGGTGTTCCAAATTGGACAATTCAAGTTCAACGGCAGTTCGTTCCTAATTGGAGTGGTTGGTGTATTCCATACTTCTAGCGATTGGATTTCACCCAAAACTCACCAAATGACTCCTCCCACCATATTGTGATGTTGCCCAAGTTTTGGGTTTCTATCCGAAATCAATAGGTGTTCCAAATTGGACAATTCAAGTTCAACGGCAGTTCGTTCCTAATTGGAGTGGTTGGTGTATTCCATACTTCTAGCGATTGGATTTCACTCAAAACTCACCAAATGACTCCTCCCACCATATTATGATGTTGCCCAAGTTTTGGGGTCGATCCGAAATCAATAGGTGTGAGAAATTGGACAATTCAAGTTCAACGGCAGTTCGTTCCTAATTGGAGTAGTTGGTGTATCCCATACTTCGAGCGATTGGATTTCACTCAAAACTCACCAAATGACTCCTCCCACCATAGTGTGATGTTGCCCAAGTTTTGGGTTCGATCCGAAATCAATAGGTGTTCCAAATTGGACAATTCAAGTTCAACGGCGGTTCGTTCCTAATTGGAGTGGTTGGTGTATTCCATACTTCTAGCGATTGGATTTCACTCGAAACTCACCAAATGACTCCTCCCGCCATATTGTGATGTTGCCCAAGTTTTGGGCTCGATCCGAAATCAATAGTTGTTCCAAATTGGACAATTGAAGTTCAACGGCAGTTTGTTCCTAATTGGAGTGGTTGGTGTATTCCATACTTCTAGCGATTGGATTTCACTCAAAACTCACCAAATGACTCCTCCCACCATATTGTGATGTTGCCCAAGTTTTGGGTTCGATCCGAAATCAATAGGTGTTCCAAATTGGACAATTCAAGTTCAACGGCAGTTCGTTCCAAATTGGAGTGGTTGGTGTATTCCATACTTCTAGCGATTGGATTTCAATCAAAACTCACCAAATGACTCCTCCCACCATATGGTGATGTTGCCCAAGTTTTGGGCTCGATCCGAAATGAATAGGTGTTCCAAATTGGACAATTCAAGTTCAACGGCAGTTCGTTCCTAATTGGAGTGGTTGGTGTATTCCATACTTCTAGCGATTGGATTTCACTCAAAACTCACCAAATGACTCCTCCCACCGTATTATGATGTTTCCCAAGTTTTGGGCTCGATCCGAAATCAATATGTGTTCCAAATTGGACAATTCAAGTTCAACGGCAGTTTGTTCCTAATTGGAGTGGTTGGTGTATTCCATACTTCTAGCGATTGGATTTCACTCAAAACTCACCGAATGACTCCTACCACCATATTATGATGTCGCCCAAGTTTTGGGCTCCATCCGAAATCAATAGGTGTTCCAAATTGGACAATTCAAGTTCAACGGCAGTTCGTTCCTAATTGTAGGGGTTGGTGTATTCCATACTTCTAGCGATTGGATTTCACTCAAAACTCACCAAATGACTCCTCCCACCATATTATGATGTTGCCCAAGTTTTGGGCTCTATCCGAAATCAATAGGTGTGAGAAATTGGACAATTCAAGTTCAACGGCAGTTCGTTCCTAATTGGAGTGGTTGGTGTATTCCATACTTCTAGCGATTGGATTTCACTCAAAACTCACCAAATGACTCCTCCCACAATATTATGATGTTGCCCAAGTTTTAGGCTCGATCCGAAATCAATAGGTGTGAGAAATTGGACAATTCAAGTTCAACGGCAGTTCGTTTCTAATTGGAGTGGTTGTTGTATTCCATACTTCTAGCGATTGGATTTCACTCAAAACTCACCAAATGACTCCTCCCACCGTATTATGATGTTTCCCAAGTTTTGGGCTCGATCCGAAATCAATATGTGTTCCAAATTGGACAATTCAAGTTCAACGGCAGTTCGTTCCTAATTGTAGTGGTTGGTGTATTCCATACTTCTAGCGATTGGATTTCACTCAAAACTCACCAAATGACTCCTCCCACCATATTATGATGTTGCCCAAGTTTGGGGATCGATCCGAAATCAATAGGTGTTCCAAATTGGACAATTCAAG
The DNA here is from genome assembly GCF_965620075.1 of Prunus avium. Lineage (NCBI taxonomy): Eukaryota > Viridiplantae > Streptophyta > Magnoliopsida > Rosales > Rosaceae > Prunus > Prunus avium. The sequence goes on along the minus strand of NC_142291.1, from coordinate 20,842,185 downwards.
TTCAACGGCAGTTCGTTCCTAATTGGAGTGGTTGGTGTATTCCATACTTCTAGCGATTGGATTTCACTCAAAACTCAACAAATGACTCCTCCCACCATATTATGATGTTCCCCAAGTTTTGGGCCCGATCCGAACTCAATAGGTGTGAGAAATTGGACAATTTAAGTTCAATGGCAGTCCGTTCCTAATAGGAGTTGTTGGTTTATTCCGTACTTCTAGCGATTGGATTTCACTCAAAACTCACCAAATGACTCCTCCCACCATATTATGTTGTTGCCCAAGTTTTGGGCTCGATCCGAAATCAATAGGTGTTCGAAATTGGACAATTTAAGTTCCACGGCAGTTCGTTCCTAATTGGAGTGGTTGGTGTATTCCGTACTTCTAGCGATTGGATTTCACTCAAAACTCACCAAATGAATCCTCCCACAATATTATGATGTTGCCCAAGTTTTAGGCTCGAACCGAAATCAATAGGTGTGAAAAATTGGACAATTCAATTTCAACGGCAGTTCGTTCCAAATTGGAGTGGTTGGTGTATTCCATACTTCTAGCGATTGGATTTCACTCAAAACTCAATCAATGACTCCTCCCACCATATTATGATGTTGCCCAAGTTTTGGGCTCGATCTGAAATCAATAGGTGTGAGAAATTGGACAATTCAAGTTCTATGGCAGTTCGTTCCTAATTGGAGTGGTTGGTGTATTCCATACTTCTAGCGATTGGATTTCACTCAAAACTCACCAAATGACTCCTCCCACCATATTATGACGTTGCCCAACTTTGGGGCTCGATCCGAAATCAATAGGTGTGAGAAATTGGACAATTCAAGTTCAACGGCAGTTCGTTCCTAATTGGAGTGGTTGGTGTATTCCATACTTCTAGCGATTGGATTTCACTCAAAACTCACCAAATGACTCCTCCCACCACATTATGATGTTGCCCAAGTTTTGGGCTCGATCCGAAATCAATAGGTGTTCCAAATTGGACAATTCAAGTTCAACGGCAGTTCGTTCCTAATTGGAGTGGTTGGTGTATTCCATACTTCTAGCGATTGGATTTCACTCAAAACTCACCAAATGAATCCTCCCCCATATTATGATGTTGCCCAAGTTTTGGGCTCGATCCGAAATCAATAGGTGTTCCAAATTGGACAATTCAAGTTCAAAGGCAATTCGTTCCAAAATGGAGTGGTTGGTGTATTCCATACTTCGAGCGATTGGATTTCACTCAAAACTCACAAAATGACTCCTCCCACCATATTATGATGTTGCCCAAGTTTTGGGCTCGATCCGAAATCAATAGGTGTGAGAAATTGGACAATTCAAGTTCAACGGCAGTTCGTTCCTAGTTGGAGTGGTTGGTGTATTCCATACTTCTAGCGATTGGATTTCATTCAAAACTCACCAAATGACTCCTCCCACCATATTATGATGTTGCCCACGTTTGGGGCTCGATCCGAAATCAATAGGTGTGAGAAATTGGACAATTCAAGTTCAACGGCAGTTCGTTCCTAAATGGAGTGGTTGGTGTATTCCATACTTCTAGCGATTGGATTTCACTCAAAACTCACCAAATGCCTCCTCCCACCATATTATGATGTTGCCCAAGTTTGGGGTTCGATCCGAAATCAATAGGTGTTCGAAATTGGACAATTCAAGTTCAACGACAGTTCGTTCCTAAATGGAGTGGTTGGTGTATTCCATACTTCTAGCGATTGGATTTCACTCAAAACTCACCAAATGCCTCCTCCCACCATATTATGATGTTGCCCAAGTTTGGGGTTCGATCCGAAATCAATAGGTGTTCGAAATTGGACAATTCAAGTTCAACGACAGTTCGTTCCTAATTGGAGTGGTTGATGTATTCCATACTTCTAGCGAGTGGATTTCACTCAAAACTCACCTAATGACTCCTCCCACCATATTATGATGTTGCCCAAGTTTTGGGCTCGATCTGAAATCAATAGGTGTGACAAATTGGACAATTCAAGTTCTACAGCAGTTCGTTCCTAATTGGAGTGGTTGGTGTATTCCATACTTCTGGCGATGGGATTTCACTCAAAACTTACCAAAAGACTCCTCCCACCATATTATGATGTTGCCCAAGTTTTGGGATCGTTCCGAAATCAATAGGTGTGAGAAATTGGACAATTCAAGTTCAACGGCAGTTCGTTCCTAATTGGAGTGGTTGGTGTATTCCATACTTCTAGCGATTGGATTTGACTCAAAACTCACCAAATGACTCCTCCCACCATATTACGATGTTGCCCAAGTTTGGGGCTCGATCCGAAATCAATAGGTGTGAGAAATTGGACAATTCAAGTTCAACGGCAGTTCATTCCTAATTGGAGTGGTTGGTGTATTCCATACTTCTAGCGATTGGATTTCACTCAAAAGTCACCAAATAACTCCTCCCACCATATTATGATGTTGGCCAAGTTTGGGGCTCGGTCCGAAATCAATAGGTGTGAGAAATTGGACAATTCAAGTTCAACGGCAGTTCGTTCCTAATTGGAGTGGTTGGTGTATTCCATACTTCTAGCGATTGGATTTCTCTCAAAACTCGCCAAATGACTCCTCCCACCATATTATGATGTTGCCCAAGTTTTGGGCTCGATCCGAAATCAATCGGTGTGAGAATTGGACAATTCATGTTCTACGGCAGTTCGTTCCTAATTGGAGTGGTTGGTGTATTCCATACTTCTAGCGATCGGATTTCACTCAAAACTCACCAAATGACTCCGCCCACCATATTACGATGTTGCCCAAGTTTTGGGCTCGATTCGAAATCAATAGGTGTGAGAAATTGGACAATTCATGTTCAACGGCAGTTCGTTCCTAATTGGAGTGGTTGGTGTATTCCACACTTCTAGCGATTGGATTTCTCTCAAAACTCACCAAAAGACTCCTCCCACCATATTATGATTATGATGTTGCCCAAGTTTTGGGCTCGATCCGAAATCAATAGGTGTTCCAAATTGGACAATTCAAGTTCAACGGCAGTTCGTTCCTAATTGGAGTGGTTGGTGTATTCCACACTTCTAGCGATTGGATTTCACTCAAAACTCACCAAATGACTCCTCCCACCATATTATGATGTTGCCCAAGTTTTGGGATCGTTCCGAAATCAATAGGTGTGAGAAATTTGACAATTCAAGCTCAACGGCAGTTCGTTCCTAATTGGAGTGGTTGGTGTATTCCATACTTCTAGCAATTGGATTTCGCTCAAAATTCAACAAATGACTCCTCCCACCATATTATGATGTTGCCCAAGTTTTGGACTCGATCCGAAATGAATAGGTGTTCCAAATTGGACAATTCAAGTTCAACGGCAGTTCGTTCCTAATTGGAGTGGTCGGTGTATTCCATGCTTCTTGCGATTGGATTTCACTCAAAACTCCCCAAATGACTCCTCCAACCATATTACGATGTTGCCCAAGTTTTGGGCTCGATTCGAAATCAATAGGTGTGAGAAATTGGACAATTCATGTTCAACGGCAGTTCGTTCCTAATTGGAGTGGTTGGTGTATTCCACACTTCTAGCGGTTGGATTTCACTCAAAAGTCACCAAATGACTACTCCCACCATATTACAATGTTGCCCAAGTTTTGGGCTCGATCCGAAATCAATAGGTGTTCCAAATTGGACAGTTCATGTTCAACGGCAGTTCGTTCCTAATTGGAGTGGTTGGTGTATTCCACACTTCTAGCGATTGGATTTAACTCAAAACTCACCAAATGACTCCTCCCACCATATTATGATTATGATGTTGCCCAAGTTTTGGACTCGATCCTTAATCAATAGGTGTTCCAAATTGCACAATTCAAGTTCAACGGCAGTTCGTTCCTAATTGGAGTGGTTAGTGTATTCCATACTTCTAGCGATTGGATTTCACTCAAAACTCACCAATTGACTCCTCCCACCATATTATGTTGTTGCCCAAGTTTTGGGCTCGATCCGAAATCAATAGGTGTTCCAAATTGGACAATTCAATTTCAACGGCAGTTCGTTCCTAATTGGAGTGGTTGGTGTATTCCATACTTCTAGCGATTGGATTTAACTCAAAACTCACCAAATGACTCCCCCCACCATATTATGATTATTTTGTTGCCCAAGTTTTGGGCTCGATCCGAAATCAATAGGTGTTCCAAATTGGACAATTCATGTTCAACGGCAGTTCGTTCCTAATTGGAGTGGTTGGTGTATTCCATACGTCTAGCGACTGGATTTCACTCAAAACTCACCAAATGACTCCTCCCACCATATTATGATGTTGCCCAAGTTTTGGGCTCGATCCGAAATCAATAGGTGTTCCAAATTGGACAATTCAAGTTCTACAGCAGTTCGTTCCTAATTGGAGTGGTTGGTGTATTCCATACTTCTGGCGATGGGATTTCACTCAAAACTCACCAAATGACTCCTCCCACCATATTATGATGTTGCCCAAGTTTTGGGATCGTTCCGAAATCAATAGGTGTGAGAAATTGGACAATTCAAGTTCAACGACAGTTCGTTCCTAATGGGAGTGGTTGGTGTATTCCATACTTCTAGCGATTGGATTTCTCTCAAAACTCACCAAATGACTCCTCCCACCATATTCTGATGTTGCCGAAGTTTTGGGCTCGATCCGAAATCAATCGGTGTGAGAATTGGACAATTCAAGTTCAACAGCAGTTCGTTCCTAATTGGAGTGGTTGGTGTATTCCATACTTCTAGCGATTGGATTTGACTCAAAACTCACCAAATGACTCCTCCCACCATATTACGATGTTGCCCAAGTTTTGGGCTCGATTCGAAATCAATAGGTGTGAGAAATTGGACAATTCATGTTCACCGGCAGTTCGTTCCTAATTGGAGTGGTTGGTGTATTCCACACTTCTAGCGATTGGATTTCACTCAAAACTCACCAAATGACTCCTCCCACCATATTATGATTATGATGTTGCCCAAGTTTTGGGCTCGATCCGAAATCAATAGGTGTTCCAAATTGGACAATTCAAGTTCAACGGCAGTTCGTTCCTAATTGGAGTGGTTGTTGTATTCCGTACTTCTAGCGATTGGATTTCACTCAAAACTCACCAAGTGACTCCTCCCACCACATTACGATGTTGCCCAAGTTTTGGGCTCGATTCGAAATCAATAGGTGTGAGAAATTGGACAATTCATGTTCAACGGCAGTTCGTTCCTAATTGGAGTGGTTGGTGTATTCCACACTTCTAGCGATTGGATTTAACTCAAAACTCACCAAATGACTCCTCCCACCATATTATGATTATGATGTTGCCCAAGTTTTGGACTCGATCCTTAATCAATAGGTGTTCCAAATTGCACAATTCAAGTTCAACGGCAGTTCGTTCCTAATTGGAGTGGTTAGTGTATTCCATACTTCTAGCGATTGGATTTCACTCAAAACTCACCAATTGACTCCTCCCACCATATTATGATGTTGCCCAAGTTTTGGGCTCGATCCGAAATCAATAGGTGTTCCAAATTGGACAATTCAATTTCAACGGCAGTTCGTTCCTAATTGGAGTGGTTGGTGTATTCCATACTTCTGGCGATTGGATTTAACTCAAAACTCACCAAATGACTCCTCCCACCATATTATGATTATTATGTTGCCCAAGTTTTGGGCTCGATCCGAAATCAATAGGTGTTCCAAATTGGACAATTCATGTTCAATGGCAGTTCGTTCCTAATTGGAGTGGTTGGTGTATTCCATACGTCTAGCGACTGGATTTCACTCAAAACTCACCAAATGACTCCTCCCACCATATTATGATGTTGCCCAAGTTTTGGGCTCGATCCGAAATCAATAGGTGTTCCAAATTGGACAATTCAAGTTCAACAGCAGTTCGTTCCTAGTTGGAGTGGTTGGTGTATTCCATACTTCTAGCGATTGGATTTCACTCAAAACTCACCAAACTACTCCTCCCACCATATTATGATGTTTCCCAAGTTTTGGGCTAGATCCGAAATCAATAGGTGTTCCAAATTGGACAATTCAAGTTCAGCGGCAGTTCGTTCCTAATTGGAGTGGTTGGTGTATTCCGTACTTCTAGCGATTGGATTTCACTCAAACCTCACCAAATGACTCCTCCCATCATATTATGATGTTGCACAAGTTTGGGGTTCCATCCGAAATCAATAGGTGTGAGAAATTGGACAATTCAAGTTCATCGGCAGTTCGTTCCTAATTGGAGTGGTTGGCGTATTCCACACTTCTAGCGATTGGATTTAACTCAAAACTCACCAAATGACTCCTCCCACCATATTACGATGTTGCCCAAGTTTTGGGCTCGATTCGAAATCAATAGGTGTGAGAAATTGGACAATTCATGTTCAACGGCAGTTCGTTCCTAATTGGAGTGGTTGGTGTATTCCACACTTCTAGCGATTGGATTTCACTCAAAACTCACCAAATGACTACTCCCACCATATTACGATGTTGCCCAAGTTTTGGGGTATCAATAGGTGTTCCAAATTGGACAATTCCAGTTCAACGGCAGTTCGTTCCTAATTGGAGTGGTTGGTGTATTCCATACTTCTAGCGATTGGATTTCACTCAAAACTCACCAAATGACTCCTCCCACCATATTATGATGTTGCGCAAGTTTTGGGCTCGATCCGAAATCAATAGGTGTTCCAAATTGGACAATTCAAGTTCAACAGCAGTTCGTTCCTAATTGGAGTGGTTGGTGTATTCCATACTTCTAGCAATTGGATTTCACTCAAAACTCACCAAACTACTCCTCCCACCATGTTATGATGTTTCCCAAGTTTTGGGCTAGATCCGAAATCAATAGGTGTTCCAAATTGGACAATTCAAGTTCAACGGCAGTTCGTTCCTAATTCGAGTGGTTGGTGTATTCCATACTTCTAGCGATTGGAATTCACTCAAACCTCACCAAATGACTCCTCCCATCATATTATGATGTTGCACAAGTTTGGGGTTCCATCCGAAATCAATAGGTGTGAGAAATTGGACAATTCAAGTTCATCGGGAGTTCGTTCCTAATTGGAGTGGTTGGCGTATTCCACACTTCTAGCGATTGGATTTAACTCAAAACTCACCAAATGACTCCTCCCACCATATTACGATGTTGCCCAAGTTTTGGGCTTGATTCGAAATCAATAGGTGTGAAAAATTGGACAATTCATGTTCAACGGCAGTTCGTTCCTAATTGGAGTGGTTGGTGTATTCCACACTTCTAGCGATTGGATTTCACTCAAAACTCACCAAATGACTACTCCCACCATATTACGATGTTGCCCAAGTTTTGGGCTATCAATAGGTGTTCCAAATTGGACAATTCCAGTTCAACGGCAGTTCGTTCCTAATTGGAGTGGTTGGTGTATTCCATACTTCCAGCGATTGGATTTCACTCAAAACTCACCAAATGGCTCCTCCCACCATATTATGATGTTGCCCAAGTTTTGGGCTCGATCCGAAATCAATAGGTGTGAGAAATTGGACAATTCAAGTTCAACGGCAGTTCGTTCCTAATTGGAGTGGGTGGTGTATTCCATACTTCTAGCGATTGGATTTTACTCAAAACTCACCAAATGACTCCTCCCACCGTATTACGATGTTGCCCAAGTTTTGGGCTCGATTCGAAATCAATAGGTGTGAGAAATTGGACAATACATGTTCAACGACAGTTCGTTCCTAATTGGAGTGGTTGGTGTATTCCACACTTCTAGCGATTGGATTTCACTCAAAACTCACCAAATGACTCCTCCCGCCATATTATGTTCTTGCCCAAGTTATGGGATCGATCCGAAATCAATAGGTGTTCCAAATTGGACAATTCAAGTTCAACCGCAGTTCGTTCCTGATTGGAGTGGTTGGTGTATTCCATACTTCAAGCGATTGGATTTCACTCAAAACTCGCCAAACTACTCCTCCCACCATATTATGATGTTGCCCAAGTTTTTGGATAGATCCGAAATCAATACGTGTTCCAAATTGGACAATTCAAGTTCAATGGCAGTTCGTTCCTAATTCGAGTGGTTGGTGTATTCCATACTTCTAGCGATTGGATTTTACTCAAAACTCACCAAATGACTCCTCCCATCGTATTATGATGTTGCCCAAGTTTTGGGCTCGTTCCGAAATCAATAGGTGTGAGAAATTGGACAATTCAAGTTCAACGGCAATTGGTTCCTAATTGGAGTGGTTGGTGTATTCCATACTTCTAGCGATTGGATTTCACTCAAAAGTCACCAAATAACTCCTCCCACCATATTATGATGTTGGCCAAGTTTGGGGCTCGGTCCGAAATCAATAGGTGTGAGAAATTGGACAATTCAAGTTCAACGGCAGTTCGTTCCTAATTCGAATGGTTGGTGTATTCCATACTTCTAGCGATTCGATTTCACTCAAAACTCACCAAATGACTCCTCCCACCATATTATGATGTTGCCCAAGTTTTGGGGCTCGATCCGAAATCAATAGGTGTTCCAAATTGGACAATTCAAGTTCAACGGCAGTTCGTTCCTAATTGGAGTGGTTGGTGAATTCCATACTTCTAGCGATTGGATTTCACTCAAAACTCACAAAATGACTCCTCCCACCATATTATGTGGTTTCCCAAGTTTTGGGCTCGATCCGAATTCAATAGGTGTGAGAAATTGGACAATTTAAGTTCAACGGTAGTTCGTTCCTAATTGGAGTGGTTGGTGTATTCCACACTTCTAGCGATTGGATTTCTCTCAAAACTCACCAAATGACTCCTCCCATCATATTATGATGTTGCACAAGTTTGGGGTTCCATCCGAAATCAATAGGTGTGAGAAATTGGACAATTCATGTTCAACGGCAGTTCGTTCCTAATGGGAGTGGTTGGTGTATTCCACACTTCTAGCGATTGGATTTCACTCAAAACTCACCAAAAGACTCCTCCCACCATATTATGATGTTGCACAAGTTTTGGGCTCGATCCGAAATCAATAGGTGTGAGAAATTGGACAATTCCAGTTCAACGGCAGTTCGTTCCTAATTGGAGTGGTTGGTGTATTCCATACTTCTTGCGTTTGGATTTCACTCAAAACTCACCAAATGACTCCTCCCATCATATTATGATGTTCCACAAATTTGGGGTTCCATCCGAACTCAATAGGTGTGAGAAATTGGACAATTCAAGTTCAACGGAAGTTCGTTCCAAATTGGAGTGGTTGGTGTATTCCATACTTCTAGCGATTGGATTTCACTCAAAACTCACCAAATGACTCCTCCCACCATATTATGATGTTGCCCAAGTTTTGGGCTCGATCCGAAGTCAATAGGTGTGAGAAATTGGACAATTCAAGTTCAACGGCAGTTCATTCCTAATTGGAGTGGTTGGTGTATTCCGTACTTCTAGCGATTGGATTTCACTCAAAACTCACCAAATGACTCCTCCCACCATATTATGATGTTGCCCAAGTTTTGGGCTCGATCCGAAATCAATAGGTGTTCCAAATTGGACAATTCAAGTTCAACGGCAGTTCGTTCCGAATTGGAGTGGTTTCTGTATTCCACACTTCTAGCGATTCGATTTCACTCAAAACTCACCAAATGACTCCTCCCACCATATTATGATGTTGCCCAAGTTTTGGGGTCGATCCGAAATCAATAGGGGTTCCAAATTGGACAATTCAAGTTCAACGGCAGTTCGTTCCTAACTGGAGTGGTTGGTGTATTCCATACTTCAAGCGATTGAATTTCACTCAAAACTCACCAAATGACTCCTCCCACCATATTATGATGTTGCCCAAGTTTTCGGCTCGATCCGAAATCAATAGGTGTGAGAAATTGGACAATTCAATTTCAACGGCAGTTCGTTCCTAATTGGAGTGGTTGGTGTATTCCATACTTCTAAAGATTGGATTTCACTCAAAACTCACCAAATGACTCCTCCCACCATATTATGATGTTGCCCAAGTTTTCGGCTCGATCCGAAATCAATAGGTGTGAGAAATTGGACAATTCATTTTCAACGGCAGTTCGTTCCTAATTGGAGTGGTTGGTGTATTCCATACTTCTAGCGGTTGGATTTCCCTCAAAACTCACTAAATGACTCCTCCCACCATATTATGATGTTGCACAAGTTTGGGGTTCCATCCGAAATCAATAGGTGTGAGAAATTGGACAATTCAAGTTCAACGGCACTTCGTTCCTAATTGGAGTGGTTGGTTTGTTCCATACTTCTAGCGATTGGATTTCACTCAAAACTCACCAAATGATGCCTCCCAACATATTATGACGTTGCCCAAGTTTTGGGCTCGATCCGAAATCAATAGGTGTGAGAAATTGGACAATTCATTTTCAACGGCAGTTCGTTCCTAATTGGAGTGGTTGGTGTATGCCATACTTCTAGCGATTGGATTTCACTCAAAACTCACCAAATGACTCCTCCCACCATATTATGATGTTGCCCAAGTTTTGGGCTCGATCCGAAATCTAGAGGTGTTCCAAATTGGACAATTCAAGTTCAACGGCAGTTCGTTCCGAATTGGAGTGGTTGGTGTATTCCATAGTTCTAGCGATTGGATTTCTCTCAAAACTCACCAAATGACTCCTCCCACCATATTATGATGTTGCCCAAGTTTTGGACCCGATCCAAAATCAATAGGTGTGAGAAATTGGACACTTCAAGTTCAATGGCAGTTCGTTCCTAATTGGAGTGGTTGGTGTATTCCATACTTCTAGCGATTGGATTTCACTCAAAACTCACCAAATGACTCCTCCCACCATATTATGATGTTGCCCTAGTTTGGGGCTCGGTCCGAAATCAATAGGTGTGAGAAATTGTACAGTTCAAGTTCAAGGGATGTTCGTTCCTAATTGGAGTGGTTGGTGTATTCTATACTTCTAGCGATTGGATTTCACGCAAAACTCACCAAATGACTTCTCCCACCATAATATGATGTTGCCCAAGTTTTGGAGTCGATCCGAAATCAATAGGTGTGAGAAATTGGACAATTCAATTTGAACGGCAGTTCGTTCCTAATTGGAGTGGTTGGTGTATTCCATACTTCTAGCGATTGGATTTCACTCAAAACTCACAAATGACTCCTCCCACCATATTATGATGTTGCCCAGGTTTTGGGATTGATCCGAAATCAATAGGTGTTCCAAATTGGACAATTCAAGTTCAACGGCAGTTCGTTCCTAATTGGAGTGGTTGGTGTATTCCATACTTCTAGCGATTGGATTTAACTCAAAACTCAACAAATGACTCCTCCCACCATATTATGACGTTGCCCAAATTTTGGGCTCGATCCGAAATCAATAGGTGTTCCAAATTGGACAATTCAAGTTCAACGGCAGTTCGTTCCTAATTGGAGTGGTTGGTGTATTCCATACTTCTAGCGATTGGATTTCACTCAAAACTCACCAAATGACTCCTCCCACTGTATTATGATGTTGCCCAAGTTTGGGGCACGATCCGAAATCAATAGGTGTGAGAAATTGGACAATTTAAGTTCAACGGCAGTTTGTTCCGAATTGGAGTGGTTGGTGTATTCCATACTTCTAGCGATTGGATTTCACTCAAAACTCACCAAATGACTCCTCCCACAATATTATGATGTTGCACAAGTTTGGGGTTCCATCCGAAGTCAATAGGTGTGAGAAATTGGACAATTCAAGTTCAACGGCAGTTCGTTCCTAATTGGAGTGGTTGGTGTATTCCATACTTCTAGTGATTGGATTTCACTCAAAACTCACCAAATTACTCCTCCCATCATATTATGATGTTGCACAAGTTCGGGGTTCTAGACGAAATCAATAGGTGTGAGAAATTGGACAATTCAAGTTCAACGACAGTTCGTTCCTAATTGGAGTGGTTGGTGTATTCCATACTTCTAGCGATTGGATTTCACTGAAAACTCACCAACTGACTCCTCCCGCCATATTATGATGTTGCCCAAGTTTTGGGCTCGATCCGAAATCAATAGGTATGAGAAATTGGACAATTCAAGTTCAACGACAGTTCGTTCCTAATTGGAGTGGTTGGTGTATTCCATACTTCTAGCGATTGGATTTCACTCAAAACTCACCAAATGACTCCTCCCGCCATATTATGATGTTGCCTAAGTTTTGGGCTCGATCCGAACTCAATAGGTGTGAGAAATTGGATAATTTAAGTTCAACGGCAGTTCGTTCCTAACTGGAGTTGTTGGTGTATTCCATACTTCTAGCGATTGGATTTCCCTCAAAACTCACCAAATGACTCCTCCCATCATATTATTATTTGGCACAAGTTTGGGGTTCCGTACGAAATCAATAGGTGAGAGAAATTGGACAATTCAAGTTCAACGGCAGTTCGTTCCTAATTGGAGTGGTTGGTGTATTCCATACTTCTAGCGATTGGTTTTCACTCAAAACTCACCAAATGACTCCTCCCACCATATTATGATGTTGCCCAAGTTTTGGGCTCGATCCGAAATCAATAGGTGTTCCAAATTGGACAGTTCAAGTTCAACGGCAGTTCGTTTCTAATTGGAGTGGTTGGTGTATTCCATACTTCTAACGATTGGATTTCACTCAAAACTCCCCAAATGACTCCTCCCACCATATTATGATGTTGCCCAAGTTTGGGGCTCGATCCGAAATCAATAGGTGTGAGAAATTGGACAATTCAAGTTCAACGGCATTTCGTTCCTAATTGGAGTGGTTGTTGTATTCCATACTTCTAGCTATTGGATTTCACTCACAACTCACCAAATGACTCCTCCCACCATATTATGATGTTGCCCAAGTTTGGGGCTCGGTCCGAAATCAATAGGTGTGAGAAATTGGACAATTCAAGTTCAACGGCATTTCGTTCCTAATTGGAGTGGTTGGTGTATTCCATACTTCTAGCGATTGGATTTCACTCAAAACTCACCAAATGACTCCTCCCACCATATTTTGATGTTGCCCAAGTTTTGGGCTAGATCCGAAATCAATAGGTGTTCCAAATTGGACAATTCAAGTTCAACGGCAGTTCGTTTCTAATTGGAGTGGTTGGTGTATTCCATACTTCTAACGATTGGATTTCACTCAAAACTCCCCAAATGACTCCTCCCACCATATTATGATGTTGCCCAAGTTTGGGGCTCGATCCGAAATCAATAGGTGTGAGAAATTGGACAATTCAAGTTCAACGGCATTTCGTTCCTAATTGGAGTGGTTGTTGTATTCCATACTTCTAGCTATTGGATTTCACTCACAACTCACCAAATGACTCCTCCCACCATATTATGATGTTGCCCAAGTTTGGGGCTCGGTCCGAAATCAATAGGTGTGAGAAATTGGACAATTCAAGTTCAACGGCATTTCGTTCCTAATTGGAGTGGTTGGTGTATTCCATACTTCTAGCGATTGGATTTCACTCAAAACTCACCAAATGACTCCTCCCACCATATTTTGATGTTGCCCAAGTTTTGGGCTAGATCCGAAATCAATAGGTGTTCCAAATTGGACAATTCAAGTTCAACGGCAGTTCGTTCCTAATTGGAGTGGTTGGTGTATTCCATACTTCTAGCGTTTGGATTTCACTCAAAACTCACCAAATGACTCCTCCCACCATATTATGATGTTGCCCAAGTTTTGGGCTCGATCCGAACTCAATAGGTGTTCCAAATTGGACAATTTAAGTTCAACGGCAGTTCGTTCCTAATTGGAGTTGTTGGTGTATTCCATACTTCTAGCGATTGGATTTCACTCAAAACCCACCAAATGACTCCTCCCACCATATTATGATTATGATGTTGCCCAAGTTTTGGACTCGATCCTTAATCAATAGGTGTTCCAAATTGCACAATTCAAGTTCAACGGCAGGTCGTTCCTAATTGGAGTGGTTGGTGTATTCCATACTTCTAGCGAATGGATGTCACTCAAAACTCACTAAACGACTCCTCCGACCATATTATGATGTTGCCGAAGTTTTGGCCTCGATCCGAAATCAATAGGTGTTCCAAATTGGACAGTTCAAGTTCAACGGCAGTTCGTTCCTAATAGGAGTGGTTGGTGTATTCCATACTTCTAGCGATTGGATTTCACTCAAAACGCACCAAATGACTCCTCCCACCATATTATGATGTTGGCCAAGTTTGGGGCTCGATCCGATATTAATAGGTGTGAGAAATTAGACAGTTCAAGTTCAACGGCAGTTCGTTCCTAATTGGAGTGGTTGGTGTATTCCATACTTCTAGCGATTGGATTTCACTCAAAACTCACCAAATGACTCCTCCCACCATATTATGATGTTGCCCAAGTTTTGGGCTCGATCCGAACTCAATAGGTGTTCCAAATTGGACAATTTAAGTTCAACGGCAGTTCGTTCCTAATTGGAGTGGTTGGTGTATTCCATACTTCTAGCGATTGGATTTCACTCAAAACCCACCAAATGACTCCTCCCACCATATTATGATGTTGCACAAGTTTGGGGTTCCATCCGAAATCAATAGGTGTGAGAAATTGGACAATTCAAGTTCAACGGCAGTTCGTTCCTACTTGGAGTGGTTGGTGTATTCCATACTTCTAGCGATTGGATTTCACTCAAAACTCACCAAATGACTCCTCCCACCATATTATGATGTTGCCCAAGTTTTGGGCTCGATCCGAAATCTATAGGTGTGAGAAATTGGACAATTCAAGTTTAACGGCAGTTCGTTCCTAATTGGAGTGGTTGGTGTATTCCATACTTCTAGCGATTGGATTTCACTCAAAACTCACCAAATGACTCCTCCCATCATATTATGATGTTGCCCAAGTTTTGGGCTCGATCCGAAATCAAAAGGTGTTCCAAATTGGACAATTCAAGTTCAACGGCAGTTCGTTCCTAATTGGAGTGGTTGGTGTATTCCATACTTCTCGCGATTGGATTTCACTTAAAACTCACCAAATGACTCCTACCACCATATTATGGTGTTGCCCAAGTTTTGGGCTTGATCCGAAAACAATAGGTATTCCAAATTGGACTATTCAAGTTCAACGGCAGTTCGTTCCTAATTGGAGTGGTTGGTGAATTCCATACTTCTAGCTATTGGATTTCACTCAAAACTCACAAAATGACTCCTCCCACCATATTATGTGGTTTCCCAAGTTTTGGGCTCGATCCGAATTCAATAGGTGTGAGAAATTGGACAATTTAAGTTCAACGGTAGTTCGTTCCTAATTGGAGTGGTTGGTGTATTCCACACTTCTAGCGATTGGATTTCTCTCAAAACTCACCAAATGACTCCTCCCATATATTATGATGTTGCACAAGTTTGGGGTTCCATCCGAAATCAATAGGTGTGAGAAATTGGACAATTCAAGTTCAGCGGCAGTTCGTTCCTAATGGGAGTGGTTGGTGTATTCCACACTTCTTGCGTTTGGATTTCACTCAAAACTCACCAAATGACTCCTCCCATCATATTATGATGTTCCACAAATTTGGGGTTCCATCCGAACTCAATAGGTGTGAGATATTGGACAATTCAAGTTCAACGGAAGTTCGTTCCTAATTGGAGTGGTTGGTGTATTCCATACTTCTAGCGATTGGATTTCACTCAAAACTCACCAAATGACTCCTCCCACCATATTATGATGTTGCCCAAGTTTTGGGCTCGATCCGAAGTCAATAGGTGTGAGAAATTGGACAATTCAAGTTCAACGGCAGTTCATTCCTAATTGGAGTGGTTGGTGTATTCCGTACTTCTAGCGATTGGATTTCACTCAAAACTCACCAAATGACTCCTCCCACCATATTATGATGTTGCCCAAGTTTTGGGCTCGATCCGAAATCAATAGGTGTTCCAAATTGGACAATTCAAGTTCAACGGCAGTTCGTTCCTAACTGGAGTGGTTGGTGTATTCCATACTTCTAGCGATTGGATTTCACTGAAAACTCACCAAGTGACTCCTCCCACCATATTACGATGTTGCCCAAATTTTTGGCTCGATCCGAAATCAATAGGTGTTCCAAATTGGACAATTCAAGTTCAACGGCAGTTCGTTCCTAATTGGAGTGGTTGGTGTATTCCATACTTCTAGCGATTGGATTTCACTCAAAACTCACCAAATGACTCCTCCCACCATATTATGATGTTGCCCAAGTTTGGGGCTCGATCCGAAATCAATATGTGTGAGAAATTGGACAATTCATGTTCAACGGCAGTTCTTTCCTAATTGGACTGGTTGGTGTATTCCATACTTCTAGCGATTGGATTTCACTCAAAACTCACCAAGTGACTCCTCCCACCATATTATGATGTTGCCCAAGTTTTGGCCTCGAACCGAAATCAATAGGTGTTCCAAATTAGACAATTCAAGTTCAACGGCAGTTCGTTCCTAATTGGAGTGGTTGGTGTATTCCATACTTCTAGCGATTGGATTTCACTCAAAACTCACCAAATGACTCCTCCCACCATATTATGATGTTGCCCAAGTTTGGGGCTCGATCCGAAATCAATATGTGTGAGAAATTGGACAATTCATGTTCAACGGCAGTTCTTTCCTAATTGGAGTGGTTGGTGTATTCCACACTTCTAGCGATTGGATTTCACTCAACACTCACTAAATGACTCCTCCCACCATATTATGTTGTTGCCCAAGTTTGGGGCTCGATCCGAAATCAATAGGTGTTCCAAATTAGACAATTCAAGTTCAACGGCAGGTCGTTCCTAATTGGAGTGGTTGGTGTATTCCATACTTCTAGCGAATGGATGTCACTCAAAACTCACTAAACGACTCCTCGGACCATATTATGATGTTGCCGAAGTTTTGGCCTCGATCCGAAATCAATAGGTGTTCCAAATTGGACAATTCAAGTTCAACGGCAGTTCGTTCCTAATAGGAGTGGTTGGTGTATTCCATACTTCTAGCAATTGGATTTCACTCAAAACGCACCAAATGACTCCTCCCACCATATTATGATGTTGGCCAAGTTTGGGGCTCGATCCGAAATTAATAGGTGTGAGAAATTGGACAGTTCAAGTTCAACGGCAGTTCGTTCCTAATTGGAGTGGTTGGTGTATTCCATACTTCTAGCGATTGGATTTCACTCCAAACTCACCAAATGACTCCTCCCATCATATTATGATGTTGCCCAAGTTTTGGGCTCGATCCGAAATCAAAAGGTGTTCCAAATTGGACAATACAAGTTCAACGGCAGTTCGTTCCTAATTGGAGTGGTTGGTGTATTCCATACTTCTCGCGATTGGATTTCACTTAAAACTCACCAAATGACTCCTACCACCATATTATGGTGTTGCCCAAGTTTTGGGCTTGATCCGAAAACAATAGGTGTTCCAAATTGGACAATTAAGTTCAACGGCAGTTCGTTCCTAATTAGAGTGGTTGGTGTATTCCATACTTCTAGCGATTGGATTTCACTCAAAACTCACCAAATGACTCCTCCCACCATATTATGATGTTGCCCAAGTTTTGGGCTCGATCCGAAATCAATAGGTGTGAGAAATTGGACAATTCAAGTTCAACGGCAGTTCGTTCCTAATTGGAGTGGTTGGTGTATTACATACTTCTAGCGATTGGATTTCACTCAAAACTCACCAAATGACTCCTCCCACCATATTATGAAGTTGCCCAAGTTTTTGGCTCGATCCGAAATGAATAGGTGTCCGAAATTGGACAATTCAAGTTCAACGGCAGTTCGTTCCTAATTGGAGTGGTTGGTGTATTCCATACTTCTAGCGAATGGATGTCACTCAAAACTCACTAAATGACTCCTCCCACCATATTGTGATGTTGCCCAAGTTTTGGTCCCGATCCGAATTCAATAGGTGTTCCAAATTGGACAATTCAAGTTCAACGGCAGTTCGTTCCTAGTTGGAGTGGTTGGTGTATTCCATACTTTTGGCGATTGGATTTCACTCAAAACTCACCAAATGACTCCTCCCACCATATTATGATGTTGCACAAGTTTGGGGTTCCATCCGAAATCAATAGGTGTGAGAAATTGGACAATTCAAGTTCAACGGCAGTTCGATCCTAATTGGAGTGGTTGGTGTATTCCACACTTCTAGCGATTGGATTTCACTCAAAACTCACCAAATGACTCCTCCCACCATATTATGATGTTGCCCAAGTTTTGGGCTCGATCCGAACTCAATAGGTGTTCCAAATTGGACAATTTAAGTTCAACGGCAGTTCGTTCCTAATTGGTGTTGTTGGTGTATTCCATACTTCTAGCGATTGGATTTCACTCAAAACCCACCAAATGACTCCTCCCACCATATTATGATGTTGCACAAGTTTGGGGTTCCATCCGAAATCAATAGGTGTGAGAAATTGGACAATTCAAGTTCAACGGCAGTTCGTTCCTACTTGGAGTGGTTGGTGTATTCCATACTTCTAGCGATTGGATTTCACTCAAAACTCACCAAATGACTCCTCCCACCATATTATGATGTTGCCCAAGTTTTGGGCTCGATCCGAAATCTATAGGTGTGAAAAATTGGACAATTCAAGTTCAACGGCAGTTCGTTCCTAATTGGAGTGGTTGGTGTATTCCATACTTCTAGCGATTGGATTTCACTCAAAACTCACCAAATGACTCCTCCCATCATATTATGATGTTGCCCAAGTTTTGGGCTCGATCCGAAATCAATAGGTGTGAGAAATTGGACAATTCAAGTTCAACGGCAGTTCGTTCCTAATTGGAGTGGTTGGTGTATTCCATACTTCTAGCTATTGGATTTCACTCAAAACTCACCAAATGACTCCTCCCAACATATTATGATGTTGCACAAGTTTGGGGTTCCATCCGAAATCAATAGGTGTGAGAAATTGGACAATTCAAGTTCAACGGCAGTTCGTTCCTACTTGGAGTGGTTGGTGTATTCCATACTTCTAGCGATTGGATTTCACTCAAAACTCACCAAATGACTCCTCCCACCATATTATGATGTTGCCCAAGTTAGGGGCTCGATACGAAATCAATAGGTGTGAGAAATTGGACAATTCAAGTTCAACGGCAGTTCGTTCCTAATTGGAGTGGTTGGTGTATTCCATACTTCTAGCTATTTGATTTCTTTCAAAACTCACGAAATGACTCCTCCCATCATATTATGATGTTGCACAAGTTTGGGGTTCCATACGAAATCAATAGGTGTTCCAAATTGGACAATTCAGGTTCAACGGCAGTTCGTTCCTAATTGGAGTGGTTGGTGTATTCCATACTTCTAGCGATTGGATTTCACTCAAAACTCACTAAATGACTCCTCCCACCATATTATGATGTTGCCCAAGTTTTGGTCTCGATCCGAAATCAATAGGTGTTCCAAATTGGACAATTCAAGTTCAACGGCAGTTCGTTCCTAATTGGAGTGGTTGGTGTATTCCATACTTCTCGCGATTGGATTTCACTTAAAACTCACCAAATGACTCCTACCACCATATTATGGTGTTGCCCAAGTTTTGGGCTTGATCCGAAAACAATAGGTGTTCCAAATTGGACAATTCAAGTTCAACGGCAGTTCGTTCCTAATTAGAGTGGTTGGTGTATTCCATACTTCTAGCGATTGGATTTCACTCAAAACTCACCAAATGACTCCTCCCACCAATTTATGATGTTGCCCAAGTTAGGGGATCGATATGAAATCAATAGGTGTGAGAAATTGGACAATTCAAGTTCAACGGCAGTTCGTTCCTAATTGGAGTGGTTGGTGTATTCCATACTTCTAGCGATTGGATTTCACTCAAAACTCACCAAATGACTCCTCCCACCATATTATGATGTTGCCCAAGTTTTGGGCTCGATTCGAAATCAATAGGTGTTCCAAATTGGACAATTCAAGTTCAACGGCAGCTCATTCCTAATTGTAGTGGTTGGTGTATTCCATACTTCTAGCGATTGGATTTCACTGAAACCTCACCAAATGACTACTCCCACTATATTATGATGTTGCCCAAGTTTGGGGCTCGATCCGAAATCAATAGGTGTTCCAAATTGGACAATTCATGTTCAACGGCAGGTCGTTCCTAATTGGAGTGGTTGGTGTATTCCACACTTCTCGCGATCGGATTTCACTTAAAACTCACCAAATGACTCCTACCACCATATTATGGTGTTGCCCAAGTTTTGGGCTTGATCCGAAATCAATAGGTGTTCCAAATTGGACAATTCAAGTTCAACGGCAGTTCGTTCCTAATTGGAGTGGTTGGTGTATTCCATACTTCTAGCGATTGGATTTCACTCAAAACTCACCAAATGACTCCTCCCACCATATTATGATGTTGCCCAAGTTAGGGGCTCGATACGAAATCAATAGGTGTGAGAAATTGGACAATTCAAGTTCAACGGCAGTTCGTTCCTAATTGGAGTGGTTGGTGTATTCCATACTTCTAGCTATTGGATTTCACTCAAAAACTCACCAAATGACTCCTCCCAACATATTATGATGTTGCACAAGTTTGGGGTTCCATCCGAAATCAATATGTGTGAGAAATTGGACAATTCAAGTTCAACGGCAGTTCGTTCCTACTTGGAGTGGTTGGTGTATTCCATACTTCTAGCGATTGGATTTCACTCAAAACTCACCAAATGACTCCTCCCACCATATTATGATGTTGCCCAAGTTAGGGGCTCGATACGAAATCAATAGGTGTGAGAAATTGGACAATTCAAGTTCAACGGCAGTTCGTTCCTAATTGGAGTGGTTGGTGTATTCCATACTTCTAGCTATTGGATTTCACTCAAAACTCACGAAATGACTCCTCCCATCATATTATGATGTTGCACAAGTTTGGGGTTCCATACGAAATCAATAGGTGTTCCAAATTGGACAATTCAGGTTCAACGGCAGTTCGTTCCTAATTGGAGTGGTTGGTGTATTCCATACTTCTAGCGATTGGATTTCACTCAAAACTCACTAAATGACTCCTCCCACCATATTATGATGTTGCCCAAGTTTTGGTCTCGATCCGAAATCAATAGGTGTTCCAAATTGGACAATTCAAGTTCAACGGCAGTTCGTTCCTAATTGGAGTGGTTGGTGTATTCCACACTTCTAGCGATTGGATTTCACTCAAAACTCACTAAATGACTCCTCCCACCATATTATGATGTTGCCCAAGTTTTGGTCTCGATCCGAAATCAATAGTTGTTCAAAATTGGACAATTCAAGTTCAACGGCAGTTCGTTCCTAATTGGAGTGGTTGGTGTATTCCATACTTCTAGCGATTGAATTTCACTCAAAACTCACCAAATGACTCGTCCCACCATATTATAATGTTGTCCACGTTTTGGGATCGATCCGAAATCAATAGGTGTGAGAAATTGGACAATTATAGTTCAGCGGCAGTTCGTTCCTAATTGGAGTGGTTGGTGTATTCCATACTTCTAGCGATTGGATTTCACTCAAAACTCACCAAATGACTCCTCCCACCATATTACGATGTTGCCCAAGTTTTGGGCTCGATCCGAAATCAATAGGTGTTCCAAATTGGACAATTCAAGTTCAACGGCAGTTCGTTCCTAATTGGAGTGGTTGGTGTATTCCATACTTCTCGCGATTGGATTTCACTCAAAACTCACCGAATGACTCCTCCCAACATATTACGATGTTGCCCAAGTTTTGGGCTCGATCCGAAATCAATCGGTGTGAGAAATTGAACAATTCAAGTTCAACGGCAGTTCGTTCCTAATTGTAGTGGTTGGTGTATTCCATACTTCTAGCGATTGGATTTCACTCAAAACTCACCAAATGACTCCTCCCAACATATTACGATGTTGCCCAAGTTTTGGGCTCGATCCGAAATCAATAGGTGTGAGAAATTGAACAATTCAAGTTCAACGGCAGTTCGTTCCTAATTGTAGTGGTTGGTGTATTCCATACTTCTAGCGATTGGATTTCACTCAAAACTCACCAAATGACTCCTCCCACCATATTACGATGTTGCCCAAGTTTTGGGCTCGATCCGAACTCAATAGGTGTGAGAAATTGGACAATTTAAGTTCAACAGCAGTTCGTTCCTAATTGGAGTGGTTGGTGTATTCCATACTTCTAGCGATTGGATTTCACTCAAAACTCACGAAATGACTCCTCCCATCATATTATGATGTTGCACAAGTTTGGGGTTCCATCCGAAATCAATAGGTGTGAGAAATTGGACAATTCAATTTCAACGGCAATTCGTTCCTAATTGGAGTGGTTGGTGTATTCCGTACTTCTAGCGATTGGATTTCACTCAAAACTCACCAAATGAATCCTCCCACCATATTATGATGTTGCCCAAGTTAGGGGCTCGATCCGAAATCAATAGGTGTGAGAAATTGGACAATTCAAGTTCAACGGCAGTTCGTTCCTAATTGGAGTGGTTTGTGTATTCCATACTTCTAGCGATTGGATTTCACTCAAAACTCACTAAATGACTCCTCCCACCATATTATGATGTTGCCCAAGTTTTGGTCTCGATCCGAAATCAATAGGTGTTCCAAATTGGACAATTCAAGTTCAACGGCAGTTCGTTCCTAATTGGAGTGGTTGGTGTATTCCATACTTCTAGCGATTGGATTTCACTCAAAACTCACCAAATGACTCTTCCCACCATATTATGATGTTGCCCAAGTTTTGGGCTCGTTCCGAAATCAATAGGTGTGAGAAATTGGACAATTCAAGTTCAACGGAAGTTCGTTCCTAATTGGAGTTTTGGGTCAATTCCATACTTCTAGCGATTGGATTTCACTCAAAACTCACCAAATGACTCCTCCCAACATATTATGTTGTTGCCCAAGTTTTGGGCTCGATCCGAAATCAATAGGTGTGAGAAATTGAACAATTCAAGTTCAACGGCTGTTCGTTCCGAACTGTAGTGGTTGGTGTATTCCATACTTCTAGCGATTGGATTTCACTCAAAACTCACCAAATGACTCCTCCCACCATATTACGATGTTGCCCAAGTTTTGGGCTCGATCCGAACTCAATAGGTGTGAGAAATTGGACAATTTAAGTTCAACAGCAGTTCGTTCCTAATTGGAGTGGTTGGTGTATTCCATACTTCTAGCGATTGGATTTCACTCAAAACTCACGAAATGACTCCTCCCATCATATTATGATGTTGCACAAGTTTGGGGTTCCATCCGAAATCAATACGTGTGAGAAATTGGACAATTCAATTTCAACGGCAGTTCGTTCCTAATTGGAGTGGTTGGTGTATTCCATACTTCTAGCGATTGGATTTAACTCAAAACTCACCAAATGAATCCTCCCACCATATTATGATGTTGCCCAAGTTAGGGACTCGATCCGAAATCAATAGGTGTGAGAAATTGGACAATTCAAGTTCAACGGCAGTTCGTTCCTAATTGGAGTGGTTGGTGTTTTCCAAACTTCTAGCGATTGGATTTCACTCAAAACTCACTAAATGAATCCTCCCACCATATTATGTTGTTGCCCAAGTTTTGGACTCGATCCGAAATCAATAGGTGTTCCAAATTGGACAATTCAAGTTCAACGGCAGTTCGTTCCTAATTGGAGTGGTTGGTGTATTCCATACTTCTAGCGATTGGATTTCACTCAAAACTCACGAAATGACTATTCCCAGCATATTATGATGTTGCACAACTTTGGGGTTCCATACGAAATCAATGGGTGTGAGAAATTGGACAATTCAGGTTCAACGGCAGTTCGTTCCTTATTGGAGTGGTTGGTGTATTCCATACTTCAAGCGATTGGATTTCACTCAAAACTCACCAAATGACTCCTCCCACCATATTATGATGTTGCCCAAGTTTTGGGCTCGATCCGAAATCAATATTTGTTCCAATTTGGACAATTCAAGTTCAACGGCAGTTCGTTCCTAATTGGAGTGGTTGGTGTATTCCATACTTCTAGCGATTGGATTTCACCCAAAACTCACTAAATGACTCCTCCCACCATATTATGATGTTGCCCAAGTTTTGGTCTCGATCCGAAATCAATAGGTGTTCCAAATTGGACAATTCAAGTTCAACAGCAGTTCGTTCCAAATTGGAGTGGTTGGTGCATTCCATACTTCTAGCGATTGGATTTCACTCAAAACTCACCAAATGACTCTTCCCACCATATAGTGATGTTGCCCATGTTTTGGGCTCGATCCGAAATCAATAGGTGTGAGAAATTGGACAATTCATGTTCAACGGCAATGTGTTCCTAATTGGAGTGGTGGGTCTATTCCATACTTCTGGCGATTGGATTTCACTCAAAACTCACCAAATGACTCCTCCCAACATATTATGTTGTTGCCCAAGTTTTGGGCTCGATCCGAAATCAATAGGTGTGAGAAATTGAACAATTCACGTTCAACGGCAGTTCGTTCCTAATTGTAGTGGTTAGTGTATTCCATACTTCTAGTGATTGGATTTCACTCAAAACTCACCAAATGACTCCTCCCACCATATTACGATGTTGCCCAAGTTTTGGGCTCGATCCGAAATCAATAGGTGTTCCAAATTGGACAATTCAAGTTCAACGGCAGTTCGTTCCTAATCGGAGTGGTTGGTGTATTCCATACGTTTAGCGATTAGATTTCATTCAAAACTCACCAAATGACTCCTCCCAACATATTATGATGTTGCCCATGTTTTGGGCGCGATCCGAAATCAATAGGTGTTCCAAATTGGACAATTCAAGTTCAACGGCAGTTCGTTCCTAATTGTAGTGGTTGGTGTATTCCATACTTCTAGCGATTGGATTTCACTCAAAACTCACCAAATGACTCCTCCCACCATATTATGATGTTGCACAAGTTTTGGGCTCGATCCGAAATCAATAGGTGTGAGAAATTGGACAATTCAAGTTCAACGGCAGTTAGTTCCTAATTGGAGTGGTTGGTGTATTCCATACTTCTGCCGACTGGATTTCATTCAAAAATCCCCAAATGACTCCTCCGACCATATTATGATATTGCCCAAGTTTGGGGCTCGATCCCAAATCAATAGGTGTGAGAAATTGGACAATTCAAGTTCAACGGCAGTACGTTCCTAATTGGAGTGGTTGGTATATTCCACACTTCTACCGACTGGATTTCATTCAAAAATCACGAAATGACTCCTCCCACCATATTATGTTGTTGCCCAAGTTTTGGGCTCGAACCGAAATCAATAGGTGTGAGAAATTGGACAATTCAAGTTCAACGGCAGTTCGTTCCTAATTGGAGTGGTTGGTGTATTCCGTACTTCTACCGACTGGATTTCACTCAAAACTCACGAAATGACTCCTCCCACCGTATTATGATGTTGCAAAAGTTTTGGGCTCGATTCGAAATCAATAGGTGTTCCAAATTGGACAATTCAAGTTCAACGGCAATTCGTTCCTAATTGGAGTGGTTGGTGTATTCCGTACTTCTAGCGATTGGATTTCACTCAAAACTCACCAAATGAATCCTCCCACCATATTATGATGTTGCCCAAGTTAGGGGCTCGATCCGAAATCAATAGGTGTGAGAAATTGGACAATTCAAGTTCAACGGCAGTTCGTTCCTAATTGGAGTGGTTTGTGTATTCCATACTTCTAGCGATTGGATTTCACTCAAAACTCACTAAATGACTCCTCCCACCATATTATGATGTTGCCCAAGTTTTGGGCTCGATCCGAACTCAATAGGTGTGAGAAATTGGACAATTCAATTTCGACGGCAGTTCGTTCCTAATTGGAGTGGTTGGTTTATTCCACACTAGTAGCGATTGGATTTCACTCAAAACTCACCAAATGACTCCTCAAACCATATTATGATGTTGCCTAAGTTTTGGGCTCGATCCGAAATCAATAGGTGTTCCAAATTGGACAATTCCAGTTCAACGGCAGTTCGTTCCTAATTGGATTGGTTGGTGTATTCCATACTTCTAGCGATTGGATTTCACTCAAAACTCACCAAATGACTCCTCCCATCATATTATGATGTTGCCCAAGTTTTGGGCTCGATCCGAAATCAATAGGTGTTCCAAATTGGACAATTCAAGTTCAACGGCAGTTCGTTCCTAATTGGAGGGGTTGGTGTATTCCATACTTCTAGCGGTTGGATTTCACTCAAAACTCACCAAATAACTCCTCCCACCATATTATGATGTTGCCCAAGTTTGGGGCTCGATCCGAAATCAATAGGTGTGAGAAATTGGACAATTCAAGTTCAACGGCAGTACGTTCCTAATTGGAGTGGTTGGTGTATTCCATACTTCTGCCGACTGGATTTCATTCAAAAATCCCCAAATGACTCCTCCCACCATATTATGATGTTGCCCAAGTTTTGGGCTCGATCCGAAATCAATAGGTGTGAGAAATTGGACAATTCAAGTTCAACGGCAGTTCGTTCCTAATTGGAGTGGTTGGTGTATTCCATACTTCTAGCGATTGGATTTCACTCAAAACTCACCAAATGACTCCTCCAACCATGTTATGATGTTTCCCAAGTTTTGGGCTTGATCCGAAGTCAATAAGTGTTCCAAATTGGACAATTCAAGTTCAACGGCAGTTCGTTCGTAATTGGAGTGGTTGGTGTATTCCATACTTCTAGCGATTGTATTTCACTCAAAACTCACCCATTGACTCCTCCCACCATATTATGAAGTTGCCCAAGTTTTGGGCCCGATCCGAAATCAATAGGTGTGAGAAATTGGACAATTCAACTTCAACGGCAGTTCGTTCCTAATTGGAGTGGTTGGTGTATTCCATACTTCTAAAGATTGGATTTCACTCAAAACTCACCAAATGACTCCTCCCACCATATTATGATGTTGCCCAAGTTTTGGGCTCGATCCGAAATCAATAGGTGTTCCAAATTGGACAATTCAAGTTCAACGGCAGTTCGTTCCTAACTGGAGTGGTGGGTGTATTCTATACTTCTGGCGATTGGATTTCACTCAAAACTCACCAAATGACTCCTCCCACCATATTATGATGTTGCCTAATGTTAAGCTCATAATTTCATACATATACATGCCCAATTTACTTACTTCTTTTGCTTAGTTTCTTATAATTTTGAGTTATTTGCCTCCCTTTGTGTGTTTTGTAGGCCAAAAGAGCAAGAGAGCATAATTCATGCAATTCATGCATGTTAAGGCCTAATTTGGATGAAGAGAAGAAGAGCTTAAAGACAAACTCATTTTGGCTACAGCCCCCTGCCAGTCCAGTTCCGTAGGTCATATTGCAAGCTTTGTTTCAGCAACTTACATAGCTCGGATGAGGCAACATTCTGCATGAAAGTTGTTCCAATGGGTGTGTACTATAACATATCCAAAATTCAGCCCCATTGGATAAATCTGGAGTCCGTCACCTAGCAAACACAGAACCATGCTCAGGATGGATTTTGTCAGCGAGCAAACTGAGTTAGTAATTTGTTTCGGCCTTAACTTCCTCCTCCGAGCTTGGATTGGGCCAATACTTGTGTGGTTGGATCATACACATTCTGAACTTCACAATGGACATCTTAAAGTCTTCATTTGATTCAGCCTAGTCCAAGTTGTAAGCCCTTGAAGTTGCTGGTCATGCTGACCTCAGGATGAGCTGGTTGGAAGCTTGGTCATGGTGAGCTAGGCATGAGCTATTGTAGCTGGTTGGAAGCTTGGTCATGGTGACATGAAGATGAGCTAGGGCTGCTGGTGGGATTTATTGCTGAAGTGCATCAACCAATTCAGATTTTATAATGCAAGTGTTGTATGCATTAGTGAAGTGCATCAACCAATTCATCTTTTATAATGCAAGTGTTGTATGCATTAGCCATATTGAATTCAGATTTATCACTCCCCTCTCCCTATAAATACCACATCCATTCCACATTCAAGACACAACAAATCCTGAGATTCACAACCCCCACAATTCACTCCAACCATCCTCAAACACTCTCACAATCCCAAACACTCCAACAATCACCAAAACAACTCCAGCAAACTTCTCTTCCATTTCCCTACGAATTTCATCTTCCTTAGCCATCACCACTCACTCAAACTCATCCCAAATCACCTCCATATCCTTCATACATCTTTCTAGAAGTGGGGAAGCTCTTGGAGAAGCATTAGAAGTGGAGAAGCACTTGGAGAAGCCTTGGACACCACAAGAACTTCAGAAAAAGGGTTTTTCTACTCTTATTGCATTCATTATATTTTCTCATTTCTGTTCAAGTCTCTTTTCCATTATGAGTAGCTAAATCCATAACTAGGGCTTCGATGTAACCTAACATGAATATTCTGGGTTTATAAGTTTGGAGTTTCAAGTTTGATTCATGATTCATGTTCTTATTCATTATGCTTATAAGTTAACATGCTTGTTTGAATGATTGATCACCATTAGAACTTGTTTGTTAACTATCTTGGTTTGAATTAAGAGTATACACCATGCTTTAATTCGAATTGAACTATGAATAGGAAGAGTATGTATGGACATTCGACAACAGGGATTAGATACATACTTGGTTGTTTAAAATGTTCTTCTATGCTTAATGGGTTCCTAATGCTTAATTTTAGGTTAGACAACAAATGATCAAATTAGGGAATTAGGAACACAAGGTTAGGACCAAACACCATGGCCTAATCATACTTTAGCTAGAATCAATCTTTGAATCTGAATTAGACTTGTTACTTGAATCTTTATAACCCAGAATTGAATTGTTATGGTGAATCGAATGCCCTAGTCTCCAAACCTGTGTTTTAACTTTCAAAACCACCCTTTGTTACTTTTGTTTACTTGCTTTCCGTTGCAATTTCAGTTTGTTCATTTCTTTCTATAATCACAAGCATTCTCACTTCAAAGTTCATTTTAATCTTGCTGCATTTGTTTTCAAACTCACTCTTGCTTTAAATTCTGTTTTAGATTTAACTTCCTAACTTCTTGAATTTGGTAATCTAAAGTACATAACTAAT
Organism: Prunus avium; assembly: GCF_965620075.1. NCBI lineage: Eukaryota > Viridiplantae > Streptophyta > Magnoliopsida > Rosales > Rosaceae > Prunus > Prunus avium. The sequence continues at coordinate 20,813,377 of NC_142291.1, read as the reverse complement.
TTGAACTTCTCAGTCTTCGTGGGTACGACCTCGTACTTTTCTTGCTATACTACTAATTGCCCCGTACAATTGCGAGTTAACATATTATTAACAACAAATTTTGGCGCCGTTGCCGGGGACTGAACGAAAGTTCTTCCCTGGTTATGTGCCCAAGGTTACCCTATTCTTTTTAGTGTTTCTAATTAATCTAATTTTCTGTTTCAGGTAGTTTATGTCTAAAAATCCATTACTTGAACAAGTGAGGTCTTCGTTCCAACGTTCTAGATCTTTGAACACAGGACCATCATTGCAACCCAGACGAGTGACCTCTGAAATTCAGAATCGTCTAGAAAGGGAGTTGCCAACTGCAAAAGAGCAAGCTCTTGCTACATTTACAAGTCTTGCTCTCCACACTGAACTTCCCGGTTCTTCACTTTCAAATTCGGAAGCAAGTTCAGACCAAGAACAAGAAGAAATGATGGCTGCCATTGAGTTCATGGGAGAACTTGATATCCCAACAATTCCAGCATCTCCTTCAAGCATTTTGCTGCCCACTGTAGCTCGAAATTATGAGCTTAAATCTTCTCATCTTAATATGCTGCCTTCCTTTTATGGTTTACCTAATGAAGATCCATTGACTCATATAAAGGATATTTTTAATGTTGTGAGTTCTTTTCCCTTGACAGGTGTGACAGAAGATCAACTTCGAATGAGAGTGTTTCCATACACTTTAAAGGATAAGGCGAAGTATTGGTTGAATTCTTTGAAGCCTGGTTCACTCACTACATGGTCTGCCATTCAAAAGAAGTTCCTGGAAAAATACTTCTCCACGCAAAAGACCGACATGCTTAGGGACAAGATCTTGTTATTTGCACAGCAAGATGATGAATCGTTTTGTGAAGCATGGGAGAAATTCAATGGGTTGCTCAACCAATGTCCTCATCATGGGATTCCATTGAAGCTTCAAATGCGTATGTTTTATAAAGGACTAACCCCTTCTAGTCATAATATAGTCACCAATTTTGCAGGTGGTTCTTTTAAAACCAAAACTCCAGAAGAAACGTACGAACTCTTTGAGGAGATAGCAATGGAGACCCAACATACGGATACAAGAGGTAAACGTGTTATTAGTGGTTCTAATGATGCTTCTAGTGTGCAGATTTCAAAATTGGAACAAAAGCTAGATGCTCTTCTTGCATTAAACTCAAGAAGCCCTCCGAAGGAAGTGTGTAGCATTTGTGAATCTCATGACCATGCTACCACAGCTTGTCCACTTGGGGCTGGATATCCAGAATTTGTGCAAGAGCAAGCTAAGTTGGTAAATTCCTACAACCAAGGTCCAAGAAATGATCCATACTCTCAAAGTTATAATCCAGGTTGGAGGAATCATCCAAACTTTTCATGGAGAAATACCCAGAATCAAGCAAATCCCCCTTCATTCCAAAGGCCACAACAATCATCATCATCATTGGAAGATATAGTGAAGCAGATGGCAATCAACCAATCCAATTTTCAGCAAACTACACAAGCTGCCATCTCCAAATTGGAAGTCCAATTAGGCCAAATAGCTGCTGAAATAACTCAAAGAGTGCCTGGGAAATGGCCAAGCCAAACTGAGATCAATCCAAAGAACCCAGAAGCCAAGGCCATTCATGTGCTCAGATCAGGTAAGATCATTGATAATAAAGATGATTCTAATCTTTCAAATGATGTTGTGATTGTAGAAGATAAAGACGAGGAGACCATGGCTACGGAAGGAGAACAACTCAAAACTTCTCAATCTGCTCCTAAGGCCAAATCAGATTCTCAGAAATCCGATCAATTCCAATTGCATAAAAGGGATGACAAATTTGTGCCACCACATCTTCAAGAAGATAGATACGTGCCACCTGCTCCATATGTTCCACAGATTCCATTTCCAGGCCGTCTTAAGAAAGCAAAGCAAGATAAGGCTTTTAAAGAGATTTATGATATTTTGAGTAAAGTTAATATCAATTTGCCTTTGCTTGATCTTATTGAACAGATTCCTGCATATGGAAAATTCATCAAGGACTTGAAAACTCACAAGCTCAATTTCGCTCCAAATGAAGGAGTAAAGCTCGACCAGAATGTAAGTGCTGTATTGCAAAGGAAGCTTCCACCAAAACTAGATGATCCTGGCAGCTTTGACATTCCCATTAACATTGGAGGCAAGAAGGTTGGAAGAGCCATGTTGGACTTGGGAGCAAGCATCAATGTTTTGCCATATTCAGTTTATCAAGAGCTTGGCTTAGAAGGGATGAAGAAGACTTCAATGCGACTTGAACTAGCTGATCATTCTATAAAATATCCAAAAGGTATTGTAGAAGATATTCTAGTTCAAGTTAATACACTAATTCTCCCTGCTGATTTTGTAGTGATGGACATGGAAGACAATCCAAATGGAGATCGTGTTGATCCCATTCTCCTAGGCAGACCATTCATGGCCACTGCAGACACAATCATCAAAGTGAAAGATAGCACCCTCTCCATGACTGTTTTGGGTGAAACTGTTGAATTTAAAATGCTTAATGCTCTATCTCAACCTTCTATCTCTCTTGATTCTTGCTTTTCAATTGATGTTGTGGATCATGAGGTTTCTTCCAAAATTTTGCAGAGAAAGTCTAATGATGCTCTAGAAGCTGTCTTAACACAAGAAGAGGAAGATCTTTGTGAACCGGAGTTCCAAGAAGTGGTGGCTGCCTTAGAAGTGTTTCCGCCATACCCACCATCCTTTAGGCCACCAATCGAGCCTCTTGGACCATCATCCACGAAATTGGAGCCATCCATTGTCATCCCACCAAAGCTAGAACTTAAACCTCTTCCCAATAATCTTAAATATACATATTTGGGTGCTAACGAAACTCTCCCTGTTATAATTGCTGCAGGTCTCTCCTCACATGAAGAAGAGAGCTTAATTAAAGTTCTAAAAGAGCATAAAACAGCCATTGGGTGGACCATAGCAGACATCAAAGGAATTAGTCCAAGCATGTGCATGCACCGGATTTTAATGGAAGAAGACAGCAAACCATCTCGTGATTCCCAAAGGAGGCTAAATCCCAACATGAAAGAGGTGGTTAGAGCTGAAGTTTTAAAGCTACTCGATGTAGGAATCATCTACCCAATTTCAGATTCTAAGTGGGTGAGCCCTGTGCAAGTTGTTCCAAAGAAGTCCGGAATCACCGTTGTGAAGAATGAGAAGAATGAGCTAGTTCCTACACGAACTGTCACTGGTTGGAGAGTTTGCATTGATTACAGGAAGTTGAACACATCCACTAGAAAAGATCATTTCCCCTTACCTTTTATTGATCAAATGCTTGAACGTTTATCTGGCCATGCTTACTATTGTTTTCTTGATGGTTTTTCAGGTTATAATCAAATTCCCATTGCTCCGGAAGACCAAGAGAAAACCACATTCACATGCCCATTTGGTACGTTTGCTTATAGAAGGATGCCATTCGGTTTGTGCAATGCCCCAGCAACTTTCCAAAGATGCATGATGTCAATCTTTTCAGATATGGTGGAACGATTCATTGAGGTATTTATGGATGATTTTTCAGTTTTTGGTTCCTCTTTTGATAATTGTCTTCACCACTTGTCTCTAGTGCTTAAAAGATGCCAGGAAACAAATCTGATTTTGAATTGGGAGAAGTGTCACTTCATGGTGAGACAAGGCATTGTGCTAGGCCATGTGATTTCAAGCAAGGGAATCGAAGTGGATAAAGCCAAGATCGATCTCATCTCAAATCTTCCACCCCCTACCTCTGTTAAAGGAATTAGAAGCTTTCTAGGTCATGCTGGATTCTATAGAAGGTTCATCAAAAATTTCTCAAGCATTACAAGGCCATTGTGTAATCTCCTTGCTAAGGATGCTGTTTTTGAGTTTAATGAAGCTTGCATGGAAGCTTTTTCTACCTTGAAGAGGGAGCTAACTTCAGCCCCTATTATCATAGCTCCGGATTGGTCTTTACCATTTGAAATAATGTGTGATGCCTCTGACTTTGCTATTGGTGCAGTTTTAGGTCAAAAGAAGAACAAGCTGCCCCATGTGATTCATTATGCTAGCCGGACCTTGAATGATGCTCAAATCAACTACTCCACAACAGAGAAGGAGTTGCTTGCTGTGGTTTTTGCTTTAGAAAAATTTCGTTCTTACCTTGTTGGTTCTAAAGTAATTGTTTATTCTGACCATGCAGCCCTTAGATACTTGCTCACTAAGAAGGATGCCAAACCACGCTTGATTAGATGGATTCTCTTGCTGCAAGAATTCGATTTGGAGATTCGAGATAAGAAGGGATGTGAGAATGTGGTAGCTGATCATTTGAGCAGAATTGTGGTTGAAGAAAAAGGAGGAGCTGTGCTACCCTTGAATGAGACTTTCCCTGATGAACAACTATATGCTGCCCAAGTCAAAGAGCCATGGTATGCTGATTTTGTTAATTATCTTGCTTGTGGTGTTCTTTGAAATGATCTAACTTCTCAGGATAAGAAGAAGTTCTTTTCCATGGTGAAACATTATGTATGGGATGAACCTTTCTTATTCAAGCATTGCCCAGATCAACTCATCAGAAGATGTGTTCCAGAAGAAGAGCAAGAAAGCATACTTAGGCATAGCCACGAATTGGCCTGTGGAGGTCACTTTGGAGCTAAGAAAACAGCACTTAAAATTCTGCAATCTGGTTTCTTTTGGCCCACTCTATTTAAAGATGCATTTAATTTTTGTGTTAAGTGTGATAGGTGCCAAAGGATGGGGAACATAAGTCGCAGGAATGAAATGCCATTGAATAACATACTTGTTGTGGAGCTCTTCGATGTGTGGGGTATTGATTTCATGGGACCATTCCCATCTTCCTTTGGTTATACTTACATACTTGTTGCTGTTGATTATGTGTCTAAATGGGTGGAAGCCATAGCCACCAAAACCAATGATTATAAGGTGGTGCTGAAGTTCTTGAAGGATAATATTTTCACAAGGTTTGGTACTCCAAGGGCTGTCATTAGTGATGGAGGCAGCCACTTCTGTAACAAGCCATTCGAAGCACTCATGAAGAAGTACAACATCACCCATCGAGTCTCTACACCATATCATCCGCAAACTTCTGGTCAAGTGGAAATAAGCAATAGAGAAATTAAGCACATCCTGGAGAAGGTGGTGAACAATACAAGGAAAGATTGGGCAGCTAAGCTCAATGATTCATTATGGGCTTATAGGACTGCATATAAGACTCCCATTGGAATGAGCCCTTATCGTCTTGTGTTTGGGAAAGCTTGTCACCTGCCAATGGAGCTTGAACACAATGCTTTTTGGGCCATCAAGAAGTTAAATTTTGATCTAGACAAGGCAGGCCATGCAAGAAAGTTTCAGCTCAATGAATTGGAAGAAATTAGACATGAGTCTTATGAGAATGCAAAGCTTTACAAAGAACGAACCAAGAGTTACCATGACAGAAACATTCAACGGAAAGAGTTCTCCAAAGGTATGTCAGTTCTTTTGTTTAACTCACGTTTGCGTCTCTTTCCAGGAAAATTGAAGTCTAGATGGCAAGGCCCATTCACCGTGGTCAATGTTTCTCCCTATGGAGCTGTGGAGATTCAAAACCCTAAAGATGGCTCGACTTTCAAAGTAAATGGACAACGTTTAAAGCCATTCTATGAGGGAGTTTCAGCTGGCATCCAAACTGGCCATGTGGTAGATCAACTTCCCTTCGTACCATCAACTTAGCTGATTGCACAATGTCTTGCCAAGACAGTAACTAAGGCGCTTCTTGGGAGGCAACCCATGTGTTCAAGAAGAAGGTGCTTGGTAGCAATCGACCTAATCGCATCAAGGGGAAGCATTTCAATCCTTTCTCTTTACTTGTTTTGTTTTTATTTTTAAGTTTCTGTTCCTTTTTATAAATAAATAAATTTAAAAATTTAAAAAAAATAAAAATAAAATAAAAAATTCATATAAGCTAACTTTTGGTAACCCCAGTGAGCACCTCCGTCAATACAGTGTCTAGGAGTTCTTTAGGCGACACCTTCGGTGTCTAAGAAGTTTGGGTTTTAAGCGGGACCATTGTGACCCCTCCAACCTTCCCGGATCCCCTGGCTGTGTTTTCTGAGGCCCTTAACTGGTCATCCATGAGTTGCTTATATATTCAATTTTTTTTTTTCCTAAACCTTCTTCTAAACTTTTCCCTTTATCATTTGTTTGTTCTCAATCATCTTTTGTATGCTTTCACATTGAGGACAATGTTTAATTCAGGTCTGGGGGGAAGGTTTTCAAATTTCATTCATTTGTGTTTCAATTTTCGTTCATTTGTCACTAATTTTTTTTTCTAAATGTCATACAATCGATGCTATGGAGCTGCCATTGAGGTTTTCATATCAGAATTTTGCACTTCACAAAGCTTTGGCTCTTAGAATTCTGGTGACTAAAGTACCATGCTCAAATTCTTGAAGGAAAATAGTGGAGACTACCCTAGTGAGCTATATCGAGCCTAATTGCTTTCTTGAGAGGGTTTAAAGTGTTCTATTTCTCATCCATACTTATTTTCTTCAATTCACTCTAATTGATCTCATCATTTCATTTTGATCGAATACTAAGGATGATTCTCTTTTGCAGATATCATATGCTTGCTCTCATTCATGAATGAACTCATTGAAGTGATGCTAGGCTATGTGTGTATAACCATTCTATATGCTTTCTTTTCACCCTACCCATATGTGTGTTCCATTAGCCCTCTTGAAGCCAAACACTCAAAGCCTTTTCTTTTATCACCCTCATCATTTTCCCTACCTTTGTATCTCAATCTGAGATACTTAACCTCTTGTAGCCATACCCTATAACTTAGAAATATACCAAGGTGTGCCAAGATAAAGTTTGATGCAAGGAAGTTGCTGCCGTGTACCTAAATGAAATTTGGTGTAAATCTGTGCAATGAAGTTAATGAAGACGCAGATCAAATCAACGAAGATGAAAGTGTTTCGATTTGATCTAAGTGTGAAAAATAAAGTCCATGCCAGGTGATACCATGAAGTTTGCTGCCATGCCAATCTAAATCAATGATGCCTTGCAGATTAATGAAGCATGCAACCTTGGTATGTTCTTAAGTTATTTGTTTTTCCTTCCAATTCTTCCATTTCCCCTAAACCTTAGCCTTTCATTACAACATTGTGAAAGACCTAGCTGATCTTTGAGGATGTATTCATGGGTGCTGGTAAGTATGTGTGTATCTCTATTCTTAGTATTTAATTCCTTTCATGAGATCTAACCAAATTTGTGCTTCTATTTCATACACTTACTTATGCTTTCTTGAGAGAATTAAAACATAGGTTCTGAGTGATTGAGTGTTATCTGTGAGAATTAGAGTCGAAGCATGTTCTCTATTCAAGGTTTGAGTGTGCTTGCTTTGAAACTGTGTGCCTTTGAGCTATAGCTTCCACTTGTACACACTGATTGATGACCTATCTTGGCAACTCTATGGTGTTGAAGGTATGACTAAAACTTTCTTTCATTTTCATTAGTTGATTTCAAAGTTGTTTTTCTAACCATTTTGTTTTGTAGAGTTAGAAAAACATTTGTGGGTATCGTATCTGTTAAACCCTCAGGAGACACAACTCCTCCTACTAGGGATGCCTAGAGGTTTAAAGGCTTGTTGCATACGCTCAATGCAATCGAGTTACCTACGAAAGTGGTCTAGTTAACTTCTTGTTTTGTTTTTATCTTTGTTTCTCTTTTGTTTTGCTCGAGGACTAGCAAAATCTAAGTTTGGGGGTGTGTTTTGGGCTCGATCCGAAATCAATAGGTGTGAGAAATTGCTCAATTCAATTTCAACGGCAGTTCGTTCCTAATTGGAGTGGTTGGTGTATTCCATACGTCTAGCGATTGGATTTCACTCACCAAATGACTCCTCAAACCATATTATGATGTTGCCCAAGTTTTGGGCCCGATCCGAAATCAATAGGTGTGAGAAATTGGACAATTCAATTTCAACGGCAGTTCGTTCCTAATTGGAGTGGTTGGTGTATTCCATACTTCTAGCGATTGGATTTCACTCAACACTCACCCAATGACTCCTCCCACCATATTATGATGTTACCCAAGTTTTGGGCTCGATCCGAAATCAATAGGTGTTCCAAATTGGACAATTCAAGTTCAACGGCAGTTCGTTCCTAATTGGAGTGGTTGGTGTATTCCATACCTCTTGCGATTGGATTTCCCTCAAAACTCACCAAATGAGTCCTCCCACCATATTTTGATGTTGCCTATGTTTTGGGCTCGATCCGAAATCAATAGGTGTGAGAAATTGGACAATTCAAGTTCAACGGCAGTTCGTTCCTAATTGGAGCGGTTGGTGTATTCCATACTTCTAGCGATTGGATTTCACTCAAAACTCACCAAATGACTCCTCCCACCATATTATGATGTTGCCCAAGTTTTGGGCTCGATCCGAAATCAATAGGTGTGAGAAATTGGACAATTCAATTTCAACGGCAGTTCGTTCCTAATTGGAGTGGTTGGTGTATTCCATACTTCTAGCGATTGGATTTCACTCAAAACTCACCCAATGACTCCTCCCACCATATTATGATGTTACCCAAGTTTTGGGCTCGATCCGAAATCAATAGGTGTTCCAAATTGGACAATTCAAGTTCAACGGGAGTTCGTTCCTAATTGGAGTGGTTGGTGTATTCCATACCTCTAGCGATTGGATTTCCCTCAAAACTCACCAAACGAGTCCTCCCACCATATTTTGATGTTGCCTATGTTTGGGGCTCGATCCGAAATCAATAGGTGTGAGAAATTGGACAAGTCAAGTTCAACGGCAGTTCGTTCCTAATTGGAGTGGTTGGTGTATTCCATACTTATAGCGATTGGATTTCACTCAAAACTCACCAAATGACTCCTCCCACCATATTATGATGTTGCCCAAGTTTTGGGCCCGATCCGAAATCAATAGGTGTGAGAAATTGGACAATTCAATTTCAACGGCAGTTCGTACCTAATTGGAGTGGTTGGTGTATTCCATACTTCTAGCGATTGGATTTCACTCAACACTCACCCAATGACTCCTCCCACCATATTATGATGTTACCCAAGTTTTGGGCTCGATCCGAAATCAATAGGTGTTCCAAATTGGACAATTCAAGTTCAACGGCAGTTCGTTCCTAATTGGAGTGGTTGGTGTATTCCATACCTCTTGCGATTGGATTTCCCTCAAAACTCACCAAATGAGTCCTCCCACCATATTTTGATGTTGCCTATGTTTTGGGCTCGATCCGAAATCAATAGGTGTGAGAAATTGGACAATTCAAGTTCAACGGCAGTTCGTTCCTAATTGGAGCGGTTGGTGTATTCCATACTTCTAGCGATTGGATTTCACTCAAAACTCACCAAATGACTCCTCCCACCATATTATGATGTTGCCCAAGTTTTGGGCTCGATCCGAAATCAATAGGTGTGAGAAATTGGACAATTCAATTTCAACGGCAGTTCGTTCCTAATTGGAGTGGTTGGTGTATTCCATACTTCTAGCGATTGGATTTCACTCAAAACTCACCCAATGACTCCTCCCACCATATTATGATGTTACCCAAGTTTTGGGCTCGATCCGAAATCAATAGGTGTTCCAAATTGGACAATTCAAGTTCAACGGGAGTTCGTTCCTAATTGGAGTGGTTGGTGTATTCCATACCTCTTGCGATTGGATTTCCCTCAAAACTCACCAAATGAGTCCTCCCACCATATTTTGATGTTCCCTATGTTTTGGGCTCGATCCGAAATCAATAGGTGTGAGAAATTGGACAATTCAAGTTCAACGGCAGTTCGTTCCTAATTGGAGTGGTTGGTGTATTCCATACTTCTAGCGATTGGATTTCACTCAAAACTCACCAAATGACTCCTCCCACCATATTATGATGTTGCCCAAGTTTTGGGCCCGATCCGAAATCAATAGGTGTGAGAAATTGGACAATTCAATTTCGACGGCAGTTCGTTCCTAATTGGAGTGGTTGGTGTATTCCATACTTCTAGAGATTGGATTTCCCTCAAAACTCACCAAATGACTCCTCCCAACATATTATGATGTTGCCCAAGTTTGGGGCTTGATCCGAAATCAATAGGTGTGAGAAATTGGACAATTCAAGTTCAACGGCAGTTCGTTCCTAATTGGAGTGGTTGGTGTATTCCACACTTCTAGCGATTGGATTTCACTCAAAACTCACCGAATGACTCCTCCCACCATATTATGATGTTGCACAAGTTTGGGGTTCGATCCGAAATCAATAGGTGTGAGAAATTGCACAATTCACGTTCAACGGCAGTTCGTTCCTAATTGGAGTGGTTGGTGTATTCCATACTTCTACCTACTGGATTTCACTCAAAACTCAACAAATGACCCCTCCCACCATATTACGACGTTGCCCATGTTTGGGGCTCGATCCGAAATCAATAGGTGTGGGAAATTGGACAATTCAAGTTCAACTGCAGTTCGTTCCTAATTGGAGTGGTTGTTGTATTCCATACTTCTAGCGATTCGATTTCACTCAAAACTCACCAAATGACTCCTCCCACCATACTACGATGTTGCCCAAGTTTTGGGCTCGATCGGAAATCAATAGGTGTGAGAAATTGGAAAATTCAAGTTCAACGGCAGTTCATTCCTAATGGGAGTGGTTGGTGTATTCCATACTTCTAGCGATTGGATGTCACTCAAAACTCACCAAATGACTCCTCCCACCATATTATGATGTTGCCCAAGTCTTGGGCTCGATCCGAAATCAATAGGTGTTCCAAATTGGACAATTCAAGTTCAACGGCATTTTGTTCCTAATTGGAGTGATTGGTGTATTCCATACTTCGAGCGATTGGATTTCACTCAAAACTCACCAAATGACTCCTCCCACCATATTATGATGTTGCACAAGTTTGGGGTTCGATCCAAAATCAACAGGTGTGAGAAATTGGACAATTCAAGTTCAAAGGCAGTTCTTTCCTAATGGAAGTGGTTGGTGTATTCCATACTTCTAGCGATTGGATTTCACTCAAAACTCAGCAAATGACACCACCCACCATATTATGATGTTGCACAAGTTTGGGGTTCGATCCGAAATCAACAGGTGTGAGAAATTGGACAATTCAAGTTCAACGGCAGTTCGTTCCTAATTGGAGTGGTTGGTGTATTCCATACTTCTATCGATTGGATGTCACTCAAAACTCACCAAATGACTCCTCCCAACATATTATGATGTTGTCCAAGTTTTGGGCTCGATCCGAAATCAATAGGTGTTCCAAATTGGACAATTCAAGTTCAACGGCATTTCGTTCCTAATTGGAGTGGTTGGTGTATTCCATACTTCTAGCGATTGGATTTCACTCAAAACTCACCAAATGACTCCTCCCATCATATTACCATGTTGCCCAAGTTTTGGGCTCGATCCGAAATCAATAGGTCTTCCAAATTGGACAATTCAAGTACAACGGCAGTTCGTTCCTAATGGGAGTAGTTGGTGTATTCCATACCTCTAGCCATTGGATTTCCCTCAAAACTCCCCAAATGACTCCTCCCACCATATTATGATGTTGCCCAAGTTTTGGGCTCGATCCGAAATCAATAGGTGTGATAAATTGGATAATTCAAGTTCAACGGCAGTTCGTTCCTAATTGCAGTGGTTGGTGTATTCCATACTTATAGCTATTGGATTTCACTCAAAACTCACCAAATGACTCCTCCCACCATATTATGATGTTGCCCAAGTTTTGGGCTCGATCCGAAATCAATAGGTGTGAGAAATTGGACAATTAAAGTTCAACGGCAGTTCGTTCCTAATTGGAGTGGTTGGTGTATTCCATACTTCTAGCGATTGGATTTCGCTCAAAACTCACCAAATGACTCCTCCCACCATATTATGATGTTCCCCAAGTTTTGGGCTCGATCCGAAATCAATAGGTGTGAGAAATTGGACAATTCAATTTCAACGGCAGTTCGTTCCAAATTGGACTGGTTGGTGTATTCCATACTTCTAGCGATTGGATTTCACTCAAAAGTCACCCAATGACTCCTCCCACCATATTATGATGTTGCCCAAGTTTTGGGCTCGATCCAAATCAATAGGTGTTCCAAATTGGACAATTCAAGTTCAACGGCAGTTCGTTCCTAATTGGAGTGGTTGGTGTATTCCATACTTCTAGCGATTGGATTTCACTCAAAACTCACCAAATGACTCCTCCCACCATATTATGATGTTGCCCAAGTTTTGGGCCCGATCCGAAATCAATAGGTGTGAGAAATTGGACAATTCAATTTCGACGGCAGTTCGTTCCTAATTGGAGTGGTTGGTGTATTCCATACTTCTAGAGATTGGATTTCCCTCAAAACTCACCAAATGACTCCTCCCAACATATTATGATGTTGCCCAAGTTTGGGGCTTGATCCGAAATCAATAGGTGTGAGAAATTGGACAATTCAAGTTCAACGGCAGTTCGTTCCTAATTGGAGTGGTTGGTGTATTCCACACTTCTAGCGATTGGATTTCACTCAAAACTCACCGAATGACTCCTCCCACCATATTATGATGTTGCACAAGTTTGGGGTTCGATCCGAAATCAATAGGTGTGAGAAATTGCACAATTCACGTTCAACGGCAGTTCGTTCCTAATTGGAGTGGTTGGTGTATTCCATACTTCTACCTACTGGATTTCACTCAAAACTCAACAAATGACCCCTCCCACCATATTACGACGTTGCCCATGTTTGGGGCTCGATCCGAAATCAATAGGTGTGGGAAATTGGACAATTCAAGTTCAACTGCAGTTCGTTCCTAATTGGAGTGGTTGTTGTATTCCATACTTCTAGCGATTCGATTTCACTCAAAACTCACCAAATGACTCCTCCCACCATACTACGATGTTGCCCAAGTTTTGGGCTCGATCGGAAATCAATAGGTGTGAGAAATTGGAAAATTCAAGTTCAACGGCAGTTCATTCCTAATGGGAGTGGTTGGTGTATTCCATACTTCTAGCGATTGGATGTCACTCAAAACTCACCAAATGACTCCTCCCACCATATTATGATGTTGCCCAAGTCTTGGGCTCGATCCGAAATCAATAGGTGTTCCAAATTGGACAATTCAAGTTCAACGGCATTTTGTTCCTAATTGGAGTGATTGGTGTATTCCATACTTCGAGCGATTGGATTTCACTCAAAACTCACCAAATGACTCCTCCCACCATATTATGATGTTGCACAAGTTTGGGGTTCGATCCAAAATCAACAGGTGTGAGAAATTGGACAATTCAAGTTCAAAGGCAGTTCTTTCCTAATGGAAGTGGTTGGTGTATTCCATACCTCTAGCGATTGGATTTCCCTCAAAACACACCAAATGAGTCCTCCCACCATATTATGATGTTGCCCAAGTTTTGGGCTCGATCCGAACTCAATAGGTGTGAGAAATTGGACAATTAAAGTTCAACGGCAGTTCGTTCCTAATTGGAGTGGTTGGTGTATTCCATACTTCTAGCGATTGGATTTCACTCAAAACTCAGCAAATGACACCACCCACCATATTATGATGTTGCACAAGTTTGGGGTTCGATCCGAAATCAACAGGTGTGAGAAATTGGACAATTCAAGTTCAGCGGCAGTTCGTTCCTAATTGGAGTGGTTGGTGTATTCCATACTTCTATCGATTGGATGTCACTCAAAACTCACCAAATGACTCCTCCCAACATATTATGATGTTGTCCAAGTTTTGGGCTCGATCCGAAATCAATAGGTGTTCCAAATTGGACAATTCAAGTTCAACGGCATTTCGTTCCTAATTGGAGTGGTTGGTGTATTCCATACTTCTAGCGATTGGATTTCACTCAAAATTCACCAAATGACTCCTCCCATCATATTACCATGTTGCCCAAGTTTTGGGCTCGATCCGAAATCAATAGGTCTTCCAAATTGGACAATTCAAGTACAACGGCAGTTCGTTCCTAATGGGAGTAGTTGGTGTATTCCATACCTCTAGCCATTGGATTTCCCTCAAAACTCCCCAAATGACTCCTCCCACCATATTATGATGTTGCCCAAGTTTTGGGCTCGATCCGAAATCAATAGGTGTGATAAATTGGATAATTCAAGTTCAACGGCAGTTCGTTCCTAATTGCAGTGGTTGGTGTATTCCATACTTATAGCTATTGGATTTCACTCAAAACTCACCAAATGACTCCTCCCACCATATTATGATGTTGCCCAAGTTTTGGGCTCGATCCGAAATCAATAGGTGTGAGAAATTGGACAATTAAAGTTCAACGGCAGTTCGTTCCTAATTGGAGTGGTTGGTGTATTCCATACTTCTAGCGATTGGATTTCGCTCAAAACTCACCAAATGACTCCTCCCACCATATTATGATGTTCCCCAAGTTTTGGGCTCGATCCGAAATCAATAGGTGTGAGAAATTGGACAATTCAATTTCAACGGCAGTTCGTTCCAAATTGGACTGGTTGGTGTATTCCATACTTCTAGCGATTGGATTTCACTCAAAAGTCACCCAATGACTCCTCCCACCATATTATGATGTTGCCCAAGTTTTGGGCTCGATCCAAATCAATAGGTGTTCCAAATTGGACAATTCAAGTTCAACGGCAGTTCGTTCCTAATTGGAGTGGTTGGTGTATTCCATACTTCTAGCGATTGGATTTCACTCAAAACTCACCAAATGACTCCTCCCACCATATTATGATGTTGCACAAGTTTGGGGTTCGATCCGAAATCAACAGGTGTGAGAAATTGGACAATTCAAATTCAACGGCAGTTCGTTCCTAATGGGAGTGGTTGGTGTATTCCATACCTCTAGCGATTGGATTTCCCTCAAAACTCACCAAATGAGTCCTCCCACCATATTATGATGTTGCCCAAGTTTGGGCTCGATCCGAAATCAATAGGTGTGAGAAATTGGACAATTCAAGTTCAACGGCAGTTCGTTCCTAATTGGAGTGGTTGGTGTATTCCATACTTCTAGCGATTGGATTTCACTCAAAACTCACCAAATGACTCCTCCCACCATATTATGATGTTGCCCAAGTTTTGGGCTCGATCCGAAATCAATAGGTGTTCGAAATTGGACAATTCAAGTTCAACGGCAGTTCGTCCCTAATTGGAGTGGTTGGTGTATTCCACATTTCTAGCGATTGGATTTCACTCAAAACTCACCAAATGACTCCTCCCACCAAATTATGACGTTGCCTAAGTTTTGGGCTCGATCCGAAATCAATAGGTTTGAGAAATTGGACAATTCAATTTCAACGGCAGTTCGTTCCTAATTGGAGCGGTTGGTGTATTCCATACTTCTAGCGATTTGATTTCACTCAAAACTCACCAAATGACTCCTCCCACCATATTATGATGTTGCCCAAGTTTTGGGCTCGATCCGAAATCAATAGGTGTGAGAAATTGGACAATTCAATTTCAACGGCAGTTCGTTCCTAATTGGAGTGGTTGGTGTATTCCATACTTCTAGCGATTTGATTTCACTCAAAACTCCCCCAATGACTCCTCCCACCATATTATGATGTTACCCAAGTTTTGGGCTCGATCCGAAATCAATAGGTGTTCCAAATTGGACAATTCAAGTTCAACGGCACTTCGTTCCTAATTGGAGTGGTTGGTGTATTCCATACCTCTTGCGATTGGATTTCCCTCAAAACTCACCAAATGAGTCCTCCCACCATATTTTGATGTTGCCTATGTTTTGGGCTCGATCCGAAATAAATAGGTGTGAGAAATTGAACAATTCAAGTTCAACGGCAGTTCGTTCCTAATTGGAGTGGTTGGTGCATTCCACACTTCTAGCGTTTGGATTTCACTCAAAACTCACCAAATGACTCCTCCCACCATATTATGCTGTTGCACAAGTTTGGGGTTCCATCCGAACTCAATAGGTGTGAGAAATTGGACAATTTAAGTTCACCGGTAGTTCGTTCCTAATTGGTGTGGTTGGCTTATTCCATACTTCTAGATCTTGGATTTCACTCAAAACTCACCAAATGACTGCTCCCACCATATTATGATGTTGCCCAACTTTTGGGCTCGATCCGAACTCAATAGGTGTGAGAAATTGGACAATTCAAGTTCAACGGCAGTTCGTTCCTAATTGGAGTGGTTGGTGTATTCCATACTTCTAGCGATTGGATTTCACTCAAAACTCACCAAATGACTCCTCCCACCATATTACGATGTTGCCCAAGTTTTGGGCTCGATCCGAAATCAATAGGTGTTCCAAATTGGACAATTCAAGTTCAACGGCACTTCGTTCCTAATTGGAGTGGTTGGTGTATTCCATACTTCTAGCGATTGTATTTCATTCAAAACTCACCAAATGACTCCGCCCACCATATTATGATGTTGCCCAAGTTTTGGGCTCGATCTGAAATCAATAGGTGTGGGAAATTGGACAATTCAAGTTCAACGGCAGTTCGTTCCTAATTGGAGTGGTTGGTTATTCCACACTTCTAGCGATTGGATTTCACTCAAAACTCACCAAATGACTCCTCCCACCATATTATGATGTCGCCCAAGTTTTGGGCTCGATCCGAAATCAATAGGTGTTCCAAATTGGACAATTCAAGTTCAACGGCAGTTCGTTCCCAATTGGAGTGGTTGGTGTATTCCATACTTCTAGAGATTGGATTTCACTCAAAACTCACCAAATGACTCCACCCACCATATTATGATGTTGCCCAAGTTTTGGTCTCGATCCGAAATCAATAGGTGTTCCAAATTGGACAATTCAAGTTCAACGGCAGTTCGTTCCTAATTGGAGTGGTTGGTGTATTCCATACTTCTAGCGATTGGATTTCACTCAAAACTCACCAAATGACTCCTCCCACCATATTATGATGTTGCCCAAGTATTGGGCTCGATCCGAAATCAATAGGTGTGAGAAATTGGACAATTCAAGTTCAACGACAGTTCGTTCCTAATTGGGGTGTCTGGTGTATTCCATACTTCTAGCGATTGGATTTCACTCAAAACTCACCAAATGACTCCTCCCACCATATTATGATGTCGTCCAAGTTTTGGTCTCGATCCGAAATCAATAGGTGTTCCAAATTGGACAATTCAAGTTCAACGGCAGTTCGTTCGTAATTGGAGTGGTTGTTGTATTCCATACTTCTAGAGATTGGATTTCACTCAAAACTCACCAAATGACTCCTCCCACCATATTATGATGTTGCCCAAGTTTTGGGCTCGATACGAAATCAATAGGTGTGAGAAATTGGACAATTCAAGTTCAACGGCAGTTCGTTCCTAATTGGAGTGGTTGGTGTATTCCATACTTCTAGCGATTGGATTTCACTCAAAACTCACCAAATGACTCCTCCCACCATATTATGATGTTACCCAAGTTTTGGGCTCGATCCGAAATCAATAGGGGTGAGAAATTGGGCAATTCAAGTTCAACGGCAGTTTGTTCCTTATTGGAGTGGTTGGTGTATTCCATACTTCTGGCGATTGGATTTCACTCAAAACTCACCAAATGACTCCTCCCACCATATTGTGATGTTGCCCAAGTTTTGGGTTCGATCCGAAATCAATAGGTGTTCCAAATTGGACAATTCAAGTTCAACGGCAGTTCGTTCCAAATTGGAGTGGTTGGTGTATTCCATACTTCTAGCGGTTGCATTTCACTCAAAACTCACCAAATGACTCCTCCCACCATATTATGATGTTGCCCAAGTTTTGTGCTCGATCCGAAATCAATAGGTGTTCCAAATTTGACAATTCAAGTTCAACGTTAGTTCGTTCCTAATTGGAGTGGTTGGTGTATTCCATACTTCTAGCGATTGGATTTCACTCAAAACTCACCAAATGACTCCTCCCACCATATTATGATGTTGCCCAAGTTTTGGGCTCGATCCGAACTCAATAGGTGTGAGAAATTGGACAATTTAAGTTCAACGGCAGTTCGTTCCTAATTGGAGTTGTTGGTGTATTCCATACTTCTAGCGATTGGATTTCACTCAAAACTCACCAAATGACTCCTCCCACCATATTATGATGTTGCCCAAGTTTTGGGGTTCCATCCGAAATCAATAGGTGTGAGAAATTGGAAAATTCAAGTTCGACGGCAGTTCGTTCCTAATTGGAGTGGTTGGTGTATTCCATACTTCTAGCGATTGGATTTCACTCAAAACTCACCAAATGACTCCCCACACCATATTATGATGTTGCCCAAGTTTTGGGCTCGATACGAACTCAATAGGTGTTCCAAATTGGACAATTTAAGTTCAACGGCAGTTCGTTCCTAATTGGAGTTGTTGGTGTATTCCATACTTCTAGCGATTGGATATCACTCAAAACTCACCAAATGACTCCTCCCACCATATTATGATGTTGCCCAAGTTTTGGGCTCGATCCGAACTCAACAGGTGTTCCAAATTGGACAATTTAAGTTCAACGGCAGTTCGTTCCTAATTGGAGTTGTTGGTGTATTCCATACTTCTAGCGATTGAATTTCACTCAAAACTCACCAAATGACTCCTCCCGCCATATTATGATGTTGCCCAAGTTTTGGGCTCGATCCGAAATCAATAGGTGTTCCAAATTGGACAATTCAAGTTCAACGGCAGTTCGTTCCCAATTGGTGTGGTTGGTGTATTCCGTACTTCTAACGATTGGATTTCACTCAAAACTCCCCAAATGACTCCTCCCACCATATTATGATGTTGCCCAAGTTTGGGGCTCGATCCGAAATCAATAGGTGTGAGAAATTGGACAATTCAAGTTCAACGGCAGTTCGTTCCTAATTGGAGTGGTTGGTGTATTCCATACTTCTAACGATTGGATTTCACTCAAAACTCCCCAAATGACTCCTCCCACCATATTATGATGTTGCCCAAGTTTGGGGCTCGATCCGAAATCAATAGGTGTTCCAAATTGGACAATTCAAGTTCAACGGCAGTTCGTTCCCAATTGGTGTGGTTGGTGTATTCCATACTTCTAGCTATTGGATTTCAATCAAAACTCACCAAATGACTCCTCCCACCATATTATGATGTTGCCCAAGTTTTGGGCTCGATCCGAAATCAATAGGTGTTCCAAATTTGACAATTCAAGTTCAACGGCAGTTCGTTCCTAATTGGAAAGGTTGGTGTATTCCATACTTCTAGCAATTGGATTTCACTCAAAACTCACCAAATGACTCCTCCCACCATATTATGATGTTGCCCAAGTTTTGGGCTCGATCCGAAATCAATAGGTGTTCCAAATCGGACAATTCAAGTTCAACGGCAGTTCGTTCCTAATTGGAGTGGTTGGTGTATTCCATACGTCTAGCGATCGGATTTCACTCAAAACTCACCAAATGACTCCTCCCACCATATTATGATGTTGCACAAGTTTGGGGTTCGATCCGAAATCAATAGGTGTGAGAAATTGCACAATTCAAGTTCAACGGCAGTTCGTTCCTAATCGGAGTGGTTGGTGTATTCCATACTTCTAGCGATTGGATTTCACTCAAAACTCACCAAATGACTCCTCCCACCATATTATGATGTTGCCCATGTTTTGGGCTCGATGCGAAATCAATAGGTGT
This sequence comes from Prunus avium, assembly GCF_965620075.1. Classification (NCBI taxonomy): domain Eukaryota; kingdom Viridiplantae; phylum Streptophyta; class Magnoliopsida; order Rosales; family Rosaceae; genus Prunus; species Prunus avium. The sequence continues at coordinate 20,793,810 of NC_142291.1, read as the reverse complement.
TCCAAATTGGACAATTCAAGTTCAACGGCGGTTCGTTCCCAATTGGTGTGGTTGGTGTATTCCATACTTCTAGCTATTGGATTTCAATCAAAACTCACCAAATGACTCCTCCCACCATATTATGATGTTGCCCAAGTTTTGGGCTCGATCCGAAATCAATAGGTGTTCCAAATTTGACAATTCAAGTTCAACGGCAGTTCGTTCCTAATTGGAAAGGTTGGTGTATTCCATACTTCTAGCAATTGGATTTCACTCAAAACTCCCCAAATGACTCCTCCCACCATATTATGATGTTTCCCAAGTTTTGTGCTCGATCCGAAATCAATAGGTGTTCCAAATCGGACAATTCAAGTTCAACGGCAGTTCGTTCCTAATTGGAGTGGTTGGTGTATTCCATACGTCTAGCGATCGGATTTCACTCAAAACTCACCAAATGACTCCTCCCACCATATTATGATGTTGCACAAGTTTGGGGTTCGATCCGAAATCAATAGGTGTGAGAAATTGCACAATTCAAGTTCAACGGCAGTTCGTTCCTAATCGGAGTGGTTGGTGTATTCCATACGTCTAGTGATTGGATTTCACTCAAAAATCACCAAATGACTCCTCCCACCTTATTATGTTGTTGCCCAAGTTTTGGGCTCGGTCCGAAATCAATTGGTGTGAGAAATTGGACAATTCAAGTTCAACGGCCGTTCGTTCCTAATTGGTGTGGTTGGTGTATTCCATACCTCTAGCGATTCGATTTCACTGAAAACTCACCAAATGACTCCTCCCAACATATGATGATGTTGCCCAAGTTTTGGGCTCGATCCGAAATCCATAGGTGTGAGAAATTGAGCAATTCAAGTTCAACGGCAGTTCGTTCCTAATTGGAGTGGTTGGTGTATTCCATACTTCTAGCGATTGGATTTCACTCAAAACTCACCAAATGACTCCTCCCACCATATTATGATGTTGCCCATGTTTTGGGCTCGATCCGAAATCAATAGGTGTTCCAAATTGGACAATTCAAGTTCAACGGTAGTTCGTTCCTAATTGGAGTGGTTGGTGTATTCCATACTTCTAGCGATTGGATTTCACTCAAAACTCACCAAATGACTCCTCCCCCCATATTATGATGTTGCCCAAGTTTTGGGCTCGATCCGAAATCAATAGGTTTTACAAATTGGACAATTCAAGTTCAACGGCAGTTCGTTCCTAATTGGAGTTGTTGGTGTATTGCATACTTCTAGCGATTGGATTTCACTCAAAACTCACCAAATGACTCCTCCCACCATATTATGATGTTGCCCAAGTTTTGGGCTCGATCCGAAATCAATAGGTGTTACAAATTGGACAATTCAAGTTCAACGGCAGTTCGTTCCTAATTGGAGTTGTTGGTGTATTGCATACTTCTAGCGATTGGATTTCACTCAAAACTCACCAAATGACTCCTCCCACCATATTATGTTGTTGCCCAAGTTTTGGGCTCGATCCGAAATCAATAGGTGTGAGAAATTGGACAATTCAAGTTCAACGGCAGTTCGTTCCTAATTGGAGTTGTTGGTGTATTCCATACTTCTAGCGATTGGATTTCACACAAAACTCACCAAATGACTCCTCCCACCATATTATGATGTTGCCCAAGTTTTGGGCTCGATCCGAAATCAATAGTTGTGAGAATTTGGACAATTCAAGTTCAACGACAATTCGTTCCTAATGGGAGTGGTTGGTGTATTCCATACGTCTAGTGATTGGATTTCACTCAAAAATCACCAAATGACTCCTCCCACCTTATTATGTTGTTGCCCAAGTTTTGGGCTCGGTCCGAAATCAATTGGTGTGAGAAATTGGACAATTCAAGTTCAACGGCAGTTCGTTCCTAATTGGTGTGGTTGGTGTATTCCATACCTCTAGCGATTCGATTTCACTGAAAACTCACCAAATGACTCCTCCCAACATATGATGATGTTGCCCAAGTTTTGGGCTCGATCCGAAATCCATAGGTGTGAGAAATTGAGCAATTCAAGTTCAACGGCAGTTCGTTCCTAATTGGAGTGGTTGGTGTATTCCATACTTCTAGCGATTGGATTTCACTCAAAACTCACCAAATGACTCCTCCCACCATATTATGATGTTGCCCATGTTTTGGGCTCGATCCGAAATCAATAGGTGTTCCAAATTGGACAATTCAAGTTCAACGGTAGTTCGTTCCTAATTGGAGTGGTTGGTGTATTCCATACTTCTAGCGATTGGATTTCACTCAAAACTCACCAAATGACTCCTCCCACCATATTATGATGTTGCCCAAGTTTTGGGCTCGATCCGAAATCAATAGGTTTTACAAATTGGACAATTCAAGTTCAACGGCAGTTCGTTCCTAATTGGAGTTGTTGGTGTATTGCATACTTCTAGCGATTGGATTTCACTCAAAACTCACCAAATGACTCCTCCCACCATATTATGTTGTTGCCCAAGTTTTGGGCTCGATCCGAAATCAATAGTTGTGAGAAATTGGACAATTCAAGTTCAACGGCAGTTCGTTCCTAATTGGAGTTGTTGGTGTATTCCATACTTCTAGCGATTGGATTTCACACAAAACTCACCAAATGACTCCTCCCACCATATTATGATGTTGCCCAAGTTTTGGGCTCGATCCGAAATCAATAGTTGTGAGAATTTGGACAATTCAAGTTCAACGACAATTCGTTCCTAATGGGAGTGGTTGGTGTATTCCATACGTCTAGTGATTGGATTTCACTCAAAACTCACCAAATGACTCTTCCCACCTTATTATGTTGTTGCCCAAGTTTTGGGCTCGATCCGAAATCAATTGGTGTGAGAAATTGGACAATTCAAGTTCAACGGCAGTTCGTTCCTAATTGGTGTGGTTGGTGTATTCCATACCTGTAGCGATTGGATTTCACTCAAAACTAACCAAATGACTCCTCCCACCATATTATGATGTTGCCCAAGTTTTGGGATCGATCCGAAATCAATAGGTGTGAGAAATTGGACAATTCGAGTTCAACGGCAGTTCGTTCCTAATTGGAGCGGTTGGTGTATTCCATACTTCTAGCGATTGGATTTCACTCAAAACTCACCAAATGACACCTCCCACCATTTTATGATGTTGCCCATGTTTTGGGCTCGATCCGAAATCAATAGGTGTTCCAAATTGGACAATTCAAGTTCAACGGCAGTTCGTTCCTAATTGGAGTGGTTGGTGTATTCCATACTTCTAGCGAGTGGATTTCACTCAAAACTCCCCAAATGACTCCTCCCACCATATTATGATGTTGCCCAGGTTTTGGGGTCGATCCGAAATCAATAGGTGTGAGAAATTGGACAATTCAAGTTCAACGGCAGTTCGTTCCTAATTGGTGTGGTTGGTGTATTCCGTACTTCTAGTGATTGGATTTCACTCAAAACTCACCAAATGACTCCTCCCACCATATTACGATGTTGCCCAAGTTTGGGGCTCGATCCGAAATCAATAGGTGTGAGAAATTGGACAATTCAAGTTCAACGGCAGTTAGTTCCTAATTGGAGTGGTTGGTGTATTCCATACTTCTAGCGATTGAATTTCACTCAAAAAACACCAAATGACTCCTCCCACCATATTATGATGTTGCCCAAGCTTTGGGCTCGATCCGAACTCAATAGGTGTGAGAAATTGGACAATTCAAGTTCAACGGTAGTTCGTTCCTAATTGGAGTGGTTGGTGTATTCCATACTTCTAGCGATTGGATTTCACTGAAAACTTTCCAAATGACTCCTCCCAACATATTATGATGTTGCCCAAGTTTTGGGCTCGATCCGAAATCAATAGTTGTGAGACATTGGACAATTTAAGTTCAACGGCAGTTCGTTCCTAATTGGAGTGGTTGGTGTATTCCATACTTCTAGCGATTGGATTTCACTGAAAACTCACCAATTGACTCCTCCCAACATATTATGATGTTGCCCAAGTTTTGGGCTCGATCCGAAATCCATAGGTGTGAGAAATTGAGCAATTCAAGTTCGACGGCAGTTCGTTCCTAAATGGAGTGGTTTGTGTATTCCATACTTCTAGCGATTGGATTTCACTCAAAACTCACCAAATGACTCCTCCCACCATATTATGATGTTGCCCATGTTTTGGGCTCGATCCGAAATCAATAGGTGTGAGAAATTGGACAGTTCAAGTTCGACGGCAGTTCGTTCCTAATTGGAGTGGTTGGTGTATTCCATACTTCTAAAGATTGGATTTCACTCAAAACTCACCAAATGACTCCTCCCACCATATTATGATGTTGCCCAAGTTTGGGGCTCGATCCGAAATGAATAGGTGTGCGAAATTCGACAATTCAAGTTCACCGGCAGTTCGTTCCTAATTGGAGTGGTTGGTGTATTCCATACTTCTAGCGAATGGATGTCACTCAAAACTCACTAAATGACTCCTCCCACCATACTATGACGTTGCCCAAGTTTTGGTCTCGATCCGGAATCAATAGGTGTTCCAAATTGGATAATTCAAGTTCAACGGCAGTTCATTCCTAATTGGAGTGGTTGGTGTATTCCATACTTCTAGCGATTGGATTTCACTCAAAACTCACCAAATGACTCCTCCCACCATATTATGATGTTGCCAAAGTTTTGGGCTCGATCCGAACTCAAGAGGTGTGAGAAATTGGACAATTTAAGTTCAACGGCAGTTCGTTCCAAATTGGTGTGGTTGGTGTATTCCATACTTCTAGCGATTGGATTTCACTCAAAACTCACCAAATGACTCCTCCCACCATATTATGATGTTGCCCAAGTTTTGGGCTCGACCCGAACTCAATGGGTGTGAGAAATTGGACAATTTAAGTTCAATGGCAGTACGTTCCTAATTGGAGTTCTTGGGGTATTCCATACTTCTAGCGATTGGATTTCACTTCAAAACTCACCAAATGACTCCTCCCACCATATTATGATGCTGCCCAAGTTTTGGGCTCGATCCGAAATCAATAGGTGTGAGAAATTGGACAATTCAAGTTCAACGGCAGTTCGTTCCTTATTGGAGTGGTTGGTGTATTCCATACTTCTAGCGATTGGATTTCACTCAAAACTCACCAAATGACACCTCCCACCATATTATGATGTTGCCCAAGTTTTGGGGTCGATCCGAAATCAATAGGTGTGAGAAATTGGACAATTCAAGTTCAATGGCAGTTCGTTCCTAATTGGAGTGGTTGGTGTATTCCACACTTCTAGCGATTGGATTTCACTCAAAACTCACCAAATGACTCCTCCCACCATATTATGATGTTGCCCAACTTTTGGGCTCGATCCGAAATCAATAGGTGTGACAAATTGGACAATTCAAGTTCAACGGCAGTTCGTTCCTAATTGGAGTAGTTGGTGTATCCCATACTTCTAGCGATTGGATTTCACTCAAAACTCACCAAATGACTCCTCCCACCATATTATGATGTTGCCCAAGTTTTGGGCTCGATCCGAAATCAATAGGTGTTCCAAATTGGACAATTCAAGTTCAACGGCAGTTTGTTCCTAATTGGAGTGGTTGGTGTATTCCATACTTCTAGCGATTGGATTTCACTCAAAACTCACCAAATGACTCCTCCCACCATATTATGATGTTGCCCAAGTTTTGGGCTCGATCCGAACTCAATAGGTGTGAGAAATTGGACAATTTAAGTTCAACGGCAGTTCGTTCCTAATGGGAGTCGTTGGTGTATTCCATACTTCTAGCGATTGGATTTCACTCAAAACTCACCAAATGACTCCTCCCACCATATTATGATGTTGCCCGAGTTTTGGGCTCGATCCGAAATCAATAGGTGTGAGAAATTGGACAATTCAATTTCAACGGCAGTTTGTTCCAAAATGGAATGGTTGTCGTATTCCATACTTCTAGCGATTGGATTTCACTAAAAACTCACTAAATGACTCCTCCCACCATATTACGATGTTGCCCAAGTTTTGGTCTCGATCTGAAATCAATAGGTGTTCCAAATTGGACAATTCAAGTTCAACGGCAATTCGTTCCCAATTGGAGTGGTTGGTGTATTCCGTACTTCTAGTGATTGGATTTCACTCAAAACTCACCAAATGACTCCTCCCACCATATTATGATGTTGCACAGGTTTTGGGCTCGATCCGAAATCAATAGGTGTGAGAAATTGGACAATTCAATTTCAACGACAGTTTGTTCCTAATTGGAGTGGTTGGTGTATTCCATACTTCTAGCGATTGGATTTCACTCAAAACTCACCAAATGACTCCTCCCACCATACTATGATGTTGCCCACGTTTTGGGCTCGATCCGAAATCAATAGGTATTCCAAATTGGACAATTCAAGTTCAACGGCAGTTCGTTCCTAATTGGAGTGATTGGTGTATTCCATACTTCTAGCAATTGGATTTCACTCAAAACTCACCAAATGACTCCTCCCACCATATTATGATGTTGCCCAAGTTTTTGGCTCGATCCGAAATCAATAGGTGTGAGAAATTGGACAATTCAAGTTCAACGGCAGTTCGTTCCTAATTGGAGTGGTTGGTGTATTCCGTAGTTCTAGCGATTGGATTTCACTCAAAACTTACCAACAGACTACTCCCACCATATTATGATGTTGCCCAAGTTTAGGGCTCCATCCGAAATCAATAGGTGTGAGATATTGGACAATTCAAGTTCAACGGCTGTTCGTTCCTAAATGGAGTGGTTGGTGTATTCCATACTTCTAGCGATTGGATTTCACTCAAAACTCACCAAATGACTCCTCCCACCATATTATGATGTTGCCCAAGTTTTGGGCTCGATCCGAAATCAATAGGTGTGAGAAATTGGACAATTCAAGTTCAACGACAGTTCGTTCCTAATTGGAGTGGTTGGTGTATTCCATACTTCTATCGACTGCATTTCACTCAAAACTCACCAAATGACTCCTCCCACCATATTATGATGTTGCCCAAGTTTTGGGCTCGATCTGAAATCAATAGGTGTGAGAAATCGGACAATTCAAGTTCAACGGCAGTTCGTTCCTAATTGGAGTGGTTGGTGTATTCCATACTTCTAGCGATTGGATTTCACTAAAAACTCACTAAATGACTCCTCCCACCATATTACGATGTTGCCCAAGTTTTGGTCTCGATCTGAAATCAATAGGTGTTCCAAATTGGACAATTCAAGTTCAACGGCAGTTCGTTCCTAATTGGAGTGGTTGGTGTATTCCATACTTCTATCGATTGCATTTCACTCAAAACTCACCAAATGACTCCTCCCACCATATTATGATGTTGCCCAAGTTTTGGGCTCGATCCGAACTCAATAGGTGTGAGAAATTGGACAATTTAAGTTACATGGCAGTTCGTTCCTAATTGGAGTTGGTGTATTCCGTACTTCTAGCGATTGGATTTCACTCAAAACTCACCAAATGACTCCTCCCACCATATTATGATGTTGCCCAAGTTTTGGGCTCGATCCGAACTCAATAGGTGTGTGAAATTGGACAATTTAAGTTCAATGGCAGTTCGTTCCTAATTGGAGTTGTTGGTGTATTCCGTACTTCTAGCGATTGGATTTCACTCAAAACTCACCAAATGACTCCTCCCACCATATTATGATGTTGCCCAGGTTTTGGGCTCGATCCGAAATCAATAGGTGTGAGAAATTGGACAATTGAAGTTCAGCGGAAGTTCGTTCCAAATTGGAGTGGTTGGTGTATTCCATTCTTCTAGCGATTGGATTTCACTCAAAACTCACCAAATGACTCCTCCCACCATATTATGATGTTGCCCAAGTTTTGGGCTCGATCCGAATGCAATAGGTGTGAGAAATTGGACAATTCAAGTTCAACGGCAGTTCGTTCCTAATTGGAGTGGTTGGTGTATTCCACACTTCTAGCGATTGGATTTCACTCAAAACTAACCAAATGACTCCTCCCACCATATTATGATATTGCCCAAGTTTTGGGCTCGATGTGAAATCAATAGGTGTGAGACATTGGACAATTCAAGTTCAACAGCAGTTCGTTCCTAATTGGAGTGGTTGGTGTATTCCATACTTCTAGCGATTGGATTTCACTCAAAACTCACCAAATGACTCCTCCCACCATATTATGATGTTGCCCAAGTTTTGGGCTCGACCCGAAATCAATAGGTGTGAGAAATTGGACAATTGAAGTTCAGCGGAAGTTCGTTCCTAATTGGAGTGGTCGGTGTATTCCATACTTCTACCGATTGGATTTCACTCAAAACTCACCAAATGACTCCTCCCACCATATTATTATGTTGCCCAAGTTTTGGGCTCGATCCGAATTCAATAGGTGTTCGAAATTGGACAATTCAAGGTCAACGGCAGTTCGTTCCTAATTGGAGTGGTTGGTGTATTCCAAACCTCTAGCGATTGGATTTCACTCAAAACTCACCAAATGACTCCTCCCACCATATTATGAAGTTGCCCAAGTTTTGGGCTCGATCGGAAATCAATACGTGTGAGGAATTGGACAATTCAAGTTCAACGACAGTTCGTTCCTAATTGGAGTATTTGGTGTATTCCATACTTCTAGCGATTGGATTTCAGTCAAAACTCACCAAATGACTCCCCCACCATATTATGATGTTGCCCAAGTTTTGGGCTCGATCCGAAATCAGTAGGTGTTCGAAATTGGACAATTCAGGTTCAACGGCAGTTCGTTCGTAATTGAAGTGGTTGGTGTATTCCATACTTCTAGTGATTGGATTTCACTCAAATCTCACCAAAAGACTCCTCCCACCATATTATGATGTTGCCCAAGTTTTGGGCTCGATCCAAAATCAATAGGTGTGAGAATTGGACAATTCAAGTTCAACGGCAGTTCGTTCCTAATTGGAGTGGTTGGTGTATTCCATACTTCTAGCGATTGGATTTCACTCAAAACTCACCAAATGACTCCTCCCACCGTATTATGATGTTGCCCAAGTTAGGGGTTCGATCCGAAATCAATAGGTGTGAGAAATTGGACAATTCAAGTTCAACGGCAGTTCGTTCCTAATTGGAGTGGTTGGTGTATTCCATACTTTTAGCGATTGGATTTCACTCAAAACTCACCAAATGACTCCTCCCACCATATTATGATGTTGCCCAAGTTTTGGGCTCGATCCGAAGTCAATAGGTGTGAGAAATTGGACAATTCAAGTTCAACGGCAGTTCATTCCTAATTGGAGTGGTTGGTGTATTCCATACTTCTAGCGATTGGATTTCACTCAAAACTCACCAAATGACTCCTCCCACCATATTATGATGTTGCCCAAGTTTTGGGCTCGATCCGAAATCAATAGGTGTGAGAAATTGGACAATTCAAGTTCAACGGCAGTTCGTTCCTAATTGGAGTGGTTGGTGTATTCCAAACTTCCAGCGATTGGATTTCACTCAAAACTCACCAAATGACTCCTCCCACCATATTATGATGTTGCCCAAGTTTTGGGCTCGATCCGAAATCAATAGGTGTTCCAAATTGGACAATTTAAGTTCGACGGCAGTTCGTTCCTAATTGGAGTTGTTGGTGTATTCCATACTTCTAGCGATTGGATTTCACTGAAAACTCACCAAATGACTCCTCCCACCATATTATGATGTTGCCCAAGTTTTGGGCTCGATCCGAACTCAATAGGTGTTCCAAATTGGACAATTTAAGTTCAACGGCAGTTCGTTCCTAATTGGAGTTGTTGGTGTATTCCATACTTCTAGCGATTGGATTTCACTCAAAACTCACCAAATGACTCCTTGTTGCGTAGATACAGCTGCACCAAAATGGATTCAGTTGCATCCTCAACTTGTGATACTCGCAAGTGCACGAGCCGTTTGGTAGTATAGCATATGTAAGTGCGAGGTCGATCCCACGAGGATTGGTGATTGAATGATCCAATTCATTTTTCCTACACAAAACAGAAATGAAAAAGAAAGGAAATAAATAAAACAAGGAAGAAAGAAAATAACTAACTCAAGCAGATAAGTTCCCAAGTTCAATTAGATTAACGGATTGATTCTAGCTAATGTATGATTAAGCCATGGTGTGTGGTCATAACCTTGTGTTCCTAATTCCCTAATTTGATCATTTGTTGTCTAACCTAAAATTAAGCATTAGGAACCCATTAAGCATAGAAGAACAATTTAAACAACCAAGCATGTATACTCTTAATTCAAACCAAGATAGCTAACATGCAAGCCTTAATGGTGATCAATCATTCAAACTAGCATATTAACTTATAAGAATAATGAATAAGAACATGAACCATAATTGAAACTTGGAAACTAATCAAACTTGAAACTAAAGAAAAGAATTTACATAATGAAAAGTAAAGTGGAACTAAGAAAAACTTAAGGAAAATTTCAGCACAAAAGATTTCATTACAACAATTGAAAACTAGAAAGAGAAACTAAGAGAATTTGAGGGAGAGAAGGGAAGGGAGCTCTAGAGAAGTGTTTGAGAGCTCCCCCCCTTGGGGTGTGTTTACAAGCTTAGAGAACTTCCCTATTTATAGGCCTAGGGGAAGTGAAAATCTGAATTCAATATGGCTAATGCATACAACACTTGTTTTATAAAATCTGAAATGGTTGATGCACTTGTATTAGAAAATCTAAATTGGGTGATGCACTTCACCAATAGATCCCACCAGCAGCCCTAGCTCATCTTCATGTCACCATGACCAAGCTTCCAACCAGAAATGATAGCTCATACCTAGCTCACCATGACCAAGCATCCAACCAGCACATGCTGAGGTCAGCATGACCAGCAACTTCAAGGGCTTACAACTTGGGCTTCTCTTAATCAAATTAGGACTTTAAGCACTCAAAATTGAAGTTCAGAATGTCTTCTTTCCAGCCATATATCATTTGGGCCAATCCAAGGTCGGAGGAGGACGTTAAGGCCAAAACAAATTGCTAACTCATTTTGCACGCTGAAAAAATCCATCCTGAGCATGGCTCTGTGTTTGCTAGGTAACAGACTCCATATTTATCCAATGGGGCTGAATTTTGGATATGTTATAGTACACACCTATTGGAACAACTTTCATGAAGAATGCGGCCTCATCCGAGCTGTATAGGTTGCTGAAACAAATATTGCAATGTGACCTACGGAACTGGACTGGGAGGGGGCTGTAGCCAAAATGAGTTTGTCTTTAAGCTCTTCATCCATTCATCCAAATTAGGCCTTAACATGCTTGAATTGCATGGATTATGCTCTCTTGCTCTATTGGCCTACAAAACACACAAAGGGAGGGAAATAACTTAGAATTATAGGAACTAAGCAAAAGAAGTAAGTAAATTGGGCATGTATATGTATGAAATTATGAGCTTAACACTCCTCCCACCATATTGTGATGTTGCCCAAGTTTTGGGTTCGATCCGAAATCAATAGGTGTTCCAAATTGGACAATTCAAGTTCAACGGCAGTTCGTTCCTAATTGGAGTGGTTGGTGTATTCCATACTTCTACCGATTGGATTTCAATCAAAACTCACCAAATGACTCCTCCCACCATATTATGATGTTGCCCAAGTTTTGGGCCCGATCCGAACTCAATAGGTGTGAGAAATTGGACAATTTAAGTTCAATGGCAGTTCGTTCCTAATTGGAGTTGTTGGTGTATTCCGTACTTCTAGCGATTGGATTTCACTCAAAACTCACCAAATGACTCCTCCCACCATATTATGATGTTGCCCAAGTTTTGGGCTCGATCCGAAATCAATAGGTGTGAGAAATTAGACAATTCAAGTTCAACGGCAGTTCGTTCCTAATTGGAGTGGTTGGTGTATTCCGTACTTCTAGTGATTGGGTTTCACTCAAAACTCACCAAATGACTCCTCCCACCATATTATGAAGTTGCCCAAGTTTTGGGCTCGATCCGAAATCAATAGGTGTGAGAAATTGGACAATTCAAGTTCAACGACAGTTCGTTCCTAATTGGGGTGGTTGGTGTATTCCATACTTCTAGCGATTGGATTTCACTCAAAACTCACCAAATGACTCCTCCCACCATATTATCATGTTGCCCAAGTTTTGGGCTCTTTTTGAAATCAATAGGTGTGAGAAATTGGACAATTCAAGTTCAACGGCAGTTCGTTCCTAATTGGAGTGGTTGGTGTATTCCATACTTCTAGCGATTGGATTTCACTCAAAACTCACCAAATGACTCCTCCCACCATATTATGGTGTTGCCCAAGTTTTGGGCTCGATCCGAAATCAATAGGTGTGAGAAATTGGACAATCCAAGTTCAACGGCAGTTCGTTCCTAATTGGAGTGGTTGGTGTATTCCATACTTCTAGTGATTGGATTTCACTCAAAACTCACCACATGACTCCTCCCGCCATATTATGATGTTGCCCAAGTTTTGGGCTCGATCCGAAATCAATAGGTGTTCCAAATTGGACAATTCAAGTTCAACGGCAGTTCGTTCCCAATTGGTGTGGTTGGTGTATTCCATACTTGTAGCGATTAGATTTCACTCAAAACTCACCAAATGACTCCTCCCACCATATTATGATGTTGCCCAAGTTTGGGGCTCGATCCGAAATCAATAGGTGTGACAAATTGGACAATTCAAGTTCAACGGCAGTTCGTTCCTAATTGGAGTGGTTGGTGTATTCCATACTTCTAGCGATTGGATTTCACTCAAAACTCACCAAATGACTCCTCCCACCATATTATGATGTTGCCCAAGTTTTGGGCTCGATCCGAACTCAATAGGTGTGAGAAATTGGACAATTTAAGTTCAATGGCAGTTCGTTCCTAATTGGAGTTGTTGGTGTATTCCGTACTTCTAGCGATTGGATTTCACTCAAAACTCACCAAATGACTCCTCCCACCATATTATGATGTTGCCCAAGTTTTGGGCTCGATCCGAAATCAATAGGTGTGAGAAATTGGACAATTCAAGTTCAACGGCAGTTCGTTCCTAATTGGAGTGGTTGGTGTATTCCGTACTTCTAGCGATTGGATTTCACTCAAAACTCTCCAAATGACTCCTCCCACCATATTATGATGTTGCCCAAGTTTTGGGCTCGATCCGAAATCAATAGGTGTGAGAAATTGGACAATTCAAGTTCAACGACAGTTCGTTCCTAATTGGGGTGGTTGGTGTATTCCATACTTCTAGCGATTGGATTTCACTCAAAACTCACCAAATGACTCCTACCACCATATTATGATGTTGCCCAAGTTTTGGGCTCTTTCTGAAATCAATAGGTGTGAGAAATTGGACAATTCAAGTTCAACGGCAGTTCGTTCCTAATTGGAGTGGTTGGTGTATTCCATACTTCTAGCGATTGGATTTCACTCAAAACTCACCAAATGACTCCTCCCACCATATTATGGTGTTGCCCAAGTTTTGGGCTCGATCCGAAATCAATAGGTGTGAGAAATTGGACAATTCAAGTTCAACGGCAGTTCATTCCTAATTGGAGTGGTTGGTGTATTCCATACTTCTAGCGATTGGATTTCACTCAAAACTCACCAAATGACTCGTCCCACCATATTATGGTGTTGCCCAAGTTTTGGGCTCGATCCGAAATCAATAGGTGTGAGAAATTGGACAATTCAAGTTCAACGGCAGTTCGTTCCTAATTGGAGTGGTTGGTGTATTCCATACTTCTAGCGATTGGATTTCACTCAAAACTCACCACATGACTCCTCCCGCCATATTATGATGTTGCCCAAGTTTTGGGCTTGATCTGAAATCAATAGGTGTGAGAAATTGGACAATTCAAGTTCAACGGCAGTTCGTTCCAAATTGGAGTGGTTGGTGTATTCCATACTTCTAGCGATTGGATTTCACTCAAAACTCACCAAATGACTCCTCCCACCATATCATGATGTTGCCCAAGTTTTGGGCTCGATCCGAAATCAATAGGTGTGAGAAATTGGACAGTTCAAGTTCAACGGCAGTTCGTTCCTAATTGGAGTGGTTGGTGTATTCCATACTTCTAGCAATTGGATTTCACTCAAAACACACTGCATGACTCCTCCCACCATATTATGAAGTTGCCCAGGTTTTGGGCTCGATCCGAACTCAATAGGTGTGAGAAATTGGACAATTTAAGTTCAACGGCAGTTCGTTCCTAATTGGAGTGGTTGGTGTATAACATACTTCTAGCGATTGGATTTCACTCAAAACTCACTATATGACCCCTCCCACCATATTATGATGTTGCCCAAGTTTTGGTCTCGATCCGAAATCAATAGGTGTTTCAAATTGGACAATTCAAGTTCAACGGCAGTTCGTTCCTAATTGGAGTGGTTGGTGTATTCCATACTTCTAGCGATTGGATTTCACTCAAAACTCACCAAATGACTCCTCCCACCATATTACGATGTTGCCCAAGTTTTGGGCTCTATCCGAAATCAATAGGTGTGAGAAATTGGACAATTCCAGTTCAACGGCAGTTCGTTCCAAATTGGAGTGGTTGGTGTATTCCATACTTCTAGCGATTGGATTTCACTCAAAACTCACCAAATGACTCCGCCCACCATATTATGATGTTGCCCAAGTTTTGGGCTCGATCCGAAATCAATAGGTGTGAGAAATTGGACAATTCAAGTTCAACGGCAGTTCGTTCCTAATTGGAGTGGTTGGTGTATTCCATACTTCTAGCGATTGGATTTCACTCAAAACTCACTGCATGACTCCTCCCACCATATTATGATGTTGCCCCAGTTTTGGTCTCGATCCTAAATCAATAGGTGTTCCAAATTAGACAATCCAAGTTCAACGGCAGTTCGTTCCTAATTGGAGTGGTTGGTGTATTCCATACTTCTAGCGATTGGATTTCACTCAAAACTCTTCAAATGACTCCTCCCACCATATTATGATGTTGCCCAAGTTTTGGGCTCGATCCGAAATCAATAGGTGTTCCAAATTGGACAATTCAAGTTCAACGGCAGTTCGTTCCTAATTGGAGTGGTTGGTGTATTCCATACTTCTAGCGATTGGATTTCACTCAAAACTCACCAAATGACTCCTCCCACCATATTATGATGTTGCCCAAGTTTTGGGCTCCATCCGAAATCAATATGTGTTCGAAATTGGACAACTCAAGTTCAACGGCAGTTCGTTCGTAATTGGAGTGGTTGGTGTATTCCATACTTCTAGCGATTGGATTTCACTCAAAATTCACCAAGTGACTCCTCCCACCATATTATGATGTTGCCCAAGTTTGGGGATCGATCCGAAATCAATAGGGGTGAGAAATTGGACAAATCAAGTTCAACGGCAGTTCGTTCCTAATTGGAGTGGTTGGTGTATTCCGTACTTCTAGCGATTGGATTTCACTCAAAACCCACCAAATGACTCCTCCCACCATATTATGATGTTGCCCAAGTTTTGGGCTCGATCCGAACACAATAGGTGTGAGAAATTGGAAAATTTAAGTTCAACGGCAGTTCGTTCCTAATTGGAGTGGTTGGTGTAGTCCATAATTCTAGCGATTGGATTTCACTCAAAGCTCACCAAATGACTCCTCCCCCCATATTATGATGTTGCCCAAGTTCTGGGCTCGATCCGAAATCAATAGGTGTGAGAAATTGGACAATTCATGTTCAACGGCAGTTCTTTCCTATTTGGAGTGGTTGGTGTATTCCATACTTCTAGCGATTGGATTTCACTCAAAACTCACTAAATGACTCCTCCCACATATTATGTTGTTGCCTAAGTTTTGGTCTCGATCCGACGTCAATAGGAGTTCCAAATTGGACAATTCAAGTTCAACGGCAGTTCGTTCCTAATTGGAGTGGTTGGTGTATTCCATACTTCTAGCGATTGTATTTCACTCAAAACTCACCAAATGACTCCTCCCACCATATTATGATGTTGCCCAAGTTTTTGGCTCGATCCGAAATGAATAGGTGTGCGAAATTGGACAATTCAAGTTCAACCGCAGTTCGTTCCTAATTGGAGTCGCTGGTGTATTCCATACTTCTAGCGAATGGATGTCACTCAAAACTCACAAAACGACTCGTCCCACCATATTATGATGTTGCCCAAGTTTTGGTCTCGATCCGAAATCAATAGGTGTTCCAAATTGGACAATTCAAGTTCAACAGCAGTTCGTTCCTAATTGGAGTGGTTGGTGTATTCCATACTTCTAGCGATTGGATTTCACTCAAAACTCACCAAATGACTACTCCCACCATATTATCATGTTGCCCAAGTTTGGGGCTCGATCCGAAATCAATAGGTGTGAGAAATTGGACAGTTCAAGTTCAACGGCAGTTCGTTCCTAATTGGAGTGGTTGGTGTATTCCATACTTCTAGCGATTGGATTTCACTCAAAACTCACCAAATGACTCCTCCCACCATATTATGATGTTGCCCAAGTTTTGGGCTCGATCCGAAATCAATAGGTGTGAGAAATTGGACAATTTAAGTTCAACGGCAGTACGTTCCGAATTGGAGTTGTTGGTGTATTCCATACTTCTAGCGATTGGGTTTCACTCAAAACTCACCAAATGACTCCTCCCACCATATTATGATGTTGCCCAAGTTTTGGGCTCGATCCGAACACAATAGGTGTGAGAAATTGGAAAATTTAAGTTCAACGGCAGTTCGTTCCTACTTGGAGTTGTTGGTGTATTCCATACTTCTAGCGATTGGATTTCACTCAAAACTCTCCAAATGACTCCTCCCACCATATTATGATGTTGCCCAAGTTTTGGGGTCGATCCGAAATCAATAGGTGTGAGAAATTGGACAATTCAAGTTCAACGGCAGTTCGTTCCTAATTGGAGTGGTTGGTGTATTCCATACTTCTAGCGATTGCATTTCACTCAAAACTCACCAAATGACTCCGCCCACCATATTATGTTGTTGACCAAGTTTTGGGCTCGATCTGAAATCAATAGGTGTGAGAAATTGGACAATTCAAGTTCAACGGCAGTTCGTTCCTAATTGGAGTGGACGGTGTATTCCATACTTCTAGCGATTGGATTTCACTCAAAACTCACCAAATGACTCCTCCCACCATATTATGATGTTGGCCAAGTTTTGGGCTCGATCCGAACTCAATAGGTGTGAGAAATTGGACAATTTAAGTTCAATGGCAGTTCGTTCCTAATTGGACTTGTTGGTGTATTCCACACTTCTAGCATTTGGATTTCACTCAAAACTCACAAAATGACTCCTCCCACCATATTATGATGTTGCCCAAGTTTTGGGCTCGATACGAAATCAATAGGTGTGAGAAATTGGACAATTCAAGTTCAATGGCAGTTCGTTCCTAATTGGAGGGGTTGGTGTATTCCATACTTCTAGCGATTGGATTTCACTCAAAACTCACCAAATGACTCCTCCCACCATATTATGATGCTGCCCAAGTTTTGGGCTCGATCTGAAATCAATAGGTGTGAGAAATTGGACAATTCAAGTTCAACGACAGTTCGTTCCTAATTGGGGTGGTTGGTGTATTCCATACTTCTAGCGATTGGATTTCACTCAAAACTCACCAAATGACTCCTCCCGCCATATTATGATGTTGCCCAAGTTTTGGGCTCGATCCGAAATCAATAGGTGTTCCAAATTGGACAATTCAAGTTCAACGGCCGTTCGTTCCCAATTGGTGTGGTTGGTGTATTCCATACTTCTAGCGATTGGATTTCACTCAAAACTCACCAAATGACTCCTCCCACCATATTATGATGTTGCCCAAGTTTGGGGCTCGATCCGAAATCAATAGGTGTGAGAAATTGGACAATTCAAGTTCAACGGCAGTTCGTTCCTAATTGGAGTGGTTGGTGTATTCCACACTTCTAGCGATTGGATTTCACTCAAAACTCACCAAATGACTCCGCCCACCATATTATGTTGTTGACCAAGTTTTGGGCTCGATCTGAAATCAATAGGTGTGAGAAATTGGACAATTCAAGTTCAACGGCAGTTCATTCCTAATTGGAGTGGACGGTGTATTCCATACTTCTAGCGATTGGATTTCACTCAAAACTCACCAAATGACTCCTCCCACCATATTGTGATGTTGGCCAAGTTTTGGGCTCGATTCGAACTCAATAGGTGTGAGAAATTGGACAATTCAAGTTCAACGGCAGTTCGTTCCTAATTGGAGTGGTTGGTGTATTCCATACTTCTAGCGATTGGATTTCACTCAAAACTCACCAAATGACTCCGCCCACCATATTATGTTGTTGACCAAGTTTTGGGCTCGATCTGAAATCAATAGGTGTGAGAAATTGGACAATTCAAGTTCAACGGCAGTTCGTTCCTAATTGGAGTGGACGGTGTATTCCATACTTCTAGCGATTGGATTTCACTCAAAACTCACAAAATGACTCCTCCCACCATATTATGATGTTGCCCAAGTTTTGGGCTCGATACGAAATCAATAGGTGTGAGAAATTGGACAATTCAAGTTCAACGGCAGTTCGTTCCTAATTGGAGGGGTTGGTGTATTCCATACTTCTAGCGATTGGATTTCACTCACTACTCACCAAATGACTCCTCCCACCATATTATGATGCTACCCAAGTTTTGGGCTCGATCTGAAATCAATAGGTGTGAGAAATTGGACAATTCAAGTTCAACGACAGTTCGTTCCTAATTGGGGTGGTTGGTGTATTCCATACTTCTAGCGATTGGATTTCACTCAAAACTCACCAAATGACTCCTCCCACCATATTATGATGCTGCCCAAGTTTTGGGATCGATCTGAAATCAATAGGTGTGAGAAATTGGCCAATTCAAGTTCAACGGCAGTTCGTTCCTAATTGGAGTGGTTGGTGTATTCCATACTTCTAGCGATTGGATTTCACTCAAAACTCTCCAAATGACTCCTCCCACCATATTATGATGTTGCCCAAGTTTTGGGCTCGATCCGAAATCAATAGGTGTGAGAAATTGGAGAATTCAAGTTCAACGGCAGTTCATTCTTAATTGGAGTAGTTGGTGTATCCCCTATTTCTAGCGATTGGATTTCACTCAAAACTCACCAAATGACTCCTCCCACCATATTGTGATGTTGCCCAAGTTTTGGGTTCGATCCGAAATCAATAGGTGTTCCAAATTGGACAATTCAAGTTCAACGGCAGTTCGTTCCTAATTGGAGTGGTTGGTGTATTCCATACTTCTAGCGATTGGATTTCACTCAAAACTCACCAAATGACTCCTCCCACCATATTATGTTGTTTCCCAAGTTTTGGGCTCGATCCGAAATCAATAGTTGTTCCAAATTGGACAATTCAAGTTCAACGGCAGTTCGTTCCTAATTGGAATGGTTGGTGTATTCCATACTTCTAGCGATTGGATTTCACTCAAAACTCACCAAATGACTCCTCCCACCATATTATGATGTTGCCCAAGTTTTGGGCTCGATCCGAAATCAATAGGTGTGAGAAATTGGACAATTCAAGTTCAACGGGAGTTCGTTCCTAAATGGAGTAGTTGGTGTATCCCAAATTTCTAGCGATTGGATTTCACTCAAAACTCACCGAATGACTCCTCCCACCATATTATGATGTTGCCCAAGTTCTGGGGTCGATCCGAAATCAATAGGTGTTCCAAATTGGACAATTCAACTTCAACGGCAGTTTGTTCCTAATTGGAGGGGTTGGTGTATTCCATACTTCTAGCGATTGGATTTCACTCAAAACTCACCAAATGACTCCTCCCACCATATTATGATGCTGCCCAAGTTTTGGGCTCGATCTGAAATCAATAGGTGTGAGAAATTGGACAATTCAAGTTCAACGACAGTTCGTTCCTAATTGGGGTGGTTGGTGTATTCCATACTTCTAGCGATTGGATTTCACTCAAAACTCACCAAATGACTCCTCCCGCCATATTATGATGTTGCCCAAGTTTTGGGCTCGATCCGAAATCAATAGGTGTTCCAAATTGGACAATTCAAGTTCAACGGCAGTTCGTTCCTAATTGGAGTGGTTGGTGTATTCCATACTTCAAGCGATTGGATTTCACTCAAAACTCACCAAATGACTCCTCCCGCCATATTATGATGTTGCCCAAGTTTTGGGCTCGATCCGAAATCAATAGGTGTTCCAAATTGGACATTTCAAGTTCAACGGCAGTTCGTTCCCAATTAGTGTGGTTGGTGTATTCCATACTTCTAGCTATTGGATTTCACTCAAAACTCACCAAATGACTCCTCCCACCATATTATGATGTTGCCCAAGTTTTGGTCTCGATCCGAAATCAATAGGTGTTCCAAATTGGACAATTCAAGTTCAACGGCAGTTCGTTCCTAATTGGAGTGGTTGGTGTATTCCATACTTCTAGCGATTGAATTTCAATCTAAACTCACCAAATGACTCCTCCCACCATATTATGATGTTGCCCAAGTTTTGGGCTCGATCCGAAATCAATAGGTATTCCAAATTGGACAATTCAAGTTCAACGGCAGTTCGTTCCTAATTGGAGTGGTTGGTGTATTCCATACTTCTAGCGATTGGATTTCACTCAAAACTCACCAAATGACTCCTCCCACCATATTATGATGTTGCCCAAGTTTTGGGCTCGATCCGAAATCAATAGGTGTGAGAAATTGGACAATTCAAGTTCAACGGCAGTTCGTTCCTAGTTGGAGTAATTGGTGTATCCCATACTTCTAGCGATTGGATTTCACTCAAAACTCACAAAATGACTCCTCCCATCATATCATGATGTTGCACAAGTTTGGGGTTCCATACGAAATCAATAGGTGTAAGAAATTGGACAATTCAGGTTCAACGGCAGTTCGTTCCTAATTGGAGTGGTTGGTGTATTCCATACTTCTAGCGATTGGATTTCACTCAAAACTCACCAAATAACTCCTACCACCATATTATGATGTTGGCCGAGTTTTGGTGTCGATCTGAATTCAATAGGTGTTCCAAATTGGACAATTCAAGTTCAACGGCAGTTCGTTCGTAGTTGGAGTGGTTGGTGAATTCCATACTTCTAGAGATTGGATTTCACTCCAAACTCACCAAATGACTCCTCCCACCATATTATGATGTTGCCCAAGTTTTGGGCTCGATCCGAAATCAATAGGTGTGAGAAATTGGAGAATTCAACTTCAACGGCAGTTCGTTCCTAGTTGGAGTAATTGGTGTATCCCATACTTCTAGCGATTGGATTTCACTCAAAACTCACAAAATGACTCCTCCCATCATATCATGATGTTGCACAAGTTTGGGGTTCCATACGAAATCAATAGGTGTAAGAAATTGGACAATTCAGGTTCAACGGCAGTTCGTTCCTAATTGGAGTGGTTGGTGTATTCCATACTTCTAGCGATTGGATTTCACTCAAAACTCACCGAATGACTCCTCCCACCATATTATGATGTTGCCCAAGTTTTGGGCTCGATCCGAAATCAATAGGTGTTCCAAATTGGACAATTCAAGTTCAACGGCAGTTCGTTCCTAATTGGAGTGGTTGGTGTATTCCATACTTCTAGCGATTGGATTTCACTCAAAACTCACCAAATGACTCCTCCCACCATATTATGATGTTGCCCAAGTTAGGGTCTCGATCCGAAATCAATAGGTGTGAGAAATTGGACAATTCAAGTTCAACGGCAGTTCGTTCCTAATTGGAGTGGTTGGTGTATTCCATACTTCTAGCGATTGGATTTCACTCAAAACTCACTAAATGACTCCTCCCACCACATTATGATGTTGCCCAAGTTTTGGTCTCGATCCGAAATCAATAGGTGTTTCAAATTGGACAATTCAAGTTCAACGGCAGTTCGTTCCTAATTGGAGTGGTTGGTGTATTCCATACTTTTAGCGATTAGATTTCACTCAAAACACACCAAATGACTCCTCCCACCATATTATGATGTTGCCCATGTTTTGGGCGCGATCCGAAATCAATAGGTGTTCCCAATTGGACAATTCAAGTTCAACGGCAGTTCGTTCCTAATTGGAGTGGTTGGTGTATTCCATACTTCTAGGTATTGGATTTCACTCAAAACTCACCAAAGGACTCCTCCCACCATATTACGGTGTTGCTCAAGTTTGGGGCTCGATCCGAAATCAATAGGTGTGAGAAATTGGACAATTCAAGTTCAACGGCAGTTCGTTCCAAATTGGAGTGGTTGGTGTATTCCATACTTTTACCGACTGGATTTCACTCAAAACTCACCAAATGACTCCTCCCACCATATTATGTTGTTGCCCTAGTTTTGGGCTCGATCCGAAATCAATTGGTGTTCCAAATTGGACAATTCAAGTTCAACGGCAGTTCGTTCCTAATTGGAGGGGTTGGTGTATTCCATACTTCTAGCTGTTGGATTTCACCCAAAACTCACCAAATGACTCCTCCCCCCATATTATGATGTTGCCCAAGTTTGGGGCTCGATCCGAAATCAATAGGTGTGAGAAATTGGACAATTCAAGTTCAACGGCAGTACGTTCCTAATTGGAGTGGTTGGTGTATTCCATACTTCTACCGACTGGATTTCTTTCAAAAATCACCAAATGACTCCTCCCGCCATATTATGATGTTGCCCAAGTTTTGGTCTCGATCCGAAATTAATAGGTGTGAGAAATTGGACAATTCAAGTTCAACGGCAGTTCGTTCCTAATTGGAGTGGTTGGTGTATTCCTTACTTCTAGCGATTGGATTTCACTCAAAACTCACCAAATGACTCCACAAACCATGTCATGATGTTGCCCAAGTTTTGGGCTAGATCCGAAGTCAATAAGTGTTCCAAATTGGAGAATTCAAGTTCAACGGCAGTTAGTTCATAATTGGAGTGGTTGGTGTATTCCGTACTTCTAGCGATTGTATTTCACTCAAAACTCAGCAAATGACTCCTCCCACCATATTATGATGTTGCCCAAGTTTTGGGCCCAATCCGAAATCAATAGGTGTTCCAAATTGGACAATTCAAGTTCAACGGCAGTTCATTCCTAATTGGAGTAGTTGGTGTATTCCATACTTCTAGCTATTGGATTTCACTCAAAACTCACCAAATGACTCCTCCCAAAATATTACGATGTTGCCCAAGTTTGGGGCTCGATCCGAAATCAATAGGTGTGAGAAATTGGACAATTCAAGTTCAACGGCAGTTCGTTCCTAATTGGAGTCGTTGGTGTATTCCATACTTCTAGCGATTGGATTTTACTCAAAACTCACCAAATGACTTCTCCCACCATATTATGATGTTGCACAAGTTTGTGGTTCGATCCGAAATCAACAGGTGTGAGAAATTGGACAATACAAGTTCAACGGCAGTTCGTTCCTAATGGGAGTGGTTGGTGTATTCCATACTTCTAGCGATTGGATTTCACTCAAAACTCACCAAATGACTCCTCCCACCGTATTATGATGTTGCACAACTTTTGGGCTCGATCCGAAATCAATAGGTGTTCCAAATTGGACAATTCAATTTCAACGGCAATTCGTTCCTAATTGCAGTGGTTGGTGTATTCCATACTTCTAGTGATTGGATTTCACACAAAACTCACCAATGACTCCTCCCACCATATTATGATGTTGCCCAGGTTTTGGGCTCGATCCGAAATCAATAGGTGTTCCAAATTGGACAATTCAAGTTCAACGGCAGTTCGTTCCAAATTGGAGTGGTTGGTGTATTCCATACTTCTAGCGATTGGATTTCACTCAAAACTCACCAAATGACTCCTCCCACCATATTACGATGTTGCCCAAGTTTGGGGCTCGATCAGAAATCAATAGGTGTGAGAAATTGGACAATTCAAGTTCAACGGCAGTTCGTTCCCAATTGGAGTTGTTGGTGTATTCCATACTTCTAGCGATTGGATTTCACACAAAACTCACCAAATGACTCCTCCCACCATATTACGATGTTGCCCAAGTTTTGGGCTCGATCTGAAATCAATAGTTGTGAAAATTTGGACAATTCAAGTTCAATGACAATTCGTTCCTAATGGGAGTGGTTGGTGTATTCCATACGTCTAGCAATTGGATTTCACTCAAAACTCAACAAATGACTCCTCCCACCTTATTATGATGTTGCCCAAGTTTTGGGCTCGGTCCGAAATCAATTGGTGTGAGAAATTGGACAATTCAAGTTCAACGGCAGTTCGTTCCTAATTGGTGTGGTTGGTGAATTCCATACCTCTAGCGATTGGATTTCACTCAAAACTCACCAAATGACTCCTCCCACCATATTATGATGTTGCCCAAGTTTTGGGCTCGATCCGAAATCAATAGGTGTGAGAAATTGGACAATTCGAGTTCAACGGCAATTCGTTCCTAATTGGAGCGGTTGGTGTATTCCATACTTCTAGCGATTGGATTTCACTCAAAACTCACCAAATGACTCCTCCCACCATATTATGACGTTGCCCAAATTTTGGGCTCGATCCGATATCAATACGTGTTCCAAATTGGACAATTCAAGTTCAACGGCAGTTTGTTTAGACTTGGAGTGGTTGGTGTATTCCATACCTCTAGCGATTGGATTTCACTCAAAACTCACCAAATGACACCTCCCACCATTTTATGATGTTGCCCATGTTTTGGGCTCGATCAGAAATCAATAGGTGTGAGAAATTGGACAATTCAAGTTCAACGGCAGTTCGTTCCTAATTGGAGTGGTTGGTGTATTCCATACTTCTAGCGATTGGATTTCACTCAAAGCTCACCAAATGACTCCTGCCACCATATGATGATGTTGCCCAAGTTTGGGGCTCGATCCGAAACCAATAGGTGTGAGAAATTGCACAATTCAAGTTCAACGGCAGTTCGTTCCTAATGGGAGTGGTTGGTGTATTCCATACCTCTAGCGATTGGATTTCCCTCAAAACTCACCAAATGAGTCCTCCCACCATATTATGATGTTGCCCAAGTTTGGGCTCGATCCGAAATCAATAGGTGTGAGAAATTGGACAATTCAAGTTCAACGTCAGTTCGTTCCTAAGTGGAGTGGTTGGTGTATTCCATACTTCTAGCGATTGGATTTCACTCAAAACTCACCAAATGCCTCCTCCCACCATATTATGATGTTGCACAAGTTTGGGGTTCGATCCGAAATCAATAGGTGTGAGAAATTGCACAATTCAAGTTCAACGGCAGTTCGTTCCTAATGGGAGTGGTTAGTGTATTCCATACTTCTAGCGATTGGATTTCACTCAAAACTTACCAAATGACTCCTCCCACCATATTATGATGTTGCCCAAGTTTTGGGCTCGATCCGAAATCAATAGGTGTTCCAAATTGGACAATTCAAGTTCAACGGCAGTTCGTTCCTAATTGGAGTGGTTGGTGTATTCCATACTTCTAGCGATTGGATTTCACTCGAAACTCACCAAAAGACTCCTGCCACCATATTATGATGTTGCACAAGTTTGGGGTTCCATCCGAAATCAATAGGTGTTCCAAATTGGACAATTCAAGTTCAACGGCAGTTCGTTCCTAATTGGAGTGGTTGGTGTATTCCATACTTCTAGCGTTTGGATTTCACTCAAAACTCACCAAATGACTCCTCCCACCATATTATGATGTTGCCCAAGTTTTGGGCTCTATCCGAAAACAATAGGTGTTCGAAATTGGACAATTCAAGTTCAACGGCAGTTCGTTCCTACTTGGAGTGGTTGGTGTATTCCATACTTCTAGTGATTGGATTTCACTCAAAACTCACCAAATGAGTCCTCCCACCACATTATGATGTTGCCCAAGTTTTGGGCTCGATCCGAAATCAATAGGTGTTCGAAATTGGACAATTCAAGTTCAACGGCAGTTCGTTCCTACTTGGAGTGGTTGGTGTATTCCATACTTCTAGTGATTGGATTTCACTCAAAACTCACCAAATGACACCTCCCACCATATTACGATGTTGCCCAAGTTTGGGGCTCGATCAGAAACCAATAGGTGTGAGAAATTGGACAATTCAAGTTCAACGGCAGTTCGTTCCTAATTGGAGTGGTTGGTGTATTCCATACTTGTAGCGATTGGATTTCACTCAAAACTCACCGAATGACTCCTCCCACCACATTATGATGTTGCCCAAGTTTTGGGCTCGATCCGAAATCAATAGGTGTGAGAAATTGAACAATTCAAGTTCTACGGCAGTTCGTTCCTAATTGGAGTGGTTGGTGTATTCCATACTTCTAGAAATTGGATTTCACTCAAAACTCAATAAATGACTCCTCCCACCATATTATGATGTTGCACAAGTGTGGGGTTCCATCCGAAATCAATAGGTGTGAGAAATTGGACAATTCAAGTTCAACGGCAGTTCGTTCCTAATTGGAGTGGTTGGTGTATTCCATACTTCTAGCGATTGGATTTCACTCAAAACTCACCAAATGACTCCTTCCACCATATTATGATGTTGCCCAAGTTTTGGGCTTGATCCGAACTCAATAGGTGTGAGAAGTTGGACAATTTAAGTTCAACGGCAGTTCGTTCCTAATAGGAGGGGTTGGTGTATTCCATACTTCAAGCGATTGGATTTCACTCAAAACTCACCAAATGACTCCTCCCCCCATATTATGATGTTGCACAAGTTTGGGGTTCGATCCGAAATCAATAGGTGTGAGAAATTGGACAATTCAAGTTCAACGGCAGTTCGTTCCTAATTGGAGTGGTTGGTGTATTCCATACTTCTAGCGATTGGATTTCGCTCAAAACTCACCAAATGACTCCTCCCACCATATTATGATGTTGCCCAAGTTTGGGGCTCGATCCGAAATCAATAGGTGTGAGAAATTGTACAATTCAAGTTCAACGACAGTTCGTTCCTAATTGGAGTGGTTGGTGTATTCCATACTTCTAGCGATTGGATTTCACTCAAAACTCACCAAATGACTCCTCCCACCATATTATGATGTTGCCCAAGTTTTGGGCTCGATCCGATATCAATAGGTGTGAGAAATTGGACAATTCAAGTTCAACGGAAGTTCGTTCCTAATTGGAGTGGTTGGTGTATTCCATACTTCTAGCGATTGGATTTCACTCAAAACTCACCAAAAGACTCCTGCCACCATATTATGATGTTGCACAAGTTTGGGGTTCCATCCGAAATCAATAGGTGTTCCAAATTGGACAATTCAAGTTCAACGGCAGTTCGTTCCTAATTGGCGTGGTTGGTGTATTTCATACTTGTAGCGATTGGATTTCACTCAAAACTCACCAAATGAGTCCTCCCACCATATTATGATGTTGCCCAAGTTTGGGCTCGATCCGAAATCAATAGGTGTGAGAAATTGGACAATTCAAGTTCAACGTCAGTTCGTTCCTAAGTGGAGTGGTTGGTGTATTCCATACTTCTAGCGATTGGATTTCACTCAAAACTCACCAAATGCCTCCTCCCACCATATTATGATGTTGCACAAGTTTGGGGTTCGATCCGAAATCAATAGGTGTGAGAAATTGCACAATTCAAGTTCAACGGCAGTTCGTTCCTAATAGGAGTGGTTAGTGTATTCCATACTTCTAGCGATTGGATTTCACTCAAAACTTACCAAATGACTCCTCCCACCATATTATGATGTTGCCCAAGTTTTGGGCTCGATCCGAAATCAATAGGTGTTCCAAATTGGACAATTCAAGTTCAACGGCAGTTCGTTCCTAATTGGAGTGGTTGGTGTATTCCATACTTCTAGCGATTGGATTTCACTCGAAACTCACCAAAAGACTCCTGCCACCATATTATGATGTTGCACAAGTTTGGGGTTCCATCCGAAATCAATAGGTGTTCCAAATTGGACAATTCAAGTTCAACGGCAGTTCGTTCCTAATTGGAGTGGTTGGTGTATTCCATACTTCTAGCGATTGGATTTCACTCAAAACTCACCAAATGACTCCTCCCACCATATTATGATGTTGCCCAAGTTTTTTGGGCTCGATCCGAAATCAATTGGTGTGAGAAATTGGACAATTCAAGTTCAACGGCAGTTCGTTCCTAATTGGAGTGGTTGGTGTATTCCATACTTGTAGCGATTGGATTTCACTCAAAACTCACCAAATGACTCCTCCCACCACATTATGATGTTGCCCAAGTTTTGGGCTCGATCCGAAATCAATAGGTGTGAGAAATTGAACAATTCAAGTTCTACGGCAGTTCGTTCCTAATTGGAGTGGTTGGTGTATTCCATACTTCTAGAAATTGGATTTCACTCAAAACTCAATAAATGACTCCTCCCACCATATTATGATGTTGCACAAGTGTGGGGTTCCATCCGAAATCAATAGGTGTGAGAAATTGGACAATTCAAGTTCAACGGCAGTTCGTTCCTAATTGGAGTGGTTGGTGTATTCCATACTTCTAGCGATTGGATTTCACTCAAAACTCACCAAATGACTCCTTCCACCATATTATGATGTTGCCCAAGTTTTGGGCTTGATCCGAACTCAATAGGTGTGAGAAGTTGGACAATTTATGTTCAACGGCAGTTCGTTCCTAATAGGAGGGGTTGGTGTATTCCATACTTCAAGCGATTGGATTTCACTCAAAACTCACCAAATGACTCCTCCCCCCATATTATGATGTTGCACAAGTTTGGGGTTCGATCCGAAATCAATAGGTGTGAGAAATTGGACAATTCAAGTTCAACGGCAGTTCGTTCCTAATTGGAGTGGTTGGTGTATTCCATACTTCTAGCGATTGGATTTCACTCAAAACTCACCAAATGACTCCTCCCACCATATTATGATGTTGCCCAAGTTTGGGGCTCGATCCGAAATCAATAGGTGTGAGAAATTGTACAATTCAAGTTCAACGACAGTTCGTTCCTAATTGGAGTGGTTGGTGTATTCCATACTTCTAGCGATTGGATTTCACTCAAACCTCACCAAATGACTCCTCCCACCATATTATGATGTTGCCCAAGTTTGGGGTTCCATCCGAACTCAATAGGTGTGAGAAATTGGACAATTTAACTTCACCGGCAGTTCGTTCCTAATTGGTGTGGTTGGTGTATTCCATACTTCTAGATCTTGGATTTCACTCAAAACTCACCAAATGACTCCTCCCACCATATTATGATGTTGCACAAGTGTGGGGTTCCATCCGAAATCAATAGGTGTGAGAAATTGAACAATTCAAGTTCAACGGCAGTTCGTTCCTAATTGGAGTGGTTGGTGTATTCCATACTTCTAGCGATTGGATTTCACTCAAAACTCACCAAATGACTCCTCCCACCATATTATGATGTTGCCCAAGTTTGGGGCTCGATCCGAAATCAATAGGTGTGAGAAATTGTACAATTCAAGTTCAACGACAGTTCGTTCCTAATTGGAGTGGTTGGTGTATTCCATACTTCTAGCGATTGGATTTCACTCAAACCTCACCAAACGACTCCTCCCACCATATTATGATGTTGCACAAGTTTGGGGTTCCATCCGAACTCAATAGGTGTGAGAAATTGGACAATTTAACTTCACCGGCAGTTCGTTCCTAATTGGTGTGGTTGGTGTATTCCATACTTCTAGATCTTGGATTTCACTCAAAACTCACCAAATGACTCCTCCCACCATATTATGATGTTGCACAAGTGTGGGGTTCCATCCGAAATCAATAGGTGTGAGAAATTGAACAATTCAAGTTCAACGGCAGTTCGTTCCTAATTGGAGTGGTTGGTGTATTCCATACTTCTAGCGATTGGATTTCACTCAAAACTCACCAAATGACTCCTCCCACCATATTATGATGTTGCCCAAGATTTGGGGTCGATCCGACCTCAATAGGTGTGAGAAATTGGACAATTTAAGTTCAACGGCAGTTCGTTCCTAATTGGAGTGGTTGGTGTATTCCATATTTCTGGCGATCGGATTTCACTCAAAACTCACAAAATGACTCCTCCCAACATATTATGATGTTGCCCAAGTTTTGGTCTCGATTCGAAATCAATAGGTGTTCCAAATTGGACAATTCAAGTTCAACGGCAGTTCGTTTCTAATTCGAGTGGTTGGTGTATTCCATACTTCTAGCGATTGGATTTCACTCAAAACCAACCAAATGACTCCTCCCACCATATTATGATGTTGCCCAAGTTTTGGGCTCGATCCGAAATCAACAGGTGTGAGAAATTTTACAATTCAAGTTCAACGGTAGTTCGTTCCTAATTGGAGTGGTTGGTGTATTCCATACTTCTAGCGATTTGATTTCACTGAAAACTCACCGAATGACTCCTCCCAAGATATTATGATGTTGCCCAAGTTTTGGGCTCGATCCGAAATCAATAGGTGTGAGAAATTGGACAATTTAAGTTCAACGGCAGTTCGTTCCTAATTGAAGTGGTTGCTGTATTCCATACTTCTAGCGATTGAATTTCACTCAAAACTCACCAAATGACTCCGCCCACCATTTTATGATGTTGCACAAGTTTGGGGTTCCATCCGAAATCAATAGGTGTGAGCAATTTGGCAATTCAAGTTCAACGGCAGTTCGTTCCTAATTGGAGTGGTTGGTGTATTCCATACTTCTAGCGATTGGATTTCACTCAAAACTCACCAAACGACTCCTCCCAACATATTATGATGTTGCCCAAGTTTTGGGCTCGATCCGAAATCAATAGGTGTGAAAAATTGAGCAATTTAAGTTCAACAGTAGTTCGTTCCTTATTGGAGTGGTTGGTGTATTCCATGTTTCTAGCGATTGTATTTCACTCAAAACTCAGCAAATGACTCCTTCCACCATATTATGATGTTGCCCAAGTTTTGGGCTCGATCCGAAATCAATAGGTGTTCCAAATTGGACAATTCAAGTTCAACGGCAGTTCGTTCCTAATTGGAGTGGTTGGTGTATTCCATACTTCTAGCGATTGGATTTCACTCAAAACTCACCGAATGACTCCTCCCACCATATTATGGTGTTGCCCAAGTTTTGGGCTCGATCCGAAATCAATAGGTGTGAGAAATTGGACAATTCAAGTTCAACGGCAGTTCGTTCCTAATTGGAGTGGTTGGTATATTCCATACTTCTAGCGATTGGATTTCACTGAAAACTGTACAAAAGACTCCTCCCACCATATTATGATGTTGCCCAAGTTTTGTGCTCAATCCGAACTCAATAGGTGTGAGAAATTGGACAATTTATGTTCAACGGCAGTTCGTTCCTAATTGAAGTGGTTGGTGTATTCCATACTTCTAGCGATTGGATTTCACTCAAAACTCACCAACTGACTCCGCCCACCATTTTATGATGTTGCCCAAGTTTTGGGCTCGATCCGAAATCAACAGGTGTGAGAAATTTTACAATTCAAGTTCAACGGTAGTTCGTTCCTAATTGGAGTGGTTGGTGTATTCCATACTTCTAGCGATTTGATTTCACTGAAAACTCACCGAATGACTCTTCCCAAGATATTATGATGTTGCCCAAGTTTTGGGCTCGATCCGAAATCAATAGGTGTGAGAAATTGAACAATTTAAGTTCAACGGCAGTTCGTTCCTAATTGAAGTGGTTGGTGTATTCCGTACTTCTAGCGATTGGATTTCACTCAAAACTCACCAAATGACTCCGCCCACCATTTTATGATGTTGCACAAGTTTGGGGTTCCATCCGAAATCAATAGGTGTGAGCAATTTGGCAATTCAAGTTCAACGGCAGTTCGTTCCTAATTGGAGTGGTTGGTGTATTCCATACTTCTAGCAATTGGATTTCACTCAAAACTCTCCAAATGACTCCTCCCAACATATTATGATGTTGCCCAAGTTTTGGGCTCGATCCGAAATCAATAGGTGTGAAAAATTGAGCAATTTAAGTTCAACAGTAGTTCGTTCCTTATTGGAGTGGTTGGTGTATTCCATGTTTCTAGCGATTGTATTTCACTCAAAACTCAGCAAATGAGTCCTTCCACCATATTATGATGTTGCCCAAGTTTTGGGCTCGATCCGAAATCAATAGGTGTTCCAAATTGGACAATTCAAGTTCAATGGCAGTTCGTTCCTAATTGGAGTGGTTGGTGTATTCCAGACTTCTAGCGATTGGATTTCACTCAAAACTCACCGAATGACTCCTCCCACCATATTATGGTGTTGCCCAAGTTTTGGGCTCGATCCGAAATCAATAGGTGTGAGAAATTGGACAATTCAAGTTCAACGGCAGTTCGTTCCTAATTGGAGTGGTTGGTGTATTCCATATTTCTAGCGATTGGATTTCACTGAAAACTGTACAAAAGACTCCTCCCACCATATTATGATGTTGCCCAAGTTTTGTGCTCAATCCGAACTCAATAGGTGTGAGAAATTGGACAATTTAAGTTCAACGGCAGTTCGTTCCTAATTGAAGTGGTTGGTGTATTCCATACTTCTAGCGATTGGATTTCACTCAAAACTCACCAAATGACTCCGCCCACCATTTTATGATGTTGCACAAGTTTGGGGTTCCATCCGAAATCAATAGGTGTGAGCAATTTGGCAATTCAAGTTCAACGACAGTTCGTTCCTAATTGGAGTGGTTGGTGTATTCCATACTTCTAGCGATTGGATTTCACTCAAAACTCACCAAATGACTCCTCCCAGCACATTATGTTGTTGCCCAAGTTTTGGGCTCGATCCGAAATCAATAGGTGTTCCAAATTGGACAATTCAAGTTCAACGGCAGTAAGTTCCTAATTGGAGTGTTTGGTGTATTCCATACTTCTAGCGATTGGATTTCACTCAAAACTCACCGAATGACTCCTCCCACCATATTATGATGTTGCCCAAGTTTTGGGCTCGATTCGAAATCAATAGGTGTGAGAAATTGGACAATTCAAGTTCAACGGCAGTTCATTCCTAATTCGAGTGGTTGGTGTATTCCATACTTCTAGCGATTGGATTTCACTGAAAACTCACCAAATGACTCCTCCCAACATATTATGATGTTGCCCAAGTTTTGGGCTCGATCCGAAATCAATAGGTGTGAGAAATTGAGCAATTCAAGTTCAACGGCAGTTCGTTCCTAATTGGAGTGGTTGGTGTATTCCATTCTTCTAGCGATTGGATTTCACTCAAAACTCACCAAATGACTACTCCAACAATATTATGATGTTGCACAAGTTTGGGGCTCGATCCGAAATCAATAGGTGTGAGAAATTGGACAATTCAAGTTCAACGGCAGTTCGTTCCTAATTGGTGTGGTTGGTGTATTCCATACTTCTAGTGATTGGATTTCACTCAAAACTCACCAAATGACTCCTCCCACCATATTACGATGTTGCCCAAGTTTGGGGCTCGATCCGAAATCAATAGGTGTGAGAAATTGGACAATTCAAGTTCAACGGCAGTTCGTTCCTAATTGGAGTGGTTGGTGTATTCCATATTTCTAGCGATTGGATTTCACTGAAAACTGTACAAAAGACTCCTCCCACCATATTACGATGTTGCCCAAGTTTGGGGCTCGATCCGAAATCAATAGGTGTGAGAAATTGGACAATTCAAGTTCAACGGCAGTTCGTTCCTAATTGTTGTGGTTGGTGTATTCCATACTTCTAGCGATTGAATTTCACTCAAAACTCACCAAATGACTCCTCCCACGATATTATGATGTTGCCCAGGTTTTGGGCTCGATTCGAAATCAATAGGTGTGAGAAATTGGACAATTCAAGTTCAATGGCAGTTCGTTCCTAGTTGGAGTGGTTGGTGTATTCCATACTTCTAGCGATTGGATTTCACTCAAAACTCACCAAATGACTACTCCAACAATATTATGATGTTGCCCAAGTTTTGGGCTCGATCCGAACTCACTAGGAGTGAGAAATTGGACAATTCAAGTTCAACGGCAGTTTGTTCCTAATTGGAGTGGTTGGTGTATTCCATACTTCTAGCGATTGGATTTCACTGAAAACTGTCCAAATGACTCCTCCCACCATATTATGATGTTGCCCAAGTTTTGGGCTCGATACCAAGTCAATAGGTGTGAGAAATTGGACAATTCAAGTTCAACGGCAGTTCGTTCCTAATTGGAGTGGTTGGTGTATTCCATACTTCTAGCGATTGGATTTCACTGAAAACTTTCGAAGTGACTCCACCCAACATATTATGATGTTGCCCAAGTTTTGGGCTCGATCCGAAATCAATAGGTGTGAGAAATTGGACAATTTAAGTTCAACGGCAGTTCGTTCCTAATTGAAGTGGTTGCTGTATTCCATACTTCTAGCGATTGAATTTCACTCAAAACTCACCAAATGACTCCGCCCACCATTTTATGATGTTGCACAAGTTTGGGGTTCCATCCGAAATCAATAGGTGTGAGCAATTTGGCAATTCAAGTTCAACGGCAGTTCGTTCCTAATTGGAGTGGTTGGTGTATTCCATACTTCTAGCGATTGGATTTCACTCAAAACTCACCAAACGACTCCTCCCAACATATTATGATGTTGCCCAAGTTTTGGGCTCGATCCGAAATCAATAGGTGTGAAAAATTGAGCAATTTAAGTTCAACAGTAGTTCGTTCCTTATTGGAGTGGTTGGTGTATTCCATGTTTCTAGCGATTGTATTTCACTCAAAACTCAGCAAATGACTCCTTCCACCATATTATGATGTTGCCCAAGTTTTGGGCTCGATCCGAAATCAATAGGTGTTCCAAATTGGACAATTCAAGTTCAACGGCAGTTCGTTCCTAATTGGAGTGGTTGGTGTATTCCATACTTCTAGCGATTGGATTTCACTCAAAACTCACCGAATGACTCCTCCCACCATATTATGGTGTTGCCCAAGTTTTGGGCTCGATCCGAAATCAATAGGTGTGAGAAATTGGACAATTCAAGTTCAACGGCAGTTCGTTCCTAATTGGAGTGGTTGGTATATTCCATACTTCTAGCGATTGGATTTCACTGAAAACTGTACAAAAGACTCCTCCCACCATATTATGATGTTGCCCAAGTTTTGTGCTCAATCCGAACTCAATAGGTGTGAGAAATTGGACAATTTATGTTCAACGGCAGTTCGTTCCTAATTGAAGTGGTTGGTGTATTCCATACTTCTAGCGATTGGATTTCACTCAAAACTCACCAACTGACTCCGCCCACCATTTTATGATGTTGCCCAAGTTTTGGGCTCGATCCGAAATCAACAGGTGTGAGAAATTTTACAATTCAAGTTCAACGGTAGTTCGTTCCTAATTGGAGTGGTTGGTGTATTCCATACTTCTAGCGATTTGATTTCACTGAAAACTCACCGAATGACTCTTCCCAAGATATTATGATGTTGCCCAAGTTTTGGGCTCGATCCGAAATCAATAGGTGTGAGAAATTGAACAATTTAAGTTCAACGGCAGTTCGTTCCTAATTGAAGTGGTTGGTGTATTCCGTACTTCTAGCGATTGGATTTCACTCAAAACTCACCAAATGACTCCGCCCACCATTTTATGATGTTGCACAAGTTTGGGGTTCCATCCGAAATCAATAGGTGTGAGCAATTTGGCAATTCAAGTTCAACGGCAGTTCGTTCCTAATTGGAGTGGTTGGTGTATTCCATACTTCTAGCAATTGGATTTCACTCAAAACTCTCCAAATGACTCCTCCCAACATATTATGATGTTGCCCAAGTTTTGGGCTCGATCCGAAATCAATAGGTGTGAAAAATTGAGCAATTTAAGTTCAACAGTAGTTCGTTCCTTATTGGAGTGGTTGGTGTATTCCATGTTTCTAGCGATTGTATTTCACTCAAAACTCAGCAAATGAGTCCTTCCACCATATTATGATGTTGCCCAAGTTTTGGGCTCGATCCGAAATCAATAGGTGTTCCAAATTGGACAATTCAAGTTCAATGGCAGTTCGTTCCTAATTGGAGTGGTTGGTGTATTCCAGACTTCTAGCGATTGGATTTCACTCAAAACTCACCGAATGACTCCTCCCACCATATTATGGTGTTGCCCAAGTTTTGGGCTCGATCCGAAATCAATAGGTGTGAGAAATTGGACAATTCAAGTTCAACGGCAGTTCGTTCCTAATTGGAGTGGTTGGTGTATTCCATATTTCTAGCGATTGGATTTCACTGAAAACTGTACAAAAGACTCCTCCCACCATATTATGATGTTGCCCAAGTTTTGTGCTCAATCCGAACTCAATAGGTGTGAGAAATTGGACAATTTAAGTTCAACGGCAGTTCGTTCCTAATTGAAGTGGTTGGTGTATTCCATACTTCTAGCGATTGGATTTCACTCAAAACTCACCAAATGACTCCGCCCACCATTTTATGATGTTGCACAAGTTTGGGGTTCCATCCGAAATCAATAGGTGTGAGCAATTTGGCAATTCAAGTTCAACGACAGTTCGTTCCTAATTGGAGTGGTTGGTGTATTCCATACTTCTAGCGATTGGATTTCACTCAAAACTCACCAAATGACTCCTCCCAGCACATTATGTTGTTGCCCAAGTTTTGGGCTCGATCCGAAATCAATAGGTGTTCCAAATTGGACAATTCAAGTTCAACGGCAGTAAGTTCCTAATTGGAGTGTTTGGTGTATTCCATACTTCTAGCGATTGGATTTCACTCAAAACTCACCGAATGACTCCTCCCACCATATTATGATGTTGCCCAAGTTTTGGGCTCGATTCGAAATCAATAGGTGTGAGAAATTGGACAATTCAAGTTCAACGGCAGTTCATTCCTAATTCGAGTGGTTGGTGTATTCCATACTTCTAGCGATTGGATTTCACTGAAAACTCACCAAATGACTCCTCCCAACATATTATGATGTTGCCCAAGTTTTGGGCTCGATCCGAAATCAATAGGTGTGAGAAATTGAGCAATTCAAGTTCAACGGCAGTTCGTTCCTAATTGGAGTGGTTGGTGTATTCCATTCTTCTAGCGATTGGATTTCACTCAAAACTCACCAAATGACTACTCCAACAATATTATGATGTTGCACAAGTTTGGGGCTCGATCCGAAATCAATAGGTGTGAGAAATTGGACAATTCAAGTTCAACGGCAGTTCGTTCCTAATTGGTGTGGTTGGTGTATTCCATACTTCTAGTGATTGGATTTCACTCAAAACTCACCAAATGACTCCTCCCACCATATTACGATGTTGCCCAAGTTTGGGGCTCGATCCGAAATCAATAGGTGTGAGAAATTGGACAATTCAAGTTCAACGGCAGTTCGTTCCTAATTGGAGTGGTTGGTGTATTCCATATTTCTAGCGATTGGATTTCACTGAAAACTGTACAAAAGACTCCTCCCACCATATTACGATGTTGCCCAAGTTTGGGGCTCGATCCGAAATCAATAGGTGTGAGAAATTGGACAATTCAAGTTCAACGGCAGTTCGTTCCTAATTGTTGTGGTTGGTGTATTCCATACTTCTAGCGATTGAATTTCACTCAAAACTCACCAAATGACTCCTCCCACGATATTATGATGTTGCCCAGGTTTTGGGCTCGATTCGAAATCAATAGGTGTGAGAAATTGGACAATTCAAGTTCAATGGCAGTTCGTTCCTAGTTGGAGTGGTTGGTGTATTCCATACTTCTAGCGATTGGATTTCACTCAAAACTCACCAAATGACTACTCCAACAATATTATGATGTTGCCCAAGTTTTGGGCTCGATCCGAACTCACTAGGAGTGAGAAATTGGACAATTCAAGTTCAACGGCAGTTTGTTCCTAATTGGAGTGGTTGGTGTATTCCATACTTCTAGCGATTGGATTTCACTGAAAACTGTCCAAATGACTCCTCCCACCATATTATGATGTTGCCCAAGTTTTGGGCTCGATACCAAGTCAATAGGTGTGAGAAATTGGACAATTCAAGTTCAACGGCAGTTCGTTCCTAATTGGAGTGGTTGGTGTATTCCATACTTCTAGCGATTGGATTTCACTGAAAACTTTCGAAGTGACTCCACCCAACATATTATGATGTTGCCCAAGTTTTGGGCTCGATCCGAAATCAATAGGTGTGAGAAATTGGACAATTTAAGTTCAACGGCAGTTCGTTCCTAATTGGAGTGGTTGGTGTATTCCATACTTCTAGCGATTGGATTTCACTGAAAACTCACCAATTGACTCCTCCCAACATATTATGATGTTGCCCAAGTTTTGGGCTCGATCCGAAATCAATAGGTGTGAGAAATTGGACAATTCAAGTTCAACGGCGGTTCGTTCCTAATGGGAGTGGTTGGTGTATTCCGTACTTCTAGCGATTGGATTTCACTCAAAACTCACCAAATGACTCCTCCCACCATATTATGATTTTGCCCAAGTTTGGGGCTCGATCCGAAGTCAATAGGTGTGAGAAATTGGACAATTCAAGTTCAACGGCAGTTCGTTCCTAATTGGAGTGGTTGGTGTATTCCATACTTCTAGCGATTGGATTTCACTCAAAACTCACCAAATGACTCCTCCCACCATAATATGATGTTGCACAAGTTTGGGGTTCGATCCGAAATCAATAGGTGTGAGAAATTGGACAATTCAAGTTCAACGGCAGTTCGTTCCTAATGGGAGTGGTAGGTGTATTCCATACTTCTAGCGATTGGATTACCCTCAAAACTCAACAAATGACTCCTTCCACCATATTATGATGTTGCCCAAGTTTTGGGCTCGATCCGAAATCAATAGGTGTGAGAAATTGGTCAATTCAATTTCAAGGACAGTTCGTTCCTAATTGGAGTGGTTGGTGTATTCCTTACTTCTAGCGATTGGATTTCACTCAAAACTCACCAAACAACTCCTCCCACCATATTATGATGTTGCCCAAGTTTTGGGCTCGATCCGAAATCAATAGGTGTGAGAAATTGGACAATTCAAGTTCAACGGCAGTTCGTTCCTAATTGGAGCAGTTGGTGTATTCCATACTTCCAGCGATTGGATTTCCCTCAAAACTCACCAAATGACTCCTCCCACCATATTATGATGTTGCCCAAGTTTTGGGCTCGATCCGAAATCAATAGGTGTTCCAAATTGGACAATTCAAGTTCAACGGCAGTTCGTTCCTAATTGGAGTGGTTGGTGTATTCCATTACCCTAGCGATTGAATTTCACTCAAAACTCACAAAATGATTCCTCCCACCATATTACGATGTTGTACAAGTTTGGGGTTCGATCCGAAATCAATAGGTGTGAGAAATTGGGCAATTCAAGTTCAACGGCAGTT
The DNA here is from genome assembly GCF_965620075.1 of Prunus avium. NCBI lineage: Eukaryota > Viridiplantae > Streptophyta > Magnoliopsida > Rosales > Rosaceae > Prunus > Prunus avium. The sequence continues at coordinate 20,754,850 of NC_142291.1, read as the reverse complement.
CGTTCCTCATTGGAGTGGTTGGTGTATTCCATACTTCTAGCGATTGGATTTCGCTCAAAACTCACCGAATGACTCCTCCCACCATATTATGGTGTTGCCCAAGTTTTGGGCTCGATCCGAACTCAATAGGTGTTCCAAATTGGACAATTTAAGTTCAACGGCAGTTCGTTCCTAATTGTAGTTGTTGGTGTATTCCATACTTCTAGCGATTGGATATTACTCAAAACTCACCAAATGACTCCTCCCACCATATTATGATGTTGCCCAAGTTTTGGGCTCGATCCAAAATCAATAGTTGTTCCAAATTGGACAATTCAAGTTCAACGGCAGTTCGTTCCTAATTGGAGTGGTTGGTGTATTCCATACTTCTAGCGATTGGATTTCACTCAAAACTCACCAAATGACTCCTCCCTCCATATTATGATGTTGCCCAAGTTTTGGGCTCGATCCGAAATCTATAGGTGTTCCAAATTGGACAATTCAAGTTCAACGGCAGTTCGTTCCCAATTGGTGTGGTTGGTGTATTCCATACTTCTAGCGATTGGATTTCACTCAAAACTCACCAAATGACTCCTCCCACCATATTATGATTTTGCCCAAGTTTGGGGCTCGATCCGAAGTCAATAGGTGTGAGAAATTGGACAATTCAAGTTCAACGGCAGTTCGTTCCTAATTGGAGTGGTTGGTGTATTCCATACTTCTAGCGATTGGATTTCACTCAAAACTCACCAAATGACTCCTCCCACCATAATATGATGTTGCACAAGTTTGGGGTTCGATCCGAAATCAATAGGTGTGAGAAATTGGACAATTCAAGTTCAACGGCAGTTCGTTCCTAATGGGAGTGGTAGGTGTATTCCATACTTCTAGCGATTGGATTACCCTCAAAACTCAACAAATGACTCCTTCCACCATATTATGATGTTGCCCAAGTTTTGGGCTCGATCTGAAATCAACAGGTGTGAGAAATTGGACAATTCAAGTTCAACGGCAGTTCGTTCCTAATTGGAGTGGTTGGTGTATTCCACACTTCTAGCGATTGGATTTCACTCAAAACTCACTAAATGACTCCTCCCACCATATTACGATGTTGCCCAAGTTTTGGTCTCGATCCGAAATCAATAGGTGTTCCAAATTGGACAATTCAAGTTCAACGGCAGTTTGTTCCTAATTGGAGTGGTTGGTGTATTCCATACTTCTAGCGCTTGGATTTCACTCAAAACTCACCAAATGACTCCTCCCACCATATTGTGATGTTGCCCAAGTTTTGGGTTCGAGCCGAAATCAATAGGTGTTCCAAATTGGACAATTCAAGTTCAACGGCAGTTCGTTCCTAATTGGAGTGGTTGGTGTATTCCATACTTCTAGCGATTGGATTTCACTCAAAACTCACCAAATGACTCCTCCCACCATATTATGATGTTGCCCAAGTTTTGGGCTCGATCCGAATTCCATAGTTGTTACAAATTGGACAATTCAAGTTCAACGGCAGTTCGTTCCTAATTGGAGTGGTTGGGGTATTCCATACTTCCAGCGATTGGATTTCACTCAAAACTCACCAAATGACTCCTCCCACCATATTATGGTGTTGCCCAAGTTTTGGGCTCGATCCGAACTCAATAGGTGTTCCAAATTGGACAATTTAAGTTCAACGGCAGTTCGTTCCTAATTGGAGTTGTTGGTGTATTCCATACTTCTAGCGATTGGATATCACTCAAAACTCACCAAATGACTCCTCCCACCATATTATGATGTTGCCCAAGTTTTGGGCTCGATCCGAAATCAATAGTTGTTCCAAATTGGACAATTCAAGTTCAACGGCAGTTCGTTCCTAATTGGAGTGGTTGGTGTATTCCATACTTCTAGCGATTGGATTTCACTCAAAACTCACCAAATGACTCCTCCCGCCATATTATGATGTTGCCCAAGTTTTGGGCTCGATCCGAAATCAATAGTTTTTCCAAATTGGACAATTCAAGTTCAACGGCAGTTCGTTCCCAATTGGTGTGGTTGGTGTATTCCATACTTCTAGCGATTGGATTTCACTCAAAACTCACTAAATGACTCCTCCCACCATATTACGATGTTGCCCAAGTTTTGGTCTCGATCCGAAATCAATAGGTGTTCCAAATTGGACAATTCAAGTTCAACGGCAGTTCGTTCATAGTTGGAGTGGTTGGTGTATTCCATACTTCTAGCGATTGGATTTCACTCAAAACTCACCAAATGATTCCTCCCACCATATTATGATGTTGCCCAAGTTTTTGGCTCGATCCGAAAACAATAGGTGTGAGAAATTAGACAATTCAAGTTCAAAGGCAGTTCGTTCCTAATTGGAGTGGTTGGTGTATTCCATACTTCTAGCGATTGGATTTCACTCAAAACTCACCAAATGACTCCTCCCACCATATTGTGATGTTGCCCAAGTTTTGGGTTCGATCCGAAATCAATAGGTGTTCCAAATTGGACAATTCAAGTTCAACGGCAGTTCCTTCCTAATTGGAGTGGTTGGTGTATTCCATACTTCTAGCGATTGGATTTCACTCAAAACTCACCAAATGACTCCTCCCACCATATTATGATGTTGCCCAAGTTTGGGGCTCGATACGAAATCAATAGGTGTGAGAAATTGGACAATTCAAGTTCAACGGCAGTTCGTTCCAAATTGGAGTGGTTGGTGTATTCCATACTTCTAGCGATTGGATTTCACTCAAAACTCACTAAATGACTCCTCCCACCATATTACGATGTTGCCCAAGTTTTGGTCTCGATCCGGAATCAATAGGTGTTCCAAATTGGACAATTCAAGTTCAACGGCAGTTCGTTTGTAATTGGAGTGGTTGGTGTATTCCATACTTCTAGCGATTGGATTTCACTCAAACCTCACCAAATGATTCCTCCCACCGTATTATGTTGTTGCACAAGTTTGGGGTTCGATCCGAAATCAATATGTGTGAGAAATTGGATAATTCAAGTTCAACGGCAGTTCGTTCCTAATGGCAGTGGTTGGTGTATTCCACACTTCTAGCGATTGGATTTCACTCAAAACTCACCAAATGACTCCTCCCACCATATTATGATGTTGCCCAAGTTTTGGGCTCGATCCGAAATCAATAGGTGTTCCAAATTGGACAATTCAAGTTCAACGGCAGTTCGTTCCTAATTGGAGTGGTTGGTGTATTCCATACTTCTAGCGATTGGATTTCACTCAAAACTCACCAAATGACTCCTCCCACCGTATTACGATGTTGCACAAGTTTGGGGTTCGATCCGAAATCAATAGGCGTGAGAAATTGGACAATTCAAGTTCAACGGCAGTTCGTTCCTAATGGGAGTGGTTGGTGTATTCCATACTTCTAGCGATTGGATTTCACTCAAAACTCACCGAATGACTCCTCCGATCGTATTATGATGTTGCACAAGTTTGGGGTTCGATCCGAAATCAATAGGTGTGAGAAATTGGACAATTCAGGTTCAACGGTAGTTCGTTCCTAGTTGGAGTGTTTGGTGTATTCCATACCTCAAGCGATTGGATTTCACTCGAAACTCACCAAATGACTCCTCCGACCGTATTATGATGTTGCACAAGTTTGGGGTTCGATCCGAAATCAATAGGTGTGAGAAATTGAACAATTCAAGTTCAACGGCAGTTCGTTCCTAATTGGAGTGGTTGGTGTATTCCATACTTCTAGCGATTGGATTTCACTCAAAACTCACCAAATGACTCCTCCCACCATATTATGATGTTGCCCAGGTTTGGGGCTCGATCCGAAATCAATAGGTGTGAGAAATTGGGCAATTCAGGTTCAACGGCAGTTCGTTCCTAAATGGAGTGGTTGGTGTATTCCATACTTCTAGCGATTGGATTTCACTCAAAACTAACCAAATGACTCCCCCCACCATATTATGATGTTGCCCAAATTTTGGGCTCGATCCGAAATTAATAGGTTTGAGAAATTGGACAATTCAAGTTCAACGGCAGTTCGTTCCTAATTGGAGGGGTTGGTGTATTCCATACTTCTAGCGATTGGATTTCACTCAAAACTCACCAAATGACTCCTTCCACCATATTATGATGGTGCCCAAGTTTTGGGCTCTATCCGAAATCAATAGGTGTGAGAAATTGGACAATTCAAGTTCAACGGCAGTTCGTTCCTAATTGGAGTGGTTGGTGTGTTCCATACTTCTAGCGATTGGATTTCACTCAAAACTCACCAAATGACTCCTCCCACCATATTATGATGTTGCCCAAGTTTTCGGCTCGATCCGAAATCAATAGGTGTGAGAAATTGGACAATTCAATTTCAACGGCAGTTCGTTCCTAATTGGAGTGGTTGGTGTATTCCATACTTCTAGCGATTGGATTTCACTCAAAACTCACCAAATGACTCCTCCTACCATATTATGATGTTGCCTAAGTTTGGGGCTCGATCCGAAATCAATAGGTGTGAGAAATAGGACAATTCAAATTCAACGGCAGTACGTTCCTAATTGGAGTGGTTGGTGTATTCCATACTTCTAGCGATTGGATTTCACTCAAAACTCACCAAATGACTCCTCCCATCATATTATGATGTTGCACAAGTTTGGGGTTCCATCCGAAATCAATAGGTGTGAGAAATTGGACAATTCAAGTTCAACGGCACTTCGTTCCTAATTGGAGTGGTTGGTGTGTTCCATACTTCTAGCGATTGGATTTCACTCAAAACTCACCAAATGACGCCTCCCAACATATTATGATGTTGCCCAAGTTTTGGGCTCGATCCGAAATCAATAGGTGTGAGAAATTGGACAATTCAAGTTCAACGGCAGTTCGTTCCTAATTGGAGTGGTTGGTGTATTCCATACTTCTAGCGATTGGATTTCACTAAAAACTCACCAAATGACTCCTCCCACCATATTATGATGTTGCCCAAGTTTTGGGCTCGATCCGAAATCAATAGGTGTTCCAAATTGGACAATTCAAGTTCAACGGCAGTTCGTTCCGAATTGCAGTGGTGGGTGTATTCCATAGTTCTAGCGATTGAATTTCACTCAAAACTCACCAAATGACTCCTCCCACCATATTATGATGTTGCCCAAGTTTTGGGCCCGATCCGAAATCAATAGGTGTGAGAAATGGGACAATTCAAGTTCAACGGCAGTTCGTTCCTAATTGGAGTGGTTGGTGTATTCCATACTTCTAGCGATTGGATTTCACTCAAAACTCACCAAATGATTCCTCCCATTATATTATGATGTTGCCCAAGTTTGGGGCTCGGTCCGAAATCAATAGGTGTGAGAAATTGGACAGTTCAAGTTCAAGGGAAGTTCGTTCCTAATTGGAGTGGTTGGTGTATTCTATACATCTAGCGATTGGATTTCACGCAAAACTCACCAAATGACTCCTCCCACCGTAATATGATGTTGCCCAAGTTTTGGAGTCGATCCGAAATCAATAGGTGTGAGAAATTGGACAATTTAATTTCAACGGCAGTTCGTTCCTAATTGGAGTGGTTGGTGTATTCCATACTTCTAGCGATTGGATTTCACTCAAAACTCACAAATGACTCCTCCCACCATATTATGACGTTGCCCAAATTTTGGGCTCGATCCGAAATCAATAGGTGTTCCAAATTGGACAATTCAAGTTCAACGGCAGTTCGTTCCTAATTGGAGTGGTTGGTGTATTCCATACTTCTAGCGATTGGATTTCACTCAAAACTCACCAAACGACTCCTCCCACCATATTATGACGTTGCCCAAATTTTGGGCTCGATCCGATATCAATACGTGTTCCAAATTGGACAATTCAAGTTCAACGGCAGTTTGTTTAGACTTGGAGTGGTTGGTGTATTCCATACTTCTAGCGATTGGATTTCACTCAAAACTCACCAAATGACTCCTCCCACCATATTATGATGTTGCCCAAGTTTTGGGCTCGATCCGAAATCAATAGGTGTGAGAAATTGGACAATTCAAGTTCAACGGCAGTTCGTTACTAATTGGAGTGGTTGGTGTATTACATACTTCTAGCAATTGGATTTCACTCAAAACTCACCAAATGACTCCTCCCACCATATTATGATGTTGCCCAAGTTGTAAGTTCGATCCGAAATCAATAGGTGTGAGAAATTGAACAATTCAAGTTCAAAGGCAGTTCGTTCCTACTTGGAGTGGTTGGTGTATTACATACTTCTAGCAATTGGATTTCACTCAAAACTCACCAAATGACTCCTCCCACCATATTATGATGTTGCCCAAGTTGTAAGTTCGGTCCGAAATCAATAGGTGTGAGAAATTGGACAATTCAAGTTCTACGGCCGTTCGTTCCTAATTGGAGTGGTTGGTGTATTCCATACTTCTAGAGATTGGATTTCACTCCAAACTCACCTAATGACTCCTCCCGCCATATTATGATGTTGCCCAAGTTTTCGGCTCGATCCGAAATCAATAGGTGTTCCAAATTGGACATTTCAAGGTGAACGGCAGTTCGTTCCTAATTGGAGTGGTTGGTGTATTCCATACTTCTAGCGATTGGATTTCACTCAAAACTCACCAAATGACTCCTCCCACCATATTATGATGTTGCCCAAGTTTTGGGCTCGATCCGAAATCAATAGGTGTGAGAAATTGGACAATTCAAGTTCAACGGCAGTTCGTTCCTAATTGGAGTGGTTGGTGTATTACATACTTCTAGCAATTGGATTTCACTCAAAACTCACCAAATGACTCCTCCCACCATATTATGATGTTGCCCAAGTTGTAAGTTCGATCCGAAATCAATAGGTGTGAGAAATTGAACAATTCAAGTTCAAAGGCAGTTCGTTCCTACTTGGAGTGGTTGGTGTATTCCTTACTTCTAGCGATTGGATTTCACTCAAAACTCACCAAATGACTTGTTAAGCTCATAATTTCATACATATACATGCCCAATTTACTTACTTCTTTTGCTTAGTTTCTTATAATTTTGAGTTATTTGCCTCCCTTTGTGTGTTTTGTAGGCCAAAAGAGCAAGAGAGCATAATTCATGCAATTCATGCATGTTAAGGCCTAATTTGGATTAAGAGAAGAAGAGCTTAAAGACAAACTCATTTTGGCTACAGCCCCCTGCCAGTCCAGTTCCGTAGGTCATATTGCAAGCTTTGTTTCAGCAACCTACATAGCTTGGATGAGGCAACATTCTTCATGAAAGTTGTTCCAATGGGTGTGTACTATAACATATCCAAAATTCAGCCCCATTGGATAAATCTGGAGTCCGTCACCTAGCAAACACAGAACCATGCTCAGGATGGATTTTGTCAGCGAGCAAACTGAGTTAGCAATTTGTTTCGGCCTTAACTTCCTCCTCCGAGCTTGGATTGGGCCAATACTTGTGTGGTTGGATCATACACATTCTGAACTTCACAATGGACATCTTAAAGTCTTCATTTGATTCAGCCTAGCCCAAGTTGTAAGCCCTTGAAGTTGCTGGTCATGCTGACCTCAGGATGAGCTGGTTGGAAGCTTGGTCATGGTGAGCTAGGCATGAGCTATTGTAGCTGGTTGGAAGCTTGGTCATGGTGACATGAAGATGACCTAGGGCTGCTGGTGGGATTTATTGCTGAAGTGCATCAACCAATTCAGATTTTATAATGCAAGTGTTGTATGCATTAGTGAAGTGCATCAACCAATTCATCTTTTATAATGCAAGTGTTGTATGCATTAGCCATATTGAATTCAGATTTGTCACTCCCCTCTCCCTATAAATACCACATCCATTCCACATTCAAGACACAACAAATCCTGAGATTCACAACCCCCACAATTCACTCCAACCATCCTCAAACACTCTCAAAATCCCAAACACTCCAACAATCACCAAAACAACTCCAGCAAACCTCTCTTCCATTTCCCTACGAATTTCATCTTCCTTAGCCATCACCACTCACTCAAACTCATCCCAAATCACCTCCATATCCTTCATACATCTTTCTAGAAGTGGGGAAGCTCTTGGAGAAGCATTAGAAGTGGAGAAGCACTTGGAGAAGCCTTGGACACCACAAGAACTTCAGAAAAAGGGTTTTTCTACTCTTATTGTATTCATTATGTTTTCTCATTTCTGTTCAAGTCTCTTTTCCATTATGAGTAGCTAAATCCATAACTAGGGCTTCGATGTAACCTAACATGAATATTCTGGGTTTATAAGTTTGGAGTTTCAAGTTTGATTCATGATTCATGTTCTTATTCATTATGCTTATAAGTTAACATGCTTGTTTGAATGATTGATCACCATTAGAACTTGTTTGTTAACTATCTTGGTTTGAATTAAGAGTATACACCATGCTTTAATTCGAATTGAACTATGAATAGGAAGAGTATGTATGGACATTCGACAACAGGGATTAGATACATACTTGGTTGTTTAAAATGTTCTTCTATGCTTAATGGGTTCCTAATGCTTAATTTTAGGTTAGACAACAAATGATCAAATTAGGGAATTAGGAACACAAGGTTAGGACCAAACACCATGGCCTAATCATACTTTAGCTAGAATCAATCTTTGAATCTGAATTAGACTTGTTACTTGAATCTTTATAACCCAGAATTGAATTGTTATGGTGAATCGAATGCCCTAGTCTCCAAACCTGTGTTTTAACTTTCAAAACCACCCTTTGTTACTTTTGTTTACTTGCTTTCCGTTGCAATTTCAGTTTGTTCATTTCTTTCTATAATCACAAGCATTCTCACTTCAAAGTTCATTTTAATCTTGCTGCATTTGTTTTCAAACTCACTCTTGCTTTAAATTCTGTTTTAGATTTAACTTCCTAACTTCTTGAATTTGGTAATCTAAAGTACATAACTAATTTGAACTTCTCAGTCTTCGTGGGTACGACCTCGTACTTGTCTTGCTATACTACTAATTGCCCCGTACAATTGCGAGTTAACATATTATTAACAACATGACTCCACCCACCATATTATGATGTTGCCCAAGTTTGGGGCTCGGTCCGAAATCAATAGGTGTGAGAAATTGGACAGTTCAAGTTCAAGGGAAGTTCGTTCCAAATTGGAGTGGTTGGTGTATTCTATACTTCTAGCGATTGTATTTCACGAAAAACTCACCAAATGACTCCTCCCACCATATTATGATGTTGCCCAAGTTTTGGAGTCGATCCGAAATCAATAGGTGTGAGAAATTGGACAATTCAATTTCAACGGCAATTCGTTCCTAATTGGAGTGGTTGGTGTATTCCATACTTCTAGCTATTGGATTTCACTCAAAACTCACAAATGACTCCTCCCACCATATTATGATGTTGCCCAAGTTTTGGGATCGATCCGAAATCAATAGGTGTTCCAAATTGGACAATTCAAGTTCAACGGCAGTTCGTTCCTAATTGGAGTGGTTGGTGTATTCCATACTTCTAGCGATTGGATTTCACTCAAAACTCACAAATGACTCCTCCCACTGTATTATGATGTTTCCCAAGTTTCGGGCTCGATCCGAAATCAATAGGTGTGAGAAATTGGACAATTTAAGTTCAATGGCAGTTTGTTCAGACTTGGAGTGGTTGGTGTATTCCATACTTCTAGCGATTGGATTTCACTCAAAACTCACCAAATGACTCCTCCCACCATATTATGATGTTGCCCAAGTTTTCGGCTCGATCCGAAATCAATAGGTGTTCCAAATTGGACAATTCAAGTTCAACGGCAGTTCGTTCCTAATTGGAGTGGTTGGTGTATTCCATACTTCTAGCGATTGGATTTCACTCAAAACTCACCAAATGACTCCTCCCACCATATTATGATGTTGCCCAGGTTTTGGGCTCGATCCGAAATCAATAGGTTTGAGAAATTGGACAATTCAAGTTCAACGGCAGTTCGTTCCTAATTGGAGTGGTTGGTGTATTCCATACTTCTAGCGATTGGATTTCACTCAAAACTGACCAAATGACTCCTCCCACCATATTATGATGTTGCCCAAGTTTGGGGCTCGGTCCGAAATCAATAGGTGTGAGAAATTGGACAGTTCAAGTTCAAGGGAAGTTCGTTCCAAATTGGAGTGGTTGGTGTATTCTATACTTCTAGCGATTGGATTTCACGCAAAACTCACCAAATGACTCCTCCCACCATATTATGATGTTGCCCAAGTTTTGGAGTCGATCCGAAATCAATAGGTGTGAGAAATTGGACAATTCAATTTCAACGGCAGTTCGTTCCTAATTGGAGTGGTTGGTGTATTCCATACTTCTAGCGATTGGATTTCACTCAAAACTCACAAATGACTCCTCCCACCATATTATGATATTGCCCAAGTTTTGGGATCGATCCGAAATCAGTAGGTGTTCCAAATTGGACAATTCAAGTTCAACGGCAGTTCGTTCCTAATTGGAGTGGTTGGTGTATTCCATACTTCTAGCGATTGGATTTCACTCAAAACTCACAAATGACTCCTCCCACTGTATTATGATGTTTCCCAAGTTTCGGACTCGATCCGAAATCAGTAGGTGTGAGAAATTGGACAATTTAAGTTCAATGGCAGTTTGTTCAGACTTGGAGTGGTTGGTGTATTCCATACTTCTAGCGATTGGATTTCACTCAAAACTCACCAAATGACTCCTCCCACCATATTATGATGTTGCCCAAGTTTTCGGCTCGATCCGAAATCAATAGGTGTTCCAAATTGGACAATTCAAGTTCAACGGCAGTTCGTTCCTAATTGGAGTGGTTGGTGTATTCCATACTTCTAGCGATTGGATTTCACTCAAAACTCACCAAATGACTCCTCCCACCATATTATGATGTTGCCCAAGTTTTGGGCTCGATCCGAAATCAATAGGTGTGAGAAATTGGACAATTCAAGTTCAACGGCAGTTCGTTCCTAATTGGAGTGGTTGGTGTATTCCATACTTCTAGCGATTGGATTTCACTCAAAACTGACCAAATGACTCCTCCCACCATATTATAATGTTGCCCAAGTTTTGGGCTCGGTCCGAAATCAATAGGTGTGAGAAATTGGACAGTTCAAGTTCAAGGGAAGTTCGTTCCAAATTGGAGTGGTTGGTGTATTCTGTACTTCTAGCGATTGGATTTCACTCAAAACTCACCAAATGACTCCTCCCACCATATTATGATGTTGCCCAAGTTTTGGAGTCGATCCGAAATCAATAGGTGTGAGAAATTGGACAATTCAATTTCAACTGCAGTTCGTTCCTAATTGGAGTGGTTGGTGTATTCCATACTTCTAGCGATTGGATTTCACTCAAAACTAACAAATGACTCCTCCCACCATATTATGGTGTTGCCCAAGTTTTGGGATCGATCCGAAATCAATAGGTGTTCCAAATTGTACAATTCAAGTTCAACGGCAGTTCGTTCCTAATTGGAGTGGTTGGTGTATTCCATACTTCTAGCGATTGGATTTCACTCAAAACTCACCAAATGACTCCTCCCACCATATTATGTTGTTGCCCAAGTTTTCGGCTCGATCCGAAATCAATAGGTGTTCCAAATTGGACAATTCAAGTTCAACGGCAGTTCGTTCCTAATTGGAGTGGTTGGTGTATTCCATACTTCTAGCGATTGGATTTCACTCAAAACTCACCAAATGACTCCTCCCACCATATTATGATGTTGCCCAAGTTTTGGGCTCGATCCGAAATCAATAGGAGTGAGAAATTGGACAATTCAAGTTCAACGGCAGTTCGTTCCTAATTGGAGTGGTTGGTGTATTCCATACTTCTAGCGATTGGATTTCACTCAAAACTCACCAAATGACTCCTCCCACCATATTATGATGTTGCCCAAGTTTTGGGGTCGATCCGAAATCAATAGGTGTGAGAAATTGGACAATTCGAGTTCAACGGCAGTTCGTTCCTAATTGGAGTGGTTGATGTATTCCATACTTCTAGCGATTCGATTTCACTCAAAACTCACCAAATGACTCCTCCCACCATATTATGATGTTACCCAAGTTTTGGGCTCGATCCGAAATCAATAGGTGTTCCAAATTGGACGATTCAGGTTCAACGGCAGTTCGTTTCTAATAGGAGTGGTTGGTATATTCCATACTTCTAACGATTGGATTTCACTCAAAACTCCCCAAATGACTCCTCCCACCGTATTATGATGTTGCCCAAGTTTGGGTCTCGATCCGAAATCAATAGTTGTGAGAAATTGGACAATTCAAGTTCAACGGCATTTCGTTCCTAATTGGAGTGGTTGGTGTATTCCATACTTCTAGCGATTGGATTTCACTCACAACTCACCAAATGACTCCTCCCACCATATTATGATGTTGCCCAAGTTTGGTGCTCGATCCGAAATCAATAGGTGTGAGAAATTGGACAATTCAAGTTCAACGGCATTTCGTTCCTAATTGGAGTGGTTGGTGTATTCCATACTTCTAGCGATCGGATTTCACTCAAAACTCACCAAATGACTCCTCCCACCATATTATGATGTTGCCCATGTTTTGGGCACGATCCGAAATCAATAGGTGTTCGAAATTGGACAATTCAAGTTCAACGGCAATTCGTTCCTAATTGGAGTGGTTGGTGTAGTCCATACTTCTAGCGATTGGATTTCACTCAAAACTCACCAAATGACTCCTCCCACCATATTATGTTGTTGCCCAAGTTTTGGGCTCGATCCGAAATCAATAGGTGTTCGAAATTGTACAATTCAATTTCAACGGCAGTTCGTTCCTAATTGGAGTGGTTGGTGTATTCCATACTTCTAGCGATTGGATTTCACTCGAAACTCACCAAATGACTCCTCCCACCATATTATGATGTTGCCCAAGTTTTGGGCTCGATCCGAAATCAATAGGAGTGAGAAATTGGACAATTCAAGTTCAACGGCAGTTCGTTCCTAATTGGAGTGGTTGGTGTATTCCATACTTCTAGCGATTGGATTTCACTCAAAACTCACCAAATGACTCCTCCCACCATATTATGATGTTGCCCAAGTTTTGGGGTCGATCCGAAATCAATAGGTGTGAGAAATTGGACAATTCAAGTTCAACGGCAGTTCGTTCCTAATTGGAGTGGTTGGTGTATTCCATACTTCTAGCGATTGGATTTCACTCAAAACTCACCAAATGACTCCTCCCACCATATTATGATGTTACCCAAGTTTTGGGCTCGATCCGAAATCAGTAGGTGTGAGAAATTGGACAATTGAAGTTCGACGGAAGTTCGTTCCTAATTGGAGTGGTTGGTGTATTCCATACTTCTAGCGATTGGATTTCACTCAAAACTCACCAAGTGACTCCTCCCACTATATTATGATGTTGCCCAAGTTTTGGTCTCGAACCGAAATCAATATGTGTTCCAAATTAGACAATTCAAGTTCAACGGCAGTTCGTTCCTAATTGGAGTGGTTGGTGTATTCCATACTTCTAGCGATTGGATTTCACTCAAAACTCACCAAATGACTCCTCCCACCATATTATGATGTTACCCAAGTTTTGGGCTCGATCCGAAATCAATAGGTGTGAGAAATTGGACAATTGAAGTTCGACGGAAGTTCGTTCCTAATTGGAGTGGTTGGTGTATTCCATACTTCTAGCGATTGGATTTCACTCAAAACTCACCAAGTGACTCCTCCCACTATATTATGATGTTGCCCAAGTTTTGGTCTCGAACCGAAATCAATATGTGTTCCAAATTAGACAATTCAAGTTCAACGGCAGTTCGTTCCTAATTGGAGTGGTTGGTGTATTCCATACTTCTAGCGATTGGATTTCACTCAAAACTCACCAAATGACTCCTCCCACCATATTATGATGTTACCCAAGTTTTGGGCTCGATCCGAAATCAATAGGTGTGAGAAATTGGACAATTGAAGTTCGACGGAAGTTCGTTCCTAATTGGAGTGGTTGGTGTATTCCATACTTCTAGCGATTGGATTTCACTCAAAACTCACCAAGTGACTCCTCCCACCATATTATGATGTTGCCCAAGTTTTGGTCTCGAACCGAAATCAATATGTGTTCCAAATTAGACAATTCAAGTTCAACGGCAGTTCGTTCCTAATTGGAGTGGTTGGTGTATTCCATACTTCTAGCGATTGGATTTCACTCAAAACTCACCAAATGACTCCTCCCACCATATTATGATGTTGCCCAAGTTTTGGGCTCGATCCGAAATCAATAGGTATGAGAAATTGGACAATTCAAGTTCAACGACAGTTCGTTCCTAATTGGAGTGGTTGGTGTATTCCATACTTCTAGCGATTGGATTTCACTCAAAACTCACCAAATGACTCCTCCCGCCATATTAGGATGTTGCCTAAGTTTGGGGCTCGATCCGAACTCAATAGGTGTGAGAAATTGGACAATTTAAGTTCAACGGCAGTTCGTTCCTAACTGGAGTGGTTGGTGTATTCCATACTTCTAGCGATTGGATTTCACTCAAAACTCACCAAACGACTCCTCCCATCATATTATGATGTTGCACAAGTTTGGGGTTCCATACGAAATCAATAGGTGTGAGAAATTGGACAATTCAAGTTCAACGGCAGTTCGTTCCTAATTGGAGTGGTTGGTGTATTCCATACTTCTAGCGATTGGTTTTCACTCAAAACTCACCAAATGACTCCTCCCACCATATTATGATGTTTCCCAAGTTTTGGGCTCGATCCGAAATCAATAGGTGTTCCAAATTGGACGATTCAGGTTCAACGGCAGTTCGTTTCTAATTGGAGTGGTTGGTATATTCCATACTTCTAACGATTGGATTTCACTCAAAACTCACCAAATGACTCCTCCCACCATATTATGATGTTGCCCAAGTTTTGGGCACGATCCGAAATCAATAGGTGTTCGAAATTGGACAATTCAAGTTCAACGGCATTTCGTTCCTAATTGGAGTGGTTGTTGTAGTCCATACTTCTTGCGATTGGATTTCACTCAAAACTCACCAAATGACTCCTCCCACCGTATTATGTTGTTGCCCAAGTTTTGGGCTCGATCCAAAATCAATAGGTGTTCGAAATTGTACAATTCAATTTCAACGGCAGTTCGTTCCTAATTGGAGTGGTTGGTGTATTCCATACTTCTAGCGATTGGATTTCACTCGAAACTCGACAAACGACTCCTCCCACCATATAATGATGTTGCCCAAGTTTTGGGCTCGATCCGAAATCAATAGGAGTGAGAAATTGGACAATTCAAGTTCAACGGCAGTTCGTTCCTAATTGGAGTGGTTGGTGTATTCCATGCTTCTAGCGATTGGATTTCACTCAAAACTCACTAAATGACTCCTCCCACCATATTATGATGTTGCCCAAGTTTTGGTCTCGATCCGAAATCAATAGGTGTTCCAAATTAGACAATTCAAGTTCAACAACAGTTCGTTCCTAATTGGAGTGGTTGGGGTATTCCATACTTCTAGCGATTGGATTTCACTGACAAATCACCAAATGACTCCTCCCACCATATTATGATGTTGCCCAAGTTTTGGGCTCGATATGAAATGAATAGGTGTGCGAAATTGAACAATTCAAGTTCAACGGCAGTTCGTTCCTAATTGGAGTGGTTGGTGTATTCCATACTTCTAGCGATTGGATTTCACTCAAAACTCACCAAATGACTCCTCCCACCATATTATGATGTTGCCCAAGTTTGGGGTTCGATCCGAAATCAATAGGTGTGAGAAATTGGACAATTCATGTTCAACGGCAGTTCTTACCTAATTGGAGTGGTTGGTGTATTCCATACTTCTAGCGATTGGATTTCACACAAAACTCACTAAATGACTCCTCCCACATATTATGTTGTTGCCCAAGTTTGGGGCTCGATCCGAAATCAATAGGTGTTCCAAATTAGACAATTCAAGTTCAACGGCAGTTCGTTCCTAATTGGAGTGGTTGGTGTATTCCATACTTCTAGCGAATGGATGTCACTCAAAACTCACTAAACGACTCCTCCGACCATATTATGATGTTGCCCAAGTTTTGGTCTCGATCCGAATTCAATAGGTGTTCCAAATTGGACAATTCAAGTTCAACGGCAGTTCGTTCCTAATAGGAGTGGTTGGTGTATTCCATACTTCTAGCGATTGGATTTCACTCAAAACGCACCAAATGACTCCTCCCACCATATTATGATGTTGCCCAAGTTTGGGGCTCGATCCGAAATTAATAGGTGTGAGAAATTGGACAGTTCAAGTTCAACGGCAGTTCGTTCCTAATTGGAGTGGTTGGTGTATTCCATACTTCTAGCGATTGGATTTCACTCCAAACTCACCAAATGACTCCTCCCACCATATTATGATGTTGCCCAAGTTTTGGGCTCAGTCCGAACTCAATAGGTGTGAGAAATTGGACAATTTAAGTTCAATGGCAGTTCGTTCCTAATTGGAGTTGTTGGAGTATTCCATACTTCTAGCGATTGGATTTCACTCAAAACTCACCAAATGACTTCTCCCACCATATTATGATGTTGCCCAAGGTTTGGGCTCGATCCGAAATCAATAGGTGTGAGAAATTGGACAATTCAAGTTCAACGGCAGTTCGTTCCTAATTGGAGTGGTTGGTGTATTCCATACTTCTAGCGATTGGATTTCACTCAAAACTCACCAAATGACTCCTCCCACCATATTATGATGTTGCCCAAGTTTTGGGCTCGATCCGAAATCAATAGGTGTTCCAAATTGGACAATTCAAGTTCAACGGCAGTTCGTTCCTAATTGGAGTGGTTGGTGTATTCCATACTTCTAGCAATTGGATTTCACTCAAAACTCACCACATGACTCGTCCCACCATATTATGATGTTGCCCAAGTTCTGGGCTCGATCCGAAATCAATAGTTGTTCCAAATTGGACAATTCAAGTTCAACGGCAGTTCGTTCCTAATTGGAGTGGTTGGTGTATTCCATACTTCTAGCGATTGGATTTCACTCAAAACTCACCAAATGACTCCTCCCACCGTATTATGATGTCGCCCAAGTTTTGGGCTCGATCCGAAATCAATAGGTGTGAGAAATTGGACAATTCAAGTTCAACGGCAGTTCGTTCCTAATTGGAATGGTTGGTATATTGCATACTTCTACCGATTGGATTTCACTCAAACCTCACCAAATGACTCCTCCCACCATATTATGATGTTGCCCAAGTTTGGGGCTCGATCCGAAATCAATAGGTGTTCCAAATTGGACAATTCAAGTTCAACGGCAGTTTGTTCCTAATTGGAGTGGTTGGTGTATTCCATACTTCTAGCGATTCGATTTCACTCAAAACTCACGAAATGACTCATCCCACCATAATATGATGTTGACCAATTTTTGGGCTCGATCCAAAATCAATATGTGTGAGAAATTGGACAATTCAAGTTAAACGGCAGTTCGTTCCTAGTTGGAGTGGTTGGTGTATTCCATACTTCTAGCGATTGGATTTCACTAAAAACTCACGAAATGACTCCTCCCATCATATTATGATGTTGCACAAGTTTGGGGTTCCATACGAAATCAATAGGTGTTCCAAATTGGACAATTCAGGTACAACGGCAGTTCGTTCCTAATTGGAGTGGTTGGTGTATTCCATACTTCTAGCGATTGGATTTCACTCAAAACTCCCTAAATGACTCCTCCCACCATATTATGATGTTGCCCAAGTTTTAGTCTCGATCCGAAATCAATATGTGTTCCAAATTGGACAATTCAAGTTTAACGGCAGTTCGTTCCTAATTGGAGTGGTTGGTGTATTCCATACTTCTAGCGATTGGATTTCACTCAAAACTCACCAAATGACTCCTCCCATCATATTGTGCTGTTGCCCAAGTTTTAGGCTAGATCCGAAATCAATAGGTGTTCAAAATTGGACAATTCAAGTTCAACGGCAGCTCGTTCCTAATTGGAGTGGTTGGTGTATTCCATACTTCTAGCGATTGGATTTCACTCAACACTCACCAAATGACTCCTCCCACCATATTATGATGTCGCCTAAGTTTTGGGCTCGATCTGAAATCAATAGGTGTGAGAAATTGGACAATTCAAGTTCAACGGCAATTCGTTCCTAATTGGAATGGTTGGTATATTCCATACTTCTACCGATTGGATTTCACTCAAAACTCACCAAATGACTCCTCCCACCATAATATGGTGTTGCAAAAGTTTGGGGTTCGATCCGAAATCAATAGGTGTGAGAAATTGGACAATTCAAGTTCAACGGCAGTTCCTTCCTAATGGGAGTGGTTGGTGTATTCCATACTTCAAGCGATTGGATTTCACTCAAAACTCACTAAATGACTCCTCCCACCATATTATGATGTTGCCCAAGTTTTGGTCTCGATCCGAAATCAATAGGTGTTCCAAATTGGACAATTCAAGTTCAACGGCAGTTCGTTCCTAATTGGAGTGGTTGGTGTATTCCATACTTCTAGCGATTGGATTTCACTCAAAACTCACCAGATGACTCCTCCCACCATATTATGATGTTGCCCAAGTTAGGGGCTCGATCCGAAATCAATAGGTGTGAGAAATTGGACAATTCAAGTTCAACGGCAGTTCGTTCCTAATTGGAATGGTTGGTGTATTCCACACTTCTAACGATTGGATTTCACTCAAAACTCACCAAATGACTCCTCCCAACATATTACGATGTTGCCCAAGTTTTGGGCACGATACGAAATCAATAGGTGTGAGAAATTGGACAATTCCAGTTCAACGGCAGTTCGTTCCTAATTGGAGTGGTTGGTGTATTCCATACTTCTAGCGATTGGATTTCACTAAAAACTCACCAAATGACTCCTCCCATCATATTATGATGTTGCCCAAGTTTTGGGCTCAATCCGAAATCAATAGGTGTTCCAAATTGGAAAATTCAAGTTCAACGGCAGTTCGTTCCTAATTGAAGTGGTTGGTGTATTCCATACTTCTCGCGATTGGATTTCACTTAAAACTCACCAAATGACTCCTACCACCATATTATGGTGTTGCCCAAGTTTTGGGCTCGATCCGAAATCAATAGGTGTTCCAAATTGGACAATTCAAGTTCAACGGCAGTTCGTTCCTAATTGGAGTGGTTGGTGTATTCCATACTTCTAGCGATTGGATTTCACTCAAAACTCACCAAATGACTCGTCCCACCATATTATGATGTTGCCCAAGTTAGGGGCTCGATACGAAATCAATAGGTGTGAGAAATTGGACAATTCAAGTTCAACGGCAGTTCGTTCCTAATTGGAGTGGTTGGTGTATTCCACACTTCTAGCGATTGGATTTCACTCAAAACTCACGAAATGACTCCTCCCATCACATTATGATGTTGCACAAGTTTGGGGTTCCATACGAAATCAATAGGTGTTCCAAATTGGACAATTCAGGTTCAACGGCAGTTCGTTCCTAATTGGAGTGGTTGGTGTATTCCATACTTCTAGCGATTGGATTTCACTCAAAACTCACCAAATGACTCCTCCCACCATATTATGATGTTCCCCAAGTTAGGGGCTCGATCCGAAATCAATAGGTGTGAGAAATTGGACAATTCAAAATCAACGGCAGTTCGTTCCTAATTGGAGTGGTTGGTGTATTCCATACTTCTAGCGATTGGATTTCACTCAAAACTCACTAAATGACTCCTCCCACCATATTATGATGTTGCCCAAGTTTTGGTCTCGATCCGAAATCAATAGGTGTTCCAAATTGGACAATTCAAGTTCAACGGCAGTTCGTTCCTAATTGGAGTGGATGGTGTATTCCATACTTCTAGCGATTGGATTTCATTCAAAACTCACTAAATGACTCCTCCCACCATATTATGATGTTGCCCAAGTTTTGGTCTTGATCTGTTCCTAATTGGAGTGGTTGGTGTATTCCATACTTCTAGCGATTGGATTTCACTCAAAACTCACTAAATGACTCCTCCCACCATATTATGATGTTGCCCAAGTTTTGAGCTCGATCCGAAATCAATAGGTGTTCCAAATTGGACAATTCAAGTTCAACGGCAGTTCGTTCCTAATTGGAGTGGTTGGTGTATTCCATACTTCTAGCGATTGGTTTTCACTCAAAACTCACCAAATGACTCCTCCCAACATATTACGATGTTGCCCAAGTTTTGGGCTCGATCCGAAATCAATAGGTGTGAGAAATTGAACAATTCAAGTTCAACGGCAGTTCGTTCCTAATTGTAGTGGTTGGTGTATTCCATACTTCTAGCGATTGGATTTCACTCAAAACTCACCAAATGACTCCTCCCACCATATTACGATGTTGCCCAAGTTTTGGGCTCGATCCGAAATCAATAGGTGTTCCAAATTGGACAATTCAAGTTCAACGGCAGTTCGTTCCTAATTGGAGTGGTTGGTGTATTCCATACTTCTAGCGATTGGATTTCACTCAAAACTCACTAAATGACTCCTCCCACCATATTATGATGTTGCCCAAGTTTTGGGCTCGATCCGAAATCAATAGGTGTTCCAAATTGGACAATTCAAGTTCAACGGCAGTTCGTTCCTAATTGGAGTGGTTGGTGTATTCCATACTTCTCGCGATTGGATTTCACTTAAAACTCGCCAAATGACTCCTACCACCATATTATGGTGTTGCCCAAGTTTTGGCCTTGATCCGAAATGAATAGGTGTTCCAAATTGGACAATTCAAGTTCAACGGCAGTTCGTTCCTAATTGGAGTGGTTGGTGTATTCCATACTTCTAGCGATTGGATTTCACTCAAAACTCACCAAATGACTCCTCCCACCATATTACGATGTTGCCCAAGTTTTGGGCTCGATCCGAAATCAATAGGTGTGAGAAATTGAACAATTCAAGTTCAACGGCAGTTCGTTCCTAATTGTAGTGGTTGGTGTATTCCATACTTCTAGAGATTGGATTTCACTCAAAACTCAGCAAATGACTCCTTCCACCATATTATGACGTTGCCCAAGTTAGGGGCTCGATCCGAAATCAATAGGTGTGAGAAATTGGACAATTCAAGTTCAACGGCAGTTCGTTCCTAATTGGAGTGGTTGGTGTATTCCATACTTCAAGCGATTGGATTTCACTCAAAACTCACTAAATGACTCCTCCCACCATGTTATGATGTTGCCCAAGTTTGGGGTTCCTTACGAAATCAATAGGTGTGAGAAATTGGACAATTCAGGTTCAACGGCAGTTCGTTCCTAATTGAAGTGGTTGGTGTATTCCATACTTCAAGCGATTGGATTTCACTCAAAACTCACCAAATGACTCCTCCCACCATATTATAATGTTGCCCAAGTTTTGGGCTCGATCCGAAATCAATAGGTGTTCCAAATTGGACAATTCAAGTTCAACGGCAGTTCTTTCCTAATTGGAGTGGTTGGTGTATTCCATACTTCTAGCGATTGGATTTCACTCAAAACTCACAAATGACTCCTCCCAACATATTACGATGTTGCCCAAGTTTTGGGCTCGATCCGAAATCAATAGGTGTGAGAAATTGAACAATTCAAGTTCAACGGCAGTTCGTTCCTAATTGTAGTGGTTGGTGTATTCCATACTTCTAGCGATTGGATTTCACTCAAAACTCACCAAATGACTCCTCCCACCATATTACGATGTTGCCCAAGTTTTGGGCTCGATCCGAAATGAATAGGTGTTCCAAATTGGACAATTCAAGTTCAACGGCAGTTCGTTCCTAATTGGAGTGGTTGGTGTATTCCATACTTCTAGCGATTGGATTTCACTCAAAACTCACAAATGACTCCTCCCACTGTATTATGATGTTTCCCAAGTTTCGGGCTCGATCCGAAATCAATAGGTGTGAGAAATTGGACAATTTAAGTTCAATGGCAGTTTGTTCAGACTTGGAGTGGTTGGTGTATTCCATACTTCTAGCGATTGGATTTCACTCAAAACTCACCAAATGACTCCTCCCACCATATTACGATGTTGCCCAAGTTTTGGGCTCGATCCGAAATCAATAGGTGTTCCAAATTGGACAATTCAAGTTCAACGGCAGTTCGTTCCTAATTGGAGTGGTTGGTGTATTCCATACTTCTAGCGATTGGATTTCACTCAAAACTCACGAAATGACTCCTCCCATCATATTATGATGTTGCACAAGTTTGGGGTTCCTTACGAAATCAATAGGTGTGAGAAATTGGACAATTCAGGTTCAACGGCAGTTCGTTCCTAATTGAAGTGGTTGGTGTATTCCATACTTCAAGCGATTGGATTTCACTCAAAACTCACCAAATGACTCCTCCCACCATATTATAATGTTGCCCAAGTTTTGGCCTCGATCCGAAATCAATAGGTGTTCCAAATTGGACAATTCAAGTTCAACGGCAGTTCTTTCCTAATTGGAGTGGTTGGTGTATTCCATACTTCTAGCGATTGGATTTCACTCAAAACTCACTAAATGACTCCTCCCACCATATTATGATGTTGCCCAAGTTTTGGGCTTGATCCAAAATCAATAGGTGTTCCAAATTGGACAATTCAAGTTCAACGGCAGTTCGTTCCTAATTGGGGTGGTTGGTGTGTTACATACTTCTAGCGATTGGATTTCACTCAAAACTCACCAAATGACTCCTCCCCCCTTATTATGATGTTGCCCAGGTTTTGGGCTCGATCCGAACTCAATAGGTGTGAGAAATTGGACAATTCAATTTCAACGGCAGTTCGTTTCTAATTGGAGTGGTTGGTTTATTCCACACTAGTAGCGATTGGATTTCACTCAAAACTCACCAAATGACTCCTCAAACCATATTATGATGTTGCCCAAGTTTTGGGCTCGATCTGAAATTAATAGGTGTTCCAAATTGGACAATTCAAGTTCAACGGCAGTTCGTTCCTAATTGGGGTGGTTGGTGTATTCCATACTTTTAGCGATTAGATTTCACTCAAAACTCACCAAATGACTCCTCCCAACATATTATGTTGTTGCCCATGTTTTGGGCGCGCTCCGAAATCAATAGGTGTTCCAAATTCGACAATTCAAGTTCAACGGCAGTTCGTTCCTAATTGGAGTGGTTGGTGTATTCCATACTTCTAGCGATTGGATTTCACTCAAAACTCACGAAATGACTCCTCCCATCATATTATAATGTTGCACAAGTTTGGGGTTCCATCCGAAATCAATAGGTGTGAGAAATTGGACAATTCAAGTTCAACGGCAGTTCGTTCCTAATTGGGGTGGTTGGTGTATTCCATACTTCAAGCGATTGGATTTCACTCAAAACTCACTAAATGACTCCTCCCACCATATTATGATGTTGCCCAAGTTTTGGTCTCGATCCAAAATCAATAGGTGTTCCAAATTGGACAATTCAAGTTCAACGGCAGTTCGTTCCTAATTGGAGTGGTTGGTGTATTCCAAACTTCTAGCGATTGGATTTCACTCAAAACTCAGCAAATGACTCCTCCCACCATATTATGATGTTGCCCAAGTTAGGGGCTAGATCCGAAATCAATAGGTGTGAGAAATTGGACAATTCAAGTTCAACGGCAGTTCGTTCCTAATTGGAGTGGTTGGTGTATTCCATACTTCTCGCGATTGGATTTCACTTAAAACTCACCAAATGACT
Organism: Prunus avium; assembly: GCF_965620075.1. NCBI lineage: Eukaryota > Viridiplantae > Streptophyta > Magnoliopsida > Rosales > Rosaceae > Prunus > Prunus avium. The sequence continues at coordinate 20,731,372 of NC_142291.1, read as the reverse complement.
CCTACCACCATATTATGGTGTTGCCCAAGTTTTGGGCTTGATCCGAAATCAATAGGTGTTCCAAATTGGACAATTCAAGTTCAACGGCAGTTCGTTCCTAATTGGAGTGGTTGGTGTATTCCATACTTCTAGCGATTGGATTTCACTCAAAACTCACCAAATGACTCCTCCCACCATATTATGATGTCGCCCAAGTTTTGTGCTCGATCCGAAATCAATAGTTGTGAGAAATTGGACAATTCAAGTTCAACGGCAGTTCGTTCCTAATTGGAATGGTTGGTATATTCCATACTTCTACCGATTGGATTTCACTCAAACCTCACCAAATGACTACTCCCACTATATTATGATGTTGCACAAGTTATGGGCTCGATCCGAAATCAATAGGTGTTCCAAATTGGACAATTCAAGTTCAACGGCAGTTCGTTCCTAATTGGAGTGGTTGGTGTATTCCACACTTCTCGTGATCGGATTTCACTTAAAACTCACCAAATGACTCCTACCACCATATTATGGTGTTGCCCAAGTTTTGGGCATGATCCGAAATCAATAGGTGTTCCAAATTGGACAATTCAAGTTCAACGGCTGTTCGTTCCTAATTGGAGTGGTTGGTGTATTCCATACTTCTAGCGGTTGGGTTTCACTCAAAACTCACGAAATGACTCCTCCCACCATATTATGTTGTTGCACAAGTTTGGGGTTCCATCCGAAATCAATAGGTGTTCCAAATTGGACAATTCAAGTTCAACGGCAGTTCGTTCCTAATTGGAGTGGTTGGTGTATTCCATACTTCTAGCGATTGGATTTCACTCAAAACTCACTAAATGACTCCTCCCACCATATTACGATGTTGCCCATGTTTTGGGCGCGATCCGAAATCAATAGGTGTTCCAAATTGGACAATTCAAGTTCAACGGCAGTTCGTTCCTAATTGGAGCGGTTGGTGTATTCCAAACTTCTAGCCATTGGATTTCACTCAAAACTCACCAAATGACTCCTCCCACCATATTACGATGTTGCCCAAGTTTGGGGCTCGATCCGAAATCAATAGGTGTGAGAAATTGGACAATTCAAGTTCAACGGCAGTTCGTTCCTAATTGTAGTGGTTGGTGTATTCCATACTTCTAGCGATTGGATTTCACTCAAAACTCACCAAATGACTCCTCCCCCCATATTATGATGTTGCCCAAGTTTTGGGATCGAACCGAAATCAATAGGTGTGAGAAATTGGACAATTCAATTTCGACGGCAGTTCGTTCCTAATTGGAGTGGTTGGTTTATTCCACACTAGTAGCGAATGGATTTCACTCAAAACTCACCAAATGACTCCTCCCACCATATTATGCTGTTGCCCAAGTTTTGGGCTTGATCCGAAATCAATAGGTGTTCCAAATTGGACAATTCAAGTTCAACGGCAGTTCGTTCCTAATTGGAGGGGTTGGTGTATTCCATACTTCTAGCAGTTGGATTTCACTCAAAACTCACCAAATGACTCCTCCCACCATATTATGATGTTGCCCAAGTTTGGGGCTCGATCCGAAATCAATAGGTGTGAGAAATTGGACAATTCAAGTTCAACGGCAGTTCGTTCCTAATTGGAGTGGTTGGTGTATTCCATACTTCTAGCGATTGGATTTCACTCAAACTCAGCAAATGACTCCACCCACCATATTATGATGTTGCACAAGTTTGGGGTTCGATCCGAAATCAACAGGTGTGAGAAATTGGACAATTCAAGTTCAACGGCAGTTCGTTCCTAATTGGAGTGGTTGGTGTATTCCATACTTCTATCGATTGGATGTCACTCAAAACTCACCAAATGACTCCTCCCAACATATTATGATGTTGCCCAAGTTTTGGGCTCGATCCGAAATCAATAGGTGTTCCAAATTGGACAATTCAAGTTCAACGGCATTTCGTTCCTAATTGGAGTGGTTGGTGTATTCCATACTTCTCGCGATTGGATTTCACTTAAAACTCACCAAATGACTCCTACCACCATATTATGGTGTTGCCCAAGTTTTGGGCTTGATCCGAAATCAATAGGTGTTCCAAATTGGACAATTCAAGTTCAACGGCAGTTCGTTCCTAATTGGAGTGGTTGGTGTATTCCATACTTCTAGCGATTGGATTTCACTCAAAACTCACCAAATGAGTCCTCCCACCATATTATGATGTTGCCCAAGTTTTGGGCTCGATCCGAACTCAATAGGTGTGAGAAATTGGACAATTAAAGTTCAACGGCAGTTCGTTCCTAATTGGAGTGGTTGGTGTATTCCATACTTCTAGCGATTGGATTTCACTCAAACTCAGCAAATGACTCCACCCACCATATTATGATGTTGCACAAGTTTGGGGTTCGATCCGAAATCAACAGGTGTGAGAAATTGGACAATTCAAGTTCAACGGCAGTTCGTTCCTAATTGGAGTGGTTGGTGTATTCCATACTTCTATCGATTGGATGTCACTCAAAACTCACCAAATGACTCCTCCCAACATATTATGATGTTGCCCAAGTTTTGGGCTCGATCCGAAATCAATAGGTGTTCCAAATTGGACAATTCAAGTTCAACGGCATTTCGTTCCTAATTGGAGTGGTTGGTGTATTCCATACTTCTAGCGATTGGATTTCACTCAAAACTCACCAAATGACTCCTCCCACCATATTATGATGTTGCCCAAGTTTGGGGCTCGATCCGAAATCAATAGGTCTTCCAAATTGGACAATTCAAGTTCAACGGCAGTTCGTTCCTAATGGGAGTGGTTGGTGTATTCCATACCTCTAGCCATTGGATTTCCCTCAAAACTCCCCAAATGAGTCCTCCCACCATATTATGATGTTGCCCAAGTTTTGGGATCGATCCGAAATCAATAGGTGTGATAAATTGGACAATTCAAGTTCAACGGCAGTTCGTTCCTACTTGGAGTGGTTGGTGTATTCCATACTTATAGCGATTGGATTTCACTCAAAACTCACCAAATGACTCCTCCCACCATATTATGATGTTACCCAAGTTTTGGGCTCGATCCGAAATCAATAGGTGTGAGAAATTGGACAATTAAAGTTCAACGGCATTTCGTTCCTAATTGGAGTGGTTGGTGTATTCCATACTTCTTGCGATTGGATTTCACTCAAAACTCACCAAATGACTCCTCCCACCATATTATGATGTTGCCCAAGTTTTGGGCTCGATCCGAAATCAATAGGTGTGAGAAAATGGACAATTCAATTTCAACGGCAGTTCGTTCCTAATTGGAGTGGTTGGTGTATTCCATACTTCTAGCGATTGGATTTCACTCAAAAATGACCCAATGACTCCTCCCACCATATTATGATGTTCCCCAAGTTTTGGGCTCGATCCAAATCAATAGGTGTTCCAAATTGGACAATTCAAGTTCAACGGCAGTTCGTTCCTAATTGGAGTGGTTGGTGTATTCCATACTTCTAGCGATTGGATTTCACTCAAAACTCACCAAATGACTCCTCCCACCATATTATGATGTTGCACAAGTTTGGGGTTCGATCCGAAATCAATAGGTGTGAGAAATTGCACAATTCAAGTTCAACGGCAGTTCGTTCCTAACGGGAGTGGTTAGTGTATTCCATACTTCTAGCGATTGGATTTCACTCAAAACTCACCAAATGACTCCTCCCACCATATTATGATGTTGCCCAAGTTTTGGGCTCGATCCGAAATCAATAGGTGTGAGAAATTGGACAATTCAAGTTCAACGGCAGTTCGTTCCAAATTGGACTGGTTGGTGTATTCCATACTTCTAGCGATTGGATTTCACTCAAAACTCACCCAATGACTCCTCCCACCATATTATGATGTTACCCAAGTTTTGGGCTCGATCCGAAATCAATAGGTGTTCCAAATTGGACAATTGAAGTTCAACGGCAGTTCGTTCCTAATTGGAGTGGTTCGTGTATTCCATACTTCTAGCGATTGGATTTCACCCAAAACTCACCAAATGACTCCTCCCACCATATTATGATGTTGCCCATGTTTTGGGCTTGATCCGAAATCAATAGGTGTGAGAAAATGGATAATTCAATTTCAACGGCAGTTCGTTCCTAATTGGAGTGGTTGGTGTATTCCATACTTCTAGCGATTGGATTTCACTCAAAAATGACCCAATGACTCCTCCCACCATATTATGATGTTGCCCAAGTTTTGGGCTCGATCCAAATCAATAGGTGTTCCAAATTGGACAATTCAAGTTCAACGGCAGTTCGTTCCTAATTGGAGTGGTTGGTGTATTCCATACTTCTAGCGATTGGATTTCACTCAAAACTCACCAAATGACTCCTCCCACCATATTATGATGTTGCCCAAGTTTTGGGCTCGATCCGAAATCAATAGGTGTGAGAAATTGGACAATTCAAGTTCGACGGCAGTTCGTTCCTAATTGGTGTGGTTGGTGTGGCGATTGGATTTCACTCAAAACTCACCAAATGACTCCTCCCACCGTATTATGATGTTGCCCAAGTTTTGCGCTCGATACGAAATGAATGGGTGTTCCAAATTGGACAATTCAAGTTCAACGGCAGTTCGTTCCTAATTGGAGTGGTTGGTGTATTCCATACTTCTAGCGATTGGATTTCACTCAAAATTCACAAAATGACCCCTCCCACCATATTATGATGTTGCCCAAGTTTTGGGCTCTATCCGAAATCAATAGGTGTGAGAAATTGGACAATTCAAGTTCAACGGCAGTTCGTTCCTAATTGGAGTGGTTGGTGTATTCCACACTTCTAGCGATTGCATTTCACTCAAAACTCACCCCCACCGTATTATGATGTTGCCCAAGTTTTGGGCTCGATCCGAACTCAATAGGTGTGAGAAATTGGACAATTTAAGTTCAACGGCAGTTCGTTCCTAATTGGAGTGGTTGGTGTATTCCATACTTCTGGCGATTGGATTTCACTCAAAACTCACCAAATGCCTCCTCCCACCATATTATGATGTTGCACAAGTTTGGGGTTCGATCCGAAATCAATAGGTGTGAGAAATTGCGCAATTCAAGTTCAACGGCAGTTCGTTCCTAATGGGAGTGGTTAGTGTATTCCATACTTCTAGCGATTGGATTTCACTCAAAACGCACCAAATGACTCCTCCCGCCAGATTATGATGTTGCCCAAGTTTTGGGCTCGATCCGAAATCAATAGGTGTTCCAAATTGGACAATTCAAGTTCAACGGCAGTTCGTTCCTAATTGGAGTGGTTGGTGTATTCCATACTTCTGGCGTTTGGATTTCACTCAAAACTCACCAAATGACTCCTCCCACCATATTATGATGTGGCCCAAGTTTTGGGTTCGATCCGAACTCAATAGGTGTGAGAAATTGAACAATTCAAGTTCTACGGCAGTTCGTTCCAAATTGGAGTGGTTGGTGTATTCCATACTTCTAGCAATTGGATTTCACTAAAAACTAACCAAATGACTCCACCCACCATATTATGATGTTGCACAAGTGTGGGGTTCCATCCGAAATCAATAGGTGTGAGAAATTGGACAATTCAAGTTCAACGGCTGTTCGTTCCTCATTGGAGTGGTTGGTGTATTCCATACTTCTAGCGATTGGATTTCACTCAAAACTCATCAAATGACTCCTCCCACCATATTATGATGTTGCCCAAGTTTTGGGCTCGATCCGAACTCAATAGGTGTGAGAAATTGGACAATTCAAGTTCAACGGCAGTTCGTTCCTAATTGTAGTGGTTGGTGTATTCCATACTTCTAGCGATTGGATTTCACTCAAAACTCACCAAATGACTCCTCCCACCATATTATGATGTTGCCCAAGTCTTGGGCTCGATCCGAAATCAATAGGTGTTCCAAATTGGACAATTCAAGTTCAACGGCAGTTCGTTCCTCATTGGAGTGGTTGGTGTATTCCATACTTCTAGCGATTGGATTTCACTCAAAACTCACCAAACGACTCCTCCCACCATAATATGATGTTGCACAAGTTTGGGGTTCGATCCGAAGTCAATAGGTGTGAGAAATTGGACAATTCAAGTTCAACGGCAGTTCGTTCCTAATTGGAGTGGTTGGTGTATTCCATACTTCTAGCGATTGGATTTCACTCAAACCTCACCGAACGACTCCTCCCACCATAATATGATGTTGCACAAGTTTGGGGTTCGATCCGAAATCAATAGGTGTGAGAAATTGGACAATTCAAGTTCAACGGCAGCTCTTTCCAAATGGGAGTGGTTGGTGTATTCCATACCTCTAGTGATTGGATTTCACTCAAACCTCATCAAATGACTCCTTCCACCAAATTATGTTGTTGCCCAAGTTTTGGGCTCGATCCGAAATCAATAGGTGTTCCAAATTGGACAATTCAAGTTCAACGGCAGTTCGTTCCTAATGGGAGTGGTTGGTGTATTCCGTACTTCTAGCGATTGGATTTCACTCAAAACCCACCAAATGACTCCTCCCACCATATTATGATGTTTCCCAAGTTTTGCGCTCGATCCGAAATCAATAGGTGTTCCAAATTGGACAATTCCAGTTCAACGGCAGTTCGTTCCTAATGGGAGTGGTTGGTGTATTCCACACTTCTAGCGATTGGATTTCACTCAAAACTCACCAAATGACTCCTCCCACCATATTATGATGTTGCCCAAGTTTGGGGCTCGGTCCGAAATCAATAGGTGTGAGGAATTGGCCAATTCAATTTCAACCGCAGTTCGTTCCTAATTGGAGTAGTTGGTGTATTCCATACTTCTAGCGATTGGATTTCACTCAAAACTCACCAAATGACTCCTCCCACCATATTATGACGTTGCCCAAGTTTGGGGCTCGGTCCGAAATCAATAGGTTTGAGAAATTGGACAATTCAAGTTCAACGGCAGTTCGTTCCTCATTGGAGTGGTTGGTGTATTCCATACTTCCAGCGATTGGATTTCACTCAAAACTCACCAAATGACTCCTTCCACCATATTATGATGTTGCCCAAGTTTTGGGCTCGATCCGAAATCAATAGGTGTGAGAAATTGGAAAGTTTAAGTTCAACGGAAGTTCGTTCCTAATTGGAGTGGTTGGTGTATTCCATACTTCTAGCGATTGGATTTCACTCAAAACTCACCAAATGACTCCTCCCACCATATTATGATGTTGCCCAAGTTTTGGGCTCGATTCGAAATCAATAGGTGTTCCAAATTGGACAATTCAAGTTCAACGGAAGTTCGTTCCTAATTGGAGTGGTTGGTGTATTCCATACTTCTAGTGATTGGATTTCACTCAAAACTCACCAAATGACTCCCCCCACCATATTATGATGTTGCCCAAGTTTTGGGCTTGATCCGAAATCAATAGGTGTTCGAAATTGGACAATTGAAGTTCAACGGCAGTTCGTTCCCAATTGGAGTGGTTGGTGTATTCCATACTTCTAGCGATTGGATTTCACTCAAAACTCACCAAATGACTCCTCCCACCAAATTATGATGTTGCCCAAGTTTTGGGCTCGATCCGAATTCAATAGGTGTGAGAAATTGGACAATTCAAGTTCAACGGCAGTTCGTTCCTAATTGGAGTGGTTGGTGTATTCCATACTTCTTGCGATTGGATTTCACTCAAAACTAACCAAATGAGTCCTCCCACCATATTATGATGTTGCCCAAGTTTTGGGCTCGATCCGAAATCAATAGGTGTGAGAAATTGGACAATTCAAGTTCAACGGCAGTTCGTTCCTAATTGGAGTGGTTGGTGTATTCCATACTTCTAGCGATTGGATTTCACTCAAAACTCACCAAATGACTTCCCCCACCATATTATGATGTTGCCCAAGTTTTGGGCTCGATCCGAAATCAATAGGTGTTCGAAATTGGACAATTCAAGTTCAACGGCAGTTCGTTCCTAATTGGAGTGGTTGGTGTATTCCATACTTCTAGCGATTGGATTTCACTCAAAACTAACCAAATGTCTCCTCCCACCATATTATGATGGTGCCCAAGTTTTGGGCTCGATCCGAAATCAATAGGTGTGAGAAATTGGACAGTTGAAGTTCAACGGAAGTTCGTTCCTAATTGGATTGGTTGGTGTATTCCATACTTCTAGCGATTGGATTTCACTCAAAATTCACCAAATGACTCCTCCCACCATATTATGATGTTGCCCAAGTTTTGGGCTCGATCCGAAATCAATAGGTGTTCCAAATTGGACAATTCAAGTTCAACGGAAGTTCGTTCCTAATTGGAGTGGTTGGTGTATTCCATACTTCTAGCGATTGGATTTCACTCAAAACTCGCCAAATGACTCCCCCCACCATATTATGATGTTGCCCAAGTTTTCGCCTCGATCCGAAATCAATAGGTGTTCGAAATTGGACAATTCAAGTTCAACGGCAGTTCGTTCCCAATTGGAGTGGTTGGTGTATTCCATACTTCTAGCGATTGGATTTCACTCAAAACTCACCAAATGACTCCTCCCACCATATTATGATGTTGCCCAAGTTTTGGGCTCGATCCGAATTCAATAGGTGTGAGAAATTGGACAATTCAAGTTCAACGGCAGTTCGTTCCTAATTGCAGTGGTTGGTGTATTCCATACTTCTAGCGATTGGATTTCAGTCAAAACTAACCAAATGAGTCCTCCCACCATATTATGATGTTGCCCAAGTTTTGGGCTCGATCCGAAATCAATAGGTGTGAGAAATTGGACAATTCAAGTTCAACGGCAGTTCGTTCCTAATTGGAGTGGTTGGTGTATTCCATACTTCTAGCGATTGGATTTCACTCAAAACTCACCAAATGACTTCCCCCACCGTATTATGATGTTGCCCAAGTTTTGGGCTCGATCCGAAATCAATAGGTGTTCGAAATTGGACAATTCAAGTTCAACGGCAGTTCGTTCCTAATTGGAGTGGTTGGTGTATTCCATACTTCTAGCGATTGGATTTCACTCAAAACTAACCAAATGACTCCTCCCACCATATTATGATGTTGCCCAAGTTTTGGGCTCGATCCGAAATCAATAGGTGTGAGAAATTGGACAGTTGAAGTTCAACGGAAGTTCGTTCCTAATTGGAGTGGTTGGTGTATTCCATACTTCTAGCGATTGGATTTCACTCAAAACTCACCAAATGACTCCTCCCACCATATTATGATGTTGCCCAAGTTTTGGGCTCGATCCGAATTCAATAGGTGTGAGAAATTGGACAATTCAAGTTCAACGGCAGTTCGTTCCTCATTGGAGTGGTTGGTGTATGTTAAGCTCATAATATCATACATATACATGCCCTATTTACTTACTTCTTTTGCTTAGTTTCCTATAATTCTGAGTTATTTGCCTCCCTTTGTGTGTTTTGTAGGCAAATAGAGCAAGAGAGCATAATTCATGCAATTCAAGCATGTTAAGGCCTAATTTGGATGAATGGATGAAGAGCTTAAAGACAAACTCATTTTGGCTACAGCCCCTTGCCAGTCCAATTCCGTAGGTCACATTGCAATATTTGTTTCAGCAACCTGCACAGCTCAGATGAGGCCGCATTTTGCATGAAAGTTGTTCCAATGGGTGTGTACTATAACATATCCAAAATTCAGCCCCATTGGATAAATATGGAGTCTGTTACCTAGCAAACACAGAGTCATGCTCAGGATGGATTTTATCAGCGCGCAAAATGAGTTAGCAATTTGTTTTGGCCTTAACTTCCTCCTCCGACCTTGGATTGGCCCAACTGATATATGGCTGGAAAGAAGACATTCTGAACTTCAAGTTTGAGTGCTTAAAGTCTTAATTTGCTTAAGGGAAGCCCAATTCGTAAGCCCTTGAAGTTGCTGGTCATGCTGACCTCAGGATGAGCTATTGTTTCTGGTTGGAAGCTTGGTCATGGTGAGCTAGGCATGAGCTATTGAGCTGGTTGGAAGCTTGGTCATGGTGACATGAAGATGAGCTAGGGCTGCTGGTGGGATTTATTGGTGAAGTGCATCAACCAATTCAAATTTTCTAATACAAGTGCATCAACCATTTCAGATTTTATAAAACAAGTGTTGTATGCATTAGCCATATTGAATTCAGATTTTCATCTTCCTTAGGCCTATAAATAGTGAGGTTTCCCAAGCTTGTAAACACACCCCAAGGGGGGGAGCTCTCAAACACTTCTCTAGAGCTCCCTTCCCTTCTCTCCCTCAAATTCTCTTAGTTTTGCTTTCTAGTTCTCAATTCTAGCTTTCTTTAATGTTTTCTTAGTTGTAATTTATTTTTCTTGTAATGTACATTCTTACTTAAGTATTCAAGTTTAATTAGTTTCCAAGTTCCAATTATGGTTTTTGTTCTTATTCATTATGCTTATAAGTTAATATGCTAGTTTGAATGATTGATCACCATTTAGGCTTGCATGTTAGCTATCTTGGTTTGAATTAAGAGTACACACCATGCTCTAATTCGAATTGAACTATGAATAGGAAGAGTATGTATGGACATTCGACAACAGGGATTAGATACATGCTTGGTTGTTTAAAATGTTCTTCTATGCTTAATGGGTTCCTAATGCTTAATTTTAGGTTAGACAACAAATGATCAAATTAGGGAATTAGGAACACAAGGTTATGACCACACACCATGGCTTAATCATACTTTAGCTAGAACCAATCCATTAATCTAAATTGAACTTGGGAACTTATTTGCTTGAGTTACTTTCTTATTTTCTTCCTTCTTTCATGTTCTTTGTTTTTGTTTCTGTTTTGTGTAGGAAAACTGAATTGGATCATTCAATCACCAATCCCTGTGGAATCGACCTCGCACTTACATACGCTAAACTACCAACGGTTCGTGCACTTGCGAGTATCACAAGTTGAGGATGCAGCTGAATCCATTTTGGTACAGCTGAAATCTACACAACAGTGTATTCCACACTTCTAGCGATTGGATTTCACTCAAAACTAACCAAATGACTCCTCCCACCATATTATGATGTTGCCCAAGTTTTGGGATCGACACGAAATCAATAGGTGTGAGAAATTGGACAATTCAAGTTCAACGGCAGTTCGTTCCTACTTGGAGTGGTTGGTGTATTCCGTACTTCTAGCGATTGGATTTCACTCAAAACTCACCAAATGACTCCTCCCACCATATTATGATGTTGCCCAAGTTTTGGGCTCGATCCGAAATCAATGGGTGTGAGAAATTGGACAATTGAAGTTCAGCGGAAGTTCGTTCCTAATTGGAGTGGTTGGTGTATTCCATACTTCCAGCGATTGGATTTCACTCAAAACTCACCAAATGACTCCTCCCACCATATTACGAGGTTGCCCAAGTTTTGGGCTCGATACGAAATCAATAGGTGTTCCAAATTGGACAATTCAAGTTCAACGGCAGTTCGTTCCTAATTGGAGTGGTTGGTGTATTCCATACTTCTAGCGATTGGATTTCACTCAAAACTCACCAAATGACTCCTCCCACTGTATTATGATGTTGCCCAAGTTTAGGGCTCGATCCGAAATCAATAGGTGTGAGAAATTGGACAATTTAAGTTCAGCGGCAGTTTGTTCAGACTTGGAGTGGTTGGTGTATTCCATACTTCTAGCGATTGGATTTCACTCAAAACTCACCAAATGATTCCTCCCACCATATTATGATGTTGCCCAAGTTTTGGGGTCAATCCGAAACCAATAGGTGTGAGAAACTGGACAATTCAAGTTCAACGGCCGTTCGTTCCTAATTGGAGTGGTTGGTGTATTCCATACTTCTAGAGATTGGATTTCACTCAAAACTCACCAAATGACTCCAACCACCATATTATGATGTTGCCCAAGTTTTCGGCTCGATCCGAAATCAATAGGTGTTCCAAATTGGATAATTCAAGTTCAACGGCAGTTCGTTCCTAATTGGAGTGGTTGGTGTATTCCATACTTCTAGCGATTGGATTTCACTCAAAACTCAGCAAATTTCTCCTCCAAACATAATATGACGTTGCCCAAGTTTGGGGCTCGACCCGGAATCAATAGGTGTGACAATTTGGACAATTCAAGTTCAACGTCAGTTCGTTCCTAATTGGAATGGTTGGTGTATTCCATAATTCTAGCGATTGGATTTCACTCAAAACTCACCAAATGACTCCTCCCACCATATTATGATGTTGCCCAAGTTTTGGGCTCGATCCGAAATCAATAGGTGTTCCAAATTGGACAATTCAAGTTTAACGGCAGTTCGTTCCTAATGGGAGTGGTTGGTGTATTCCATACTTCTAGCGATTGGATTTCACTCAAAACTCACCAAATGACTCCTCCCACCATATTATGATGTTGCCCAGGTTTTGGGCTCGATCCGAAATCAATAGGCGTTAGAAATTGGACAATTCAAGTTCAACGGCAGTTCGTTCCTAATTGGAGGGGTTGGTGTATTCCATACTTCTAGCTGTTGGATTTCACTCAAAACTCACCAAATAACTCCTCCCACCATATTATGGTGTTGCCCAAGTTTGGGGCTCGATCCGAAATCAATAGGTGTGAGAAATTGGACAATTCAAGTTCAACGGCAGTTCGTTCCTAATTGGAGTGGTTGGTGTATTCCATACTTCTAGCGATTGGATTTCACTCAAAACTCACCAAATGACTCCTCAAACCATGTTATGATGTTGCCCAAGTTTTGGGCTTGATACGAAGTCAATAAGTGTTCCAAATTGGACAATTCAAGTTCAACGGCAGTTCGTTCATAATTGGAGTGGTTGGTGTATTCCATACTTCTAGCGATTGTATTTCACTCAAAACTCACCCAATGACTCCTCCCACCATATTATGAAGTTGCCCAAGTTTTGGGGCCGATCCGAAATCAATAGGTGTGAGAAATTGGACAATTCATCTTCGACGGCAGTTCGTTCCTAATTGGAGTTGTTGATGTATTCCATACTTCTAAAGATTGGATTTCACTCAAAACTCACCAAATGACTCCTCCCACCATATTATGATGTTGCCCAAGTTTTGGGCTCGATCCGAAATCAATAGGTGTTCCAAATTGGACAATTCAAGTTCAACGGCAGTTCGTTCCTAACTGGAGTGGTGGGTGTATTCTATACTTCTAGCGATTGGATTTCACTCAAAACTCACCAAATGACTCCTCCTACCATATTATGATGTTGCCTAAGTTTTGGGCTCGATCCGAAATCAATAGGTGTGAGAAATTGGTCAATTCAATTTCAACGGCAGTTCGTTCCTAATTGGAGCGGTTGGTGTATTCCATACGTCTAGCGATTGGATTTCACTCACCAAATGACTCCTCAAACCATATTATGATGTTGCCCAAGTTTTGGGCTCGATCCGAAATCAATAGGTGTTCGAAATTGGACAATTCAAGTTCAACGGCAGTTCGTTCCTAATTGGAGTGGTTGGTGTATTCCATACTTCTAGCGATTGGATTTCACTCAAAACTCACCAAATGACTCCTCCCACCATATTATGATGTTGCCCAAGTTTTGGGCTCGATCCGAAATCAATAGGTGTTCCAAATTGGACAATTCAAGTTCAACGGCAGTTCGTTCCTAATTGGAGTGGTTGGTGTATTCCATACTTCTAGCGATTGGATTTCACTCAAAACTCACCAAATGACTCCTCCCACCATATTATGATGTTGCCCAAGTTTTGGGCTCGATCCGAAATCAATAGGTGTGAGAAATTGGACAATTCAAGTTCAACGGCAGTTCGTTCCTAATTGTAGTGGTTGGTGTATTCCATACTTCTAGCGAGTGGGTTTCACTCAAAACTCACCAAAGGATTCCTCCCACCATATTATGATGTTGCCCAAGTTTTGGGCTCGATCCGAAATCAATAGGTGTTCCAAATTGGACAATTCAAGTTCAACGGCAGTTCGTTCCTAATTGGAGTGGTTGGTGTATTCCATACTTATAGCGATTGGATTTCACTCAAAACTCACCAAATGACTCCTCCCACTGTATTATGATGTTGCCCAAGTTTAGGGCTCGATCCGAAATCAATAGGTGTGAGAAATTGGACAATTTAAGTTCAGCGGCAGTTTGTTCAGACTTGGAGTGGTTGGTGTATTCCATACTTCTAGCGATTGGATTTCACTCAAAACTCACCAAATGAGTCCTCCCACCATATTATGATGTCGCCCAAGTTTTGGGCTCGATCCGAAATCAATAGGTGTGACAAATTGGACAATTCAATTTCAACAGCAGTTCGTTCCTAATTGGAGTGGTTGGTGTATTCCATACTTCTAGTGATTGGATTTCACTCAAAACTCACCCAATGACTCCTCCCACCATATTATGATGTTGCCCAAGTTTTGGGCTCGATCTGAAATCAATAGGTGTGAGAAATTGGACAATTCAAGTTCAACGGCAGTTCGTTCCTAATTGGAGTGGTTGGTGTATTCCATACTTCTAGATATTGGATTTCACTCAAAACTCAGCAAATTTCTCCTCCAAACATAATATGACGTTGCCCAAGTTTGGGGCTCGACCCGAAATCAATAGGTGTGACAATTTGGACAATTCAAGTTCAACGTCAGTTCGTTCCTAATTGGAATGGTTGGTGTATTCCATAATTCTAGCGATTGGATTTCACTCAAAACTCACCAAATGACTCCTCCCACCATATTATGATGTTGCCCAAGTTTTGGGCTCGATCCGAAATCAATAGGTGTTCCAAATTGGACAATTCAGGTTTAACGGCAGTTCGTTCCTAATGGGAGTGGTTGGTGTATTCCATACTTCTAGCGATTGGATTTCACTCAAAACTCACCAAATGACTCCTCCCACCATATTATGATGTTGCCCAGGTTTTGGGCTCGATCCGAAATCAATAGGCGTTAGAAATTGGACAATTCAAGTTCAACGGCAGTTCGTTCCTAATTGGAGGGGTTGGTGTATTCCATACTTCTAGCTGTTGGATTTCACTCAAAACTCACCAAATAACTCCTCCCACCATATTATGATGTTGCCCAAGTTTGGGGCTCGATCCGAAATCAATAGGTGTGAGAAATTGGACAATTCAAGTTCAACGGCAGTTCGTTCCTAATTGGAGTGGTTGGTGTATTCCATACTTCTAGCGATTGGATTTCACTCAAAACTCACCAAATGACTCCTCAAACCATGTTATGATGTTGCCCAAGTTTTGGGCTTGATACGAAGTCAATAAGTGTTCCAAATTGGACAATTCAAGTTCAACGGCAGTTCGTTCGTAATTGGAGTGGTTGGTGTATTCCATACTTCTAGCGATTGTATTTCACTCAAAACTCACCCAATGACTCCTCCCACCATATTATGAAGTTGCCCAAGTTTTGGGCCCGATCCGAAATCAATAGGTGTGAGAAATTGGACAATTCAACTTCGACGGCAGTTCGTTCCTAATTGGAGTTGTTGATGTATTCCATACTTCTAAAGATTGGATTTCACTCAAAACTCACCAAATGACTCCTCCCACCATATTATGATGTTGCCCAAGTTTTGGGCTCGATCCGAAATCAATAGGTGTTCCAAATTGGACAATTCAAGTTCAACGGCAGTTCGTTCCTAACGGGAGTGGTGGGTGTATTCTATACTTCTAGCGATTGGATTTCACTCAAAACTCACCAAATGACTCCTCCCACCATATTATGATGTTGCCTAAGTTTTGGGCTCGATCCGAAATCAATAGGTGTGAGAAATTGGTCAATTCAATTTCAACGGCAGTTCGTTCCTAATTGGAGCGGTTGGTGTATTCCATACGTCTAGCGATTGGATTTCACTCACCAAATGACTCCTCAAACCATGTTATGATGTTGCCCAAGTTTTGGGCTCGATCCGAAATCAATAGGTGTTCGAAATTGGACAATTCAAGTTCAACGGCAGTTCGTTCCTAATTGGAGTGGTTGGTGTATTCCATACTTCTAGCGATTGGATTTCACTCAAAACTCACCAAATGACTCCTCCCACCATATTATGATGTTGCACAAGTTTGGGGTTCGATCCGAAATCAACAAGTGTGAGAAATTGGACAATTCAAGTTCAACGGCAGTTCGTTCCTAATTGGAGTGGTTGGTGTATTCCATACTTCTAGCGATTGGATTTCACTCAAAACTCACCAAATGACTCCTCCCACCATATTATGATGTTGCCCAAATTTTGGGCTCGATCCGAAATCAATAGGTGTTCCAAATTGGACAATTCAAGTTCAACGGCAGTTCGTTCCTAATTGGAGTGGTTGGTGTATTCCATACTTCTACCGATTGGATTTCACTCAAAACTCACCAAATGACTCCTCCCACCATATTATGATGTTGCCCAAGTTTTGGGCTCGATCCGAAATCAATAGGTGTGAGAAATTGGACAATTCAAGTTCAACGGCAGTTCGTTCCTAATTGTAGTGGTTGGTGCATTCCATACTTCTAGCGAGTGGGTTTCACTCAAAACTCACCAAAGGATTCCACCCACCATATTATGATGTTGCCCAAGTTTTGGGCTCGATCCGAAAGCAATCGGTGTTCGAAATTGGAAAATTCAAGTTCAACGGCAGTTCATTCCTAACTGGAGTGGTTGGTGTATTCCATACTTCTAGCGATTGGATTTCACTCAAAAGTCACCCAATGACTCCTCCCACCATATTATGATGTTGCCCAAGTTTTGGGCTCGATCCAAATCAATAGGTGTTCCAAATTGGACAATTCAAGTTCAACGGCAGTTCGTTCCTAATTGGAGTGGTTGGTGTATTCCATACTTCTAGCGATTGGATTTCACTCAAAACTCACCAAATGACTCCTCCCACCATATTATGATGTTGCACAAGTTTGGGGTTCGATCCGAAATCAATAGCTGTGAGAAATTGCACAATTCAAGTTCAACGGCAGTTCGTTCCTAATGGGAGTGGTTAGTGTATTCCATACTTCTAGCGATTGGATTTCACTCAAAACTCACCAAATGACTCCTCCCACCATATTATGATGTTGCACAAGTTTGGGGTTCGATCCGAAATCAACAAGTGTGAGAAATTGGACAATTCAAGTTCAACGGCAGTTCGTTCCTAATTGGAGTGGTTGGTGTATTCCATACTTCTAGCGATTGGATTTCACTCAAAACTCACCAAATGACTCCTCCCACCATATTATGATGTTGCCCAAGTTTGGGGCTCGATCCGAAGTCAATAGGTGTGAGAAATTGGACAATTCAAGTTCAACGGCAGTTCGTTCCTAATTGGAGTGGTTGGTGTATTCCATACTTCTAGCGATTGGATTTCACTCAAAACTCACCAAATGACTCCTTCCACCAAATTATGTTGTTGCCCAGGTTTTGGGCTCGATCCGAAATCAATAGGTGTTCCAAATTGGACAATTCAAGTTCAACGGCAGTTCGTTCCTAATTGGAGTGGTTGTTGTATTCCGTACTTCTAGCGATTGGATTTCACTCAAAATTCACCAAATGACTCCTCCCACCGTATTATGATGTTGCCCAAGTTTTGGGCTCGATTCGAAATCAGTGGGGGTGAGAAATTGGACAATTCAAGTTCAACGGCTGTTCGTTCCTAATTGGAGTGGTTGGTGTATTCCATACTTCTAGCGATCGGATTTCACTCAAAACTCAGCAAATGACTCCTCCGACCATATTATGATGTTGCCCAAGTTTTGGGCTCGATCCGAAATCAATAGGTGTGAGACGTTGGAAAATTCAAGTTCAACGGCAGTTCGTTCCTAATTGGAGTGGTTGGTGTATTCCATACTTCTAGCGATTGGATTTCACTCAAAACTCACCAAATGACTCCTCCCACCATATTATGATGTTGCCCAAATTTTGGGCTCGATCCGAAATCAATAGGTGTTCCAAATTGGACAATTCAAGTTCAACGGCAGTTCGTTCCTAATTGGAGTGGTTGGTGTATTCCGTACTTCTAGCGATTGGATTTCACTCAAAACTCCCCAGATCTCCTCCCACCATATTATGATGTTGCCCAAGATTGGGGCTCGGTCCGAAATCAATAGGTGTGAGAAATTGGTCAATTCAATTTGAACGGCAGTTCATTCCTAATTGGAGTGGTTGGTGTATTCCATAATTCTAGTGATTGGGTTTCACTCAAAACCCACCAAATGACTCCTCTCACCATATTATGATGTTGCCCAAGTTTTGGGCTCGATCCGAAATCAATAGGTGTTCGAAATTGGACAATTCAAGTTCAACGGCAGTTCGTTCCTAATTGGAGTGGTTGGTGTATTCCATACTTCTAGCGATTGGATTTCACTCAAAACTCACCAAATGACTCCTCTCACCATATTATGATGTTGCCCAAGTTTTGGGCTCGATCCGAAATCAATAGCTGTGAGAAATTGGACAATTCAAGTTCAACGGCAGTTCGTTCCTAATTGGAGTGGTTGGTGTATTCCATACTTCTAGCGATTGGATTTCACTCAAAACTCACCAAATGACTCCTCCCACCATATTATGATGTTGCCCAAGTTTGGTTCTCGGTCCGAAATCAATAGGTTTGAGAAATTGGACAATTAAAGTTCAACGGCAGTTCGTTTCTAATGGTAGTGGTTGGTGTATTCCATACTTCTAGCGATTGGATTTCACTCAAAACTCACCAAACGACTCCTCCCACCATAATATGTTGTTGCACAAGTTTGGGGTTCGATCCGAAATCAATAGGTGTGAGAAATTGGACAATTCAAGTTCAACGGCAGTTCGTTCCTAATGGGAGTGGTTGGTGTATTCCATACTTCTAGCGATTGGATTTCACTCAAAACTCACCAAATGACTCCTCCCATCATATTATGATGTTGCACAAGTTTGGGGTTCCATACGAAATCAATAGGTGTGAGAAATTGGACAATTCAAGTTCAACGGCAGTTCGTTCCTAATGGGAGTGGTTGGTGTATTCCATACTTCTAGCGATTGGATTTCACTCAAAACTCAACAAATGACTCCTTCCACCAAATTATGTTGTTGCCCAAGTTTTGGGCTCGATCCGAAATCAATAGGTGTTCCAAATTGGACAATTCAAGTTCAACGGCAATTCGTTCCTAATTGGAGTGGTTGGTGTATTCCATACTTTTAGCGATTGGATTTCACCCAAAACTCACCAAATGACTCCTCCCACTATATTATGATGTTGCCCATGTTTTGGGCTTGATCCGAAATCAATAGGTGTGAGAAATTGGACAATTCAATTTCAACGTCAGTTCGTTCCTAATTGGAGTGGTTGGTGTATTCCATACTTCTAGCGATTGGATTTCACTCAAAACTCACCAAATGACTCCTCCCACCATATTATGCTGTTTCCCAAGTTTTGGGCTCGATCCGAAATCAATAGGTGTGAGAAATTGGTCAATTCAATTTCAACGACAGTTCGTTCCTAATTGGTGTGGTTGGTGTATTCCACACTTCTAGCGATTGGATTTCACTAAAAACTCACCAAATGACTCCTCTCACCATATTATGATGTTGCCCAAGTTTTGGGCTCGATCCGAAATCAATAGGTGTGAGAAATTGGACAATTCAAGTTCAACGGCAGTTCGTTCCTAATTGGAGTGGTTGGTGTATTCCATACTTCTAGCGATTGGATTTCACTCAAAACTCACCAAATGACAACTCCCACCATATTATGATGTTGCCCAAGTTTGGGGCTCGATCCGAAATCAATAGGTGTTCGAAATTGGACAATTCAAGTTCAACGGCAGTTCGTTCCTAATTGGAGTGGTTGGTGTATTCCATACTTCTAGCGAATGGATTTCACTCAAAACTTACCAAATGACTCCTTCCACCATATTATTATGTTGCCCTAGTTTGGGGCTCGATCCGAAATCAATAGGGGTATGAAATTGGACAATTCAAGTTCAACGGCAGTTCGTTCCTAATTGGAGTGGTTGGTGTATTCCATACTTCTAGCGATTGGATTTCACTCAAAACTCACCAAACGACTCCCCCCACCATAATATGATGTTGCACAAGTTTGGGGTTCGATCCGAAATCAATAGGTGTGAGAAATTGGACAATTCAAGTTCAACGGCAGTTCGTTCCTAATGGGAGTGGTTGGTGTATTCCATACTTCTAGCGATTGGATTTCACTCAAAACTCACCAAGTGACTCCTTCCACCAAATTATGTTGTTGCCCAAGTTTTGGGCTCGATCTGAAATCAATAGGTGTTCCAAATTGGACAATTCAAGTTCAACGGAAGTTCGTTCCTAATTGGAGTGGTTGTTGTATTCCGTACTTCTTCCGATTGGATTTCACTCAAAATTCACCAAATGACTCCTCCCACCGTATTATGATGTTGCCCAAGTTTTGGGCTCGATTAGAAATCAGTGGGGGTGAGAAATTGGACAATTCAAGTTCAACGGCTGTTCGTTCCTAATTGGAGTGGTTGGTGTATTCCATACTTCTAGCGATTGGATTTCACTCAAAACTCAGCAAATGACTCCTCCCACCATATTATGATGTTGCCCAAGTTTTGGGCTCGATCCGAAATCAATAGGTGTGAGACATTGGAAAATTCAAGTTCAACGGCAGTTCGTTCCTAAATGGAGTGGTTGGTGTATTCCATACTTCTAGCGATTGGATTTCACTCAAAACTCACCAAATGACTCCGCCCACCATATTATGATGTTGCCCAAGTTTTGGGCTTGATCCGAAATCAATAGGTGTTCCAAATTGGACAATTCAAGTTCAACGGCAGTTCGTTCCTAATTGGAGTGGTTGGTGTATTCCGTACTTCTAGCGATTGGATTTCACTCAAAACTCACCAAATGACTCCTCCCACCATATTATCATGTTGCCCAAGTTTGGGGCTCGGTCCGAAATCAATAGGTGTGAGAAATTGGACAATTCAAGTTCAACGGCAGTTCGTTCCTAATTGGAGTGGTTGGTGTATTCCAGACTTCTAGCGATTGGATTTCACTCAAAACTCACCAAATGACTCCTCCCACCATATTATGTTGTTGCCCAAGTTTGGGGCTCTCTCCGAAATCAATGGGTGTGAGAAATTTGACAATTCAAGTTCAACGGCAGTTCCTTCCTAATTGGAGTGGTTGGTGTATTCCATACTTCTAGGGATTGGATTTCACTCAAAACTCACCAAATGACTCCTCCCACCATATTATGATGTTGCCCAAGTTTTGGGATCGATCCGAAATCAATAGGTGTTCCAAATTGGACAATTCAAGTTCAGCGGCAGTTCGTTCCTAATTGGAGTGGTTGGTGTATTCCACACTTCTAGCGATCGGATTTCACTCAAAACTCACCAAATGACTCCTCCCACCATATTATGATGTTGCCCAAGTTTGGGGCCCGGTCCGAAATCAATAGGTGTGAGAAATTGGACAATTCAAGTTCAACGGCAGTTCGTTCCTATTCGGAGTGGTTGGTGTATTCCATACTTCTAGTGATTGGATTTCAATCAAAACTCACCAAATGACTCCTCCCACCGTATTATGATGTTGCCCAATTTTTGGGCTCGGTCCGGAATCAATAGGTGTGAGAAATTGGTCTATTCAATTTCAACGACAGTTCATTCCTAATTGGAGTGGTTGGTGTATTCCATACTTCTAGCGATTGGATTTCACTCAAAACTCACCAAATGACTCCTCCCACCATATTATGATGTTGCCCAAGTTTTGGGCTCGATCCGAAATCAATAGGTTTTCGAAATTGGACAATTCAAGTTCAACGGCAGTTCATTCCTAATTGGAGTGGTTGGAGTATTCCATACTTCTTGCGGTTGGATTTAACTCAAAACTCACCGAATGACTCCTCCCACCATATTATGATGTTTCCCAAGTTTTAGGCTCGATCCGAAATCAATCGGTGTGAGAAATTGGACAATTCAAGTTCAACGGCACTTCGTTCCTAATTGGAGTGGTTGGTGTGTTCCATACTTCTAGCGATTGGATTTCACTCAAAACTCACCAAATGACTCCACCCACCATATTATGATGTTCCCCAAGTTTTGGGCTCGATCCGAAATCAATAGGTGTTCCAAATTGGACAATTCAAGTTCAACGGCAGTTCGTTCCTAATTGGAGTGTTTGGTGTATTCCATACTTCAAGCGATTGGATTTCACTCAAAACTCACCAAATGACGCCACCCACCGTATTATGATGTTGCCCAAGTTTTGGGCTCGATCCGAAATCAATAGGTGTGAGAAATTGGACAATTCAAGTTCAACGGTAGTTCGTTCCTAATTGGGTTGGTTGGTGTATTCCATACTTCTAGCGATTGGATTTCACTCAAAACTCACCAAATGACTCCTCCCACCATATTATGTTGTTGCCCAAGTTTGGGGCTCTGTCCGAAATCAATGGGTTTGAGAAATTTGACAATTCAAGTTCAACGGCAGTTCCTTCCCAATTGGAGTGGTTGGTGTATTCCATACTTCTAGGGATTGGATTTCACTCAAAACTCACCAAATGACTCGTCGCACCATATTACGATGTTGCCCAAGTTTGGGGCTCGATCCGAAATCAATAGGTGTGAGAAATTGGACAATTCAAGTTCAACGGCAGTTCGTTCCTAACTGGAGTGGTTGGCGTATTCCATACTTCTAGCTATTGGATTTCACTCAAAACGCACCAAATGACTCCTCCCACCATGTTATGATGTTGCCCAAGTTTTGTGCTCGATCCGATATCAATAGGGGTGAGAAATTGGACAATTCAAGTTCAGCGGCAGTTCGTTTCTAATTGGAGTAGTTGGTGTATTCCATACTTCTAGCGATTGGATTTCACCAAAAACTCACCAAATGACTCCTCCCACCATATTATGATGTTGCCCAAGTTTTGGGCTCGATCCGAAATCAATAGGTGTTCCAAATTGGACAATTCAAGTTCAACGGCAGTTCGTTCCTAATTGGAGTGGTTGGTGTATTCCATACTTCTAGCGATTGGATTTCACTCAAAACTCACCAAATGACTCGTCCCACCATATTACGATGTTGCCTAAGTTTGGGGCTCGATCCGAAATCAATAGGTGTGAGAAATTGGACAATTCAAGTTCGACGGCAGTTCGTTCCTAACTGGAGTGGTTGGTGTATTCCAGACTTCTAGCGATTGGATTTCACTCAAAACTCACCAAACGACTCCCCCCACCATAATATGATGTTGCACAAGTTTGGGGTTCGATCCGAAATCAATAGGTGTGAGAAATTGGACAATTCAAGTTCAACGGCAGTTCGTTCCTAATGGGAGTGGTTGGTGTATTCCATACTTCTAGCGATTGGATTTCACTCAAAACTCACCAAGTGACTCCTTCCACCAAATTATGTTGTTGCCCAAGTTTTGGGCTCGATCCGAAATCAATAGGTGTTCCAAATTGGACAATTCAAGTTCAACGGAAGTTCGTTCCTAATTGGAGTGGTTGTTGTATTCCGTACTTCTTCCGATTGGATTTCACTCAAAATTCACCAAATGACTCCTCCCACCGTATTATGATGTTGCCCAAGTTTTGGGCTCGATTAGAAATCAGTGGGGGTGAGAAATTGGACAATTCAAGTTCAACGGCTGTTCGTTCCTAATTGGAGTGGTTGGTGTATTCCATACTTCTAGCGATTGGATTTCACTCAAAACTCAGCAAATGACTCCTCCCACCATATTATGATGTTGCCCAAGTTTTGGGCTCGATCCGAAATCAATAGGTGTGAGACATTGGAAAATTCAAGTTCAACGGCAGTTCGTTCCTAAATGGAGTGGTTGGTGTATTCCATACTTCTAGCGATTGGATTTCACTCAAAACTCACCAAATGACTCCGCCCACCATATTATGATGTTGCCCAAGTTTTGGGCTTGATCCGAAATCAATAGGTGTTCCAAATTGGACAATTCAAGTTCAACGGCAGTTCGTTCCTAATTGGAGTGGTTGGTGTATTCCGTACTTCTAGCGATTGGATTTCACTCAAAACTCACCAAATGACTCCTCCCACCATATTATCATGTTGCCCAAGTTTGGGGCTCGGTCCGAAATCAATAGGTGTGAGAAATTGGACAATTCAAGTTCAACGGCAGTTCGTTCCTAATTGGAGTGGTTGGTGTATTCCAGACTTCTAGCGATTGGATTTCACTCAAAACTCACCAAATGACTCCTCCCACCATATTATGTTGTTGCCCAAGTTTGGGGCTCTCTCCGAAATCAATGGGTGTGAGAAATTTGACAATTCAAGTTCAACGGCAGTTCCTTCCTAATTGGAGTGGTTGGTGTATTCCATACTTCTAGGGATTGGATTTCACTCAAAACTCACCAAATGACTCCTCCCACCATATTATGATGTTGCCCAAGTTTTGGGATCGATCCGAAATCAATAGGTGTTCCAAATTGGACAATTCAAGTTCAGCGGCAGTTCGTTCCTAATTGGAGTGGTTGGTGTATTCCACACTTCTAGCGATCGGATTTCACTCAAAACTCACCAAATGACTCCTCCCACCATATTATGATGTTGCCCAAGTTTGGGGCCCGGTCCGAAATCAATAGGTGTGATAAATTGGACAATTCAAGTTCAACGGCAGTTCGTTCCTATTCGGAGTGGTTGGTGTATTCCATACTTCTAGTGATTGGATTTCAATCAAAACTCACCAAATGACTCCTCCCACCGTATTATGATGTTGCCCAATTTTTGGGCTCGGTCCGGAATCAATAGGTGTGAGAAATTGGTCTATTCAATTTCAACGACAGTTCATTCCTAATTGGAGTGGTTGGTGTATTCCATACTTCTAGCGATTGGATTTCACTCAAAACTCACCAAATGACTCCTCCCACCATATTATGATGTTGCCCAAGTTTTGGGCTCGATCCGAAATCAATAGGTTTTCGAAATTGGACAATTCAAGTTCAACGGCAGTTCATTCCTAATTGGAGTGGTTGGAGTATTCCATACTTCTTGCGGTTGGATTTAACTCAAAACTCACCGAATGACTCCTCCCACCATATTATGATGTTTCCCAAGTTTTAGGCTCGATCCGAAATCAATCGGTGTGAGAAATTGGACAATTCAAGTTCAACGGCACTTCGTTCCTAATTGGAGTGGTTGGTGTGTTCCATACTTCTAGCGATTGGATTTCACTCAAAACTCACCAAATGACTCCACCCACCATATTATGATGTTCCCCAAGTTTTGGGCTCGATCCGAAATCAATAGGTGTTCCAAATTGGACAATTCAAGTTCAACGGCAGTTCGTTCCTAATTGGAGTGTTTGGTGTATTCCATACTTCAAGCGATTGGATTTCACTCAAAACTCACCAAATGACGCCACCCACCGTATTATGATGTTGCCCAAGTTTTGGGCTCGATCCGAAATCAATAGGTGTGAGAAATTGGACAATTCAAGTTCAACGGTAGTTCGTTCCTAATTGGGTTGGTTGGTGTATTCCATACTTCTAGCGATTGGATTTCACTCAAAACTCACCAAATGACTCCTCCCACCATATTATGTTGTTGCCCAAGTTTGGGGCTCTGTCCGAAATCAATGGGTTTGAGAAATTTGACAATTCAAGTTCAACGGCAGTTCCTTCCCAATTGGAGTGGTTGGTGTATTCCATACTTCTAGGGATTGGATTTCACTCAAAACTCACCAAATGACTCGTCGCACCATATTACGATGTTGCCCAAGTTTGGGGCTCGATCCGAAATCAATAGGTGTGAGAAATTGGACAATTCAAGTTCAACGGCAGTTCGTTCCTAACTGGAGTGGTTGGCGTATTCCATACTTCTAGCTATTGGATTTCACTCAAAACGCACCAAATGACTCCTCCCACCATGTTATGATGTTGCCCAAGTTTTGTGCTCGATCCGATATCAATAGGGGTGAGAAATTGGACAATTCAAGTTCAGCGGCAGTTCGTTTCTAATTGGAGTAGTTGGTGTATTCCATACTTCTAGCGATTGGATTTCACCAAAAACTCACCAAATGACTCCTCCCACCATATTATGATGTTGCCCAAGTTTTGGGCTCGATCCGAAATCAATAGGTGTTCCAAATTGGACAATTCAAGTTCAACGGCAGTTCGTTCCTAATTGGAGTGGTTGGTGTATTCCATACTTCTAGCGATTGGATTTCACTCAAAACTCACCAAATGACTCGTCCCACCATATTACGATGTTGCCTAAGTTTGGGGCTCGATCCGAAATCAATAGGTGTGAGAAATTGGACAATTCAAGTTCGACGGCAGTTCGTTCCTAACTGGAGTGGTTGGTGTATTCCATACTTCTAGCGATTGGATTTCACTCAAAACTCACCAAATGACTCCTCCCACATATTATGATGTTGCCCAAGTTTTGTGCTCGATCCGAAATCAATAGGTGTTCCAAATTGGGCAATTCAAGTTCAACGGCAGTTCGTTCGTAATTGGAGTGGTTGGTGTATTCCATACTTCTAGCGATTGGGTTTCACTCAAAACTCACCAAATGACTCCTCCCCCCATATTATGATGTTGCCCAAGTTTTGGGCTCGATCCGAAATCAATAGGCGTTCCAAATTGGACAATTCAAGTTCAACGGCAGTTCGTTCCTAATTGGAGTGGTTGGTGTATTCCATACTTCTAGCGATTGGATTTCACTCAAAACTCACCAAATGACTCCTCCCACCATATTATGTTGTTGCCCAAGTTTGGGGCTCGGTCCGAAATCAATGGGTGTGAGAAATTTGACAATTCAAGTTCAACGGCAGTTCCTTCCTAATTGGAGTGGTTGGTGTATTCCACACTTCTAGCGATCGGATTTCACTCAAAACTCACCAAATGACTCCTCCCACCATATTATGATGTTGCCCAAGTTTGGGGCCCGGTCCGAAATCAATAGGTGTGAGAAATTGGACAATTCAAGTTCAACGGCAGTTCGTTCCTATTTGGAGTGGTTGGTGTATTCCATACTTCTAGTGATTGGATTTCACTCAAAACTCACCAAATGACTCCTCCCACCGTATTATGATGTTGCCCAATTTTTAGGCTCGATCCGGAATCAATAGGTGTGAGAAATTGGTCTATTCAATTTCAACGACAGTTCATTCCTAATTGGAGTGGTTGGTGTATTCCATACTTCTAGCGATTGGATTTCACTCAAAACTCACCAAATCACTCCTCCCACCATATTATGATGTTGCCCAAGTTACTGGCTCGATCCGAAATCAATAGGTGTTCGAAAGTGCACAATTCAAGTTCAACGGCAGTTCGTTCCTAATTGGAGTGGTTGGTGTCTTCCATACTTCTAGCGATTGGATTTCACTCAAAACTCACCAAATGACTCCTCCCACCATATTATGACGTTGCCCAAGTTTTGGGCTCGATCCGAAATCAATAGGTGTTCCAAATTGGACAATTCAAGTTCAACGGCAGTTCGTTCCTAATTGGAGTGGTTGGTGTATTCCATACTTCTAGCGATTGGATTTAAATCAAAACTAACCAAATGACTCCTCCCACCATATTAGGAAGTTGCCCAAGTTTTCGTCTCGATACGAAATCAATAGGCGTTCCAAATTGGACAATTCAAGTTCAACGGCAGTTCGTTCCTAATTGGAGTGATTGGTGTGTTCCATACTTCTAGCGATTGGGTTTCACTCAAAACTCCCCAAATGACTCCACCCACCATATTATGATGTTGCCCAAGTTTTGGGCTCGATCCGAAATCAATAGGTGTTCCAAATTGGACAATTCAAGTTCAACGGCAGTACGTTCCTAATTGGAGTGGTCGGTGTATTCCATACTTCAAGCAATTGGATTTCACTCAAAACTCACCAAACGACTCCACCCACCATATTATGATGTTGCCCAAGTTTTGGGCTCGATCCGAAATCAATAGGCGTTCCAAATTGGACAATTCAAGTTCAACGGCAGTTCGTTCCTAATTGGAGTGGTTGGTGTATTCCATACTTCTAGCAACTGGATTTCACTCAAAACTCACCAAATGACTCCTCCCACCATATTATGATGTTGCCCAAGTTTTGGGCTCGATCCGAAATCAATAGGTGTTCCAAATTGGACAATTCAAGTTCAACGGCAGTTCGTTCCAAATTGGAGAGGTTGGTGTATTCCATACTTCTAGCGATTGGATTTCACACAAAACTCCCCAAATGACTCCTCCCACCATATTATGTTGTTGCCCAAGTTTGGGGCTCGATCCGAAATCAATTGGTGTGAGAAATTGGACAATTCAAGTTCAACGGCAGTTCGTTCCTAATTGGAGTGGTTGGTGTATTCCATACTTCTAGCGATTGGATTTCACTCAAAACTCACCAAATGACTCCTCCCACCATATTATGACGTTGCCCAAGTTTTGGGCTCGATCCGAAATCAATAGGTGTTCCAAATTGGACAATTCAAGTTCAACGGCAGTTCGTTCCTAATTGGAGAGGTTGGTGTATTCCATACTTCTAGCGATTGGATTTCACTCAAAACTCACCAAATGACTCCTCCCACCATATTATGATGTTGCCCAAGTTTGGGGCTCGATCCGAAATCAATAGGTGTGAGAAATTGGACAATTCGAGTTCAACGGCAGTTCGTTCCTAATTGGAGTGGTTGGTGTATTCCATACTTCTAGCGATTGGATTTCACTCAAAACTAATCAAATGACTCCTCCCACCATATTATGATGTTGCCCAAGTTTTGGGCTCGATCCGAAAACAATGGGTGTTCCAAATTGGACAATTCAAGTTCAACGGCAGTTCGTTCCTAATTGGAGTGGTTGGTGTCTTCCATACTTCTAGCGATTGGATTTCACTCAAAACTCACCAAATGACTCCTCCCACCATATGATGATGTTGCCCAAGTTTTGGGCTCGATCCGAAATCAATAGGTGTTCCAAATTGGACAATTCAAGTTCAACGGCAGTACGTTCCTAATTGGAGTGGTTGGTGTATTCCATACTTCTAGCGATTGGATTTAAATCAAAACTCACCAAATGACTCCTCCCACCATATTACGATGTTGCCCAAGTTTTGGTCTCGATAAGAAATCAATAGGCGTTCCAAATTGGACAATTCAAGTTCAACGGCAGTTCGTTCCTAATTGGAGTGGTTGGTGTATTCCATACTTCTAGCGATTGGGTTTCACTCAAAACTCACCAAATGACTCCACCCACCATATTATGATGTTGCCCAAGTTTTGGGCTCGATCCGAAAACAATGGGTGTTCTAAATTGGACAATTCAAGTTCAACGGCAGTACATTCCTAACTGGAGTGGTCGGTGTATTCCATACTTCGAGCAATTGGATTTCACTCAAAACTCACCAAATGACTCCTCCAACCATATTATGATGTTGCCCAAGTTTTGGGCTCGATCCGAAATCAATAGGTGTTCCAAATTGGACAATTCAAGTTCAACGGCAGTTCGTTCCTAATTGGAGTGGTTGGTGTATTCCATACTTCTAGCGATTGGATTTCACTCAAAACTCACCAAATGACTCCTCCCACCATATTATGATGTTGCCCAAGTTTGGGGCTCGATCCGAAATCAATAGGTGTGAGAAATTGGACAATTCGAGTCCAACGGCAGTTCGTTCCTAATTGGAGTGGTCGGTGTATTCCATACTTCGAGCAATTGGATTTCACTCAAAACTCACCAAATGACTCCTCCAACCATATTATGGTGTTGCCCAAGTTTGGGGCTCGATCCGAAATCAATAGGTGTTCCAAATTGGACAATTCAAGTTCAACGGCAGTTCGTTCCAAATTGGAGAGGTTGGTGTATTCCATACTTCTAGCGATTGGATTTCACACAAAACTCCCCAAATGACTCCTCCCACCATATTATGTTGTTGCCCAAGTTTGGGGCTCGATCCGAAATCAATTGGTGTGAGAAATTGGACAATTCAAGTTCAACGGCAGTTCGTTCCTAATTGGAGTGGTTTGTGTATTCCATACTTCTAGCGATTGGATTTCACTCAAAACTCACCAAATGACTCCTCCCACCATATTATGACGTTGCCCAAGTTTTGGGCTCGATCCGAAATCAATAGGTGTTCCAAATTGGACAATTCAAGTTCAACGGCAGTTCGTTCCTAATTGGAGAGGTTGGTGTATTCCATACTTCTAGCGATTGGATTTCACTCAAAACTCACCAAATGACTCCTCCCACCATATTATGATGTTGCCCAAGTTTGGGGCTCGATCCGAAATCAATAGGTGTGAGAAATTGGACAATTCGAGTTCAACGGCAGTTCGTTCCTAATTGGAGTGGTTGGTGTATTCCATACTTCTAGCGATTGGATTTCACTCAAAGCTCACCAAATGACTCCTCCCACCATATTATGATGTTGCCCAAGTTTTGGGCTCGATCCGAAAACAATGGGTGTTCCAAATTGGACAATTCAAGTTCAACGGCAGTTCGTTCCTAATTGGAGTGGTTGGTGTCTTCCATACTTCTAGCGATTGGATTTCACTCAAAACTCACCAAATGACTCCTCCCACCATATGATGATGTTGCCCAAGTTTTGGGCTCGATCCGAAATCAATAGGTGTTCCAAATTGGACAATTCAAATTCAACGGCAGTACGTTCCTAATTGGAGTGGTTGGTGTATTCCATACTTCTAGCGATTGGATTTAAATCAAAACTCACCAAATGACTCCTCCCACCATATTACGATGTTGCCCAAGTTTTGGTCTCGATAAGAAATCAATAGGCGTTCCAAATTGGACAATTCAAGTTCAACGGCAGTTCGTTCCTAATTGGAGTGGTTGGTGTATTCCATACTTCTAGCGATTGGGTTTCACTCAAAACTCACCAAATGACTCCACCCACCATATTATGATGTTGCCCAAGTTTTGGGCTCGATCCGAAAACAATGGGTGTTCTAAATTGGACAATTCAAGTTCAACGGCAGTACATTCCTAACTGGAGTGGTCGGTGTATTCCATACTTCGAGCAATTGAATTTCACTCAAAACTCACCAAATGACTCCTCCCACCATATTATGATGTTGCCCAAGTTTTGGGCTCGATCCGAAATCAATAGGTGTTCCAAATTGGACAATTCAAGTTCAACGGCAGTTCGTTCCTAATTGGAGAGGTTGGTGTATTCCGTACTTCTAGCGATTGGATTTCACTTAAAACTCACCAAATGACTCCTCCCACAATATTATGATGTTGCCCAAGTTTGGGGCTCGATCCGAAATCAATAGGTGTGAGCTATTGGACAATTCAAGTTCAACGGCAGTTCGTTCCTAACTGGAGTGGTTGGTGTATTCCGTACTTCTAGCGATTGGATTTCACTCAAAACTGACCAAATGACTCCTCCCACCATATTATGATGTTGCCCAAGTTTTAGGCTCGATCCGAAATCAATAGGCGTGAGAAATTGGTCAATTCAATTACAACGACAGTTCGTTCCTAATTGGAGTGGTTGGTGTATTCCATACTTCTTGCGATTGGATTTCACTCAAAACTCACCAAATGACTCCTCCCACCATATTATGATGTTGCCAAAGTTTTAGGCTCGATCCGAAATCAATAGGCGTGACAAATTGGTCAATTCAATTTCAACGACAGTTCGTTCCCAATTGGAGTGGTTGGTGTATTCCATACTTCTAAAGATTGGATTTCACTCAAAACTCACCAAATGACTCCTCCCACCATATTATGTTGTTGCCCAAGTTTTGGGCTCGATCCGAAATCAATAGGTGTTCCAAATTGGACAATTCAAGTTCAACGGCAGTTCGTTCCTAATTGGAGTGGTTGGTGTATTCCATACTTCTAGCGATTGGATTTCACTCAAAACTCACCAAATGACTCCTCCCACCATATTATGATGTTGCCCAAGTTAGGGGCTCGATCTGAAATCAATAGGTGTGAGAAATTGGACAATTCCAGTTCAACGGCAGTTCGTTCCTAATTGGAGTGGTTGGTGTATTCCCTACTTCTAGCGATTGGATTTCACTCAAAACTCACCAAATGACTCCTCCCAACATATTATGATGTTGCCCAAGTTTTGGGCTCGATCTGAAATCAATAGGTGCGAGGAATTGGACAATTCAAGTTCAACGGCAGTTCGTTCCTAATTGGAGTGGTCGGTGTATTCCATACTTCTAGCAATTGGATTTCACTCAAAACTCACCAAATGACTCCTCCCACCATATTATGATGTTGCCCAAGTTTTGGGGTCGATCCGAAATCAATAGGCGTTCCAAATTGGACAATTCAAGTTCAATGGCAGTTCGTTCCTAATTGGAGTGGTTGGTGTATTCCATACTTCTAGCAATTGGATTTCACTCAAAACTCACCAAATGACTCCTCCTACCATATTATGATGTTGCCCAAGTTCTGGGCTCGATCCGAAATCAATAGGTGTTCCAAATTGGACAATTCAAGTTCAACGGCAGTTCGTTCCTAATTGGAGAAGTTGGTGTATTCCATACTTCTAGCGATTGGATTTCACTCAAAACTCACCAAATGACTCCTCCCACCATATTATGATGTTGCCCAAGTTTGGGGCTCGATCCGAAATCAATAGGTGTTAGAAATTGGACAATTCGAGTTCAACGGAAGTTCGTTCCTAATTGGAGTGGTTGGTGTCTTCCATACTTCTAGCGATTGGATTTCACTCAAAACTCACCAAATGACTCCTCCCACCATATTATGATGTTGCCGAAGTTTTGGGCTCGATCCGAAATCAATCGGTGTGAGAAATTGGACAATTCAAGTTCAACGGCAGTTCGTTCCTAATTGGAGTAGTTGGTGTATTCCATACTTCAAGCGATTGGATTTCACTCAAAAGTCACCAAATGACTCCTCCCAGCATATTATGGTGTTGCCCAAGTTTGGGGCTCGATCCTAAATCAATAGGTGTGAGAAATTGGACAATTCAAGTTCAACGGCAATTCATTCCTAATTGGAGTGGTTGGTGTATTCCATACTTCTAGCGATTGGATTTTGACTCAAAACTCACCAAATGACTCCACCCACCATATTATGATGTTGCCCAAGTTTTGGGCACGATCCGAAATCTATAGGTGTGAGAAATTGGACAATTCAAGTTCAACGACAATACGTTCGTAACTGGAGTGGTTTTTGTATTCCATACTTCTAGCGGTTGGATTTCACTCAAAACTCACCAAATGACTCCTCCCACCATATTATGATGTTGCCCAAGTTTTGGGCTCGATCCGAAATCAATAGGTGTGAGAAATTGGACAATTCAAGTTCAAAGGCAGTTCGTTCCAAATTGGAATGGTTGGGGTTATTCATAGTTCTGGCGATTGGATTTCACTCAAAACAACCCAAATGACTCCTCCCACCATATTATTATGTTGCCCAAGTTTGGGGCCCGATCTGAAATCATTAGGTGGGTGAAATTCGACAATTCAAGTTCAATGGCAATTCGTTCCTAATGGAAGTTGTTCCAATGGGTGTCTAGTATAACATATCCAAATTTCAGCCCCATTGGATACATATTGAAAGCTCAGACCTTCCTACACCAAACCTGGTGCAGAAGAACCGTTTTTTCCAGCAAAGGTGAAGAAAACCCACATGGGTTGGCAGCAAAAGGCAGCCACAAATTGAACACCTTTGATAATCCAATGTGAAGAAAGCTTGGAGTGCAGCAAAAGAAGTATGGGATGGAATTGATTCCAACCACACTAACATAGACAAGATGAGGTGGGAGTTATGGGTTGTATTAAAGAAGGAATGGTGGTGTTGAATTTCATCATGTTGTTCCTCCCTCTTAGCCCTATAAATAGAGAAGCCTTCAAGCTTCAAAACACACCCCAAGGGGGGGAGCTCTCAAACACTTCTCTAGAGCTCCCTTCCCTTCTCTCCCTCAAATTCTCTTAGTTTCCTTTCAAGTTGTCAATTGTTGTAACAAAATGATTTTACTAAATTTTCCTTCAAGTTTTCTTATTAGTTCCACTTTACTTTTATTTGTAATGTACATTCTTTCTTAAGTATTCAAGTTTAATTAGTTTCCAAGTTTCAATTATGGTTTTTGTTCTTATTCATTATGCTTATAAGTTAATATGCTAGTTTGAATGATTGATCACCATTTAGGCTTGCATGTTAGCTATCTTGGTTTGAATTAAGAGTAGACACCATGCTTTAATTCGAATATGAATAGGAAGAGTATGTATGGACATTCGACAACAGGGATTAGATACATGCATGGTTGTTTAAATTGTTCTTCTATGCTTAATGGGTTCCTAATGCTTCATTTTAGGTTAGACAACAAATGATCAAATTAGGGAATTAGGAACACAAGGTTATGACCAAACAGAATGGTTTAATCATACTTTAGCTAGAATCAATCCGTTAATCTAATTGAACTTGGGAACTTATCTACTTGAGTTATTTTCTTTTCTTTCTTTCTTGTTTTCTTTATTTTCTTTCTTGTTCTTCTGTTTTGTGTAGGAAAACTGAATTGGATTATTCAATCACCAATCCCTGTGGAATCGACGCAAGGTGTATTCCATACTTCTAGCGATTGGATTTCACTCAAAACCCACCAAATGACTCCTCCCACCATATTATGATGTTGCATAAGTTTGGGGCTCGATCCGAAATCAATAGGTGTGAGAAATAGGACAATTCAAGTTCAACGGCAGCTTGTTCCTAATTGGAGTGGTTGGTGTATTCCATACTTCTAGCGATTGGATTTCACTCAAAACTCACCAAATGACTCCTCCCACCATATTATGATGTTGCCCAAGTTTTGGGCTCGATCCGATATCAATGGGTGTGAGAAATTAGACAACTCAAGTTAAACGGCAGTTCGTTCCTAATTGGAGTGGTTGGTGCATTCCATACTTCTAGCGATTGGATTTCACTCAAAACTCACCAAAGGACTCCTCCCACCATATTATGATGTTGCCCAAGTTTTGGGCTCTATCCGAAATCAATAGGTGTCAGAAATTGGACAATTCAAGTTCAACGGCAGTTCGTTCCTAATTGGAGTGGTTGCTGTATTCCATACTTCAAGCGATTGGATTTCATTCAAAACTCACCAAATGACTCCTCCCACCATATTATGATGTTGCCCAAGTTTAGGATTCGAGCCGAAATCAATAGGTGTGAGAAATTGGACAATTCAAGTTCAACGGCAGTTCGTTCCGAATTGGAGTGGTTGGTGTGTTCCATACTTCTAGATATTGGATTTCACTCAAAACTCACCAAACGACTCCTCCCACCATATTATGACTAACCAAATGACTCCTCCCACCATATTATGATGTTGCCCAAGTTTTGGGCTCGATCCGAAATCAATAGGTGAAAGAAATTGGACAATTCAAGTTCAACGGCAGTTCGTTCCTAATTGGAGTGGTTGGTGTATTCCATACTTCTAGCTATTGGATTTCACTCAAAACTCACCAAATGACACCTCCCACCATATTATGATGTTGCCCAAGTTTTGGGCTCGATCCGAAATCAATAGGTGTGAGAAATTGGTCAATTCAAGATCAACGGCAGTTCGTTCCTAATTGGAGTGGTGGGTGTATTCCATACATCTAGCGATTGGATTTCACCCAAAACTCACCAAATGACCCCTCCCACCATATTATCATGTTGCCCAAGTTTTGGGCTAGATCCGAAATCAATAGGTGTAAAAAATTGGACTATTCAAGTTCAACGGCAGTTCGTTCCTAATTGGAGTGGTTGGTGTATTCCATACTTCTAGCGATTGGATTTTATTCAAAACTCACCAAATGACTCCTCCCACCATATTATGATGTTGCCCAAGTTTTGGGCTCGATCCGAAATTAATAGGTGTGAGAAATTGGACAATTCAAGTTCAACGGCAGTTTGTTCCTAATTGGAGTGGTTGGTGTATTCCATACTTCTAGCAATTGGATTTCACGCAAATCTCCCGAAATGACTACTCCCACCATATTATGGTGTTGCCCAAGTTTGGGGCTCGAGCCGAAATCAAAAGGTGTGCGAAATCGGACAATTCAGGTTCAACGGCAGTTCGTTCCTAATTGGAGTGGTTGGTGTATTCCACACTTCTAGCAATTGGATTTCACTCAAAACCCACCAAATGACTCCTCCCACCATATTATGAATCACCAAATGACTCCTCCCACCATATTATGATGTTGCACAAGTCTTGGGCTCGATCCGAAATCAATAGGTGAAAGAAATTTGATAATTCAAGTTCAACGGCAGTTCCTTCCTAATTGGAGTGGTGAGTGTATTCCATACTTCTAGTGATTGGATTTCACTCAAAACTCACCAAATGACTCCTCCCACCATAGTATAATGTTGCCCAAGTTTTGGGCTCGATCAGAAATCAATAGGTGTGAGAAATTGGACAATTCAAGTTCAACGGCAGTTCGTTCCTAATTGGTGTGGTGGGTGTATTCCATACTTCTAGCGATTGGATTTCACCGAAAACTCACCAAATGACCCCTCCCACCATATTATCACGTTGCCCAAGTTTTGGGCTCGATCCGAAATCAATAGGAGAAAGAAATTGGACAATTCAAGTTCAACGGCAGTTCGTTCCTAATTGGAGTGGTTGGTGTATTCCATACTTCTAGCGATTGGATTTCACTCAAAACTCACGAAATGACTCCTCCCCCCATATTATGATGTTGCCCAAGTTTTGGGCTCGATCCAAAATCAATAGGTGTGAGAAATTGGACAATTCAAGTTCAACGGCTGTTCGTTCCTAATTGGAGTTGTTGGTGTATTCCATACTTCTAGCGATTGGATTTCACTCAAAACTCACCAAATGACTCCTCCCACCATATTATGATGTTGCCCAAGTTTTGGGCCCGATCCGAAATCAATAGGTGTGGGAAATTGGACAATTCAAGTTCAACGGCAGTTCGTTCCAAATTGGAGTGGTTGGTGTATTCCATACTTCTAGCGATTTGATTTCACTCAAAAATCACCAAATGACTCCTCCCACCATATTATGATGTTGCCCAAGTTTTGGGTTCGATCCGAAATTAATAGGTGAAAGCAATTGGACAATTCAAGTTCAACAACAGTTCGTTCCTAATTGGAGTGGTTGGTGTATTCCACACTTCTAGCGATTGGATTTCACTCAAAACTCACAAAATGACTCCTCCCACCATATTATGAACTTGCCCAAGTTTTGGGCCCGATCCGAAATCAATAGGGGTGAGAAATTGGAGAATTCAAGTTCAACGGCAGTTCGTTTCTAACTGGAGTGGTTGGTGTATCCCATACTTCTAGCGATTGGATTTCACTCAAAACTCTCCAAATGACCCCTCCCACCATATTATCATGTTGCCCAAGTTTTGGGCTCGATCCGATATCAATGGGTGTGAGAAATTGGACAATTCAAGTTCAATGGCAGTTCGTTCCTAATTGGAGTGGTTGGTGCATTCCATACTTCTAGCGATTGGATTTCACTCAAAACTCACCAAAGGACTCCTCCCACCATATTATGATGTTGCCCAAGTTTTGGGCTCGATCCGAAATCAATAGGTGTGAGAAATTGGACAATTCAAGTTCAACGGTAGATCGTTCCTAATTGGAGTGGTTGGTGTATTCCATACTTCAAGCGATTGGATTTCATTCAAAACTCACCAAAGGACTCCTCCCACCATATTATGATGTTGCCCAAGTTTTGGGCTCGATCCGAAATCAATAGGTGTGAGAAATTGGACAATTCAACTTCAACGGCAGTTCGTTCCTAATTGGAGTGGTTGGTGTGTTCCATACTTCTAGCCATTGGATTTCACTCAAAACTCACCGAACGACTCCTCCCACCATATTATGACTAACCAAATGACTCCTCCCCCCATATTATGATGTTGCCCAAGTTTTGGGCTCGATCCGAAATCAATAGGTGAAAGAAATTTGATAATTCAAGTTCAACTGCAGTTCCTTCCTAATTGGAATGGTTGGTGTATTCCATACTTCTAGCGATTTGATTTCATTCAAAACTCACCAAATGACTACTCCCACCATATTATGATGTTGCCCAAGTTTTGGGCACGATCCGAAATCAATAAGTGAAAGAAATTGGAAGATTCAAGTTCAACGGCAATTCGTTCCCAATTGGAGTGGTTGGTGTATTCCATACTTCTAAGGATTGGATTTCACTCAAAACTCACCAAATGACTCCTCCCACCATGTTATGATGTTGCCCAAGTTTTGAGCTCGATCCGAATTTAATAGGTGAAAGAAATTGGACAATTCATGTTCAACGGCAGTTCGTTCCTAATTGGAGTGGTTGGGGTATTCCAAACTTTTAGCGATTGGATTTAAATCAAAACTCACCAAGTGACTCCTCCCACCACATTATGATGTTGCCCAAGTTTTCGTCTCGATACGAAATCAATAGGTGCATTCCATACTTCTAGCGATTGGATTTCACTCAAAACTCACCAAATGACTCCTCCCAGCATATTATGATGTTGCCCAAGTTTGGGCTCGATCCGAAATCAATAGGTGAAAGAAATTGCACAATTCAAGTTCAACGGTAGTTCGTTCCTAATTGGAGTGGTTGGTGTATTCCATACTTCTAGCGATTGGATTTCACTCAAAACTCTCCAAATGACTCCTCCCACCATATTATGATGTTGCCCACGTTTGGGGCTCGATCCGAAATCAATAGGTGTTAGAAATTGGACAATTCATGTTCAACGGCAGTTCGTTCCTAATTGGAATGGTTGGTGTATTCCATACTTGTAGCGATTGGATTTCACTCAAAACCCACCAAATGAATCCTCCCACCATATTACGATGTTGCCCAAGTTTTGGGCTCGATCCGAAATCAATTGGTGTGAGAAATTGGACAATTCAAGTTCAACGGCAGTTCGTTCCAAATTGGAGTGGTTGGTGTATTCCATACTTCTAGCGATTGGATTTCACTCAAAACTCACCAAATGACTCCTCCCACCATATTATGATGTTGCCCAAGTTTGGGGTTCGATCCGAAATCAATAGGTGTGAGAAATTGGACACTTCAAGTTCAACGGCAGTTCGTTCCTAATTGGAGTGGTTGGTGTATTCCATACTTCTAGCGATTGGATTTCACTCAAAACTCACCAAATGACTCCTCCCACCATAGTATGAAGTTGCCCAAGTTTTGGGCCTGATCCGAAATCAATAGGTGTGAGAAATTGGACAATTCAAGTTCAATGGCAGTTCGTTCCTAATTGGAGTGGTTGGTGCATTCCATACTTCTAGCGATTGGATTTCACTCAAAACTCACCAAATGACTCCTCCCACCATATTATGATGTTCCCCAGGTTTTGGGCTCGATCCGAAATCAATAGGTGAAAGAAATTGGACAATTCAAGTTCGACGGCAGTTCGTTCCTAATTGGAGTGGTTGGTGTATTCCATACTTCTAGCGATTGGATTTCCCTCAAAACTCACCAAATGACTACTCAAACCATATTATGATTTTGCCCAACTTTTGGGCACGATCCGAAATCAATAGGTGAAAGAAATTGGAAAATTCAAGTTCAACGGCAGTTCGTTCCTAATTCGAGTGGTTGGTGTATGCCATACTTCTAGCGATTTGATTTCACTCAAAACTCAACAAATGACTCCTCCCACCATATTATGATGTTGCCCAAGTTTTGGGATCGATCCGAAATCAATAGGTGTGAGAAATTGGACAATTGAATTTCAACGGCAGTTCGTTCCTAATTGGAGTGGTTGGTGTATTCCATACTTCTAGCGATTGGATTTCACTCAAAACTCACCCAATGATTCCTCCCACCATATTATGTTGTTGCACATGTTTGGGGTTCGATCCGAAATCAATAGGTGTTCCAAATTGGCCAATTCAAGTTCAACGGCAGTTCGTTCCTAATTGGAGTGGTTGGTGTATTCCATACTTCTAGCGATTGGATTTCACTCAAAACTCACCAAATGACTCCTCCCACCATATTATGATGTTGCCCAAGTTTTGTGCGCGATCCGAAATCAATAAGTGTGAGAAATTGGACAATTCAATTTCAATGGCAGTTCGTTCCTAATTGGAGTGGTTGGTGTATTCCATACTTCAAGCGATTGGATTTCACTCAAAACTCACCAAATAACTCCTCCCACAATATTATGATGTTGCCCAAGTTTTGGGCTCGATCCGAAATCAATAGGTGTGAGAAATTGGACAATTCAAGTTCAACGGCAGTTCGTTCCTAATTGGAGTGGTTGGTGTGTTCCATACTTCTAGCGATTGGATTTCACTCAAAACTCAGCAAATTACTCCTCCCAACATATTATGACGTTGTCCAAGCTTGGGGCTCGACCCGAAATCAATAGGTGTGAGAATATGAACAATTCAAGTTCAACGTCAGTTCGTTCCTAATTGGAGTGGTTGGTGTATTCCATAATTCTAGCGATTGGATTTCACTCAAAACTCACCAAATGACTCCTCCCACCATATTATGATGTTGCCCAAGTTTTGGGCTCGATCCGAAATCAATAGGTGTCCCAAATTGGACAATTCAAGTTCAACGGCAGTTCGTTCCTAATGGGAGTGGTTGGTGTATTCCATACTTCTAGCGATTGGATTTCACTCAAAACTCACCAAAGGACTCCTCCCACCATAGTATGATGTTGCCCAAGTTATGGGCTCGATCCGAAATCCAGAGGTGTGAGAAAATGGACAATTCAAGTTCAACGGCAGTTCGTTCCTAATTGGAGTGGTTGGTGTATTCCATACTTCTAGCGATTGGATTTCACTCAAAACTCAGCAAATTACTCCTCCCAACATATTATGACGTTGACCAAGTTTGGGGCTCGACCCGAAATCAATAGGTGTGAGAATATGAACAATTCAAGTTCAACGTCAGTTCGTTCCTAATTGGAGTGGTTGGTGTATTCCATAATTCTAGCGATTGGATTTCACTCAAAACTCACCAAAGGACTCCTCCCACCATAGTATGATGTTGCCCAAGTTATGGGCTCGATCCGAAATCCAGAGGTGTGAGAAAATGGACAATTCAAGTTCAACGGCAGTTCGTTCCTAATTGGAGTGGTTGGTGGATTCCATACTTCTAGCGATTGGATTTCACTCAAAACTCACCAAATGACTCATCCCACCATATTATGATGTTGCCCATGTTTTGGGCTCGATCCGAAATCAATAGGTGTGGGAAATTGGACAATTCAAGTTCAACGGCAGTTCGTTCCAAATTGGAGTGGTTGGTGTATTCCATACTTCTAGCGATTGGATTTCACTCAACACTCACCAAATGACTACTCCCACCATATCATGATGTTGCCCAAGTTTTGGGCTCGATCCGAAATCAATAGGTGTGAGAAATTGGACAATTCAAGTTCAACGGCAGTTCGTTCGTAATTGGAGTGGTTGGTGTATTCCAAACTTCTAGCGATTGGATTTCACTCAAAACTCACCAAATGACTCCTCCCACCATATTATGATGTCGCCCAAGTTTTGGGCTCGATCCGAAATCAATAGGTGTTCCAAATTGGACAATTCAATTTCAACGGTAGTTCGTTCCTAATTGGAGTCGTTGGTGTATTCCATACTTCTAGCGATTGGATTTCACTCAAAACTCACCAAATGACTCCTCCCACCATATTATGATGTTTCCCATGTTTTGGGCTCGATCCGAAATCAATAGGAGTGAGAAATTGGACAATTCAAGTTCAACAGCAGTTTGTTCCTAATTGGAGTGGTTGGTGTATTCCATACTTCTAGCGATTGGATTTCACTCCAAACTCACCAAATGACTCCTCCCACCATATTATGATGTTTCCCAAGTTTTGGGCTCGATCCGAAATCAATAGGTGTTCCAAATTGGACAATTCAAGTTCAACGGCAGTTCGTTCCTAATTGGAGTGGTTGGTGTATTCCATACTTCTAGCGATTGGATTTCACTCAAAACTCACCAAATGACTCTTCCCACCATATTACGATGTTGCCCAAGTTTAGGGCCCGATCCGAAATCAATAGGTGTGAGAAATTGGACAATTCAAGTTCAACGGCAGTTCGTTCCTAACTGGAGTGGTTGGTGTATTCCATACTTCTAGCGATTGGACTTCACTCAAAACTCACCAAATGACTCCTCCCACCGTATTATGATGCTGCCCAAGTTTTGCGCTCGGTCCGAAATCAATAGGTGTGAGAAATTGGACAATTTAAGTTCAACAGCAGTTCGTTCCAATTTGGAGTGGTTGGTGTATTCCATACTTCTAGCGATTGGATTTCACTCAAAACTCACCAAATGACTCCTCCCACCATATTATGGTGGTGCCCAAGTTTTGGGCTCGATCCGAAATCAATAGGGGTTCCAAACTGGACAATTCAAGTTCAACGGCAGTTCGTTCCTAATTGGAGTGGTTGGTGTATTCCATACTTCTAGCGATTGGATTTCACTCAAAACTCACCAAATGACTCCTCCCACCATATTATGATGTTGCCCAAGTTTTGTGCTCGATCCGAAATCAATAGGTGTTCCAAATTGGGCAATTCAAGTTCAACGGCAGTTCGTTCCTAATTGCAGTGGTTGCTGTATTCCATACTTCTAGCGATTGGGTTTCACTCAAAACTCACCAAATGACTCCACCCACCATATTATGATGTTGCCCAAGTTTTGGGCTCGATCCGAAATCAATAGGTGTTCGAAATTGGACAATTCAAGTTCAACGGCAGTTCGTTCCTAATTGGAGTGGTTGGTGTATTCCATACTTCTAGAGATTGGATTTCACTCAAAACTCACCAAATGACTCCTCCCACCATATTATGATGTTGCCCAAGTTTGGGGCCCGGTCCGAAATCAATAGGTGTGAGAAATTGGACAATTCAAGTTCAACGGCAGTTCGTTCCTATTTGGAGTGGTTGGTGTATTCCATACTTCTAGCGATTGGATTTCACTCAGCACTCACCAAATGACTCCTCCCACCGTATTATGACGTTGCCCAAGATTTGGGCTCGATCCGAAATCAATAGGTGTTCCAAATTGGACAATTCAAGTTCAACGACAGTTCGTTCCTAATTGGAGAGGTTGGTGTATTCCATACTTCTAGCGATTGGATTTCACTCAAAACTCACCAAACGACTCCTCCCACCATATTTTGATGTTGCCCAAGTTTGGGGCTCGATCCGAAATCAATAGGTGTGAGAAATTGGACAATTCAAGTTCAACGGCAGTTCGTTCCTAATTGGAGTGGTTGGTGTATTCCATACTTCTTGCGATTGGATTTCACTCAAAACTCACCAAATGACTCCTCCCACCATATTATGATGTTGCCCAAGTTTTAGGCTCGATCCGAAATCAATAGGTGCGAGAAATTGGTCAATTCAATTTCAACAACAGTTCGTTCCTAATTGGAGTGGTTGGTGTATTCCATACTTCTAAAGATTGGATTTCACTCAGCA
Organism: Prunus avium; assembly: GCF_965620075.1. Taxonomy (NCBI): domain Eukaryota; kingdom Viridiplantae; phylum Streptophyta; class Magnoliopsida; order Rosales; family Rosaceae; genus Prunus; species Prunus avium. The sequence goes on along the minus strand of NC_142291.1, from coordinate 20,688,196 downwards.
CTCACCAAATGACTCCTCCCACCGTATTATGACGTTGCCCAAGATTTGGGCTCGATCCGAAATCAATAGGTGTTCCAAATTGGACAATTCAAGTTCAACGACAGTTCGTTCCTAATTGGAGAGGTTGGTGTATTCCATACTTCTAGCGATTTGATTTCACTCAAAACTCACCAAACGACTCCTCCCACCATATTATGATGTTGCCCAAGTTTTGGGCTCGATCCGAAATCAATAGGTGTGAGAAATTGGACAATTCAAGTTCAACGGCAGTTCGTTCCTAATTGGAGTGGTTGGTGTATTCCATACTTCTTGCGATTGGATTTCACTCAAAACTCACCAAATGACTCCTCCCACCATATTATGATGTTGCCCAAGTTTTAGGCTCTATCCGAAATCAATAGGTGTGAGAAATTTGTCAATTCAATTTCAACGACAGTTCGTTCCTAATTGGAGTGGTTGGTGTATTCCAAACTTCTAAAGATTGGATTTCACTCAAAACTCACCAAATGAATCCTCCAACCATATTATGTTGTTACCCAAGTTTTGGGCTCGATCCGAAGTCAATAGGTGTGAGAAATTGGACAATTCAAGTTCAACGGCAGTTCATTCCTAATTGGAGTGGTTGGTGTATTCCATACTTCTAGCGATTGGATTTCACTCAAAACTCACCAAATGACTCCTCCCACCATATTATGATGTTGCCCAAGTTTTGGGCTCGATCAGAAATCAAAAGGTGTGAGAAATTGGACAGTGAAAGTTCAATGGCAGTTCGTTCCTAATTGGAATGGTTGGTGTATTCCATACTTCTAGCGATTGGATTTCACTCGAAACTCACCAAATGACTCCTCCCACCATATTATGGTGTTGCCCAGGTTTTAGGCTCGATCCGAAATCAATAGGTGTGAGAAATTGGTCAATTCAATTTCAACGACAGTTCGTTCCTAATTGGAGTGGTTGGTGTATTCCATACTTCTAAAGATTGGATTTCACTCAAAACTCACCAAATGACTCCTCCCACCATATTATGATGTTGCCCATGTTTTGGGCTCGATCCGAAATCAATAGGTGTTCCAAATTGGACAATTCAAGTTCAACGGCAGTTCATTCCAAATTGGAGTGGTTGGTGTATTCCATACTTCTAGCGATTGGATTTCACTCAAAACTCACCAAATGACTCCTCAAACCATATTATGATGTTGCCCAAGTTTTGAGCTCGATCCGAAATCTATAGGTGTGAAAAATTGGACAATTCACGTTCAACGGCAGTTCGTTCCTAACTGGAGTGGTTGGTGTATTCCATACTTCTAGCGATTGGATTTCACTCAAAACTCACCAAATGACTCCTCCCACCATATTATGATGGTGCCCAAGTTTTGGGCTCGATCCGAAATCAATAGGTGTTCCAAACTGGACAATTCGTGTTCAACGGCAGTTCGTTCCTAATTGGAGTGGTTGGTGTATTCCATACTTCTAGGGATTGGATTTCCCTCAAAACACACCAAATGACTCCTCCCACCATATTATGATGTTGCCCAAGTTTGGGGCCCGGTCCGAAATCAATAAGTGTGAGAAATTGGACAATTCAAGTTCAACGGCAGTTCGTTCCTATTTGGAGTGGTTGGTGTATTACATACTTCTAGCGATTGGATTTCACTCAAAACTCACCAAATGACTCCTCCCACCATATTATGACGTTTCCCAAGTTTTAGGCTCTATCCGAAATCAATAGGTGTGAGAAATTTGTCAATTCAATTTCAACGACAGTTCGTTCCTAATTGGAGTGGTTGGTGTATTCCATAATTCTAAAGATTGGATTTCACTCAAAATTCACCAAATGAATCCTCCCACCATATTATGTTGTTTCCCAAGTTTTGGGCTCGATCCGAAATCAATAGGTGTGAGAAATTGGACAATTCAAGTTCAACGGCAGTTCATTCCTAATTGGAGTGGTTGGCGTATTCCATAATTCTAGCGATAGGATTTCACTCAAAACTCACCAAATGACTCCTCCCACCATATTATGATGTTGCCCAAGTTTTGGGCTCAATCCGAAATCAATAGGTGTTCCAAATTGGACAATTCAAGTTCAACGGCATTTCGTTCCTAATTGGAGTGGTTGGTGTCTTCCATACTTCTAGCGATTGGATTTGAATCAAAACTCACCAAATGACTCCTCCCACCATATTATGATGTTGCCCAAGTTTTGGTCTCGATCCGAAATCAATAGGTGTTCCAAATTGGACAATTCAAGTTCAACGGCAGTTCGTTCCTAATTGCAGTGGTTGCTGTATTCCATACTTCTAGCGATTGGGTTTCACTCAAAACTCACCAAATGACTCCACCCACCATATTATGATGTTGCCCAAGTTTTGGGCTCGATCCGAAATCAATAGGTGTGAGAAATTGGACAATTCAAGTTCAACGGCAGTTCGTTCCTAATTGGAGTGGTCGGTGTATTCCATACTTCTAGCAATTGGATTTCACTCAAAACTCACCAAATGACTCCTCCCACCATATTATGATGTTTCCCAAGTTTTGGGCTCGTTCCGAAATCAATAGGTGTTCCAAATTGGACAATTCAAGTTCAACGGCAGTTCGTTCCTAATTGGAGTGGTTGGTGTATTCCATACTTCTAGCGATTGAATTTCACTCAAAACTCACCAAATGACTCCTCCCACCATATTATGATGTTGCCCAAGTTTTGGGCTCGATCCGAAATCAATAGGTGTTCCAAATTGGACAATTCAAGTTCAACGGCAGTACGTTCCTAATTGGAGTGGTTGGTGTATTCCATACTTCTAGCGATTGGATTTCAATCAAAACTCACCAAATGACTCCTCCCACCATATTATGATGTTGCCCAAGTTTTGGTCTCGATACGAAATCAATAGGCGTTCCAAATTGGACAATTCAAGTTCAACGGCAGTTCGTTCCTAATTGGAGTGGTTGGTGTATTCCACACTTCTAGCGATTGGGTTTCACTCAAAACTCACCAAATGACTCCACCCACCATATTATGATGTTGCCCAAGTTTTGGGCTCGATCCGAAATCAATAGGTGTGGGAAATTGGACAATTCAAGTTCAACGGAAATTCGTTCCTAATTGGAGAGGTTGGTGTATTCCATACTTCTAAAGATTGGATTTCACTCAAAACTCACCAAATGACTCCTCCCACCATATTATGATGTTTCCCAAGTTTGGGGCTCGATCTGAAATCAATAGGTGTGAGAAATTGGACAATTCAAGTTCAACGACAGTTCGTTCCTAATTGGAGTGGTTGGTGTATTCCATACTTCTAGCGATTGGATTTCACTCAAAACTCTCCAAATGACTCCTCCCACCATATTATGATGTTGCCCAAGTTTTGGGCTCGATCCGAAATCAATAGGTGTTCCAAATTGGACAATTCAAGTTCAACGGCAGTTCGTTCCTAATTGGAGTGGTTGGTGTCTTCCATACTTCTAGCGATTGGATTTCACTCAAAACTCACCAAATGACTCCTCCCACCATATTATGACGTTGCCCAAGTTTTGGGCTCGATCCGAAATCCATAGGTGTTCCAAATTGGACAATTCAAGTTCAACGGCAGTTCGTTCCTAATTGGAGTGGTTGGTGTATTCCATACTTCTAGCGATTGGATTTAAATCAAAACTAACCAAATGACTCCTCCCACCATATTAGGAAGTTGCCCAAGTTTTCGTCTCGATACGAAATCAATAGGCGTTCCAAATTGGACAATTCAAGTTCAACGGCAGTTCGTTCCTAATTGGAGTGGTTGGTGTATTCCATACTTCTAGCGATTGGGTTTCACTCAAAACTCACCAAATGACTCCACCCACCATATTATGATGTTGCCCAAGTTTTGGGCTCGATCCGAAATCAATAGGTGTTCCAAATTGGACAATTCAAGTTCAACGGCAGTACGTTCCTAATTGAAGTGGTCGGTGTATTCCATACTTCTAGCAATTGGATTTCACTCAAAACTCACCAAATGACTCCTCCCACCATATTATGATGTTGCCCAAGTTTTGGGCTCGATCCGAAATCAATAGGCGTTCCAAATTGGACATTTCAAGTTCAACGGCAGTTCGTTCCTAATTGGAGTGGTTGGTGTATTCCATACTTCTAGCAATTGGATTTCACTCAAAACTCACCAAATGACTCCTCCCACCATATTATGATGTTGCCCAAGTTTGGGGCTCGATCCGAAATCAATAGGTATGAGAAATTGGACAATTCGAGTTCAACGACAGTTCGTTCCTAATTGGAGTGGTTGGTGTATTCCATACTTCTAGCGATTGGATTTCACTCAAAACTCACCAAATGACTCCTCCCACCATATTATGATGTTGCCCAAGTTTTGGGCTCGATCCGAAATCAATAGGTGTTCCAAATTGGACAATTCAAGTTCAACGGCAGTTCGTTCCTAATTGGAGTGGTTGGTGTCTTCCATACTTCTAGCGATTGGATTTCACTCAAAACTCACCAAATGACTCCTCCCACCATATTATGATGTTGCCCAAGTTTTGGGCTCGATCCGAAATCAATAGGTGTTCCAAATTGGACAATTCAAGTTCAACGGCAGTACGTTCCTAATTGGAGTGGTTGGTGTATTCCAGACTTCTCGCGATTGGATTTCACTCAAAACTCACCAAATGACTCCTCCCACCATATTATGATGTTGCCCCAGTTTTGGTCTCGATACGAAATCAATAGGCGTTCCAAATTGGACAATTCAATTTCAACGGCAGTTCGTTCCTAATTGGAGTGGTTGGTGTATTCCATACTTCTAGCGATTGGGTTTCACTCAAAACTCACCAAATGACTCCACCCACCATATTATGATGTTTCCCAAGTTTTGGGCTCGATCCGAAATATATAGGTGTTCCAAATTGGACAATTCAAGTTCAACGGCAGTACGTTCCTAATTGGAGTGGTCGGTGTATTCCATACTTCTAGCAATTGGATTTCACTCAAAACCCACCAAGTGACTCCTCCAACCATATTATGATGTTGCCCAAGTTTTGGGCTCGATCCGAAATCAATAGGTGTTCCAAATTCGACAATTCAAGTTCAACGGCAGTTCGTTCCTAATTGGAGTGGTCGGTGTCTTCCATACTTCTAGCGATTGGATTTCACTCAAAACTCACCAAATGACTCCTCCCACCATATTAGGACGTTGCCCAAGTTTTGGGCTCGATCCGAAATCCATAGGTGTTCCAAATTGGACAATTCAAGTTCAACGGCAGTTCGTTCCTAATTGGAGTGGTTGGTGTATGCGATTGGATTTAAATCAAAACTAACCAAATGACTCCTCCCACCATATTAGGAAGTTGCCCAAGTTTTCTTCTCGATACGAAATCAATAGGCGTTCCAAATTGGACAATTCAAGTTCAACGGCAGTTCGTTCCTAATTGGAGTGGTTGGTGTATTCCATACTTCTAGCGATTGGGTTTCACTCAAAACTCACCAAATGACTCCACCCACCATATTATGATGTTGCCCAAGTTTTGGGCTCGATCCGAAATCAATGGGTGTTCCAAATTGGACAATTCAAGTTCAACGGCAGTACGTTCCTAATTGAAGTGGTCGGTGTATTCCATACTTCTAGCAATTGGATTTCACTCAAAACTCACCAAATGACTCCTCCCACCATATTATGATGTTGCCCAAGTTTTGGGCTCGATCCGAAATCAATAGGCGTTCCAAATTGGACAATTCAAGTTCAACGGCAGTTCGTTCCTAATTGGAGTGGTTGGTGTATTCCATACCTCTAGCGATTGGATTTCACTCAAAACTCACCAAATGACTCCTCCCACCATATTATGATGTTGCCCAAGTTTGGGGCTCGATCCGAAATCAATAGGTGTGAGAAATTGGACAAGTCGAGTTCAACGACAGTTCGTTCCTAATTGGAGTGGTTGGTGTATTCCATACTTCTAGCGATTGGATTTCACTCAAAACTCACCAAATGACTCCTCCCACCATATTATGATGTTGCCCAAGTTTTGGGCTCGATCCGAAATCAATAGGTGTTCCAAATTGGACAATTCAAGTTCAACGGCAGTTCGTTCCTAATTGGAGTGGTTGGTGTCTTCCATACTTCTAGCGATTGGATTTCACTCAAAACTCACCAAATGACTCCTCCCACCATATTATGATGTTGCCCAAGTTTTGGGCTCGATCCGAAATCAATAGGTGTTCCAAATTGGACAATTCAAGTTCAACGGCAGTACGTTCCTAATTGGAGTGGTTGGTGTATTCCATACTTCTCGCGATTGGATTTCACTCAAAACTCACCAAATGACTCCTCCCACCATATTATGATGTTGCCCCAGTTTTGGTCTCGATACGAAATCAATAGGCGTTCCAAATTGGACAATTCAATTTCAACGGCAGTTCGTTCCTAATTGGAGTGGTTGGTGTATTCCATACTTCTAGCGATTGGGTTTCACTCAAAACTCACCAAATGACTCCACCCACCATATTATGATGTTGCCCAAGTTTTGGGCTCGATCCGAAATATATAGGTGTTCCAAATTGGACAATTCAAGTTCAACGGCAGTACGTTCCTAATTGGAGTGGTCGGTGTATTCCATACTTCTAGCAATTGGATTTCACTCAAAACCCACCAAGTGACTCCTCCAACCATATTATGATGTTGCCCAAGTTTTGGGCTCAATCCGAAATCAATAGGTGTTCGAAATTCGACAATTCAAGTTCAACGGCAGTTCGTTCCTAATTGGAGTGGTTGGTGTCTTCCATACTTCTAGCGATTGGATTTCACTCAAAACTCACCAAATGACTCCTCCCACCATATTAGGACGTTGCCCAAGTTTTGGGCTCGATCCGAAATCCATAGGAGTTCCAAATTGGACAATTCAAGTTCAACGGCAGTTCGTTCCTAATTGGAGTGGTTGGTGTATGCGATTGGATTTAAATCAAAACTAACCAAATGACTCCTCCCACCATATTAGGAAGTTGCCCAAGTTTTCTTCTCGATACGAAATCAATAGGCGTTCCAAATTGGACAATTCAAGTTCAACGGCAGTTCGTTCCTAATTGGAGTGGTTGGTGTATTCCATACTTCTAGCAATTGGATTTCACTAAAAACTCACCAAATGACTCCTCCCACCATATTATGATGTTGCCCAAGTTTGGGGCTCGATCCGAAATCAATAGGTGTGAGAAATTGGACAATTCGAGTTCAACGGCAGTTCGTTCCTAATTGGTGTGGTTGGTGTATTCCATACTTCTAGCAATTGGATTTCACTCAAAACTCACCAAATGACTCCTCCCACCATATTATGATGTTGCCCAAGTTTTGGGCTCGATCCGAAATCAATAGGTGTTTTAAATTGGACAATTCAAGTGCAACGGCAGTTCGTTCCTAATTGGAGAGGTTGGTGTATTCCATACTTCTAGCGATTGGATTTCACTCAAAACTCACCAAATGACTCCTCCCACCATATTATGATGTTGCCCAAGTTTTGGGCTCGATCCGAAATCAATAGGTGTTTTAAATTGGACAATTCAAGTGCAACGGCAGTTCGTTCCTAATTGGAGAGGTTGGTGTATTCCATACTTCTAGCTATTGGATTTCACTCAAAACTCACCAAATGACTCCTCCCACCATATTATGATGTTGCCCAAGTTTGGGGCTCGATCCGAAATCAATAGGTGTGAGAAATTGGACAATTCGAGTTCAACGGCAGTTCGTTCCTAATTGGTGTGGTTGGTGTATTCCATACTTCTAGCGATTGGATTTCACTCAAAACTCACCAAATGACTCCTCCCACCATATTATGATGTTGCCCCAGTTTTGGTCTCGATACGAAATCAATAGGCGTTCCAAATTGGACAATTCAATTTCAACGGCAGTTCGTTCCTAATTGGAGTGGTTGGTGTATTCCATACTTCTAGCGATTGGGTTTCACTCAAAACTCACCAAATGACTCCACCCACCATATTATGATGTTGCCCAAGTTTTGGGCTCGATCCGAAATATATAGGTGTTCCAAATTGGACAATTCAAGTTCAACGGCAGTACGTTCCTAATTGGAGTGGTCGGTGTATTCCATACTTCTAGCAATTGGATTTCACTCAAAACTCACCAAATGACTCCTCCCACCATATTATGATGTTGCCCAAGTTTTGGGCTTGATCCGAAATCAATATGTGTTCCAAATTGGACAATTCAAGTTCAACCGCAGTTCGTTCCTAATTGGAGTGGTTGGTGTATTCCATACCTCTAGCGATTGGATTTCACTCAAAATTCACCAAATGACTCCTCCCACCATATTATGATGTTGCCCAAGTTTTGGGCTCGATCCGAAATCAATGGGTGTTCCAAATTGGACAATTCAAGTTCAACGGCAGTTCGTTCATAATTGGAGAGGTTGGTGTATTCCATACTTCTAGCGATTGGATTTCACTCAAAACTCACCAAATGACTCCTCCGACCATATTATGATGTTGCCCAAGTTTGGGGCTTGATCCGAAATAAATAGGTGTGAGAAATTGGACAATTCAAGCTCAACGGCAGTTTGTTCCTAATTGGAGTGGTTGGTGTATTCCATACTTCTAGCGATTGGATTTCACTCAAAACTCACCAAATGACTCCTCCCACCATATTATGATGTTGCCCAAGTTTGGGGCTCGATCCGAAATCAATAGGTGTGAGAAATTGGACAATTCGAGTTCAACGGCAGTTCGTTCCTAATTGGAGTGGTTGGTGTATTCCACACTTCTAGCGATTGGATTTCACTCAAAACTCACCAAATGACTCCTCCCACCATATTATGATGTTGCCCAAGTTTTGGGCTCGATCCGAAATCAATAGGTGTTCCAAATTGGACAATTCAAGTTCAACAGCAGTTCGTTCCTAATTGGAGAGGTTGGTGTATTCCATACTTCTAGCGATTGGATTTCACTCAAAACTCACCAAATGACTCCTCCCACCATATTATGATGTTGCCCAAGTTTGGGGCTTGATCCGAAATCAATAGGTGTGAGAAATTGGACAATTCAAGTTCAACGGCAGTTCGTTCCTAATTGGAGTGGTTGGTGTATTCCATACTTCTAGCGATTGGATTTCACTCAAAACTCACCAAATGACTCCTCCCACCATATTATGATGTTGCCCAAGTTTGGGGCTCGATCCGAAATCAATAGGTGTGAGAAATTGGACAATTCGAGTTCAACGGCAGTTCGTTCCTAATTGGAGTGGTTGGTGTATTCCATACTTCTAGCGATTGGATTTCACTCAAAACTCACCAAATGACTCCTCCCACCATATTATGATGTTGTCCAAGTTTTCGGCTCGATCCGAAATCAATAGGTGTTCCAAATTGGACAATTCAAGTTCAACAGCAGTTCGTTCCAAATTGGAGAGGTTGGTCTATTCCATACTTCTAGGGATTGGATTTCACTCAAAACTCACCAAATGACTCCTCCCACCATGTTATGATGTTGCCCAAGTTTGGGGCTTGATCCGAAATCAATAGGTGTGAGAAATTGGACAATTCAAGTGCAACGGCAGTTCGTTCCTAATTGGAGTGGTTGGTGTATTCCATACTTCTAGCGATTGGATTTCACTCAAAACTCACCAAATGAATCCCCCCACCATATTATGATGTTGCCCAAGTTTTGGGCTCGATCCGAAATCAATAGGTGTTCCAAATTGGACAATTCAAGTTCAACAGCAGTTCGTTCCTAATTGGAGAGGTTGGTGTATTCCATACTTCTAGCGATTGGATTTCACTCAAAACTCACCAAATGACTCCTCCCACCATATTATAATGTTGCCCAAGTTTGGGGCTTGATCCGAAATCAATAGGTGTGAGAAATTGGACAATTCGAGTTCAATGGCAGTTCGTTCCTAATTGGAGTGGTTGGTGTATTCCATACTTCTAGCGATTGGATTTCACTCAAAACTCACCAAACGACTCCTCCCACCATATTATGATGTTGCCCAAGTTTTGGGCTCGATCCGAAATCAATAGGTGTTCCAAATTGGACAATTCAAGTTGAACGGAAGTTCGTTCCTAATTGGAGTGGTTGGTGTCTTCCATACTTCTAGCGATTGGATTTCACTCAAAACTCACCAAATGACTCCTCCCACCATATTATGATGTTGCCCAAGTTTGGGGCTCGATCCGAAATCAATAGGTGTGAGAAATTGGACAATTCGAGTTCAACGGCAGTTCGTTCCTAATTGGAGTGGTTGGTGTATAACAGACTTCTAGCGATTGGATTTCACTCAAAACTCACCAAATGACTCCTCCCACCATATTATGATGTTGCCCAAGTTTTGGGATCGATCCGAACTCTATAGGTGTGAGAAATTGGCCAATTTAAGTTCAACGGCAGTTCGTTCCTAATTGGAGTGGTTGGTGTTTTCCATACTTCTAGCGATTGGATTTCACTCAAAACTCACCAAATGACTCCTCCCACCATATTATGATGTTGCCCAAGTTTTGGGCTCGATCCGAACTCAATAGGTGTGAGAAATTGGACAATTTAAGTTCAACGGCAGTTCGTTCCTAATTGGAGTGGTTGGTGTATTCCATCCTTCTAGCGATTGGATTTCACTCAAAACTCACCAAATGACTCCTCCCACCATATTATGATGTTGCACAAGTTTGGGGTTCCATCCGAAATTAATAGGTGTGAGAAATTGGACAATTCAAGTTCAACGGCAATTCGTTCCTAATTGGAGTGGTTGGTGTATTCATTACTTCTAGCGATCGGATTTCACTCAAAACTCACCGAATGACTCCTCCCACCATATTATGATGTTGTCCAAGTTTTGGGCTCGATCCGAAATCAATAGGTGTTCCAAATTGGACAATTCATGTTCAACGGCAGTTCGTTCCTAACTGGAGTGGTTGGTGTATTCCACACTTCTAGCGATTGGATTTCACTCAAAACTCACCAAATGACTCCTCCCACCATATTATGATGTTGCCTAAGTTTTGGGCTCGATCCGAAATCAAAAGGTGTTCCAAATTGGACAATTCAAGTTCAACGGCAGTTCGTTCCTAATTGGCGAGGTTGGTGTTATCCATACTTCGAGCGATTGGATTTCACTCAAAACTCGCCAAATGACTCCTCCCACCATGTTATGAAGTTGCCCAAGTTTTGGGCTCGATCCGAAATCAATAGTTGTGAGAAATTGGTCAATTCAATTTCAACGACTGTTCGTTCCTAATTGAAGTGGTTGGTGTATTCCATACTTCTAGTGATTGGATTTCACTCAAAACTCACCAAATGACTCCTCCCACCATATGATGATGTTGCCCAAGTTTTGGGCTCGATACGAAATCAATAGGTCTTCGAAATTGGACAATTCAAGTTCAACGGCAGTTCGTTCCTAATTGGAGTGGTTGGTGTATTCCATACTTCTAGCAATTGGATGTCACTCAAAACTCACCAAATGAGTCCTCCCACCATATTATGATGTTGCCCAAGTTTTGGGCTCGATCCGAAATCAATAGGTGTTCCAAATTGGACAATTCAAGTTCAACGGCATTTCGTTCCTAATTGGAGTGGTTGGTGTATTCCATACTTCTAGCGATTGGATTTCACTCAAACCTCACCAAATGACTCCTCCCAACATATTATGATGTTGCACAAGTTTGGGGTTCAATCCGAAATCAATAGGTGTGAGAAATTGGACAATTCAAGTTCAACGGCAGTTCGTTCCTAATTGGAGTGGTTGGTGTATTCCACCCTTCTAGCGATTGGATTTCACTCAAAACTCACCAAATGACTCCTCAAACCATATTATGATGTTGCCCAAGTTTTGGGCTCGATCCGAAATCAATAGGTGTTCCAAATTGGACAATTCAAGTTCAACGGCAGTTCGTTCCTAATTGGAGTGGTTGGTGTATTCCATACTTCAAGCGATTGAATTTCACTCAAAACTCACCAAATGACTCCTCCCACCATATTATGATGTTGCACAAGTTTGGGGTTCCATCCGAAATCAATAGGTGTGAGAAATTGGACAATTCAAGTTCAACGGCAGTTCGTTCCTAATTGGAGTGGTTGGTGTATTCATTACTTCTAGCGATTGGATTTCACTCAAAACTCACCGAATGACTCCTTCCACCATATTATGATGTTGTCCAAGTTTTGGGCTCGATCCGAAATCAATAGGTGTGAGAAATTGGACAATTCAAGTTCAACGGCAGTTCATTCCTTACTGGAGTGGTTGGTGTATTCCATACTTCTAGCGTTTGGATTTCACTCAAAACTCACGAAATGAGTCCCCACACCACATTATGATGTTGCCCAAGTTTTGGGCTCGATCCGAAATCAATAGGTGTGAGAAATTGGACAATTCAAGTTCAACGGCAGTTCGTTCCTAATTGGCGAGGTTGGTGTTATCCATACTTCGAGCGATTGGATTTCACTCAAAAGTCACCAAATGACTCCACCCACCATATTATGATGTTGCCCAAGTTTTGAGCTCGATCCGAAATCAATAGGTGTTCCAAATTGGACAATTCAAGTTCAACGGCAGTTCGTTCCTAATTGGAGTGGTTGGTGTATTCCATACTTCTTGCGATTGGGTTTCACTCAAACTCACCAAATGACTCCTCCCACCATTTTACGTTGTTGCCCAAGTTTTGGGCTCGATCCGAAATCAATAGGTGTTCCAAATTGGACAATTCAAGTTCAACGGCAATTCGTTCCTAATTGGAGTGGCTGGTGTATTCCATACTTCTAGAGATTGAATTTCACTAAAAACTTACCAAATGACTCCTCCCACCATATTATGATGTTGCCCAAGTTTTCGGCTCGATCCGAAATCAATAGGTGTTCCAAATTGGACAATTCAAGTTCAACAGCAGTTCGTTCCTAATTGGAGTGGTTGGTGTATTCCATACATCTAGCGATTGGATTTCACTCAAAACTCACCAAATGACTCCTCCCACCATATTATATTCTTGCCCAAGTTTTGGGTTCGATCCGAAATCAATAGGTGTGAGAAATTGGACAATTCAAGTTCGACGGCAGTTCGTTCCTAATTGGAGTGGTTGGTGTATTCCATACTTCTAGCAATTGGATTTCGCTCAAAACTCAACAAACGACTCCTCCCACCATATTATGATGTTGCCCAAGTTTTGGACTCGATCCGAAATCAATAGGTGTTCCAAATTGGACAATTCAAGTTCAACGGCAGTTCGATCCTAATTGGAGTGGTTGGTGTATTCCATGCTTCTTGCGATTGGATTTCACTCAAAACTCCCCACATGACTCCTCCCACCATATTACGATGTTACCCAAGTTTTGGGCTCAATCCGAAATCAATAGGTGTGAGAAATTGGACAATTCAAGTTCAACGACAGTTCGTTCCTAATTGGAGTGGTTGGTGTATTCCATACTTCTAGCGATTGGATTTCACTCAAAACTCAATAAATGACTCCTTCCACCATATTAGGATGATGCCCAAGTTTGGGGCTCGATCTGAAATCAATAGGTGTGAGAAATTTGACAATTCAAGTTCTACGGCAGTTCGTTCCTAATTGGAGTGGTTGGTGTATCCCATACTTCTAGCGATTGGATTTCACTCAAAACTCACCAAATTACTCCTCCCACCATAATATGACGTTGCCCAAGTTTGGGGCTCAATCCGAAATCAATAGGTGTGAGAAATTGGACAATTCAAGTCCAACGGCAGTTCGTTCCTGATTGGAGTGGTTGGTGTATTCCATACTTCTAGCGATTGGATTTCACTCAAAACTCACCAAATGACTCATCCCACCATATTATGATGTTGCCCAAGTTTTGGGCTTGATCGGAAATCAATAGGTGTTCCAAATTGGACAATTCAAGTTCAACGGCGGCAGTTCGTTCCTAATTGTAGTGGTTGGTGTATTCCATACTTCTAGCGATTGGATTTCACTCAAAACTCACCAAATGACTCCTACCACCATATTACGATGTTGCCCAAGTTTTGGGCTCGATCCGAAATCAATAGGTGTGAGAAATTTGACAATTCAAGCTCAACGGCAGTTCGTTCCTAATTGGTGTGGTTGGTGTATTCCATACTTCTAGCAATTGGATTTCGCTCAAAACTCAACAAATGACTCCTCCCACCATATTATGATGTTGCCCAAGTTTTGGACTCGATCCGAAATCAATAGGTGTTCCAAATTGGACAATTCAAGTTCAACGGCAGTTCGTTCCTAATTGGAGTGGTTGGTGTATTCCATGCTTCTTGCGATTGGATTTCACTCAAAACTCCCCAAATGACTCCTCCCACCATATTACGATGTTACCCAAGTTTTGGGCTCGATTCGAAATCAATAGGTGTGAGAAATTGGACAATTCATGTTCAACGGCAGTTCGTTCCAAATTGGAGTGGTTGGTGTATTCCACACTTCTAGCGATTGGATTTCACTCAAAAGTCACCAAATGACTACTCCCACCATATTACGATGTTGCCCAAGTTTTGGGCTCGATCAGAAATCAATAGGTGTTCCAAATTGGACAATTCATGTTCAACGGCAGTTCGTTCCTAATTGGAGTGGTTGGTGTATTCCATACTTCTAGCGATTGGATTTCACTCAAAACTCACCAAATGACTCCTCCCGCCATATTATGTTGTTGCCCATGTTTTGGGCTCGATCCGAAATCAATAGGTGTTCCAAATTGGACAATTCAAGTTCAACGGCAGTTCGTTCCTAATTGGAGTGGCTGGTGTATTCCATACTTCGAGCGATTGGATTTCACTCAAAACTCACCAAATGACTCCTCCCACCATATTATGATGTTGCCCAAGTTTTGGGCTCGATCCGAAATCAATAGGTGTGAGAAATTGGACAATTCAAGTTCAATGGCAGTTCGTTCCTAGTTGGAGTGGTTGGTGTATTCCATACTTCTAGCGATTGGATTTCACTCAAAACTCACCAAATGACTCCTCCCACCATATTATGATGTTGCCCAAGTTTGGGGCTCGATCCGAAATCAATAGGTGTGAGAAATTTGACAATTCAAGCTCAACGGCAGTTCGTTCCTAATTGGAGTGGTTGGTGTATTCCATACTTCTAGCAATTGGATTTCGCTCAAAACTCAACAAAAGACTCCTCCCACCATATTATGATGTTGCCCAACTTTTGGACTCGATCCGAAATCAATAGGTGTTCGAAATTGGACAATTCAAGTTCAACGGCAGTTCGTTCCTAATTGGAGTGGTTGGTGTATTCCATACTTCTAGCGAGTGGATTTCACTCAAAACTCACCCAATGACTCCTCCCACCATATTATGATGTTGCCCAAGTTTTGGGCTCGATCTGAAATCAATTGGTGTGACAAATCGGACAATTCAAGTTCTACAGCAATTCGTTCCTAATTGGAGTGGTTGGTGTATTCCGTACTTCTGACGATTGGATTTCACTCAAAACTCACCAAATGACTCCTCCCACCATATTATGATGTTGCCCAAGTTTGGGGCTCGGTCCGAAATCAATAGGTGTGAGAAATTGGACAATTCAAGTTCAACGACAGTTCGTTCCTAATTGGAGTGGTTGGTGTATTCCATACATCTAGCGATTGGATTTCACTCAAAACTCACCAAATGACTCCTCCCACCATATTATATTCTTGCCCAAGTTTTGGGTTCGATCCGAAATCAATAGGTGTGAGAAATTGGACAATTCAAGTTCGACGGCAGTTCGTTCCTAATTGGAGTGGTTGGTGTATTCCATACTTCTAGCAATTGGATTTCGCTCAAAACTCAACAAATGACTCCTCCCACCATATTATGATGTTGCCCAAGTTTTGGACTCGATCCGAAATCAATAGGTGTTCCAAATTGGACAATTCAAGTTCAACGGCAGTTCGTTCCTAATTGGAGTGGTTGGTGTATTCCATGCTTCTTGCGATTGGATTTCACTCAAAACTCACCAAATGACTCCTCCCACCATATTACGATGTTACCCAAGTTTTGGGCTCAATCCGAAATCAATAGGTGTGAGAAATTGGACAATTCAAGCTCAACGGCAGTTCGTTCCTAATTGGAGTGGTTGGTGTATTCCATACTTCTAGCGATTGGATTTCACTCAAAACTCAATAAATGACTCCTCCCACCATATTAGAATGATGCCCAAGTTTGGGGCTCGATCTGAAATCAATAGGTGTGAGAAATTGGACAATTCAAGTTCTACGGCAGTTCGTTCCTAATTGGTGTGGTTGGTGTATCCCATACTTCTAGCGATTTGATTTCACTCAAAACTCACCAAATGACTCCTCCCACCATATTATGACGTTGCCCAAGTTTGGGGCTCAATCCGAAATCAATAGGTGTGAGAAATTGGACAATTCAAGTTCAACGGCAGTTCGTTCCTAATTGGAGTGGTTGGTGTATTCCATACTTCTAGCGATTGGATTTCACTCAAAACTCACCAAATGACTCCTCCCACCATATTATGATGTTGCCCAAGTTTGGGGCTCAGTCCGAAATTAGTAGGTGTGAGAAATTGGACAATTCAAGTTCAACGGCAGTTCGTTCCTAATTGGAGTGGTTGGTGTATTCCGTACTTCTAGGGATTGGATTTCTCTCAAAACACACCAAATGACACCTCCCACCATATTCTGATGTTGCCGAAGTTTTGGGCTCGATCCGAAATCAATCGGTGTGAGAATTGGACAATTCAAGTTCAACGGCATTTCGTTCCTAATTGGAGTGGTTGGTGTATTCCATACTTCTAGCGATTGGATTTGACTCAAAACTCACCAAATGACTTCTCCCACCATATTACGATGTTGCCCAAGTTTGGGCCTCGATCCGAAATCAATAGGTGTTCCAAATTGGACAATTCAAGTTCAACGGCAGTTCGTTCCTAATTGGAGTGGTTGGTGTATTCCATACTTCTTGCGATTGGGTTTCACTCAAACTCACCAAATGACTCCTCCCACCATTTTACGTTGTTGCCCAAGTTTTGGGCTCGATCCGAAATCAATAGGTGTTCCAAATTGGACAATTCAAGTTCAACGGCAATTCGTTCCTAATTGGAGTGGCTGGTGTATTCCATACTTCTAGAGATTGAATTTCACTAAAAACTTACCAAATGACTCCTCCCACCATATTATGATGTTGCCCAAGTTTTCGGCTCGATCCGAAATCAATAGGTGTTCCAAATTGGACAATTCAAGTTCAACAGCAGTTCGTTCCTAATTGGAGTGGTTGGTGTATTCCATACATCTAGCGATTGGATTTCACTCAAAACTCACCAAATGACTCCTCCCACCATATTATATTCTTGCCCAAGTTTTGGGTTCGATCCGAAATCAATAGGTGTGAGAAATTGGACAATTCAAGTTCAACGGCAGTTCGTTCCTAATTGGAGTGGTTGGTGTATTCCATACTTCTAGCGATTGGATTTCACTCAAAACTCACCGAATGACTCCTCCCACCATATTATGATGTTGCACAAGTTTTGGGCTCGATCCGAAATCAATAGGTGTGAGAAATTGGACAATTCAAGTTCAACGGCAGTTCGTTCCTAATTGGAGTGGTTGGTGTATTCCATACTTCTAGCGATTGGATTTCACTCAAAACTCACCGAATGACTCCTCCCACCATATTATGATGTTGCACAAGTTTTGGGCTCGATCCGAAATCAATAGGTGTGAGAAATTGGACAATTCAAGTTCAACGGCAGTTCGTTCCTAATTGGAGTGGTTGGTGTATTCCATACTTCTAGCGATTGGATTTCACTCAAAACTCACCAAATGACTCCTCCCACCATATTACGATGTTGCCCAAGTTTTGGGCTCGATCCGAAATCAATAGGTGTTCCAAAATTGGACAATTCAAGTTCAACGGCAGTTCGTTCCTAATTGGTGTGGTTGGTGTATTCCATACTTCTAGCGATTGGATTTCGCTCAAAACTCACCAAATGACTCCTCCCACCATATTATGATGTTGCACAAGTTTTGGGCTCTATCCGAAATCAATAGGTGTTCCAAATTGGACAATTCAAGTTCAACAGCAGTTCGTTCCTAATAGGAGTGGTTGGTGTATTCCATACTTCTAGCGATTGGATTTCACTCAAAACTCACCAATATACTCCTCCCACCATATTACGATGTTGCCCAAGTTTTGGGCTCGATCCGAAATCAGTAGGTGTTCCAAATTGGACAATTCAAGTTCAACGGCAGTTCGTTCCTAATTGGAGTGGTTGGTGTATTCCATACTTCTAGCGATTGGATTTCACTCAAAACTCACCAAATGACTCCTCCCACCATATTATGATGTTGCACAAGTTTTGGGCTCGATCCGAAATCAATATGTGTTCCAAATTGGACAATTCAAGTTCAACAGCAGTTCGTTCCTAATTGGAGTGGTTGGTGTATTCCATACATCTAGCGATTGGATTTCACTCAAAACTCACCAAATGACTCCTCCCACCATATTATGTGGTTGCCCAAGTTTTGGGCACGATCCGAACTCAATAGGTGTGAGAAATTGGACAGCTTAAGTTCAACGGCAGTTCGTTCCGAATTGGAGTGGTTGGTGTATTCCATGCTTCTAACGATTGGATTTCACTCAAAACTGACCAAACGACTCCTCCCATCATATTATGATGTTGCACAAGTTTGGGGTTCCATCCGAAATCAATAGGTGTGAGAAATTGGACAATTGAAGTTCATCGGCAGTTCGTTCCTAATTGGAGTGGTTGGTGTATTCCACACTTCTAGCGATTGGATTTCACTCAAAACTCACCAAATGACTCCTCCCACCATATTATGATGTTGCCCAAGTTTTGGGCTCGAACCGAAATCAATAGGTGTTCCAAATTGGACAATTCAAGTTCAACGGCAGTTCGTTCCTTATTGGAGTGGCTGGTGTATTCCATACTTCTTGCGATTGGATTTCACTCAAAACTCACCAAATGACTCCTCCCACCATATTACGATGTTGCCCAAGTTTTGGGCTCGATCCGAAATCAATAGGTGTTCCAAAATTGGACAATTCAAGTTCAACGGCAGTTCGTTCCTAATTGGTGTGGTTGGTGTATTCCATACTTCTAGCGATTGGATTTCGCTCAAAAATCACCGAATGACTCCTCCCACCATATTATGATGTTGCACAAGTTTTGGGCTCGATCCGAAATCAATAGGTGTGAGAAATTGGACAATTCAAGTTCAACGGCAGTTCGTTCCTAATTGGAGTGGTTGGTGTATTCCATACTTCTAGCGATTGGATTTCACTCAAAACTCACCAAATGACTCCTCCCACCATATTACGATGTTGCCCAAGTTTTGGGCTCGATCCGAAATCAATAGGTGTTCCAAAATTGGACAATTCAAGTTCAACGGCAGTTCGTTCCTAATTGGTGTGGTTGGTGTATTCCATACTTCTAGCGATTGGATTTCGCTCAAAACTCACCAAATGACACCTCCCACCATATTATGATGTTGCACAAGTTTTGGGCTCTATCAGAAATCAATAGGTGTTCCAAATTGGACAATTCAAGTTCAACGGCAGTTCGTTCCTAATTGGAGTGCTTGGTGTATTCCATACTTCTAGCGATTGGATTTCACTCAAAACTCACCAAATGACTCCTCCCACCATATTATGATGTTGCCCAAGTTTTGGGCTCGATCCGAAATCAATAGGTGTGAGAAATTGGACAATTCAAGTTCAATGGCAGTTCGTTCCTAGTTGGAGTGGTTGGTGTATTCCATACTTCTAGCGATTGGATTTCACTCAAAACTCACCAAATGACTCCTCCCACCATATTATGATGTTGCCCAAGTTTGGGGCTCGATCCGAAATCAATAGGTGTGAGAAATTTGACAATTCAAGCTCAACGGCAGTTCGTTCCTAATTGGAGTGGTTGGTGTATTCCATACTTCTAGCAATTGGATTTCGCTCAAAACTCAACAAATGACTCCTCCCACCATATTATGATGTTGCCCAAGTTTTGGACTCGATCCGAAATCAATAGGTGTTCCAAATTGGACAATTCAAGTTCAACGGCAGTTCGTTCCTAATTGGAGTGGTTGGTGTATTCCATGCTTCTTGCGATTGGATTTCACTCAAAACTCACCAAATGACTCCTCCCACCATATTACGATGTTACCCAAGTTTTGGGCTCAATCCGAAATCAATAGGTGCGAGAAATTGGACAATTCAAGTTCAACGGCAGTTCGTTCCTAATTGGAGTGGTTGGTGTATTCCATACTTCTAGCGATTGGATTTCACTCAAAACTCAATAAATGACTCCTCCCACCATATTAGGATGATGCCCAAGTTTGGGGCTCGATCTGAAATCAATAGGTGTGAGAAATTGGACAATTCAAGTTCTACGGCAGTTCGTTCCTAATTGGTGTGGTTGGTGTATCCCATACTTCTAGCGATTTGATTTCACTCAAAACTCACCAAATGACTCCTCCCACCATATTATGACGTTGCCCAAGTTTGGGGCTCAATCCGAAATCAATAGGTGTGAGAAATTGGACAATTCAAGTTCAACGGCAGTTCGTTCCTAATTGGAGTGGTTGGTGTATTCCGTACTTCTAGCGATTGGATTTCTCTCAAAACACACCAAATGACACCTCCCACCATATTCTGATGTTGCCGAAGTTTTGGGCTCGATCCGAAATCAATCGGTGTGAGAATTGGACAATTCAAGTTCAACGGCAATTCGTTCCTAATTGGAGTGGTTGGTGTATTCCATACTTCTAGCGATTGGATTTGACTCAAAACTCACCAAATGACTTCTCCCACCATATTACGATGTTGCCCAAGTTTGGGGCTCGATCCGAAATCAATAGGTGTTCCAAATTGGACAATTCAAGTTCAACGGCAGTTCGTTCCTAATTGGAGTGGTTGGTGTATTCCATACTTCTAGCGATTGGATTTCACTCAAAACTCACCAAATGACTCCTCCCGCCATATTATGTTGTTGCCCAAGTTTTGGGCTCGATCCGAAATCAATAGGTGTGAGAAATTGGACAATTCAAGTTCAACGGCAGTTCGTTCCTAATTGGAGTGGTTGGTGTATTCCATACTTCTAGCGATTGGATTTCACTCAAAACTCACCGAATGACTCCTCCCACCATATTATGATGTTGCACAAGTTTTGGGCTCGATCCGAAATCAATAGGTGTGAGAAATTGGACAATTCAAGTTCAACGGCAGTTCGTTCCTAATTGGAGTGGTTGGTGTATTCCATACTTCTAGCGATTGGATTTCACTCAAAACTCACCGAATGACTCCTCCCACCATATTATGATGTTGCACAAGTTTTGGGCTCGATCCGAAATCAATAGGTGTGAGAAATTGGACAATTCAAGTTCAACGGCAGTTCGTTCCTAATTGGAGTGGTTGGTGTATTCCATACTTCTAGCGATTGGATTTCACTCAAAACTCACCAAATGACTCCTCCCACCATATTACGATGTTGCCCAAGTTTTGGGCTCGATCCGAAATCAATAGGTGTTCCAAAATTGGACAATTCAAGTTCAACGGCAGTTCGTTCCTAATTGGTGTGGTTGGTGTATTCCATACTTCTAGCGATTGGATTTCGCTCAAAACTCACCAAATGACTCCTCCCACCATATTATGATGTTGCACAAGTTTTGGGCTCTATCCGAAATCAATAGGTGTTCCAAATTGGACAATTCAAGTTCAACAGCAGTTCGTTCCTAATAGGAGTGGTTGGTGTATTCCATACTTCTAGCGATTGGATTTCACTCAAAACTCACCAATATACTCCTCCCACCATATTACGATGTTGCCCAAGTTTTGGGCTCGATCCGAAATCAGTAGGTGTTCCAAATTGGACAATTCAAGTTCAACGGCAGTTCGTTCCTAATTGGAGTGGTTGGTGTATTCCATACTTCTAGCGATTGGATTTCACTCAAAACTCACCAAATGACTCCTCCCACCATATTATGATGTTGCACAAGTTTTGGGCTCGATCCGAAATCAATATGTGTTCCAAATTGGACAATTCAAGTTCAACAGCAGTTCGTTCCTAATTGGAGTGGTTGGTGTATTCCATACATCTAGCGATTGGATTTCGCTCAAAACTCACCAAATGACTCCTCCCACCATATTATGTGGTTGCCCAAGTTTTGGGCACGATCCGAACTCAATAGGTGTGAGAAATTGGACAGCTTAAGTTCAACGGCAGTTCGTTCCGAATTGGAGTGGTTGGTGTATTCCATGCTTCTAACGATTGGATTTCACTCAAAACTGACCAAACGACTCCTCCCATCATATTATGATGTTGCACAAGTTTGGGGTTCCATCCGAAATCAATAGGTGTGAGAAATTGGACAATTGAAGTTCATCGGCAGTTCGTTCCTAATTGGAGTGGTTGGTGTATTCCACACTTCTAGCGATTGGATTTCACTCAAAACTCACCAAATGACTCCTCCCACCATATTATGATGTTGCCCAAGTTTTGGGCTCGAACCGAAATCAATAGGTGTTCCAAATTGGACAATTCAAGTTCAACGGCAGTTCGTTCCTTATTGGAGTGGCTGGTGTATTCCATACTTCTTGCGATTGGATTTCACTCAAAACTCACCAAATGACTCCTCCCACCATATTACGATGTTGCCCAAGTTTTGGGCTCGATCCGAAATCAATAGGTGTTCCAAAATTGGACAATTCAAGTTCAACGGCAGTTCGTTCCTAATTGGTGTGGTTGGTGTATTCCATACTTCTAGCGATTGGATTTCGCTCAAAAATCACCGAATGACTCCTCCCACCATATTATGATGTTGCACAAGTTTTGGGCTCGATCCGAAATCAATAGGTGTGAGAAATTGGACAATTCAAGTTCAACGGCAGTTCGTTCCTAATTGGAGTGGTTGGTGTATTCCATACTTCTAGCGATTGGATTTCACTCAAAACTCACCAAATGACTCCTCCCACCATATTACGATGTTGCCCAAGTTTTGGGCTCGATCCGAAATCAATAGGTGTTCCAAAATTGGACAATTCAAGTTCAACGGCAGTTCGTTCCTAATTGGTGTGGTTGGTGTATTCCATACTTCTAGCGATTGGATTTCGCTCAAAACTCACCAAATGACTCCTCCCACCATATTATGATGTTGCACAAGTTTTGGGCTCTATCAGAAATCAACAGGTGTTCCAAATTGGACAATTCAAGTTCAACGGCAGTTCGTTCCTAATTGGAGTGGTTGGTGTATTCCATACTTCTAGCGATTGGATTTCACTCAAAACTCACCAAATGACTCCTCCCGCCATATTATGTTGTTGCCCAAGTTTTGGGCTCGATCCGAAATCAATAGGTGTGAGAAATTGGACAATTCAAGTTCAACGGCAGTTCGTTCCTAATTGGAGTGGTTGGTGTATTCCATACTTCTAGCGATTGGATTTCACTCAAAACTCACCGAATGACTCCTCCCACCATATTATGATGTTGCACAAGTTTTGGGCTCGATCCGAAATCAATAGGTGTGAGAAATTGGACAATTCAAGTTCAACGGCAGTTCGTTCCTAATTGGAGTGGTTGGTGTATTCCATACTTCTAGAGATTGGATTTCACTCAAAACTCACCAAATGACTCCTCCCACCATATTACGATGTTGCCCAAGTTTTGGGCTCGATCCGAAATCAATAGGTGTTCCAAAATTGGACAATTCAAGTTCAACGGCAGTTCGTTCCAAATTGGAGTGGTTTGTGTATTCCACACTTCTAGCGATTGGATTTCACTCAAAACTCACCAAAGGACTACTCCCACCATATTACGATGTTGCCCAAGTTTTGGGCTCGATCCGAAATCAGTAGGTGTTCCAAATTGGACAATTCCAGTTCAACGGCAGTTCTTTCCTAATTGGAGTGGTTGGTGTATTCCATACTTCTAGCGATTGGATTTCACTCAAAACTCACCAAATGACTCCTCCCACCGTATTATGATGTTGCCCAAGTTTTGGCCTCGTTCCGAAATCAATAGGTGTGAGAAATTGGACAATTCAAGTTCAACGGCAGTTCGTTCCTAATTGGAGTGGTTGGTGTATTCCACACTTCTAGCGATTGGATTTCATTCAAAACTCACCAAATGACTCCTCCCACTGTATTATGATGTTGCCCAAGTTTGGGGCTCGATCCGAAATCAATAGGTGTTCCAAATTGGACAATTCAAGTTCAACGACAGTTCGTTCCTAACTGGAGTGGTTGGTGTATTCCACACTTCTAGCGATTGGATTTCACTCAAAACTCACCAAATGACTCCTCCCACCATATTATGATGTTGCACAAGTTTTGGTCTCGATTCGAAATCAATAGGTGTTCCAAATTGGACAAATCAAGTTCAACCGCAGTTCGTTCCTAATTGGAGTGGTTGGTGTATTCCACACTTCTAGCGATTGGATTTCACTCAAAACTCACCAAATGACTCCTCCCACCATATTACGATGTTGCCCAAGTTTTGGCCTCGATTCGAAATCAATAGGTGTTCCAAATTGGACAAATCAAGTTCAACCGCAGTTCGTTCCTAATTGGAGTGGTTGGTGTATTCCATACTTCTAGCCATTGGATTTCACTAAAAACTCACCAAATGACTCCTCCCACCATATTATGATGTTGCCCAAGTTTTGGGCTCGATCTGAAATCAGTAGGTGTGAGAAATTGGACAATTCAAGTTCCACGGTAGTTCGTTCCTAATTGGAGTGGTTGGTGTATTCCATACTTCTAGCGATTGGATTTCACTCAAAACTCACCAAATGACTCCTCCCACCATATTATCATGTTGCCCAAGTTTTGGGCTCGTTCCGAAATCAATAGGTGTTCCAAATTGGACAATTCAAGTTCAACGGCAGTTCGTTCCTAATTGGAGTGGTTGGTGTATTCCATACTTCTAGCGATTGGATTTCACTCAAAACTCACCAAATGACTCCTCCCACCATATTATGATGTTTCCCAAATTTTGGGCTCGATCCGAAATCAATAGGTGTTCCAAATTGGACAATTCAAGTTCAACGACAGTTCGTTCCTAACTGGAGTGGTTGGTGTATTCCATACTTCTAGCGATTGGATTACACTCAAAACTCACCAAATGACTCCTCCCACCATATTATCATGTTGCCCAAGTTTTGGGCTCGTTCCGAAATCAATAGGTGTTCCAAATTGGACAATTCAAGTTCAACGGCAGTTCGTTCCTAATTGGAGTGGTTGGTGTATTCCATACTTCTAGCGATTGGATTTCACTCAAAACTCACCAAATGACTCCTCCCACCATATTATGATGTTTCCCAAATTTTGGGCTCGATCCGAAATCAATAGGTGTTCCAAATTGGACAATTCAAGTTCAACGACAGTTCGTTCCTAACTGGAGTGGTTGGTGTATTCCATACTTCTAGCGATTGGATTACACTCAAAACTCACCAAATGACTCCTCCCACCATATTATGATGTTGCCCAAATTTTTGGCTCGATCCGAAATCAATAGGTGTTCCAAATTGGACAATTCAAGTTCAACGGCAGTTCGTTCCTAATTGGAGTGGTTGGTGTATTCCATACTTCTAGCGATTGGATTTCACTCAAAACTCACCAAATTACTCCTCCCACTGTATTATGATGTTGCCCAAGTTTGGGGCTCGATCCGAAATCAATAGGTGCGAGAAATTGGACAATTTAATTTCAACGGCAGTTTGTTCAGACTTGGAGTGGTGGGTGTATTCCATACTTCTAGCGATTGGATTTCACTCAAAACTCACCAAATGACTCCTCCCACCATATTATGATGTTGCCCAAGTTTTGGGCTCGATCCGAAATCAATAGGTATGAGAAATTGGACAATTCAAGTTCAACGGCAGTTCGTTCCTAATTGGAGTGGTTGGTGTATTCCATAATTCTAGCAATTGGATTTCACTCAAAACTCGCCAAATGACTCCTCCCACCACATTATGTTGTTGCCCAAGTTTTGGGCTCGATCCGAACTCAATAGGTGTGAGAAATTGGACAATTTAAGTTCAACGGCAGTTTGTTCCGAATTGGAGTTGTTGGTGTATTACATACTTCTAGCGATTGGATTTCACTCAAAACTCACCAAATGACTCCTCCCACCATATTATGTTGTTGCACAAGTTTTGGGCTCGATACGAAATCATTATGTGTTCCAAATTGGACAATTCAAGTTCAACGGCAGTTCGTTCCTTATTGGAGTGGCTGGTGTATTCCATACTTCTTGCGATTGGATTTCACTCAAAACTCACCAAATGACTCCTCCCACCATATTATGCTGTTACCCAAGTTTTGGGCTCGATTCGAAATCAATAGGTGTTCCAAATTGGACAATTCAAGTTCAACGGCAGTTCGTTCCTAATTGGAGTGGTTGGTGTATTCCATACTTCTAGCGATTGGATTTCACTCAAAACTCACCAAATGACTCCTCCCACCGTATTATGATGTTGCCCAAGTTTTGGCCTCGTTCCGAAATCAATAGGTGTGAGAAATTGGACAATTCAAGTTCAACGGCAGTTCGTTCCTAATTGGAGTGGTTGGTGTATTCCGTACTTCAAGTGATTGGATTTCACTCAAAACTCACCCAATGACTCCTCCCACTGTATTATGATGTTGCCCAAGTTTGGGGCTCGATCCGAAATCAATAGGTGTGAGAAATTGGACAATTTAAGTTCAACGGCAGTTTGTTCAGACTTGGAGTGGTTGGTGTAATCCATACTTCTAGCGATTGGATTTCACTCAAAACTCACCAAATGACTCCTCCCACCATATTATGATGTTGCCCAAGTTTTGGGGTCGATCCGAAATCAATAGGTTTGAGAAATTGGACAATTCAAGTTCAACGGCCGTTCGTTCCTAATTGGAGTGGTTGGTGAATTCCATACTTCTAGAGATTGGATTTCACTCAAAACTCACCAAATGACTCCTCCCACCATATTATGATGTTGCCCAAGTTTTGGGCTCGATCCGAAATCAATAGGTGTTCCAAATTGGACAATTCAAGTTCAACGGCAGTTCGTTCCTAATTGGAGTGGTTGGTGTATTCCATACTTCTAGCGATTGGATTTCACTCAAAACTCACCAAATGACTCCTCCCACCATATTATGATGTTGCCCAAGTTGTAAGTTCGATCCGAAATCAATAGGTGTGAGAAATTGAACAATTCAAGTTCAAAGGCAGTTCGTTCCTACTTCGAGTGGTTGCTGTATTCCATACTCCTAGCGATTGGATTTCACTCAAAACTCACCAAATGACTCCACCCACCATATTATGATGTTGCCCAAGTTTGGGGCTCGGTCCGAAATCAATAGGTGTGAGAAATTGGACAGTTCAAGTTCAAGGGAAGTTCGTTCCTAATTGGAGTGGTTGGTGTATTCTATACTTCTAGCGATTGGATTTCACGCAAAACTCACCAAATGACTCCTCCCACCATATTATGATGTTTCCCAAGTTTTGGGATCGATCCGAAATCAATAGGTGTTCCAAACTGGACAATTCAAGTTCAACGGCAGTTCGTTCCTAATTGGAGTGGTTGGTGTATTCCATACTTCTAGCGATTGGATTTCACTCAAAACTCACCAAATGACTCCTCCCACCATATTATGATGTTGCACAAGTTTGGGGTTCCATCCGAAATCAATAGGTGTGACAAATTGGACAATTCAAGTTCAACGGCAGTTCGTTCCTAATTGGAGTGGTTGGTGTATTCCATACTTCTAGCGATTGGATTTCACTCAAAACTCCCCAAATGACTCCTCCCACCATATTATGATGTTACCCAAGTTTTGGTCTCGAACCGAAATCAATAGGTGTTCCAAATTTGACAATTCAAGTTCAACGGCAGTTCGTTCCTAATTGGAGTGGTTGGTGTATTCCATACTTCTAGAGATTGGATTTCACTCAAAACTCACCAAATGACTCCTCCCGCCATATTATGATGTTGCCCAAGTTTTGGGCTCGATCCGAACTCAATAGGTGTGAGAAATTGGACAATTTAAGTTCAACGACAGTTCGTAACTAACTGGAGTGGTTGGTGTATTCCGTACTTCTAGCGATTGG
Source organism: Prunus avium (assembly GCF_965620075.1). Taxonomy (NCBI): domain Eukaryota; kingdom Viridiplantae; phylum Streptophyta; class Magnoliopsida; order Rosales; family Rosaceae; genus Prunus; species Prunus avium. Next base: position 20,660,173 of record NC_142291.1, on the reverse strand, counting down.
ATTTCACTCAAAACTCACCAAATTACTCCTCCCATCATATTATGATGTTGCACAAGTTCGGGGTTCCATACGAAATCAATAGGTGTGAGAAATTGGAACATTTAAGTTCAACGGCAGTTCGTTCCTAATTGGAGTGGTTGGTGTATTCCATACTTGTAGAGATTGGATTTCACTCAAAACTCACCAAATGACTCCTCCCACCATATTATGATGTTGCCCAAGTTTTGGGCTCGATATGAAATGAATAGGTGTGCGAAATTGGACAATTCAAGTTCAACGGCAGTTCGTTCCTAATTGGAGTGGTTGGTGTATTCCATACTTCTAGCGACTGGATTTCACTCAAAACTCACCAAATGACTCCTCCCGCCATATTATGATGTTGCCCAAGTTTGGGGCTCGATCCGAAATCAATAGATGTGAGAAATTGGACAATTCAAGTTCAACGGCAGTTCTTTCCTAGTTGGACTGGTTGGTGTATTCCATACTTCTAGCGATTCGATTTCACTCAAAACTCACCAAATGATTCCTCCCACCATATTATGATGTTGTCCAAGTTTTGGGATCGATCCGAAATCAATAGGTGTTCCAAATTCGACAATTCAAGTTCAACGGCAGTTCGTTCCTAATTGGAGTGGTTGGTGTATTCCATACTTCTAGCGATTGGATTTCACTCAAAACTCTCCAAATTACTCCTCCCATCATATTATGATGTTGCACAAGTTCGGGGTTCCTTACGAAATCAATAGGTGTGAGAAATTGGACAATTCAAGTTCAACGGCAGTTCGTTCCTAATTGGAGTGGTTGGTGTATTCCATACTTCTAGAGATTGGATTTCGCTCAAAACTCACCAAATGACTCCTCCCACCATATTATGATGTTGCCCAAGTTTTGGGCTCGATCCGAAATCTATAGGTATGAGAAATTGGACAATTCAAGTTCAATGACAGTTCGTTCCTAATTGGAGTGGTTGGTGTATTCCATACTTCTAGCGATTGGATTTCACTCAAAACTCACCAAACGACTGCTCCCACCATATTATGATGTTGCCCAAGTTTTGGGCTCGATCCGAAATCAATAGGTGTGAGAAATTGGACAATTCAATTTCAACGGCAGTTCGTTCCTAATTGGAGTGGTTGGTGTATTCCATACTTCTAGCGATTGGATTTCACTCAAAACTCCCCAAATGACTCCTCCCACCATATTATGATGTTACCCTAGTTTTGGTCTCGAACCGAAATCAATAGGTGTTCCAAATTTGACAATTCAAGTTCAACGGCAGTTCGTTCCTAATTGGAGTGGTTGGTGTATTCCATACTTCTAGCGATTGGATTTCACTCAAAACTCACTAAATGACTCCTCCCACCATATTATGATGTTGCCCAAGTTTTGGTCTCGATCCGAAATCAATAATTGTTCCAAATTAGACAATTCAAGTTCAACGACAGTTCGTTCCTAATTGGAGTGGTTGGGGTATTCCATACTTCTAGCGATTGGATTTCACTGAAAACTCACCAAATGACTCCTCCCACCATATTATGATGTTGCCCAAGTTTTGGGCTCGATATGAAATGAATAGGTGTGCGAAATTGGACAATTCAAGTTCAACGGCAGTTCGTTCCTAATTGGAGTGGTTGGTGTATTCCATACTTCTAGCGACTGGATTTCACTCAAAACTCACCAAATGACTCCTCCCGCCATATTATGATGTTGCCCAAGTTTTGGGCTCGATCCGAAATCAATAGATGTGATAAATTGGACAATTCAAGTTCAACGGCAGTTCTTTCCTAGTTGGAGTGGTTGGTGTATTCCATACTTCTAGCGATTCGATTTCACTCAAAACTCACCAAATGACTCCTCCCACCATATTATGATGTTGCCCAAGTTTTGGGCTCGATCCGAAATCAATAGGTGTGAGAAATTGGACAATTCAAGTTCAACGGCAGTTCGCTCCTAATTGGAGTGGTTGGTGTATTCCATACTTCTAGCCATTGGATTTCACTCAAAACTCACCAAATGACTCCCCCCACCATATTGTGATGTTGCCCAAGTTTGGGGCTCAATCCGAAATCAATAGGTGTGAGAAATTGGACAATTCATGTTCAACGGCAGTTCTTTCCTAATTGGAGTGGTTGGTGTATTCCATACTTCTAGCGATTGGATTTCACTCAAAACTCACTAAATGACTCCACCCACCATATTATGTTGTTGCCCAAGTTTGGGGCTCAATCCGTAATCAATAGGTGTTCCAAATTAGACAATTCAAGTTCAACGGCAGTTCGTTCCTAATTGGAGTGGTTGGTGTATTCCATACTTCTAGCGAATGGATGTCACTCACAACTCACTAAACGACTCCTCCGACCATATTATGTTGTTGCCCATGTTTTGGTCTCGATCCGAAATCAATAGGTGTTCCAAATTGGACAATTCAAGTTCAACGGCAGTTCGTTCCTAATAGGAGTGGTTGGTGTATTCCATACTTCTAGCGATTGGATTTCACTCAAAACGCACCAAATGACTCCTCCCATCATATTATGATGTTGCCCAAGTTTGGGGCTCGATCCGAAATTAATAGGTGTGGGAAATTGGACAGTTCAAGTTCAACGGCAGTTCGTTTCTAATTGGAGTGGTTGGTGTATTCCATACTTCTAGCGATTGGATTTCACTCAAAACTCACCAAATGACTCCTCCCACCATATTATGATGTTGCCCAAGTTTTGGGCTCGATCCGAACTCAATAGGTGTGAGAAATTGGACAATTCAAGTTCAACGGCAGTTCGTTCCTAATTGGAGTGGTTGGTGTATTCCATACTTCTAGCGATTGGATTTCACTCAAAACTCACCAAATGACTCCTCCCTACATATTATGATGTTGCCCAAGTTAGGGGCTTGATCCGAAATCAATAGGTGTGAGAAATTGGACAATTCAAGTTCAACGGCAGTTCGTTCCTAATTGGAGTGGTTGGTGTATTCCATACTTCTAGCGATTGGATTTCACTGAAAACTCACTAAATGACTCCTCCCACCATATTATGATGTTGACCAAGTTTTGGTCTCGATCCGAAATCAATAGGTGTTCGAAATTGGACAATTCAAGTTCAACGGCAGTTCGTTCCTAATTGGAGTGGTTGGTGTATTCCATACTTCAAGCGATTGGATTTCACTCAAAACTCACGAAATGACTCCTCCCACCATATTATGATGTTGCCCAAGTTTTGGGCTCGATCCAAAATCAATAGGTGTGAGAAATTGGACAATTCAAGTTCAACGGCAGTTCGTTCCTAATTGGAATGGTTGGTGTATTCCATACTTCTAGCGATTGGATTTCACTCAAAACTCACTAAATGACTCCTCCCACCGTATTATGATGTTGCCCAAGTTTTGGTCTCGATCCGAAATCAATAGGTGTTCCAAATTAGACAATTCAAGTTCAACGACAGTTCGTTCCTAATTGGAGTGGTTGGGGTATTCCATACTTCTAGCAATTGGATTTCACTCAAAACTCACCAAATGACTCCTCCCACCATATTATGATGTTGCCCAAGTTTTGGGCTCGATATGAAATGAATAGGTGTGCGAAATTGGACAATTCAAGTTCAACGGCAGTTCGTTCCTAATTGGAGTGGTTGGTGTATTTCATACTTCAAGCGACTGGATTTCACTCAAAACTCACCAAATGACTCCTCCCGCCATATTATGATGTTGCCCAAGTTTTGGGCTCGATCCGAAATCAATAGATGTGAGAAATTGGACAATTCAAGTTCAACGGCAGTTCTTTCCTAGTTGGAGTGGTTGGTGTATTCCATACTTCTAGCGATTCGATTTCCCTCAAAACTCACCAAATGACTCCTCCCACCATATTATGATGTTGCCCAAGTTTTGGGCTCGATCCGAAATCAATAGGTGTGAGAAATTGGACAATTCAAGTTCAACGGCAGTTCGTTCCTAATTGGAGTGGTTGGTGTATTCCATACTTCTAGCGATTAGATTTCACTCAAAACTCACCAAATGACTCCTCCCACCATATTATGATGTTGCCCAAGTTTTGCGCTCGATCCAAAATCAATAGGTGTTCCAAATTGGACAATTCAAGTTCAACGGCAGTTCGTTCCTAATTGGAGTGGTTGGTGTATTCCATACTTCTAGCGATTGGATTTCACTCAAAACTCACCAAATGACTCCTCCCACCATATTATGATGTTGCCCAAGTTTGGGGTTTCATACGAAATCAATAGGTGTTCCAAATTGGACAATTCAAGTTCAACGGCAGTTCGTTCCTAATTGGAGTGGTTGGTGTATTCCATACTTCAAGCGATTGGATTTCACTCAAAACTCACGAAATGACTCCTCCCACCATATTATGATGTTGCCCAAGTTTTGGGCTCGATCCGAAATCAATAGGTGTGAGAAATTGGACAATTCAAGTTCAACGGCAGTTCGTTCCTAATTGGAGTGGTTGGTGTATTCCATACTTCTAGCGATTGGATTTCACTCAAAACTCACGAAATGACTCCTCCCATCACATTATGATGTTGCACAAGTTTGGGGTTTCATACGAAATCGATAGGTGTTCCAAATTGGACAATTCAAGTTCAACGGCAGTTCGTTCCTAATTGGAGTGGTTGGTGTATTCCATACTTCAAGCGATTGGATTTCACTCAAAACTCACGAAATGACTCCTCCCACCATATTATGATGTTGCCCAAGTTTTGGGCTCGATCCGAAATCAATAGGTGTGAGAAATTGGACAATTCAAGTTCAACGGCAGTTCGTTCCTAATTGGAGTGGTTGGTGTATTCCATACTTCTAGCGATTGGATTTCACTCAAAACTCACCAAATGACTCCTCCCACCATATTATGATGTTGCCCAAGTTTTGGGCTCAATCCGAAATCAATAGGTGTGAGAAATTGGACAATTCAAGTTCAACGGCAGTTCGTTCCTAATTGGAGTGGTTGGTATATTCCATACTTCTAGCGATTGGATTTCACTCAAAACTCACGAAATGACTCCTCCCATCATATTATGATGTTGCACAAGTTTGGGGTTCCATACGAAATCAATAGGTGTGAGAAATTGGACAATTCAGGTTCAACGGCAGTGCGTTCCTAATCGGAGTGGTTGGGGTATTCCATACTTCTAGCAAGTGGATTTCCCTCAAAACTCACCAAATGACTCCTCCCACCGTATTATGATGTTTCCCAAGTTTTGGGCTCGATCCGAAATCAATAGGTGTTCCAAATTGGACAATTCAAGTTCAACGGCAGTTCGTTCCTAATTGGAGTGGTTGGTGTATTCCGTACTTCTAGCGATTGGATTTCACTCAAAACTCACTAAATGACTCCTCCCACCATATTACGATGTTGCCCAAGTTTTGGGCTCGATCCGAAATCAATAGATTTGAGAAATTGGACAATTCAAGTTCAACGGCAATAAGTTCCTAACTGGAGTGGTTGGTGTATTACATACTTCTAGCGATTGGATTTCACTCAAAACTCAACAAATGACTCCTCCCACCATATTATGATGTTGCCCAAGTTTTGGGCTCGATCCGAAATCAATAGGTGTGAGAAATTGGACAATTCAAGTTCAACGGCAGTTCGCTCCTAATTGGAGTGGTTGGTGTATTCCATATTTCTACCGACTGGATGTCACTTAAAACTCACCAAATGACTCCTCCCACCATATTATGATGTTGCCCAAGTTTGGGGTTCGATCTGAAATCAATTGGTGTGAGAAATTGGACAATTCAAGTTCAACGGCAGTAGGATCCTAATTGGAGTGGTTGGTATATTCCATACTTCTACCAACTGGATTTCATTCAAAAATCACCAAATGACTCCTCCCACCATATTATGATGTTGCCCAAGTTTTGGGCTCGATCCGAAATCAATAGGTGTGGGAAATTGGACAATTCAAGTTCAACGGCAGTTCGTTCCTAATTGGAGTGGTTGGTGTATTCCATACTTCTACCGACAGGATTTCACTCAAAACTCACCAAATGACTCCTCCCACCATATTATGATGTTGCCAAAGTTTTGGGCTTGATTCGAAATCAATAGGTGTTCCAAATTGGACAATTCAAGTTCAACGGCAATTCGTTCCTAACCGGAGTGGTTGGTGTATTCCATACTTCTAGCGATTGGATTTCACTCAAAACTCACCAAATGACTCCTCCCACCATATTATGATGTTGCCCAAGTTTTGGGCTCGATCCGAAATCAATAGGTGTGAGAAATTGGACAATTCAAGTTCAACGGCAGTTCGCTCCTAATTGGAGTGGTTGGTGTATTCCATACTTCTACCGACTGGATGTCACTCAAAACTCACCAAATGACTCCTCCCGCCATATTATGATGTGGCCCAAGTTTGGGGCTCGATCTGAAATCAATTGATGTGAGAAATTGGACAATTCAAGTTCCACGGCAGTAGGATCCTAATTGGAGTGGTTGGTATATTCCATACTTCTACCAACTGGATTTCATTCAAAAATCACCAAATGACTCCTCCCACCATATTATGATGTTGCCCAAGTTTTGGGCTCGATCCGAAATCAATAGGTGTGAGAAATTGGACAATTCAAGTTCAACGGCAGTTCGCTCCTAATTGGAGTGGTTGGTGTATTCCATACTTCTACCGACTGGATATCACTCAAAACTCACCAAATGACTCCTCCCACCATATTATGATGTTGCCCAAGTTTGGGGCTCGATCTGAAATCAATAGGTGTGCGAAATTGGACAATTCAAGTTCAACGGCAGTACGATCCCAATTGGAGTGGTTGGTATATTCCATACTTCTACCGACTGGATTTCATTCAAAAATCACCAAATGACTCCACCCACCATATTATGATGTTGCCCAAGTTTTGGGCTCGATCCGAAATCAATAGGTGTGAGAAATTGGACAATTCAAGTTCAACGGCAGTTCGTTCCTAATTGGAGTGGTTGGTGTATTCCATACTTCTACCGACTGGATTTCACTCAAAACTCACGAAATGACTCCTCCCACCATATTATGATGTTGTCAAAGTTTTGGGCTCTATTCGAAATCAATAGGTGTTCCAAATTGGACAATTCAAGTTCAACGGCAATAACTTCCTAACTGGAGTGGTTGGTGTATTCCATACTTCTAGCGATTGGATTTCACTGAAAACTCACCAAATGACTCCTCCCACCATATTATGATGTTGCCCAAGTTTTGGGCTCGATCCGAAATCAATAGGTGTGAGAAATTGGACAATTCATGTTCAACGGCAGTTCATTCCTAATTGGAGTGGTTGGTGTATTCCATACTTCTAGCGATTGAATTTTAGTCAAAACTCACCAAATGACTTCTCCCACCATATTATGATGTTTCCCAAGTTTTGGGCTCGATCCGAAATCAATAGGTGTGAGAAATTGGACAATTCAAGTTCAACGGCAGTTCCCTCCTAATTGGAGTGGTTGGTGTATTCCATACTTCTACCGACTGGATGTCACTCAAAACTCACCAAATGACTCCTCCCACCATATTATGATGTTGCCCAAGTTTGGGGCTCGATCTGAAATCAATAGGTGTGCGAAATTGGACAATTCAAGTTCAACGGCAGTACGATCCCAATTGGAGTGGTTGGTATATTCCATACTTCTACCGACTGGATTTCATTCAAAAATCACCAAATGACTCCACCCACCATATTATGATGTTGCCCAAGTTTTGGGCTCGATCCGAAATCAATAGGTGTTCCAAATTGGACAATTCAAGTTCAACGGCAATAACTTCCTAACTGGAGTGGTTGGTGTATTCCATACTTCTAGCGATTGGATTTCACTCAAAACTCACCAAATGACTCCTCCCACCATATTATGATGTTGCCCAAGTTTTGGGCTCGATCCGAAATCAATAGGTGTGAGAAATTGGACAATTCAATTTCAACGGCAGTTCGTTCCTAATTGGAGTGGTTGGTGTATTCCATACTTCTAGCGATTGGATTTCACTCAAAACTCACCAAATGACTCCTCCCCCCATATTATGATGTTGCCCAAGTTTTGGGCTTGATCCGAACTCAATAGGTGTGAGAAATTGGACAATTCAAGTTCAACGGCAGTTCGTTCCTAATTGGAGTGGTTGGTGTATTCCATACTTCTAGCGATTGAATTTTTGTCAAAACTCACCAAATGACTTCTCCCACCATATTATGATGTTTCCCAAGTTTTGGGCACAATCCGAAATCAATAGGTGTGAGAAATTGGACAATTCAAGTTCAACGGCAGTTCGCTCCTAATTGGAGTGGTTGGTGTATTCCATACTTCTACCGACTGGATGTCACTCAAAACTCACCAAATGACTCCTCCCACCATATTATGATGTTGCCCAAGTTTGGGGCTCTATCTGAAATGAATAGGTGTGAGAAATTGGACAATTCAAGTTCAACGGCAGTTCGTTCCTAATTGGAGTGGTTGGTTTATTCCACACTAGTAGCGATTGGATTTCACTCAAAACTCACCAAATGACTCCTCAAACCATATTATGATGTTGCCCAAGTTTTGGGCTCGATCCGAAATCAATAGGTGTTCCAAATTGGACAATTCAAGTTCAACGGCAGTTCGTTCCTAATTGGAGTGGTTGGTGTATTCCGTACTTCTACCGACTGGATTTCACTCAAAACTCACGAAATGACTCCTCCCACCGTATTATGATGTTGCCCAAGTTTTGGCCTCGATTCGAAATCAATAGGTGTTCCAAATTGGACAATTCAAGTTCAACGGCAGTTCGTTCCTCATTGGAGTGGTTGGTGTATTCTATACTTCTACCGATTGGATTTCACTCAAAACTCACCAAATGACTTCTCCCACCATATTATGATGTTGCCCAAGTTTTGGGCTCGGTCCGAAATCAATAGGTGTGAGAAATTGGTCAATTCAATTTGAACGGCTGTTCGTTCCAAATTGGAGTGGTTGGTGTATTCCATACTTCTAGCGATTGGATTTCACTCAAAACTCAATAAATGACTCCTCCCACCATATTATGATGTTGCCCAAGTTTGGGGCTCGATCTGAAATCAATAGGTGTGAGAAATTGGACAATTCAAGTTCTACGGCAGTTCGTTCCTAATTGGAGTGGTTGGTGCATTCCATACTTCTAGCGATTGGATTTCACTCAAAACTCACCAAATGACTCCTCCCACCACATTATGACGTTGCCCAAGTTTGGGGCTCGATCCGAAATCAATAGGTGTGAGAAATTGGACAATTCAAGTTCAACGGCAGTTCGTTCCTAATTGGAGTGGTTGGTTTATTCCATACTTCTAGCGATTGGATTTCACTCAAAACTCACCAAATGACTCCTCCCACCATATTATGATGTTCCCCAAGTTTTGGGCTCGATCCGAAATCAATAGGTGTTCCACATTGGACAATTCAAGTTCAACTGTAGTTCGTTCCTAATTGGAGTGGTTGGTGTATTCCATACTTCTAGCGATTGGATTTCACTCAAAACTCACCAAATGACTCCTCCCACCATATTATGATGTTGCCCAAGTTTTGGGCTCGATCCGAAATCAATCGGTGTGAGAATTGGACAATTCATGTTCTACGGCAGTTCGTTCCTAATTGGAGTGGTTGGTGTATTCCATACTTCTAGCGATTGGATTTCACTAAAAACTCACCAAATGACTCCGCCCACCATATTACGATGTTGCCCAAGTTTTGGGCTCGATTCGAAATCAATAGGTGTGAGAAATTGGACAATTCATGTTCAACGGCAGTTCGTTCCTAATTGGAGTGGTTGGTGTATTCCACACTTCTAGCGATTGGATTTCACTCAAAACTCACCAAATGACTCCTCCCACCATATTATGATTATGATGTTGCCCAAGTTTTGGGCTCGATCTGAAATCAATAGGTGTGAGAAATTAGACAATTCAAGTTCAACGGCAGTTCGTTCCTAATTGGAGTGGTTGGTGTATTCCATACTTCTAGCGATTCGATTTCACTCAAAACTCACGAAATGACTCCTCCCACCATATTACGATGTTGCCCATGTTTTGGGCTCGATTCGAAATCAATAGGTGGGAGAAATTGGACAATTCATGTTCAACGGCAGTTCATTCCTAATTGGAGTGGTTGGTGTATTCCATATTTCTAGCGATTGGATTTCACTCAAAACTCACCAAATGACTCCTCCCACCATATTAAGATGTTGTCCAAGTTTTGGGCTCGATCCGAAATCAATAGGTGTTCCAAATTGGACAATTCAAGTTCAACGGCAGTTCGTTCCTAATTGGAGTGGTTGGTGTATTCCGTACTTCTAGCGATTGGATTTCACTCAAAACTCCCCAAATGACTTCTCCCACCATATTATGATGTTGAACAAGTTTTGGGCTCGGTCCGAAATCAATAGGTGTGAGAAATTGGTCAATTCAATTTGAACGGCTGTTCGTTCCTAATTGGAGTGGTTGGTGTATTCCATACTTCTAGCGATTGGATTTCACTCAAAACCCACCAAATGACGCCTCCCACCATATTATGATGTTGCCCAAGTTTTGGGCTCGATCCGAAATCAATAGGTGTGAGAAATTGGACAATTCAAGTTCAACGGCAGTACGTTCCTAATTGGAGTGGTTGGTGTATTCCGTACTTCTAGCGATTCGATTTCACTCAAAACTCACGAAATGACTCCTCCCACCATATTATGATGTTGCCCAAGTTTTGGGCTCGATCCGAACTCAATAGGTGTTCCAAATTGGACAATTGAAGTTCAACGGCAGTTCGTTCCTAATTGGAGTGGTTGGTGTATTCCATACTTCTAGCGATTGGATTTCACTCAAAACTCACCAAATGACTCCTCCCACCATATTATGATATTGCCCAAGTTTGGGGCTCGGTCCGAAATCAATAGGTGTGAGAAATTGGACAATTCAAGTTCAACGGCAGTTCGTTCCTAATTGGAGTGGTTGGTGTATTCCACAGTTCTAGCGATTGGATTTCACTCAAAACTCACCAAATGACTCCTCCCACCATATTATGATGTTGCACAAGTTTTGGGCTCGATCCGAAATCAATAGGGGTGAGAAATTGGACAATTCAAGTTCAATGGCAATTCATTCCTAATTGAAGTGGTTGGTGTATTCCACACTTCTAGCTATTGGATTTCACTCAAAACTCACCAAATGACTCCTACCACCATATTACGATATTGCCCAAGTTTTGGGCTCGATTCGAAATCAATAGGTGTTCCAAATTGGACAATTCAAGTTCAACCGCAGTTCGTTCCTAATTGGAGTGGTTGGTGTATTCCATACTTCTACCCATTGGATTTCACTAAAAACTCACCAAATGACTCCTCCCACCATATTATGATGTTGCCCAAGTTTTGGGCTCAATCTGAAATCAATAGGTGTGAGAAATTGGTCAATTCAAGTTCAACGGCAGTTCGTTCCTAATTGGAGTGGTTGGTGTATTCCATACTTCTAGCGATTGGATTTCACTCAAAACTCACCAAATGACTCCTCCCACCATATTATCATGTTGCCCAAGTTTTGGGCTCGTTCCGAAATCAATAGGTGTGAGAAATTGGACAATTTAAGTTCAACGGCAGTTCGTTCCTAATTGGAGTGGTTGGTGTATTCCACACTTCTAGCGATTGGATTTCACTCTAAACTCACCAAATGACTCCTCCCACCATATTACGATGTTGCCCAAGTTTTGGGCTCGATCCGAAATCAATAGGTGTGAGAAATTAGACAATTCAAGTTCAACGGCAGTTCGTTCCTAATTGGAGTGGTTGGTGTATTCCATACTTCTAGCGATTGGATTTCACTCAAAACTCAACAAATGACTCCTCCCACCATATTATGATGTTGCCCAAGTTTTGGGCTCGATCCGAAATCAATAGGTGTTCCAAATTGGACAATTCAAGTTCAACGGCAGTTCGTTCCTAATTGGAGTGGTTGCTATATTCCATGCTTCTAGCGATTGGATTTCACTCAAAACTCACCAAATGACTCCTCCCACAATATTATAATGTTGCCAAAGTTTTGGGCTCGATCCGAAGTCAATAGGTGTGAGAAATTGGACAATTCAAGTTGAACGGCAGTTCGTTCCTAATTGGAGTGGTTGGTGTATTCCATACTTCTAGCGAATGGATTTCACTCAAAACTCACCAAATGACTCCTCCCACCATATTATGATGTTGCCCAACTTTTGGGCCCGATCCGAAATCAATAGGTGTGAGAAATTGGACAATTCAAGTTCAACGGCAGTTCGTTCCTAATTGGAGTGGTTGTTGTATTCCATACTTCTAGCGATTGGATTTCACTCAAAACTCACCAAATGACTCCTCCAATCATATTATGATGTTGCACAAGTTTTGGGCTCGATCCAAAATCAATAAGTTTTCTAAATTGGACAATTCAAGTTCAACGGCAGTTCGTTCCGAATTGGAGAGGTTGGTGTATTCCATACTTCTAACGATTGGATTTCACTCAAAACTCATCAAATGACTCCTCCCACCATATTACGATGTTGCCCAAGGTTTGGGCTCGATCCGAAATCAATAGGTGTGAGAAATTGGACAATTCAAGTTCAACGGCAATTCTTTCCTAATTGGAGTGGTTGGTGTATTCCGTACTTCTAGCGATTGGATTTGACTCAAAACCCACCAAATGACTCCTCCCACCATATTATGATGTTGCCCAAGTTTTCGGCTCGATCCGAAATCAATAGGTGTGAGAAATTGGACAATTCAAGTTCAACGGCAGTTCGTTCCTAATTGGAGAGGTTGGTGTATTCCATACTTATAGCGTTTGGATTTCACTCAAAACTCACCAAATGACTCCTCCCACCATATTATGGTGTTGCCCAAGTTTTGGGCTCGATCCGAAATCAATGGTTGTTCGAAATTGGACAATTCAAGTTCAACGGCAGTTCGTTCCTAATTGGAGTGGTTGGTGTATTCCATACTTCTAGCGATTGGATTTCACTCAAAACTCACCAAATGACTCCTCCCACCATATTTTGATGTTGCCCAAGTTTTGGGCTCGATCCGAAATCAATAGGTGTGAGAAATTGGACAATTCAAGTTCAACGGCAGTTCGTTCCTAATTGGAGTGGTTGGTGTATTCCGTACTTCTAGCGATTGGATTTCACTCAAAACTCACCAAATGACTCCTCCCACCATATTATGATGTTGCCCAAGTTTTGGGCTCGATCCGATATCAATAGGTGTTCGAAATTGGACAATTCAAGTTCAACGGCAGTTCGTTCCGAATTGGAGAGGTTGGTGTATTCCATACTTCTAACGATTGGATTTCACTCAAAACTGACCAAATGACTCCTCCCACCATATTATGATGTTGCCCAAGGTTTGGGCTCGATCCGAAATCAATAGGTGTGAGAAATTGGACAATTCAAGTTCAATGGCAGTTCGTTCCTAATTGGAGTGGTTGGTGTATTCCATACTTCTAGCGTTTGGATTTCACTCAAAACTCACCAAATGACTCCTCCCACCATATTATGGTGTTGCCCAAGTTTGGGGCTCGATCCAAAATCAATTGGTGTGAGAAATTGGACAATTCAAGTTCAACGGCAGTTCGTTCCTAATTGGAGTGGTTGGTGTATTCCATACTTCTAGCGATTGGATTTCACTCAAAACTCAACAAATGACTCCTCCCACCATATTATGATGTTGCCCAAGTTTTGGGCTCGATCCGAAATCAATAGGTGTTCCAAATTGGACAATTCAAGTTCAACGGCAGTTCGTTCCTAATTGGAGTGGTTGCTATATTCCATGCTTCTAGCGATTGGATTTCACTCAAAACTCACCAAATGACTCCTCCCACAATATTATAATGTTGCCCAAGTTTTGGGCTCGATCCGAAGTCAATAGGTGTGAGAAATTGGACAATTCAAGTTGAACGGCAGTTCGTTCCTAATTGGAGTGGTTGGTGTATTCCATACTTCTAGCGAATGGATTTCACTCAAAACTCACCAAATGACTCCTCCCACCATATTATGATGTTGCCCAACTTTTGGGCCCGATCCGAAATCAATAGGTGTGAGAAATTGGACAATTCAAGTTCAACGGCAGTTCGTTCCTAATTGGAGTGGTTGTTGTATTCCATACTTCTAGCGATTGGATTTCACTCAAAACTCACCAAATGACTCCTCCAATCATATTATGATGTTGCACAAGTTTTGGGCTCGATCCAAAATCAATAAGTTTTCTAAATTGGACAATTCAAGTTCAACGGCAGTTCGTTCCGAATTGGAGAGGTTGGTGTATTCCATACTTCTAACGATTGGATTTCACTCAAAACTCATCAAATGACTCCTCCCACCATATTACGATGTTGCCCAAGGTTTGGGCTCGATCCGAAATCAATAGGTGTGAGAAATTGGACAATTCAAGTTCAACGGCAATTCTTTCCTAATTGGAGTGGTTGGTGTATTCCGTACTTCTAGCGATTGGATTTGACTCAAAACCCACCAAATGACTCCTCCCACCATATTATGATGTTGCCCAAGTTTTCGGCTCGATCCGAAATCAATAGGTGTGAGAAATTGGACAATTCAAGTTCAACGGCAGTTCGTTCCTAATTGGAGAGGTTGGTGTATTCCATACTTATAGCGTTTGGATTTCACTCAAAACTCACCAAATGACTCCTCCCACCATATTATGGTGTTGCCCAAGTTTTGGGCTCGATCCGAAATCAATGGTTGTTCGAAATTGGACAATTCAAGTTCAACGGCAGTTCGTTCCTAATTGGAGTGGTTGGTGTATTCCATACTTCTAGCGATTGGATTTCACTCAAAACTCACCAAATGACTCCTCCCACCATATTTTGATGTTGCCCAAGTTTTGGGCTCGATCCGAAATCAATAGGTGTGAGAAATTGGACAATTCAAGTTCAACGGCAGTTCGTTCCTAATTGGAGTGGTTGGTGTATTCCGTACTTCTAGCGATTGGATTTCACTCAAAACTCACCAAATGACTCCTCCCACCATATTATGATGTTGCCCAAGTTTTGGGCTCGATCCGATATCAATAGGTGTTCGAAATTGGACAATTCAAGTTCAACGGCAGTTCGTTCCGAATTGGAGAGGTTGGTGTATTCCATACTTCTAACGATTGGATTTCACTCAAAACTGACCAAATGACTCCTCCCACCATATTATGATGTTGCCCAAGGTTTGGGCTCGATCCGAAATCAATAGGTGTGAGAAATTGGACAATTCAAGTTCAATGGCAGTTCGTTCCTAATTGGAGTGGTTGGTGTATTCCATACTTCTAGCGATTGGATTTCACTCAAAACAAACCAAATGACTCCTCCCACCATATTATGATGTGGCCCAAGTTTGGGGCTCGATCCAAAATCAATTGGTGTGAGAAATTGGACAATTCAAGTTCAACGGCAGTTCGTTCCTAATTGGAGTGGTTGGTGTATTCCATACTTCTAGCGATTGGATTTCACACAAAACTCACCAAATGACTCCTCCCACCAATATTATGATGTTGACCAAGTTTTGGGCTCGATCCGAACTCAATAGGTGTGAGAAATTGGACAATTTAAGTTCAACGGCAGTTCGTTCCTAATTGGAGTTGTTGGTGTATTACATACTTCTAGCGATTGGATTTCACTCAAAACTCACCAAATGACTCCTCCCACCATATTATGGTGTTGCACAAGTTTGGGGTTCCATCCGAAATCAATAGGTTTGAGAAATTGGACAATTCAAGTTCAACGGCAGTTCGTTCCTAATTGGAGTGGTTGGTGTATTCCATACTTCTAGCGATTGGATTTCACTCAAAACTCACCAAACGACTCCTCCCACCATATTATGATGTTGCCCAAGTTTTGGGCCTGATCCGAAATCAATAGGTGTGAGAAATTGGACAATTCAAGTTCAACGGCAGTTCGTTCCTAATTGGAGTGGTTGGTGTATTCCATACTTCTAGCGATTGGGTTTCACTCAAAACCCACCAAATGACTCCTACCACCATATTATGATGTTTCCCAAGTTTTGGGCTCGATCCGAAATCAATAGGTGTTCCAAATTGGACAATTCCAGTTCAACGGCAGTTCGTTCCTAATGGGAGTGGTTGGTGTATTCCATACTTCTAGCGATTGGATTTCACTCAAAACTCACCAAATGACTCCTCCCACCATATTATGATGTTGCCCAAGTTTTGGGCTCGATCCGAACTCAATAGGGGTGAGAAATTGGACAATTTAAGTTCAACAGCAGTTCGTTCCTAATTGGAGTGGTCGGTGTATTCCACACTTCTAGCGATTGGATTTCACTCAAAACTCATCAAATGACTCCTCCCATCATATTATGATGTTGCACAAGTTTGGGGTTCCATCCGAAATCAATAGGTGTTCCAAATTGGACAATTCATGTTCAACGGCAGTTCGTTCCTAATTGGAGTGGTTGGTGTATTCCATACTTCTAGCGATTGGATTTCACTCAAAACTCACCGAATGACTCCTCCCACCATATTATGATGTTGCCAAAGTTTTGGGATCGATTCGAAATCAATAGGAGTGAGAAATTAGACAATTCATGTTCAACGGCAGTTCGTTCCGAATTCGAGTGGTTGGTGTATTCCATACTTCTAGCGATTGGATTTTACTCAAAACTCACCGAATGACTCCTCCCACCATATTATGATGTTGCCCAAGTTTTGGGCTCGATCCGAAACCAATAGGTATTCCAAATTGGACAATTCAAGTTCAACGGCAGTTCGTTCCTAATTGGAGTGGTTGGTGTATTCCGTACTTCTAGCGATTGGATTTCACTCAAAACTCACCGAATGACTCCTCCCACCATATTATGATGTTTCCCAAGTTTTGGGCTCGATCCAAAATCAATAGGAGTGAGAAATTGGACAATTCAAGTTCAACGGCAGTTCGTTCCTAATTGGAGTGGTTGGTGTATTCCATACTTCTAGCGATTGGATTTCACTCAAAACTCGCCAAATGACTCCTCCCACTAGATTATGATGTTGCCCAAGTTTTGGGCTCGATCCGAAAGCAATAGGTGTGAGAAATTGGACAATTCATGTTCAACGGCAGCGCGTTCCTAATTGGAGTGGTTGGTGTATTCCATACTTCTAGCGATTGGATTTCACTCAAAACTCACCAAATGACTCCTCCCACCAAGTTATGATGTTGCCCAAGTTTTGGGCTCGATCCGAAATCAATAGGTGTTCCAAATTGGACAAATCAAGTTCAACGGCAGTTCGTTCCTAATTGCAGTAGTTGGTGCATTCCATACTTCTAGCGATTGGATTTCACTCAAAACTCACCAAATTACTCCTCCCACCATATTACGATGTTGCCCAAATTTTGGGCTCGATCCGAAATCAATAGGTGTGAGAAATTGGACAATTCAAGGTCAACGGCAGTTCGTTACTAATTGGAGTGGTTGGTGTATTCCATACTTCTAGCGATTGGATTTCACTCAAAACTCACCGAATGACTCCTCCCACCATATTATGACGTTGCCCAAGTTTTGGGCTCGATCCGAAATCAATAGGTGTTCCAAATTGGACAATTCAAGTTCAACGGCACTTCGTTCCTAGTTGGTGGGGTTGGTGTATTCCATACTTCTTGCGATTGGATTTCACTCAAAACTCACCAAATGACTCCTCCCATCATATTATGATGTTGCACAACTTTGGGGTTCCATACGAAATCAATAGGTGTTCGAAATTGGACAATTCAAGTTCAACGGCAGTTCGTTCCTCATTGCAGTGGTTGGTGTATTCCATACTTCTAGCGATTGGATTTCACTCAAAACTCACCGAATGACTCCTCCCACCATATTATGATGTTGCCCAAGTTTTGGGCTCGATCCGAAATCAATAGGTGTTCCAAATTGGACAATTCATGTTCAACGGCAGTTCGTTCCTAATTGGAGTGGTTGGTGTATTCCATACTTCTAGCGATTGGATTTCACTCAAAACTCACCGAATGACTCCTCCCACCATATTATGATGTTGCCCAAGTTTTGGGATCGATCCGAAATCAATAGGTGTGAGAAATTGGACAATTCATGTTCAACGGCAGTTCGTTCCTAATTGGAGTGGTTGGTGTATTCCATACTTCTAGCGATTGGATTTTACTCAAAACTCACCGAATGACTCCTCCCACCATATTATGATGTTGCCCAAGTTTTGGGCTCGATCCGAAACCAATAGGTATTCCAAATTGGACAATTCAAGTTCAACGGCAGTTCGTTCCTAATTGGAGTGGTTGGTGTATTCCGTACTTCTAGCGATTGGATTTCACTCAAAACTCACCGAATGACTCCTCCCACCATATTATGATGTTTCCCAAGTTTTGGGCTCGATCCGAAATCAATAGGAGTGAGAAATTGGACAATTCAAGTTCAACGGCAGTTCGTTCCTAATTGGAGTGGTTGGTGTATTCCATATTTCTAGCGATTGGATTTCACTCAAAACTCACCAAATGACTCCTCCCACTATATTATGATGTTGCCCAAGTTTTGGGCTCGATCCGAAGGCAATAGGTGTGAGAAATTGGACAATTCAAGTTCAACGGCAGTGCGTTCCTAATTGGAGTGGTTGGTGTATTCCATACTTCTAGCGATTGGATTTCACTCAAAACTCACCAAATGACTCCTCCCACTATATTATGATGTTGCCCAAGTTTTGGGCTCGATCCGAAAGCAATAGGTGTGAGAAATTGGACAATTCAAGTTCAACGGCAGTGCGTTCCTAATTGGAGTGGTTGGTGTATTCCATACTTCTAGCGATTGGATTTCACTCAAAACTCACCAAATGACTCCTCCCACCATATTATGATGTTGCCCAAGTTTTGGGCTCGATCCGAAATCAATAGGTGTTCCAAATTGGACAAATCAAGTTCAACGGCAGTTCGTTCCTAATTGCAGTAGTTGGTGCATTCCGTACTTCTAGCGATTGGATTTCACTCAAAACTCACCAAATTACTCCTCCCACCATATTACGATGTTGCCCAAGTTTTGGGCTCGATCCGAAATCAATAGGTGTGAGAAATTGGACAATTCAAGGTCAACGGCAGTTCGTTACTAATTGGAGTGGTTGGTGTATTCCATACTTCTAGCGATTGGATTTCACTCAAAACTCTCCGAATGACTCCTCCCACCGTATTATGACGTTGCCCAAGTTTTGGGCTCGATCCGAAACCAATAGGTGTTCCAAATTGGACAATTCAAGTTCAACGACACTTCGTTCCTAATTGGTGTGGTTGGTGTATTCCATACTTCTAGCGATTGGATTTCACTCAAAACTCACGAAATGACTCCTCCCATCATATTATGATGTTGCACAACTTTGGGGTTCCATACGAAATCAGTAGGTGTGAGAAATTGGACAATTCAAGTTCAACGGCAGTTCGTTCCTAATTGGAGTGGTTGGTGTATTCCATACTTCTAGCGATTGGATTTCACTCAAAACTCACCAAATGACTCCTCCCACCATTTTATGATGTTGCCCAAGTTTTGGGCTCGATTCGAACTCAATAGGTGTGAGAAATTGGACAATTTAAGTTCAACGGCAGTTCGTTCCTAACTGGAGTGGTTGGTGTATTCCACACTTCTAGCGATTGGATTTCACTCAAAACTCACCAAATGACTCCTCCCATCATATTATGATGTTGCACAAGTTTGGGTTTCCATACGAAATCAATAGGTGTGAGAAATTGGACAATTCAAGTCCAACGGCAGTTCGTTCCTAATTGGAGTGGTTGGTGTATTCCATACTTCTAGCGATTGGATATCACTCAAAACTCACCAAATGACTCCTCCCACTATATTATGATGTTGCCCAAGTTTTGGGCTCGATCCGAAAGCAATAGGTGTGAGAAATTGGACAATTCAAGTTCAACGGCAGTGCGTTCCTAATTGGAGTGGTTGGTGTATTCCATACTTCTAGCGATTGGATTTCACTCAAAACTCACCAAATGACTCCGCCCACCATTTTAGGATGTTGCCCAAGTTTTGGGCTCGATCCGAACTCAATAGGTGTGAGAAATTGGACAATTTAAGTTCAACGACAGTTCGTTCCTAACTGGAGTGGTTGGTGTATTCAATACTTCTAGCGATTGGATTTCACTCAAAACTCACCAAATGACTCCTCCCATCATATTATGATGTTGCACAAGTTTTGGGTTCCATACGAAATCAATAGGTGTGAGAAATTGGACAATTCAAGTTCAACGGCAGTTCGTTCCTAATTGGAGTGGTTGGTGTATTCCATACTTCTAGCGATTGGTTTTTACTCAAAACTCACCAAATGACTTCTCCCACCATATTATGTTGTTGCCCAAGTTTTGGGCTCGATCCGAACTCAATAGGTGTTCCAAATTGGACAATTTAAGTTCAACGGCAGTTCGTTCCTAATTGGAGTGGTTGGTGTATTCCCTACTTCTAGCAATTGGATTTCACCCAAAACTCACCAAATGACTCCTCCCACCATATTATGATGTTGCCCAAGTTTTGGGCTCGATCCAAACTCAATAGGTGTTCCAAATTGGACAATTTAAGTTCAACGACAGTTCGTTCCTAATTGGAGTTGTTGGTGTATTCCATACTTCTAGCGATTGGATATCACTCAAGACTCACCAAATGACTCCTCCCACCATATTATGATGTTGCCCAAGTTTTGGGCTCGATCCGAACTCAATAGGTGTTCTAAATTGGACAATTTAAGTTCAACGGCAGTTCGTTCCTAATTGGACATGTTGGTGTATTCCATACTTCTAGCGATTGGATTTCACTCAAAACTCACCGAATGACTCCTCCCACGATATTATGATGTTGCCCAAGTTTTGGGCTCGATCCGAAATCAATAGGTGTGAGAAATTGGACAATTCATGTTCAACGGCAGTTCATTCCTAATTGGAGTGGTTGGTGTATTCCATACTTCTAGCGATTGGATTTCGCTCAAAACTCACCAAATG
Organism: Prunus avium; assembly: GCF_965620075.1. Classification (NCBI taxonomy): domain Eukaryota; kingdom Viridiplantae; phylum Streptophyta; class Magnoliopsida; order Rosales; family Rosaceae; genus Prunus; species Prunus avium. The sequence continues at coordinate 20,639,227 of NC_142291.1, read as the reverse complement.
ACTCCTCCCACCATATTATGATGTTGCCCAAGTTTGGGGCTCGATCCGAAATCAATAGGGGTGAGAAATTGGACAATTCAAGTTCAACGGCAGTTCGTTCCTAATTGGAGTGGTTGGTGTATTCCATACTTCTAGCGATTGGATTTCACTCAAAACTCACCAAATGACTCCTCCCGCCATATTATGATGTTTCCCAAATTTTGGGCTCGATCTGAAATCAATAGGTGTTCCAAATTGGACAATTCAAGTTCAACGGCAGTTCGTTCCCAATTGGTGTGGTTGGTGTATTCCATACTTCTAGCGATTGGATTTCACTCAAAACTCACCAAATGGCTCCTCCCACCATATTATGATGTTGCCCAAGTTTGGGGCTCGATCCGAAATCAATAGGTGTGAGAAATTGGACAATTCAAGTTCAACGGCAGTTCGTTCCTAATTGGAGTGGTGTGTGTATTCAATACTTCTAGCGATTGGATTTCACTCAAAACTCACTAAATGACTCCTCCCACCATATTACGATGTTGCCCAAGTTTTGGTCTCGATCCGAAATCAATAGGTGTTCCAAATTGGACAATTCAAGTTCAACGGCAGTTCGTTCCTAATTGGAGGGGTTGGTGTATTCCATACTTCTAGCAATTGGATTTAACTCAAAACTCACCAAATGACTCCTCCCAACATATTATGATGTTGCCCAAGTTTTTGGCTCGATCCGAAATCAATAGGTGTGAGAAATTGGACAATTCAAGTTCAACGGCAGTTCGTTCCTAATTGGAGTGGTTGGTGTATTCCATACTTCTAGCGATTGGATTTCATTCAAAACTGACCAAATGACTCCTCCCACCATATTATGATGTTGCCAAAGTTTTGGTCTCGATCCGAACTCAAGAGGTGTGAGAAATTGGACAATTTAAGTTCAACGGCAGTTCGTTCCAAATTGGAGTGGTTGGTGTATTCCATACTTCTAGCGATTGGATTTCACTCAAAACTCAGCAAATGACTCCTCCCACCATATTATGATGTTGCCCAAGTTTTGGGCTCGATCCGAACTCAATAGGTGTGAGAAATTGGACAATTTAAGTTCAATGGCAGTTCGTTCCTAATTGCAGTTGTTGGTGTATTCCATACTTCTAGCGATTGGATTTCACTCAAAACTCACCAAATGACTCCGCCCACCATATTATGTTGTTGCCCAAGTTTTGGGCTAGATCCGAAATCAATAGGTGTGAGAAATTGGACAATTCAAGTTCAACGGCAGTTCGTTCCTAATTGGAGTGGTTGGTGTATTCCATACTTCTAGCGATTGGATTTCACTCAAAACTCACCAAATGACTCCTCCCACCATATTATGATTTTGCCCAAGTTTTGGGCTCGATCCGAACTCAATAGGTGTGAGAAATTGGACAATTTAAGTTCAATGGCAGTTCGTTCCTAATTGGAGTTGTTGGTGTATTCCATACTTCTAGCGATTGGATTTCAATCAAAACTCACCAAATGACTCCTCCCACCATATTATGATGTTGCCCAAGTTTTGGGCTCGATCCGAAATCAATAGGTGTGAGAAATTGGACAATTCAAGTTCAACGGCAGTTCGTTCCTAATTGGAGTGGTTGGTGTATTCCATACTTCTAGCGATTGGATTTCACTCAAAACTCACCAAATGAATCCTCCCGCCATATTATGATGTTGCCCAAGTTTTGGGCTCGATCCGAAATCAATAGGTGTTGCAAATTGGACAATTCAAGTTCAACGGCAGTTCGTTCCCACTTGGTGTGGTTGGTGTATTCCACACTTCTAGCGATTGGATTTCACTCAAAACTCACCAAATGACTCCTCCCACCATATTATGATGTTGCCCAAGTTTGGGGCTCGATCTGAGATCAATAGGTGAGAGAAATTGGACAATTCAAGTTCAATGGCAGTTCGTTCCAAATTGGAGTGGTTGGTGTATTCCATAGTTCTAGCGATTGGATTTCACTCAAAACTCACCAAATGACTCCTCCCACCATATTATGATTTTGCCCAAGTTTTGGGCTCGATCCGAACTCAATAGGTGTGAGAAATTGGACAATTTAAGTTCAATGGCAGTTCGTTCCTAATTGGAGTTGTTGGTGTATTCCATACTTCTAGCGATTGGATTTCAATCAAAACTCACCAAATGACTCCTCCCACCATATTATGATGTTGCCCAAGTTTTGGGCTCGATCCGAAATCAATAGGTGTGAGAAATTGGACGATTGAAGTTCAACGGCAGTTCGTTCCTAATTGGAGTGGTTGGTGTATTCCATACTTCTATCGATTGCATTTCACTCAAAACTCACCAAAGGACTCCTCCCACCATATTATGATGTTGCCCATGTTTTGGGCTCGATCTGAGATCAATAGGTGTGAGAAATTGGACAATTCAAGTTCAATGGCAGTTCGTTCCAAATTGGAGTGGTTGGTGTATTCCATAGTTCTAGCGATTGGATTTCACTGAAAACTCACTAAATGACTCCTCCCACCATATTACGATGTTTCCCAAGTTTTGGTCTCGATCCGAAATCAATAGGTGTTCCAAATTGGACAATTCAAGTTCAACGGCAATTCGTTCCTAATTGGAGTGGTTGGTGTATTCCATACTTCTAGCGATTGGATTTCGCTCGGAACTCACCAAATGACTCCTCCCACCATATTATGATGTTGCCCAAGTTTTGGGCTCGATCCGAACTCAATAGGTGTGAGAAATTGGACAATTTAAGTTCAATGGCAGTTCGTTCCTAATTGGAGTTGTTGGTGTATTCCGTACTTCTTCCGATTGGATTTCACTCAAAACTCACCAAATGAGTCCGCCCACCATATTATGATGTTGCCCAAGTTTTGGGCTCGATCCGATATCAATAGGTGTGAGAAATTGGACAATTCAAGTTCAACGACAGTTCGTTCCTAATTGGGGTGGTTGGTGTATTCCATACTTCTAGGGATTGGATTTCACTCAAAACTCACCAAATGACTCCTCCCACCATATTATGATGTTGCCCAAGTTTTGGGCCCGATCCGAAATCAATAGTTGTTCCAAATTGGACAATTCAAGTTCAACGGCAGTTCGTTCCTAAATGGAGTGGTTGGGGTATTCCATACTTCTAGCGATTGGATTTCACTCATAACTCACCAAATGACACCTCCCACCATATTATGTTGTTGCCCAAGTTTTGGCCTCGATCCGAAATCAATAGGTGTGAGAAATTGGACAATTCAAGTTCAACGACAGTTCGTTCCTAATTGGGGTGGTTGGTGTATTCCAAACTTCTAGGGATTGGATTTCACTCAAAACTCACCAAATGACTCCTCCCACCATATTATGATGTTGCCCAAGTTTTGGGCTCGATCTGAAATCCATTGGTGTGAGAAATTGGACAAATCAAATTCAACGGCAGTTCGTTCCTAATTGGAGTGGTTGGTGTATTCCATACTTCTAGCGATTGGATTTCACTCAAAACTCACCAAATGACTCCTCCCGCCATATTATGATGTTGCCCAAGTTTTGGGCTCGATCCGAAATCAATAGGTGTTCCAAATTGGACAATTCAAGTTCAACGGCAGTTCGTTCCCAATTGGTGTGGTTGGTGTATTCCATACTTCTAGCGATTGGATTTCACTCAAAACTCACCAAATGACTCCTCCCACCATATTATGATGTTGCCCAAGTTTGGGGCTCGATCCGAAATCAATAGGTGTCTAAAATTGGACAATTCAAGTTCAACGGCAGTTCGTTCCTAATTGGAGTGGTTGGTGTATTCCATACTTCTAGCAATTGGATTTCACTCAAAACTCACCAAATGACTCCTCCCACCATATTATGACGTTGCCCAAGTTTTGGGCTCGATCTGAAATCAATAGGTGTGAGAAATTGGACAATTCAAGTTCAACGGCAGTTCGTTCCTAATTGGAGTGGTTGGTGTATTCCATACTTCTAGCGATTGGATTTCACTCAAAACTGAGCAAATGACTCCTCCCACCATATTATGATGTTGCCAAAGTTTTGGGCTTGATCCGAACTCAAGAGGTGTGAGAAATTGGATAATTTAAGTTCAACGGCAGTTCGTTCCAAATTGGAGTGGTTGGTGTATTCCATACTTCTAGCGATTGGATTTCCCTCAAAACTCACCAAATGACTCCTCCCACCATATTATGATTTTGCCCAAGTTTTGGGCTCGATCCGAACTCAATAGGTGTGAGAAATTGGACAATTTAAGTTCAATGGCAGTTCGTTCCTAATTGGAGTTGTTGGTGTATTCCATACTTCTAGCGATTGGATTTCAATCAAAACTCACCAAATGACTCCTCCCACCATATTATGATGTTGCCCAAGTTTTGGGCTCGATCCGAAATCAATAGGTGTGAGAAATTGGACAATTCAAGTTCAACGGCAGTTCGTTCCTAATTGGAGTGGTTGGTGTATTCCATACTTCTAGCGATTGGATTTCACTCAAAACTCACCAAATGACTCCTCCCGTCATATTATGATGTTGCCCAAGTTTTGGGCTCGATCCGAAATCAATAGGTGTTCCAAATTGGACAATTCAAGTTCAACGGCAGTTCGTTCCCACTTGGTGTGGTTGGTGTATTCCATACTTCTAGCGATTGGATTTCACTCAAAACTCACCAAATGACTCTTCCCACCATATTATGATGTTGCCCAAGTTTGGGGCTCGATCCGAAATCAATAGGTGTGAGAAATTGGACAATTCAAGTTCAACGGCAGTTCGTTCCTAATTGGAGTGGTTGGTGTATTCCATACTTCTAGCGATTGGATTTCACTCAAAACTCACCAAATGACTCCTCCCACCATATTATGATGTTGCCCAAGTTTTGGGCTCGATCCGAACTCAATAGGTGTGAGAAATTGGACAATTTAAGTTCAATGGCAGTTCGTTCCTAATTGGAGTTGTTGGTGTATTCCGTACTTCTAGCGATTGGATTTCACTCAAAACTAACAAATGACTCCTCCCACCATATTATGATGTTGCCCAAGTTTTGCGATCGATCCGAAATCAATAGGTGTTCCAAATTGGACAATTCAAGTTCAACGGCAGTTCGTTCCTAATTGGAGTGGTTGGTGTATTCCATACATCTAGCGATTGGATTTCACTCAAAACTCACCAAATGACGCCTCCCACCATATTATGACGTTGCCCAAATTTTGGGCTCGATCTGAAATCAATAGGTGTTCCAAATTGGACAATTCAAGTTCAACGGCAATTCGTTCCTAATTGGAGTGGTTGGTGTATTCCATACTTCTAGCGATTGGATTTCACTCGGAACTCACCAAATGACTCCTCCCACCATATTATGATGTTGCCCAAGTTTTGGGCTCGATCCGAACTCAATAGGTGTTCCAAATTGGACAATTCAAGTTCAACGGCAGTTCGTTCCTAATTGGAGTGGTTGGTGTATTCCATACTTCTAGCGATTGGATTTCACTCAAAACTCACGAAATGACTCCTCCCATCATATTATGATGTTGCACAACTTTGGGGTTCCATACGAAATCAATAGGTGTGAGAAATTGGACAATTTAAGTTCAATGGCAGTTCGTTCCTAATTGGAGTTGTTGGTGTATTCCATACTTCTAGCGATTGGATTTCACTCAAAACTCACCAAATGACTCCTCCCAACATATTATGATGTTGCCCAAATTTTGGGTTCGATCCGAAATCAATAGGTGTTCCAAATTGGACAATTCAAGTTCAACGGCAGTTCGTTCCTAATTGGAGTGGTTGGTGTATTCCATACTTCTAGCGATTGGATTTCACTCAAAACTCACGAAATGACTCCTCCCATCATATTATGATGTTGCACAACTTTGGGGTTCCATACGAAATCAGTAGGTGTGAGAAATTGGACAATTCAAGTTCAACGGCAGTTCGTTCCTAATTGGAGTGGTTGGTGTATAACATACTTCTAGCGATTGGATTTCACTCAAAACTCACTATATGACTCCTCCCACCATATTATGATGTTGCCCAAGTTTTGGTCTCGAACCGAAATCAATAGGAGTTTCAAATTGGACAATTCAAGTTCAACGGCAGTTCGTTCCTAATTGGAGTGGTTGGTGTATTCCATACTTCTAGCGATTGGATTTCACTCAAAACTAACCAAATGACTCCTCCCACCATATTATGATGTTGCCCAAGTTTTGGGCTCGATCCGAAGTCAATAGGTGTGAGAAATTGGACAATTCAAGTTCAACGGCAGTTCGTTCCTAATTGGAGTGGTTGGTGTATTCCATACTTCTAGCGATTGGATTTCACTCAAAACTCCCCAAATGATAACCCCCACCATATTGGATTTCACTCAAAACTCCCCAAATGACTCCCCCCACCATATTATGATGTTGCCCAAGTTTTGGGATCGATCTGAAATCAATAGGTGTTCGAAATTGGACAATTCATGTTCAACAGCAGTTCGTTCCTAATTGGAGTGGTTGGTGTATTCCATACTTCTAGCGTTTGGATTTCACTAAAAACTCACCAAATGACTCCTCCCACCATATTATGTTGTTGCCCAAGTTTTCGGCTCGATCCGAAATCAATAGGTGTGAGAAATTGGACAATTCAAGTTCAACGGCAGTTCGTTCCTAATTGGAGTGGTTGGTGTATTCCATACTTCTAGCGATTGGATTTCAGTCAAAACTAACCAAATGAGTCCTCCCACCATATTATGATGTTGCCCAAGTTTTGGGCTCGATCCGAAATCAATAGGTGTGAGAAATTGGACAATTCAAGTTCAACGGCAGTTCGTTCCTAATTGGAGTGGTTGGTGTATTCCATACTTCTAGCGATTGGATTTCACTCAAAACTCACCAAATGACTTCCCCCACCATATTATGATGTTGCCCAAGTTTTGGGCACGATCCGAAATCAATAGGTGTTCGAAATTGGACAATTCAAGTTCAACGGCAGTTCGTTCCTAATTGGAGTGGTTGGTGTATTCCATACTTCTAGCGACAGGATTTCACTCAAAACTCACCAAATGACTCCTCCCACCATATTAGGATGTTGCCCAAGTTTTGGGCTCGATCCGAAATCAATAGGTGTTCCAAATTGGACAATTCAAGTTCAACGGAAGTTCGTTCCTAATTGGAGTGGTTGGTGTATTCCATACTTCTAGCGATTGGATTTCACTCAAAACTCACCAAATGGCTCCTATCACGATATTATGATGTTGCCCAAGTTTTGGGCTCGATCCGAAATCATTAGGTGTTCGAAATTGGACAATTCAATTTCAACGGCAGTTCGTTCCTAATTGGAGTGGTTGGTGTATTCCATACTTCTAGCGATTAGATTTCACTCAAAACTCACCAAATGACTCCTCCCACCATATTATGATGTTGCCCAAGTTGTAAGTTCGATCCGAAATCAATAGCTGTGAGAAATTGAACAATTCAAGTTCAAAGGCAGTTCGTTCCTACTTGGAGTGGTTGGTGTATTCCATACTTCTAGCGATTGGATTTCACTCAAAACTCACCAAATGACTCCACCCACCATATTATGATGTTGCCCAAGTTTGGGGCTCGGTCCGAAATCAATAGGTGTGAGAAATTGGACAATTCAATTTCAACGGCAGTTCGTTCCTAATTGGAGTGGTTGGTGTATTCCATACTTCTAGCGATTGGATTTCACTCAAAACTAACAAATGACTCCTCCCACCATATTATGATGTTGCCCAAGTTTTGCGATCGATCCGAAATCAATAGGTGTTCCAAATTGGACAATTCAAGTTCAACGGCAGTTCGTTCCTAATTGGAGTGGTTGGTGTATTCCATACATCTAGCGATTGGATTTCACTCAAAACTCACCAAATGACGCCTCCCACCATATTATGACGTTGCCCAAATTTTGGGCTCGATCTGAAATCAATAGGTGTTCCAAATTGGACAATTCAAGTTCCACGGCAGTTCATTCCTAACTGGAGTGGTTGGTGTATTCCATACTTCTAGCGATTGGATTTCACTCAAAACTCACCAAATGACTCCTCCCAACATATTATGATGTTGCCCAAATTTTGGGTTCGATCCGAAATCAATAGGTGTTCCAAATTGGACAATTCAAGTTCAACGGCAGTTCGTTCCTAATTGGAGTGGTTGGTGTATTCCATACTTCTAGCGATTGGATTTCACTCAAAACTCACGAAATGACTCCTCCCATCATATTATGATGTTGCACAACTTTGGGGTTCCATACGAAATCAGTAGGTGTGAGAAATTGGACAATTCAAGTTCAACGGCAGTTCGTTCCTAATTGGAGTGGTTGGTGTATAACATACTTCTAGCGATTGGATTTCACTCAAAACTCACTATATGACTCCTCCCACCATATTATGATGTTGCCCAAGTTTTGGTCTCGAACCGAAATCAATAGGAGTTTCAAATTGGACAATTCAAGTTCAACGGCAGTTCGTTCCTAATTGGAGTGGTTGGTGTATTCCATACTTCTAGCGATTGGATTTCACTCAAAACTAACCAAATGACTCCTCCCACCATATTATGATGTTGCCCAAGTTTTGGGCTCGATCCGAAGTCAATAGGTGTGAGAAATTGGACAATTCAAGTTCAACGGCAGTTCGTTCCTAATTGGAGTGGTTGGTGTATTCCATACTTCTAGCGATTGGATTTCACTCAAAACTCCCCAAATGATAACCCCCACCATATTGGATTTCACTCAAAACTCCCCAAATGACTCCCCCCACCATATTATGATGTTGCCCAAGTTTTGGGATCGATCTGAAATCAATAGGTGTTCGAAATTGGACAATTCATGTTCAACAGCAGTTCGTTCCTAATTGGAGTGGTTGGTGTATTCCATACTTCTAGCGTTTGGATTTCACTCAAAACTCACCAAATGACTCCTCCCACCATATTATGTTGTTGCCCAAGTTTTCGGCTCGATCCGAAATCAATAGGTGTGAGAAATTGGACAATTCAAGTTCAACGGCAGTTCGTTCCTAATTGGAGTGGTTGGTGTATTCCATACTTCTAGCGATTGGATTTCAGTCAAAACTAACCAAATGAGTCCTCCCACCATATTATGATGTTGCCCAAGTTTTGGGCTCGATCCGAAATCAATAGGTGTGAGAAATTGGACAATTCAAGTTCAACGGCAGTTCGTTCCTAATTGGAGTGGTTGGTGTATTCCATACTTCTAGCGATTGGATTTCACTCAAAACTCACCAAATGACTTCCCCCACCATATTATGATGTTGCCCAAGTTTTGGGCACGATCCGAAATCAATAGGTGTTCGAAATTGGACAATTCAAGTTCAACGGCAGTTCGTTCCTAATTGGAGTGGTTGGTGTATTCCATACTTCTAGCGACAGGATTTCACTCAAAACTCACCAAATGACTCCTCCCACCATATTATGTTGTTGCCCAAGTTTTCGGATCGATCTGAAATCAATAGGTGTTCCAAATTGGACAATTCAAGTTCCACGGCAGTTCATTCCTAACTGGAGTGGTTGGTGTATTCCATACTTCTAGCGATTGGATTTCACTCAAAACTCACCAAATGACTCCTCCCACTGTATTATGATGTTGCCCAAGTTTGGGGCTCGATCCGAAATCAATAGGTGTGAGAAATTGGACAATTTAAGTTCAACAACAGTTTGTTCAGACTTGGAGTGGTTGGTGTATTCCATACTTCTAGCGATTGGATTTCACTCAAAACTCACTAAATGACTCCTCCCACCATATTATGATGTTGCCCAAGTTTTGGGGTCAATCCGAAATGAATAGGTGTGAGAAACTGGACAATCCAAGTTCAACGGCCGTTCGTTCCTAATTGGAGTGGTTGGTGTATTCCATACTTCTAGAGATTGGATTTCACTCAAAACTCACCAAATGACTCCTCCCACCATATTATGATGTTGCCCAAGTTTTGGGCTCGATCCGAAATCAATAGGTGTTCCAAATTGGACAATTTAAGTTCAACGGCAGTTTGTTCCGAATTGGAGTGGTTGGTGTATTCCATACTTCTAGCGATTGGATTTCACTCAAAACTCACCAAATGACTCCTCCCACCATATTATGATGTTGCCCAAGTTTTGGGCTTGATCCGAAATCAATAGGTATGAGAAATTGGACAATTCAAGTTCAACGACAGTTCGTTCCTAATTGGAGTGGTTGGTGTATTCCATACTTCTAGCGATTGGATTTCACTCAAAACTCACCAAGTGACTCCTCCCACCATATTATGATGTTGCCCAAGTTTTGGTCTCGAACCGAAATCAATAGGTGTTCCAAATTAGACAATTCAAGTTCAACGGCAGTTCGTTCCTAATTGGAGTGGTTGGTGTATTCCATACTTCTAGCGATTGGATTTCACTCAAAACTCACTAAATGACTCCTCCCACCATATTATGATGTTGCCCAAGTTTTGGTCTCGATCCGAAATCAATATGTGTTCCAAATTAGACAATTCAAGTTCAACGAAAGTTCGTTCCTAATTGGAGTGGTTGGGGTATTCCATACTTCTAGCGATTGGATTTCACTGAAAACTCACCAAATGACTCCTCCCACCATATTATGATGTTGCCCAGGTTTTGGGCTCGATATGAAATGAATAGGTGTGCGAAATTGGACAATTCAAGTTCAACGGCAGTTCGTTCCTAATTGGAGTGGTTGGTGTATTCCATACTTCTAGCGATTGGATTTCACTCAAAACTCACCAAATGACTCCTCCCGCCATATTATGATGTTGCCCAAGTTTGGGGCTCGATCCGAAATCAATAGATGTGAGAAATTGGACAATTCAAGTTCAACGGCAGTTCGTTCCTTGTTGGAGTTGTTGGTGTATTCCATACTTCTAGCGATTCGATTTCACTCAAAACTCACCAAATGACTCCTCCCACCATATTATGATGTTGCCCAAGTTTTGGGCTCGATCCGAAATCAATAGGTGTGAGAAATTGGACAATTCAAGTTCAACGGCAGTTCGTTCCTAATTGGAGTGGTTCGTGTATTCCATACTTCTAGCGATTGGATTTCACTCAAAACTCACTAAATGACTCCTCCCACCATATTATGTTGTTGCCCAAGTTTGGGGCTCGATCCGAAATCAATAGGTGTTCCAAATTAGACAATTCAAGTTCAACGGCAGTTCGTTCCTAATTGGAGTGGTTGGTGTATTCCATACTTCTAGCGATTGGATTTCACTCAAAACTCACCAAATGACTCCTCCCACCATATTATGATGTTGCCCAAGTTTTGGGCTCGATGCGAACTCAATAGGTGTTCCAAATTGGACAATTTAAGTTCAACGGCAGTTCGTTCCTAATTGGAGTTGTTGGTGTATTCCATACTTCTAGCGATTGGATTTCACTCAAAACTCACCAAATGACTCCTCCCACCATATTGTGATGTTTCCCAAGTTTTGGGTTCGATCCGAAATCAATAGGTGTTCCAAATTGGACAATTCAAGTTCAACGGCAGTTCGTTCCCAATTGGTGTGGTTGGTGTATTCCATACTTGTAGCGATTGGATTTCGCTCAAAACTCACCAAATGACTCCTCCCACCATATTATGATGTTGCCCAAGTTTGGGGCTCGATCCGAAATCAATAGGTGTGAGAAATTGGACAATTCAAGTTCAACGGGAGTTCGTTCCTAATTGGAGTGGTTGGTGTATTCCATACTTGTAGCGATTGGATTTCACTCAAAACTCACCAAGTGACTCCTCCCACCATATTATGATGTTGCCCAAGTTTTGGTCTCGAACCGAAATCAATAGGTGTCCCAAATTAGACAATTCAAGTTCAACGGCAGTTCGTTTCTAATTGGAGTGGTTGGTGTATTCCATACTTCTAGCTATTGGATTTCACTCAAAACTCAAAAATGACTCCTCCCATCATATTATGATGTTGCCCAGGTTTGGGGCTCGATCCGAAATCAATAGGTGTGAGAAATTGGACAATTCATGTTCAACGGCAGTTCTTTCCTAAATGGAGTGGTTGGTGTATTCCATACCTCTAGCGATTGGATTTCACTCAAAACTCACTAAATGACTCCTCCCACCATATTATGTTGTTGCCCAAGTTTGGGGCTCGATCCGAAATCAATAGGTGTTCCAAATTAGACAATTCAAGTTCAACGGCAGTTCGTTCCTAATTGGAGTGGTTGGTGTATTCCATACTTCTAGCGATTGGATTTCACTCAAAACTCACCAAATGACTCCTCCCACCATATTATGATGTTGCCCAAGTTTTGGGCTCGATCCGAAATCAATAGGTGTGAGAAATTGGACAATTCAAGTTCAACGGCAGTACGTTCCTAATTGGAGTGGTTGGTGTATTCCATACTTCTAGCGATTGGATTTCACTCAAAACTCCCCAAATGACTCCTCCCACCATATTATGATGTTGCCCAAGTTTTGGGCTCGTTCCGAAATCAATAGGTGTGAGAAATTGGATAATTCAAGTTCAACGGCAGTTCGTTCCTAATTGGAGTGGTTGGTGTATTCCATACTTCTAGCGATTGGATTTCACTCAAAACTCATTAAATGACTCCTCCCACCATATTATGATGTTGCCCAAGTTTTGGGCTCGATCCGAAATCAATAGGTGTTCCAAATTGGACAATTCAAGTTCAACGGCAGTTCGTTCCTAATTGGAGTGGTTGGTGTATTCCATACTTCTAGCGATTGGATTTCATTCAAAACTCACCAATTGACTCCTCCCACCATATTATGATGTTGCCCAAGTTTTGGGCTCGATCCGAACACAATAGGTGTGAGAAATTGGACAATTTAAGTTCAACGGCAGTTCGTTCCTAATTGGAGTTGTTGGTGTATTCCATACTTCTAGTGATTGGATTTCACTCAAAACTCACCAAATGACTCCTCCCACCATATTATGATGTTGCCCAAGTTTTGGGCTCGATCCGAAATCAATAGGTGTGAGAAATTGGACAATTTAAGTTTAACGGCAGTTCGTTCCTAATTGTAGTGGTTGGTGTATTCCATACTTCTAGCGATTGGATTTCACTGAAAGCTCACGAAATGACTCCTCCCATCATATTATGATGTTGCACAAGTTTGGGGTTCCATACGAAATCAATAGGTGTGAGAAATTGGACAATTCAAGTTCAACGGCAGTTCGTTCCTAATTGGAGTGGTTGGTGTATTCCATACTTCTAGCGATTGGATTTCACTCAAAACTCACCAAATGACTCCTCCCACGATATTATGTTGTTGCCCAAGTTTTGGTCTCGAACCGAAATCAATAGGTGTGAGAAATTGGACAATTCAAGTTCAACGACAGGTCGTTCCTAATTGGAGTGGTTGGTGTATTCCATACTTCTAGCAATTGGTTTTCACTCAAAACTCACCAAATGACTCCTCACACCATATTATGATGTTGCCCAAGTTTTGGGCCCCATCCGAAATCAATAGGTGTTCCAAATATGACGATTCAACTTCAACGGCAGTTCGTTTCTAATTGGAGTGGTTGGTGTATTCCATACTTCTAACGATTGGATTTCACTCAAAACTCCCCAAATCACTCCTCCCACCATATTATGATGTTGCCCAAGTTTGGGGCTCGATCCGAAATCAATAGGTGTGAGAAATTGGACAATTCAAGTTCAACGGCATTTCGTTCCTAATTGGAGTGGTTGGGGTATTCCATACCTCTAGCGATTGGATTTCACTCACAACTCACCAAATGACTCCTCCCACCATATTATGATTATGCCCAAGTTTGGGGCTCGATCCGAAATCAATAGGTGTGAGAAATTGGACAATTCAAGTTCAACGGCATTTCGTTCCTAATTGGAGTGGTTGGTGTATTCCATACTTCTAGTGATTGGATTTCACTCAAAACTCACCAAATGACTCCTCCCACCATATTATGATGTTGCCCAAGTTTTGGGCTCGATCCGAAATCAATAGGTGTGAGAAATTGGACAATTCAAGTTCAACGGCAGTTCGTTCCTAATTGGAGTGGTTGGTGTATTACATACTTCTAGTAATTGGATTTCACTCAAAACTCACCAAATGACTCCTCCCACCATATTATGATGTTGCCCAAGTTTGGGGCTCGATCAAAAATCAATAGGTGTTCCAAATTGGACAATTTAAGTTCAACGGCAGTTTGTTCCGAATTGGAGTGGTTGGTGTATTCCATACTTCTAGCAATTAGATTTCACTCAAAACTCACCAAATGACTCCTCCCACCATATTATGATGTTGCCGAAGTTTTGGGCTCGATCCGAAAGCGATAGGTATGAGAAATTGGACAATTCAAGTTCAACGACAGGTCGTTCCTAATTGGAGTGTTTGGTGTATTCCATACTTCTAGCGATTGGATTTCATTCAAAACTCACCAATTGACTCCTCCCACCATATTATGATGTTGCCCAAGTTTTGGGCTCGATCCGAACACAATAGGTGTGAGAAATTGGACAATTTAAGTTCAACGGCAGTTCGTTCCTAATTGGAGTTGTTGGTGTATTCCATACTTCTAGTGATTGGATTTCACTCAAAACTCACCAAATGACTCCTCCCGCCATATTATGATGTTGCCTAAGTTTTGGGCTCGATCCGAACTCAATAGGTGTGAGAAATTGGACAATTTAAGTTCAACGGCAGTTCGTTCCTAACTGGAGTGGTTGGTGTATTCCATACTTCTAGCGATTCGATTTCACTCAAAACTCACCAAATGACTCCTCCCATCATATTATGATGTTGCACAAGTTTGGGGTTCCATACGAAATCAATAGGTGTGAGAAATTGGACAATTCAAGTTCAACGGCAGTTCGTTCCTAATTGGAGTGGTTGGTGTATTCCATACTTCTAGCGATTGGATTTCACTCAAAACTCACCAAATGACTCCTCCCACGATATTATGTTGTTGCCCAAGTTTTGGTCTCGAACCGAAATCAATAGGTGTGAGAAATTGGACAATTCAAGTTCAACGACAGGTCGTTCCTAATTGGAGTGGTTGGTGTATTCCATACTTCTAGCAATTGGTTTTCACTCAAAACTCACCAAATGACTCCTCACACCATATTATGATGTTGCCCAAGTTTTGGGCCCCATCCGAAATCAATAGCTGTTCCAAATTGGACGATTCAACTTCAACGGCAGTTCGTTTCTAATTGGAGTGGTTGGTGTATTCCATACTTCTAACGATTGGATTTCACTCAAAACTCCCCAAATCACTCCTCCCACCATATTACGATGTTGCCCAAGTTTGGGGCTCGATCCGAAATCAATAGGTGTGAGAAATTGGACAATTCAAGTTCAACGGCATTTCGTTCCTAATTGGAGTGGTTGGGGTATTCCATACCTCTAGCGATTGGATTTCACTCACAACTCACCAAATGACTCCTCCCACCATATTATGATTATGCCCAAGTTTGGGGCTCGATCCGAAATCAATAGGTGTGAGAAATTGGACAATTCAAGTTCAACGGCATTTCGTTCCTAATTGGAGTGGTTGGTGTATTCCATACTTCTAGCGATTGGATTTCACTCAAAACTCACCAAATGACTCCTCCCACCATATTATGATGTTACCCAAGTTTTGGGCTCGATCCGAAATCAATAGGTGTGAGAAATTGGAGAATTGAAGTTCAACGGAAGTTCGTTCCTAATTGGAGTGGTTGGTGTATTCCATACTTCTAGCGATTGGATTTCACTCAAAACTCACCAAATGACTACTCCCACGATATTATGATGTTGCCCAAGTTTTGGTCTCGAACCGAAATCAATAGGTGTTCCAAATTAGACAATTCAAGTTCAGCGGCAGTTCGTTCCTAATTGGAGTGGTTGGTGTATTCCATACTTCTAGCGATTGGATTTCACTCAAAACTCACTAAATGACTCCTCCCACCATATTATGATGTTGCCCAAGTTTTGGTCTCGATCCGAAATCAATAGGTGTTCCAAATTAGACAATTCAAGTTCAACGACAGTTCGTTCCTAATTGGAGTGGTTGGGGTATTCCAAACTTCTAGCGATTGGATTTCACTGAAAACTCACCAAATGACTCCACCCACCATATTATGATGTTGCCCAGGTTTTGGGCTCGATATGAAATGAATAGGTGTGCGAAATTGGACAATTCAAGTTCAACGGCAGTTCGTTCCTAGTTGGAGTGGTTGGTGTATTCCATACTTCTAGCGATTCGATTTCACTCAAAACTCACCAAATGACTCCTCCCACCATATTATGATGTTGCCCAAGTTTTGGGCTTGATCCGAAATCAATAGGTGTGAGAAATTGAACAATTCAAGTTCAACGGCAGTTCGTTCCGAATTGGAGTGGTTGGTGTATTCCATACTTCTAGCGATTGGATTTCACTCAAAACTCACCAATTGACTCCTCCCACCATATTATGATGTTGCCCAAGTTTTGGGCTCGATCCGAACACAATAGGTGTGAGAAATTGGACAATTTAAGTTCAACGGCAGTTCGTTCCTAACTGGAGTTGTTGGTGTATTCCATACTTCTAGCGATTGGATTTCACTCAAAACTCACCAAATGACTCCTCCCACCATATTATGATGTTGCACAAGTTTGGGGTTCCATTCGAAATCAATAGTTGTGAGAAATTGGACAATTCAAGTTCAACGGCAGTTCATTCCGAATTGGAGTGGTTGGTGTATTCCATAGTTCTAGCGATTGGATTTCACTCAAAACTCACCAAATGACTCCTCCCACCTTATTATGATGTTGCCCAAGTTTTGGGCTCGATCTGAAATCAATAGGTGCGAGAAATTGGACAATTCAAGTTCAACGGCAGTTCGTTCCTAATTGGAGTGGTTGGTGTATTCCATACTTCTAGCGATTGGATTTCACTCAAAACTCACCAAATGACTCCTCCCACCATATTATGATGTTGCCCATGTTTTGGGCTCGATCCGAAATCAATAGGTGTTCCAAATTGGACAATTCAAGTTCACCGGCAGTTCGTTCCTAATTGGAGTGGTTGGTGTATTCCATACTTCTCGCGATTGGATTTCACTTAAAACTCACCAAATGACTCTTCCCACCACATTATGATGTTGCCGAAGTTTTGGGCTCGATCCGAAATCAATAGGTGTTCCAAATTGGACAATTCAAGTTCAACGGCAGTTCGTTCCTAATTGGAGTGGTTGGTGTATTCCATACTTCTAGCGATTGGATTTCACTCAAAACTCACCAAATGACTCCTCCCACCATATTATGATGTTGCCCAAGTTTTGGGGTCGATCCGAAATCAATAGGTGTGAGAAATTGGACAATTCAAGTTCAACGGCAGTTCGTTCCTAATTGGAGTGGTTGGTGTATTCCATACTTCTAGCGATTGGATTTAACTCAAAACTCACCAAATGACTCCTCCCACCATATTATGATGTTGCCCAAGTTTTGGGCTCGATCCGAAATCAATAGGTGTGAGAAATTGGACAATTCAAGTTCAACGGCAGTTCGTTCCTAATTGTAGTGGTTGGGGTATTCCATACTTCTAGCGATTGGATTTCACTCAAAACTCACGAAATGACTCCTCTCATCATATTATGATGTTGCACAAGTTTGGGGTTCCATACGAAATCAATAGGTGTGAGGAATTGGACAATTCAGGTTCAACGGCAGTTCGTTCCTAATTGGAGTGGTTGGTGTATTCCATACTTCTAGCGATTGGATTTCACTCAAAACTCACCAAATGACTCCTCCCACCATATTATGATGTTGCCCATGTTTTGGGCTCGATCCGAAATCAATAGGTGTTCCAAATTGGACAATTCAAGTTCAACGGCAGTTCGTTCCTAATTGGAGTGGTTCGTGTATTCCATACTTCTAGCGATTGGATTTCACTCAAAACTCACCAATTGACTCCTCCCACCATATTATGATGTTGCCCAAGTTTTGGGCTCGATCCGAACACAATAGGTGTGAGAAATTGGACAATTTAAGTTCAACGGCAGTTCGTTCCTAACTGGAGTTGTTGGTGTATTCCATACTTCTAGCGATTGGATTTCACTCAAAACTCACCAAATGACTCCTCCCACCATATTATGATGTTGCACAAGTTTGGGGTTCCATTCGAAATCAATAGTTGTGAGAAATTGGACAATTCAAGTTCAACGGCAGTTCATTCCGAATTGGAGTGGTTGGTGTATTCCATAGTTCTAGCGATTGGATTTCACTCAAAACTCACCAAATGACTCCTCCCACCTTATTATGATGTTGCCCAAGTTTTGGGCTCGATCTGAAATCAATAGGTGCGAGAAATTGGACAATTCAAGTTCAACGGCAGTTCGTTCCTAATTGGAGTGGTTGGTGTATTCCATACTTCTAGCGATTGGATTTCACTCAAAACTCACCAAATGACTCCTCCCACCATATTATGATGTTGCCCATGTTTTGGGCTCGATCCGAAATCAATAGGTGTTCCAAATTGGACAATTCAAGTTCACCGGCAGTTCGTTCCTAATTGGAGTGGTTGGTGTATTCCATACTTCTCGCGATTGGATTTCACTTAAAACTCACCAAATGACTCTTCCCACCACATTATGATGTTGCCGAAGTTTTGGGCTCGATCCGAAATCAATAGGTGTTCCAAATTGGACAATTCAAGTTCAACGGCAGTTCGTTCCTAATTGGAGTGGTTGGTGTATTCCATACTTCTAGCGATTGGATTTCACTCAAAACTCACCAAATGACTCCTCCCACCATATTATGATGTTGCCCAAGTTTTGGGGTCGATCCGAAATCAATAGGTGTGAGAAATTGGACAATTCAAGTTCAACGGCAGTTCGTTCCTAATTGGAGTGGTTGGTGTATTCCATACTTCTAGCGATTGGATTTAACTCAAAACTCACCAAATGACTCCTCCCACCATATTATGATGTTGCCCAAGTTTTGGGCTCGATCCGAAATCAATAGGTGTGAGAAATTGGACAATTCAAGTTCAACGGCAGTTCGTTCCTAATTGTAGTGGTTGGGGTATTCCATACTTCTAGCGATTGGATTTCACTCAAAACTCACGAAATGACTCCTCTCATCATATTATGATGTTGCACAAGTTTGGGGTTCCATACGAAATCAATAGGTGTGAGGAATTGGACAATTCAGGTTCAACGGCAGTTCGTTCCTAATTGGAGTGGTTGGTGTATTCCATACTTCTAGCGATTGGATTTCACTCAAAACACACCAAATGACTCCTCCCACCATATTATGATGTTGCCCAAGTTTTGGGCTCGATCCCAAATCAATAGGTGTGAGAAATTGGACAATTCAAGTGCAACGGCAGTTCGTTCCTAATTGAAGTGTTTGTTGTATTCCATAGTTCTAGCGATTGGATTTCACTCAAAACTCACCAAATGACTCCTCCAACCATATTATGATGTTGCCCAAGTTAGGGGCTCGATCCGAAATCAATAGGTGTGAGAAATTGGACAATTCAAGTTCAACGGCAGTTTGTTCCTAATTGGAGTGGTTGGTGTATTCCATACTTCTAGCGATTGGATTTCACTCAAAACTCACCAAATGACTCCTCCCACCATATTATGATGTTGCCCAAGTTTTGGGGTCGATCCGAAATCAATAGGTGTGAGAAATTGGACAATTCAAGTTCAACGGCAGTTCGTTCCTAATTGGAGTGGTTGGTGTATTCCATACTTCTAGCGATTGGATTGAACTCAAAACTCACCAAATGACTCCTCCCACCATATTATGATGTTGCCCAAGTTTTGGGCTCGATCCGAAATCAATAGGTGTGAGAAATTGGACAATTCAAGTTCAACGGCAGTTCGTTCCTAATTGGAGTGGTTGGTGTATTCCATACTTCTAGCGATTGGATTTAACTCAAAACTCACCAAATGACTCCTCCCACCATATTATGATGTTGCCCAAGTTTTGGGCTCGATCCGAAATCAATAGGTGTGAGAAATTGGACAATTCAAGTTCAACGGCAGTTCGTTCCTAATTGGAGTGGTTGGTGTATTCCATACTTCTAGCGATTGGATTTCACTCAAAACTCACTAAATGACTCCTCCCACCATATTATGATGTTGCCCAAGTTTTGGTCGCGATCCGAAAGCAATAGGTGTTCCAAATTGGACAATTCAAGTTCAACGGCAGTTCGTTCCTAATTGGAGTGGTTGGTGTATTCCATACTTCTAGCGATTGGATTTCACTCAAAACTCACCAAATGACTCCTCCCACCATATTATGATGTTGCCCAAGTTTTGGGCTCGATCCGAACTCAATAGGTGTGAGAAATTGAACAATTTAAGTTCAACGGCAGTTCGTTCCTAATTGGAGCGTTCGGTGTATTCCATACTTCTAGCGATTGGATTTCACTCAAAACTCACCAAATGACTCCTCCCACCATATTATGTTGTTGCCAAAGTTAGGGGTTCGATCCGAAATCAATAGGAGTGAGAAATTGGACAATTCAAGTTCAACGGCAGTTCGTTCCTAATTGGAGTGGTTGGTGTATTCCATACTTCTAGCGATTGGATTTCACTCAAAACTCACCAAATGACTCCTCCCACCATATTATGATGTTGCCCAAGTTTTGGGCTCGATCCGAAATCAATAGGTGTTCCAAATTGGACAACTCAAATTCAACGGCAGTTTGTTCCTAATTGGAGTGGTTGGTGTATTCCATACTTCTAGCGATTGGATTTCACTCAAAACTCACTAAATGACTCCTCCCACCATATGATGATGTTGCCCAAGTTTTCGGCTCGATCCGAAATCAACAGGTGTGAGAAATTGGACAATTTAAGTTCAACGGCAGTTCGTTCCTAATTGTAGTGGTTGGGGTATTCCATACTTCTAGCGATTGGATTTCACTCAAAACTCACGAAATGACTCCTCTCATCATATTATGATGTTGCACAAGTTTGGGGTTCCATACGAAATCAATAGGTGTGAGGAATTGGACAATTCAGGTTCAACGGCAGTTCGTTCCTAATTGGAGTGGTTGGTGTATTCCATACTTCTAGCGATTGGATTTCACTCAAAACACACCAAATGACTCCTCCCACCATATTATGATGTTGCCCAAGTTTTGGGCTCGATCCCAAATCAATAGGTGTGAGAAATTGGACAATTCAAGTGCAACGGCAGTTCGTTCCTAATTGAAGTGTTTGTTGTATTCCATAGTTCTAGCGATTGGATTTCACTCAAAACTCACCAAATGACTCCTCCAACCATATTATGATGTTGCCCAAGTTAGGGGCTCGATCCGAAATCAATAGGTGTGAGAAATTGGACAATTCAAGTTCAACGGCAGTTCGTTCCTAATTGGAGTGGTTGGTGTATTCCATACTTCTAGCGATTGGATTTCACTCAAAACTCACCAAATGACTCCTCCCACCATATTATGATGTTGCCCAAGTTTTGGGCTCGATCTGAAATCAATAGGTGCGAGAAATTGGACAATTCAAGTTCAACGGCAGTTCGTTCCTAATTGGAGTGGTTGGTGTATTCCATACTTCTAGCAATTGGATTTCACTCAAAACTAACCAAATGACTGTTCGGTTCATTTTTACACATGATTTTTCATGTTATTCACCCACTATTTTGAGTTAGTTCTTGACATTTTATAGCTTTTTACTTCTTTTTTGTGTTTTAATAGGTTTTACCTTGGTTTGTATGAAAATGAGCTAAAAGTGCATTATTTGATATAAATTCTGTTTTTGTTCATTTTCGTAGGTCAACTTCGTGGCCTTGGATCAGCATGTTCCGGTCCTTGGATGAGGTGATGATCTTCATAAGACTTGTTCCAATGGATGTTAACTACAACATATCCAAATTTGAGCTCCATTGGGCAAGTGTAGCCTATCCAACTGATCGGACAATTGATGCTGGCTCTGGATGTTTGTTTTGGCCCAGTTTTCACCCCCACTTAATAGCATTTTATTTCTACTTGTTACCACACCTTTTGGTAACAATGGATTGCATTTGAGTGGCATTTCCTGAGTCAATTGGAGCCTTGGATTATACCTTAAAACAAGGCTTCATCATTTGCAAGGGGACAATGGGCAAAAGCTTTAGAGAAAGAATAAGTTTTATATTAAAAGTGAGCTGGAAAGAAGGGGCAGAAGTCAAAAGGGATTGCAATCAGATTTGGGGGAGCTTTGCAACGGGAGAGAGGAACACATCATTCCAGACAACTAGAGAGCAGATTTTGGAGATTTGGAGCTAGGAGAAAGCCAAGGTGCAGCCAAGAAAAGTGGAGAAGAAGACTTCCACATTGATGATCTTGAAGCTTTCATCATTTTCTGAAAATCTGTAAACTCTTTCTAATTTCATTTTGAGTTTGTATTTGAAATAAGTATGAGCAACTAAACTCCATAGCTAGGGCTTAGGTTGAAGCCCTAAACATGATTACCTTATTGTTTTGATGCTTGAGTGTATGAATTTCTAGATATTGTTGATGAATTCCAATTCACCAAATTAATCTATCCTTGATGTGTGTTTTTCCTTGGTTGGCCATCTTTGAAAGCATGCTTCTTGAGATTGTTGGGATTATGTGTATCTTCATGTTATCCTAAGCAATAAATGGATGAAGTAAGAATCATCCATGTGATTTGGTTTCTTGAATACCTAATGTAAACACCATGCTATTAGGATTCTTGTGATGTTCATATTCTCTTTGAACTTAATGGGTTCTCCTTGTAATTGAATCGAAGTACGAACCATACCTAGGTTCGGTTATGGGGAGGGCACAAGTATTGTAGCACAAACCATGCACTTTACGTATATTAGAGAGAATCAATGCGTCTTGAGCCACGACCCATGGTCTTGATTGCGAACATCTTCATCAACAAGTTTAGAGTTCATCACTTGAGTATCCATGAACATAGGTAGAATTGTTTAGGGTGGATTCCGAAACCCTAGTGTTTGTTACTTGGTACTTTCACATTTTGATAATTCATCTCTGCCATTCTCATTTAAATTCAAAGTCCATTTACTTTCATGCAATAGAATTAGGTCACTTGAACCAAACCAAAACCCCCCCCCCCCCCAATGTGTGTGTGAGTTGTGTGTTTGTTACATTGTGTGTCTTGTTTACTGAATTCTGTTTATTTTCGTAACTGTTTTGGACTTTTGGTCCGCGCTGTGTTCTTGCATTTTCTGTGCTGAATCCAACCGTATAAAGAACGTGAATTTTGGACGTACGGTTGGAAAGTTATAGGCAAAACACTGGACAGAGGTCGAAACTGAAAAACAGAGAAAACGAATCTGTCCAAAAACGACCGGTCGCTTTTACCTGACGACCGGTCGCTTTTCACGTCAAAATTTGAGTTTCGACTCTGCCCAAAAACGACCGGTCGCTTCTGCCTCACGACCGGTCGCTTTAGCACTGTTCATAGGTGATAAAAGGGTGATAAAAAGTGCTGTTTGTGTTTTTCTTTAGTTTTCTTGTGTTGTTTCATTTCTTTTACATTTCTTTACTCATTTTTAGTTTCCAATTTGCATTTGTGCATTTGTGGTGTGTTAAATTAGTATTCTTTACGTACTCAAATTAGAACTTATAGGAAGCCGACAAGTTCTTCGTGGGATCGACCCCGTACTTACATAATCTATACTTCAATAGATTCGTGCACTTGCGGGTATTTTTAATTGGTTGTTTGCACATTAATTTGTGTCCTCTTAGGAATGCAACAATGACTCCTCCCACCATATTATGATGTTGCCCAAGTTTTGGGCTCGATCCGAAATCAATAGGTGTTCCAAATTGGACAATTCAAGTTCAACGGCAGTTCGTTCCTAATTGGAGTGGTTGGTATATTCCATACTTCTAGCGATTGGATTTCACTCAAAACTCACTAAATGACTCCTCCCACCATATTATGATGTTGCCCAAGTTTTGGTCGCGATCCGAAATCAATAGGTGTTCCAAATTGGACAATTCAAGTTCAACGGCAGTTCGTTACTAATTGGAGTGGTTGGTGTATTCCATACTTCGAGCGATTGGATTTCACTCAAAACTCACCAAATGACTCCTCCCACCATATTATGATGTTGCCCAAGTTTTGGGCTCGATCCGAACTCAATAGGTGTGAGAAATTGGACAATTTAAGTTCAATGGCAGTTCGTTCCTAATTGGAGTTGTTGGTGTATTCCGTACTTCTAGCGATTGGATTTCATTCAAAACTCACCAAATGACTCCTCCCACCATATTATGATGTTGCCCAAGTTTTCGGCTCGATCCGAAATCAATAGGTGTGAGAAATTGGACTATTTAAGTTCAACGGCAGTTCGTTCCTAATTGTAGTGGTTGGTGTATTCCATAGTTCTAGCGATTGGATTTCACTCAAAACTCACGAAATGACTCCTCCCATCATATTATGATGTTGCACAAGTTTGTGGTTCCATACGAAATCAATAGGTGTGAGAAATTGGATAATTCAGGTTCAACGGCAGTTCGTTCCTAATTGGAGTGGTTGGTGTATTCCATACTTCTAGCGATTGGATTTCACTCAAAACTCACCAAATGACTCCTCCCACCATATTATGATGTTGCCCAAGTTTTGGGCTCGATCCGAAATCAATAGGTGTTCCAAATTGGACAATTCAAGTTCAACGGCAGTTCGTTCCTAATTGGAGTGGTTGGTGTATTCCATACTTCTAGCGATTGGATTTCACTCAAAACTCACCAAATGACTCCTCCCACCATATTATGATGTTGCCCAAGTTTTGGGCTGGATCCGAAATCAATAGGTGTTCCAAATTGGACAATTCAAGTTCAACGGCAGTTCGTTCCTAATTGGAGTGGTTGGTGTATTCCATACTTGTAGCGATTGGATTTCACTCAAAACTCACCAAATGACTCCTCCCACCATATTATGATGTTGCCCAAGTTTTGGGCTCGATCCGAAATCAACAGGTGTGAGAAATTGGACAATTTAAGTTCAACGGCAGTTCGTTCCTAATTGTAGTGGTTGGTGTATTCCATACTTCTAGCGATTGGATTTCACTGAAAACTCACGAAATGACTCCTCTCATCATATTATGATGTTGCACAAGTTTGGGGTTCCATACGAAATCAATAGGTGTGAGGAATTGGACAATTCAGGTTCAACGGCAGTTCGTTCCTAATTGGAGTGGTTGGTGTATTCCATACTTCTAGCGATTGGATTTCACTCAAAACACACCAAATGACTCCTCCCACCATATTATGATGTTGCCCAAGTTTTGGGCTCGATCCCAAATCAATAGGTGTGAGAAATTGGACAATTCAAGTGCAACGGCAGTTCGTTCCTAATTGATGTGTTTGGTGTATTCCATAGTTCTAGCGATTGGATTTCACTCAAAACTCACCAAATGACTCCTCCAACCATATTATGATGTTGCCCAAGTTAGGGGCTCGATCCGAAATCAATAGGTGTGAGAAATTGGACAATTCAAGTTCAACGGCAGTTCGTTCCTAATTGGAGTGGTTGGTGTATTCCATACTTCTAGCGATTGGATTTCACTCAAAACTCACCAAATGACTCCTCCCACCATATTATGATGTTTCCCAAGTTTTGGTCTCGATCCGAAATCAATAGGTGTTTCAAATTGGACAATTCAAGTTCAACGGCAGTTCGTTCCTAATTGGAGTGGTTGGTGTATTCCATACTTCTAGAGATTGGATTTCACTCAAAACTCACCAAATGACTCCTCCCACCATATTATGATGTTACCCAAGTTTTCGGCTCGATCCGAAATCAATAGGTGTGAGAAATTGGACAATTCCAGTTCAACGGCAGTTCGTTCCTAATTGGAGTGGTTGGTGTATTCCATACTTCTAGCGATTGGATTTCACTCAAAACTTACCAAATGACTCCTCCCAACATATTATGATGTTGCCCAAGTTTTGGGCTCGATCTGAAATCAATAGGTGCGAGAAATTGGACAATTCAAGTTCAACGGCAGTTCGTTCCTAATTGGAGTGGTTGGTGTATTCCATACTTTTAGCAATTGGATTTCACTCAAAACTAACCAAATGACTCCTCCCACCATATTATGATGTTGCCCAAGTTTTGGGCTCGATCCGAAATCAATAGGTGTTCCAAATTGGACAATTCAAGTTCAACGGCAGTTCGTTCCTAATTGTAGTGGTTGGTTTATTCCACACTTCTAGCTATTGGATTTCACTCAAAACTCACCAAATGACTCCTCCCACCATATTATGATGTTTCCCAAGTTTTGGGCTCGATCCGAAATCAATAGGTGTGAGAAATTGGACAATTCAAGTTCAACGGCAGTTCGTTCCTAATTGGAGTGGTTGGTGTATTCCATACTTCTAGCGATTGGATTTCACTCAAAACACACCAAATGACTCCTCCCACCATATTATGATGTTGCCCAAGTTTTAGGCTCGATCCCAAATCAATAGGTGTGAGAAATTGGACAATTCAAGTGCAACGGCAGTTCGTTCCTAATTGATGTGTTTGGTGTATTCCATAGTTCTAGCGATTGGATTTCACTCAAAACTCACCAAATGACTCCTCCAACCATATTATGATGTTGCCCAAGTTAGGGGCTCGATCCGAAATCAATAGGTGTGAGAAATTGGACAATTCAAGTTCAACGGCAGTTCGTTCCTAATTGGAGTGGTTGGTGTATTCCATACTTCTAGCGATTGGATTTCACTCAAAACTCACCAAATGACTCCTCCCACCATATTATGATGTTTCCCAAGTTTTGGTCTCGATCCGAAATCAATAGGTGTTTCAAATTGGACAATTCAAGTTCAACGGCAGTTCGTTCCTAATTGGAGTGGTTGGTGTATTCCATACTTCTAGAGATTGGATTTCACTCAAAACTCACCAAATGACTCCTCCCACCATATTATGATGTTACCCAAGTTTTCGGCTCGATCCGAAATCAATAGGTGTGAGAAATTGGACAATTCCAGTTCAACGGCAGTTCGTTCCTAATTGGAGTGGTTGGTGTATTCCATACTTCTAGCGATTGGATTTCACTCAAAACTTACCAAATGACTCCTCCCAACATATTATGATGTTGCCCAAGTTTTGGGCTCGATCTGAAATCAATAGGTGCGAGAAATTGGACAATTCAAGTTCAACGGCAGTTCGTTCCTAATTGGAGTGGTTGGTGTATTCCATACTTTTAGCAATTGGATTTCACTCAAAACTAACCAAATGACTCCTCCCACCATATTATGATGTTGCCCAAGTTTTGGGCTCGATCCGAAATCAATAGGTGTTCCAAATTGGACAATTCAAGTTCAACGGCAGTTCGTTCCTAATTGTAGTGGTTGGTGTATTCCACACTTCTAGCTATTGGATTTCACTCAAAACTCACCAAATGACTCCTCCCACCATATTATGATGTTGCCCAAGTTTTGGGCTCGATCCGAAATCAATAGGTGTGAGAAATTGGACAATTCAAGTTCAACGGCAGTTCGTTCCTAATTGGAGTGGTTGGTGTATTCCATACTTCTAGCGATTGGATTTCACTCAAAACTCACCAAATGACTCCTCCCACCATATTATGATGTTGCCCAAGTTTTCGGCTCGATCCGAAATCAACAGGTGTGAGAAATTGGACAATTTAAGTTCAACGGCAGTTCGTTCCTAATTGTAGTGGTTGGGGTATTCCATACTTCTAGCGATTGGATTTCACTCAAAACTCACGAAATGACTCCTCTCATCATATTATGATGTTGCACAAGTTTGGGGTTCCATACGAAATCAATAGGTGTGAGGAATTGGACAATTCAGGTTCAACGGCAGTTCGTTCCTAATTGGAGTGGTTGGTGTATTCCATACTTCTAGCGATTGGATTTCACTCAAAACACACCAAATGACTCCTCCCACCATATTATGATGTTGCCCAAGTTTTGGGCTCGATCCCAAATCAATAGGTGTGAGAAATTGGACAATTCAAGTGCAACGGCAGTTCGTTCCTAATTGAAGTGTTTGGTGTATTCCATAGTTCTAGCGATTGGATTTCACTCAAAACTCACCAAATGACTCCTCCAACCATATTATGATGTTGCCCAAGTTAGGGGCTCGATCCGAAATCAATAGGTGTGAGAAATTGGACAATTCAAGTTCAACGGCAGTTCGTTCCTAATTGGAGTGGTTGGTGTATTCCATACTTCTAGCGATTGGATTTCACTCAAAACTCACCAAATGACTCCTCCCACCATATTATGATGTTGCCCAAGTTTTCGGCTCGATCCGAAATCATTAGGTGTGAGAAATTGGAATATTTAAGTTCAACGGCAGTTCGTTCCTAATTGTAGTGGTTGGTGTATTCCATAGTTCTAGCGATTGGATTTCACTCAAAACTCACGAAATGACTCCTCCCATCATATTATGATGTTGCACAAGTTTGGGGTTCCATACGAAATCAATAGGTGTGAGAAATTGGACAATTCAGGTTCAACGGTAGTTCGTTCCTAATTGGAGTGGTTGGTGTATTCCATACTTCTAGCGAATGGATTTCACTCAAAACTCACCAAATGACTCCTCCCACCATATTATGATGTTGCCCAAGTTTTGGGCTCGATCCGAAATCAATAGGTGTTCCAAATTGGACAATTCAAGTTCAACGGCAGTTCGTTCCTAATTGGAGTGGTTGGTGTATTCCATACTTCTCGCGATTGGATTTCACGTAAAACTCCCCAAATGACTTCTCCCACCCCATTATGATATTGCCCAAGTTTTGGGCTCGATCCGAAATCAATAGGTGTTCCAAATTGGACAATTCAAGTTCAACGGCAGTTCGTTCCTAATTGGAGTGGTTGGTATATTCCGTACTTCTAGCGATTGGATTTCACTCAAAACTCACCAAATGACTCCTCCGACCATATTATGATGTTGCCCAAGTTTTCGGCTCGATCCGAAATCAATAGGTGTGAGAAATTGGACAATTCAAGTTCAACGACAGTTCGTTCCTAATTGGAGTGGTTGGTATATTCCATACTTCTAGCGATTGGATTTCACTCAAAACACACTAAATGACTCCTCCCACCATATTATGACGTTGCCCAGGTTTTGGTCTCGATCCGAAATCAATAGGTGTTCCAAATTGGACAATTCAAGTTCAACGGCAGTTCGTTCCTAATTGGAGTGGTTGGTGTATTCCATACTTCTAGCGATTGGATTTCACTCAAAACTCACCAAATGACTCCTCCCACCATATTATGATATTGCCCAAGTTTTGGGCCCGATCCGAAATCAATAGGTGTTCCAAATTAGACAATTCAAGTTCAACGGCAGTTCGTTCCTAATTGGAGTGGTTGGTATATTCCGTACTTCTAGCGATTGGATTTCACTCAAAACTCACCAAATGACTCCTCCCATCATATTATGATGTTGCACAAGTTTAGGGTTCCTTACGAAATCAATAGGTGTGAGAAATTGGACAATTCAAGTTCAACAGCAGTTCGTTCCTAATTGGAGTGGTTGGTGTATTCCATACTTCTAGCGATTGGATTTCACTCAAAACTCACCAAATGACTCCTCCCACCATATTATGAAGTTGCCCAAGTTTTTGGCTCGATCCGAAATGAATAGGTGTGCGAAATTGGACAATTCAAGTTCAACGACAGTTCGTTCCTAATTGGAGTGGTTGGTGTATTGCATACTTCTAGCGAATGGATGTCACTCAAAACTCACTAAATGACTCCCCCCACCATATTGTGATGTTGCCCAAGTTTTGGTCTCGATCCGAAATTAGTAGGTGTACCAAATTGGACAATTCAAGTTCAACGGCAGTTCGTTCCTTGTTGGAGTGGTTGGTGTATTCCATACTTCTAGCGATTGGATTTCACTCAAAACTCACCAAATGACTCCTCCCACCATATTATGATGTTGCACAAGTTTGGGGTTCCATCCGAAATCAATAGGTGTGAGAAATTGGACAATTCAAGTTCAACGGCAGTTCGATCCTAATTGGAGTGGCTGGTGTATTCCACACTTCTAGCGATTGGATTTCACTCAAAACTCACCAAATGACTCCTCCCACCAGATTATGATGTTGCCCAAGTTTTGGGCTCGATCCGAACTCAATAGGTGTTCCAAATTGGACAATTTAAGTTCGACGGCAGTTCGTTCCTGATTGGATTTGTTGGTGTATTCCATACTTCTAGCGATTGGATTTCACTCAAAACTCACCAAATGACTCCTCCCACCATATTATGATGTTGCACAAGTTTGGGGTTCCATCCGAAATCAATCGGTGTGAGAAATTGGACAATTCAAGTTCAACGGCAGTTCGTTCCAAATTGGAGTGGTTGGTGTATTCCATACTTCTAGCGATTGGATTTCACACAAAACTCACCAAATGACTCCTCCCACCATATTATGATGTTGCCCAAGTTTGGGGCTCGATCCGAAATCAATAGGTGTGAGAAATTGGACAATTCAAGTTCAACGGAAGTTCGTTACTAATTGGAGCGGTTGGTGTTTTCTATACTTCTAGCGATTGGATTTCACTCAAAACTCACGAAATGACTCCTCCCACCATATTATGAAGTTGCCCAAGTTTTTGGATCGATCCGAAATCAATAGGTGTGAGAAATTGGAGAATTCAAGTTCAACGGCAGTTCGTTCCTAATGGGAGTGGTTCGTGTATTCCATACTTCTAGCGATTGGATTTCCCTCAAAAATCACCAAATGACTCCTCCCACCATATTATGATGTTGCCCAAGTTTTGGGCTCGATCCAAAATCAATAGGTGTGAGAAATTGGACAATTCAAGTTCAACGGCAGTTCGTTCCTAATTGGAGTGGTTGGTGTATTCCGTACTTCTAGCGATTGGATTTCACTCAAAACTCACCAAATGACTCCTCCCACCATAATATGGTGTTGCACAAGTTTGGGGTTCGATCCGAAATCAAGAGGTGTGAGAAATTGGACAATTCAAGTTCAACGGCAGTTCGTTCCTAATGGGAGTGGTTGGTGTATTCCATACTTCTAGCGATTGGATTTCATTCAAAACTCACCAAATGACGCCTTCAACCATATTATGATGTTGCCCAAGTTTTTGGATCGATCCGAAATCAATAGGTGTGAGAAATTGGAGAATTCAAGTTCAACGGCAGTTCGTTCCTAATGGGAGTGGTTCGTGTATTCCATACTTCTAGCGATTGGATTTCACTCAAAACTCACCAAATGACTCCTCCCACCATATTACGATGTTGCCCAAGTTTTGGGCTCGATTCGAAATCAATAGGTGGGAGAAATTGGACAATTCATGTTCAACGGTAGTTCGTTCCTAATTGGAGTGGTTGGTGTATTCCATACTTCTAGAGATTGGATTTCACTCAAAACTCACCAAATGACTCCTCCCACCATATTATGATGTTGCCCAAGTTCTGGGGTCGATCCGAAATCAATAGGTGTGAGAAATTGGACAATTCAAGTTCAACGGCCGTTCGTTCCTAATTGGAGTGGTTGGTGTATTCCATACTTCTAGAGATTGGATTTCACTCAAAACTCACCAAATGACTCCTCCCACCATATTATGATGTTGCCCAAGTTTTCGGCTCGATCCGAAATCAATAGGTGTTCCAAATTGGACAATTCAAGTTCAACGGCAGTTCGTTCCTAATTGGAGTGGTTGGTGTATTCCATACTTCTAGCGATTGGATTTCACTCAAAACTCACCAAATGACTCCTCCCACCATATTATGATGTTGCCCAAGTTTTGGGCTCGATCCGAAATCAATAGGTGTGAGAAATTGGACAATTCAAGTTCAACGGCAGTTCGTTCCTAATTGGAGTGGTTGGTGTATTACATACTTCTAGCAATTGGATTTCACTCAAAACTCACCAAATGACTCCTCCCACCATATTATGATGTTACCCAAGTTGTAAGTTCGATCCGAAATCAATAGGTGTGAGAAATTGAACAATTCAAGTTCAAAGGCAGTTCGTTCCTAATTGGAGTGGTTGGTGTATTCCATACTTCTAGCGATTGGATTTCACTCAAAACTCACCAAATGACTCCACCCACCATATTATGATGTTGCCCAGGTTTGGGGCTCGGTCCGAAATCAATAGGTGTGAGAAATTGGACAGTTCAAGTTCAAGGGAAGTTCGTTCCTAATTGGAGTGGTTGGTGTATTCTATACTTCTAGCGATTGGATTTCACGCAAAACTCACCAAATGACTCCTCCCACCATATTATGATGTTGCCAAAGTTTTGGGCTCGATCCAAAATCAATAGGTGTGAGAAATTGGACAATTCAAGTTCAACGGCAGTTCGTTCCTAATTGGAGTGGTTGGTGTATTCCGTACTTCTAGCGATTGGATTTCACTCAAAACTCACCAAATGACTCCTCCCACCATAATATGGTGTTGCACAAGTTTGGGGTTCGATCCGAAATCAAGAGGTGTGAGAAATTGGACAATTCAAGTTCAACGGCAGTTCGTTCCTAATGGGAGTGGTTGGTGTATTCCATACTTCTAGCGATTGGATTTCATTCAAAACTCACCAAATGACGCCTTCCACCATATTATGATGTTGCCCAAGTTTTTGGATCGATCCGAAATCAATAGGTGTGAGAAATTGGAGAATTCAAGTTCAACGGCAGTTCGTTCCTAATGGGAGTGGTTCGTGTATTCCACACTTCTAGCGATTGGTTTTCACTCAAAACTCACCAAATGACTCCTCCCACCATATTATGATGTTGCCCAAGTTTGGGGCTCAATCCGAAATCAATAGGTGTGAGAAATTGGACAATTCAAGTTCAACGGCAGTTCGTTCCTAATTGGAGTGGTTGGTGTATTCCACACTTCAAGCGATTGGATTTCACTCAAAACTCACAAATGACTCCTCCCACCATATTATCATGTTGCCCAAGTTTTGGGATCGATCCGAAATCAATAGGTGTTCCAAATTGGACAATTCAAGTTCGACGGCAGTTCGTTCCTAATTGGAGTGGTTGGTGTATTCCATACTTCTAGCGATTGGATTTCACTCAAAACTCACCAAATGACTCCTCCCGCCATATTACGATGTTGCCCAAGTTTTGGGCTCGATCCGAACTCAATAGGTGTGAGAAATTGGACAATTTAAGTTCAACGACATTTCGTAACTAACTGGAGTGGTTGGTGTATTCCGTACTTCTAGCGATTGGATTTCACTCAAAACTCACCAAATGACTCCTCCCATCATATTATGATGTTGCACAAGTTTAGGGTTCCTTACGAAATCAATAGGTGTGAGAAATTGGACAATTCAAGTTCAACAGCAGTTCGTTCCTAACTGGAGTGGTTGGTGTATTCCATACTTCTAGCGATTGGATTTCACTCAAAACTCACCAAATGACTCCTCCCACCATATTATGAAGTTGCCCAAGTTTTTGGCTCGATCCGAAATGAATAGGTGTGCGAAATTGGACTATTCAAGTTCAACGGCAGTTCGTTCCTAATTGGAGTGGTTGGTGTATTCCATAGTTCTAGCGAATGGATGTCACTCAAAACTCACTAAATGACTCCCCCCACCATATTGTGATGTTGCCCAAGTTTTGGTCTCGATCCGAAATCAATAGGTGTACCAAATTGGACAATTCAAGTTCAACGGCAGTTCGTTCCTTGTTGGAGTGGTTGGTGTATTCCATACTTCTAGCGATTGGATTTCACTCAAAACTCACCAAATGACTCCTCCCACCATATTATGATGTTGCACAAGTTTGGGGTTCCATCCGAAATCAATAGGTGTGAGAAATTGGACAATTCAAGTTCAACGGCAGTTCGATCCTAATTGGAGTGGCTGGTGTATTCCACACTTCTAGCGATTGGATTTCACTCAAAACTCACCAAATGACTCCTCCCACCAGATTATGATGTTGCCCAAGTTTTGGGCTCGATCCGAACTCAATAGGTGTTCCAAATTGGACAATTTAAGTTCGACGGCAGTTCGTTCCTGATTGAAGTTGTTGGTGTATTCCATACTTCTAGCGATTGGATTTCACTCAAAACTCACCAAATGACTCCTCCCACCATATTATGATGTTGCACAAGTTTGGGGTTCCATCCGAAATCAATCGGTGTGAGAAATTGGACAATTCAAGTTCAACGGCAGTTCGTTCCTAATTGGAGTGGTTGGTGTATTCCATACTTCTAGCGATTGGATTTCACTCAAAACTCACCAAATGACTCCTCCCACCATATTATGATGTTGCCCAAGTTTTGGGCTCGATCCGAAATCAATAGGTGTGAGAAATTGGACAATTCAAGTTCAACGGCAGTTCGTTCCTAATTGGAGTGGTTGGTGTATTCCATACTTCTAGCGATTGGATTTCACTCAAAACTCCCCAAATGACATCTCCCACCACATTATAAGGTTGCCCAAGTTTTGGGCTCGACCCGAAATCAATAGGTGTTCCAAATTGGACAATTCAAGTTCAACGGCAGTTTGTTCCGAATTGGAGTGGTTGGTGTATTCCATACTTCTAACGATTGGATTTCACTCAAAACTCACCAAATGACTCCTCCCACCATATTGTGATGTTGCCCAAGTTTTGGGTTCGATCCGAAATCAATAGGTGTTCCAAATTGGACAATTCAAGTTCAACGGCAATTCGTTCCTAATTTTAGTGGTTGGCGTATTCCATACTTCTAGCGATTGGATTTCTCTCAAAACCCACCAAATGACTCCTCCCACCATATTATGATGTTGCCCAAGTTTTGGGCTCTTTCTGAAATCAATAGGTGTGAAAAATTGGACAATTCAAGTTCAACGGCAGTTCGTTCCTAATTGGAGTGGTTGGTGTATTCCATACTTCTAGCGATTGGATTTCACTCAAAACTCACCAAATGACTCCTCCCACCACATTATGACGTTGCCCAAATTTTGGGCTCGATCCGAAATCAATAGGTGTTCCAAATTGGACAATTCAAGTTCAACGGCAGTTCGTTCCTAACTGGAGTGGTTGGTGTATTCCATACTTCTAGCGATTGGATTTCACTCAAAACTCACCAAATGACTCGTCCCACCATATTATGATGTTGCCCAAGTTTTGGGCTCGATCCGAACTCAATAGGTGTGAGAAATTGGACAATTTAAGTACAATGGCAGTTCGTTCCTAATTGGAGTTGTTGGTGTATTCCGTACTTCTAGGGATTGGATTTCACTCAAATCTCACCAAATGACTCCTCCCACCATATTATGATGTTGCCCAAGTTTTGGGCTCGATCAGAAAATCAATAGGTGTGAGAAATTGGACAATTCCAGTTCAACGGCAGTTCGTTCCTAATTGGAGTGGTTGGTGTGTTCCGTACTTCTAGCGATTGGATTTCACTCAAAACTCGCCAAATGACTCCTCACACCATATTATGATGTTGCCCAAGTTTTGGGCTCGATCCGAAATCAATAGCTGTGAGAAATTGGACAATTCAAGTTCAACGACAGTTCGTTCCTAATTGGAGTGGTTGGTGTATTCCATACTTCTAGCGATTGGATTTCACTCAAAACTCACTGCATGACTCCTCCCACCATATTATGATGTTGCCCAAGTTTTGGGCTCGATCCGAAATCAATAGGTGTGAGGAATTGGACAATTCCTGTTCAACGGCAGTTCGTTCCTAATTGGAGTGGTTTGTGTATTCCATACTTCTAGCGATTGGATTTCACTCAAAACTCACGAAATGACTCCTCCCACTATATTATAATGTTGCCCAAGTTTTGGGCTCGATCCAAAATCAATAGGTGTGAGAACTTGGACAATTCAAGTTCAACGGCAGTTCGTTCCTAATTGGAGTGGTTGGTGTATTCCATACTTCTAGCGACTGGATTTCACTCAAAACTCACGAAATGACTCCTCCCATCATATTATGATGTTGGACAAGTTTGGGGTTCCATACGAAATCAATAGGTGTTCCAAATTGGACAATTCAGGTTCAACGGCAGTTCGTTCCTAATTGGAGTGGTTGGTGTATTCCATACTTCTAGCGATTGGATTTCACTCAAAACTCACCAAATGACTCCTCCCAACATATTATGATGTTGCCCAAGTATTGGGCTCGATCCGAAATCAATAGGCGTGAGAAATTGGATAATTCAAGTTCAACGGCAGTTCGTTCCTAATTGGAGTGGTTGGTGTATTCCATACTTCTAGCGATTGGATTTCACTCAAAACTCACTGCATGACTCCTCCCACCATATTATGATGTTGCCCAAGTTTTGGGCTCGATCCGAAATCAATACGTGTGAGGAATTGGACAATTCCTGTTCAACGGCAGTTCGTTCCTAATTGGAGTGGTTGGTGTATTCCATACTTCTAGCGATTGGATTTCACTCAAAACTCCCCAAATGGCTCCTCCCAACATATTATGATGTTGTCCAAGTTTTGGGCTCGATCTGAAATCAATAGGTGCGAGAAATTGGACAATTCAAGTTCAATGGCAGTTCGTTCCTAATTGGAGTGGTTGGTGTATTCCATACTTCTAGCAATTGGATTTCACCCAAAACTCACCAAATGACTCCTCCCACCATATTATGATGTTGCCCAAGTTTTGGGTTCGATCCGAAATCAATAGGTGTTCCAAATTGGACAATTCAAGTTCAACGGCAGTTCGTTCCTAATTGGAGTGGTTGGTGTATTCCATACTTCTAGCGATTGGATTTCACTCAAAACTCACCAAATGACTCCTCCCACCATATTATGATGTTGCCCAAGTTTTGGGCTCGATCCGAAATCAATAGGTGTGAGAAATTGGACAATTCCAGTTCAACGGCAATTCTTTCCTAATTGGAGTGGTTGGTGTATTAAATACTTCTAGCGATTGGATTTCACTCAAAACTCACTGCATGACTCCTCCCACTATATTTTGATGTTGCCCATGTTTTGGTCTCGATCCGAAATCAATAGGTGTTCCAAATTAGACAATTCAAGTTCAACGGCAGTTCGTTCCTAATTGGAGTGGTTGGTGTATTCCATACTTCTAGCGATTGGATTTCACTCAAAACTCACCAAATGACTCCTCCCACCATATTATGATGTTGCCCAAGTTTTGGGCTCGATCCGAAATCAATAGGTGTTCCAAATTGGACAATTCAAGTTCAACGGCAGCTCGTTCCTAATTGGAGTGGTTGGTGTATTCCATACTTCTAGCGATTGGATTTCACTCAAAACTCACCAAATGACTCCTCCCACCATATTATGATGTTGCCCAAGTTTTGGGCTCGATCCGAAATCAATAGTTGTGAGAAATTGGACAATTCAAGTTCAACGGCAGTTCGTTCCTAATTGGAGTGGTTGGTATATTGCATACTTCTACCGATTGGATTTCACTGAAACCTCACCAAATGACTCCTCCCACCATATTATGATGTTGCCCATGTTTGGGGCTCGATCCGAAATCAATAGGTGTTCCAAATTGGACAATTCAAGTTCAACGGCAGTTCGTTCCTAATTGGAGTGGTTGGTGTATTCCATACTTCTAGCGATTGGATTTCACTCAAAACTCACCAAATGACTCCTCCCACCATATTATGATGTCACCCAAGTTTTGGGATCGATCCGAAATCAATTGGTGTGGGAAATTGGACAATTCAAGTTCAACGGCAGTTCGTTCCTAATTGGAATGGTTGGTGTATTGCATACTTCTATAGATTGGATTTCACTCAAACCTCACCAAATGACTCCTCCCACCATATTATGTTG
The DNA here is from genome assembly GCF_965620075.1 of Prunus avium. NCBI lineage: Eukaryota > Viridiplantae > Streptophyta > Magnoliopsida > Rosales > Rosaceae > Prunus > Prunus avium. The sequence continues at coordinate 20,601,619 of NC_142291.1, read as the reverse complement.
TTGCCTAAGTTTGGGGCTCGATCCGAAATCAATAGGTGTTCCAAATTGGACAATTCCAGTTCAACGGCAGTTCGTTCCTAATTGGAGTGGCTGGTGTATTCCATACTTCTAGCGATTGGATTTCACTCAAAACTCACCAAATGAATCCTACCACCATATTATGATGTTGCCCAAGTTTTGGGCTCGATCCGAAATCAATAGGTGTGGGAAATTGGACAATTCAAGTTCAACGGCAGTTCGTTCCTAATTGGAGTGGTTGGTGTATTCCATACTTCTAGCAATTGGATTTCACTCAAAACTCCCCAAATGACTCCTCCCACCATATTATGATGTTGCCCAAGTTCTGCGCTCGATCCGAAATCAATAGGTGTTCCAAATTGGACAATTCAAGTTCAACGGCAGTTCGTTCCTAATTCGAGTGGTTTGTGTATTCCATACTTCTAGCGATTGGATTTCACTCAAAACTCACCAAATGACTCCTCCCACCATATTATGATGTTGCCCAAGTTAGGGGCTCGATCCGAAATCAATAGGTGTAAGAAATTGGACAATTGAAGTTCAACGGCAGTTCGTTCCTAATTGGAGTGGTTGGAGTATTCCATACTTCTAGCGATTGGATTTCACTCAAAACTCACAAAATGACTCTTCCCACCATATTATGATGTTGCCCAAGTTTTGGTCTCGATCCGAAATCAATAGGTTTCCAAATTGGACAATTCAAGTTCAACGGCAGTTCGTTCCTAATTGGAGTGGTTGGTGTATTCCATACTTCTAGCGATTGGAATTCACTCAAAACTCACCAAATCACTCCTCCCACCATACTATGATGTTGCCCAAGTTTTGGGCTCGATCCGAAATCAATAGGTGTTCCAAATTGGACAATAAAAGTTCAACGGCAGTTCGTTCCTAATTGGAGTGGTTGGTGTATTCCATACTTCTAGCGATTGGATTTCACTCAAAACTCACGAAATGACTCCTCCCACCATATTATGATGTTGCCCAAGTTTTGGGCTCGATCCAAAATCAATAGGTGTGAGAACTTGGACAATTCAAGTTCAACGGCAGTTCGTTCCTAATTGGAGTGGTTGGTGTATTCCATACTTCTAGCGACTGGAGTTCACTCAAAACTCACGAAATGACTCCTCCCATCATATTATGATGTTGGACAAGTTTGGGGTTCCGTACGAAATCAATAGGTGTTCCAAATTGGACAATTCAGGTTCAACGGCAGTTCGTTCCTAATTGGAGTGGTTGGTGTATTCCATACTTCTATTGATTGGATTTCACTCAAAACTCACCAAATGACTCCTCCCAACATATTATGACATTGCCCAAATTGGACAATTCAAGTTTTGGGCTCAATCCGAAATCAATAGGCGTGAGAAATTGGATAATTCAAGTTCAACGGCAGTTCGTTCCTAATTGGAGTGGTTGGCGTATTCCATACATCTAGCGATTGGATTTCACTCAAAACTCACCAAATGACTCCTCCCACCATATTATGACATTGCCCAAGTTTTGGGCTCGATCCGAAATCAATAGGTGTTCCAAATTGGACAATTCAAGTTCGACGGCAGTTCCTTCCTAATTGGAGTGGTTAGTGTATTCCATACTTCTAGCGATTGGATTTCACTCAAAACTCACCAAATGACTCCTCCCACCATATTATGACATTGCCCAAATTTTGGGCTCGATCCGAAATCAATAGGTGTTCCAAATTGGACAATTCAAGGTCAACGGCAGTTCGTTCCTAACTGGAGTGGTTGGTGTATTCCATACTTCTAGCGATTGGATTTCACTCAAAACTCACCAAATGACTCCTCCCGCCATATTATGATGTTGCCCAAGTTTTGGGCTCGATCCGAACTCAATAGGTGTGAGAAATTGGACAATTTAAGTTCAACGACATTTCGTAACTAACTGGAGTGGTTGGTGTATTCCGTACTTCTAGCGATTGGATTTCACTCAAAACTCACCAAATGACTCCTCCCATCATATTATAATGTTGCACAAGTTTAGGGTTCCTTACGAAATCAATAGGTGTGAGAAATTGGACAATTCAAGTTCAACGGCAGTTCGTTCCTAATTGGAGTGGTTGGTGTATTCCATACTTCTAACGATTGGATTTCACTCAAAACTCACCAAATGACTCCTCCCACCATATTATGAAGTTGCCCAAGTTTTTGGCTCGATCCGAAATGAATAGTTGTGCGAAATTGGACAATTCAAGTTCAACGGCAGTTCGTTCCTAATTGGAGTGGTTGGTGTATTCCATACTTCTAGCGAATGGATGTCACTCAAAACTCACTAAATGACTCCCCCCACCATATTGTGATGTTGCCCAAGTTTTGGTCTCGATCCGAATTCAATAGGTGTACCAAATTGGACAATTCAAGTTCAACGGCAGTTCGTTCCTTGTTGGAGTGGTTGGTGTATTCCACACTTCTAGCGATTGGATTTCACTCAAAACTCACCAAATGACTCCTCCCACCATATTATGATGTTGCACAAGTTTGGGGTTCCATCCGAAATCAATAGGTGTGAGAAATTGGACAATTCAAGTTCAACGACAGTTCGATACTAATTGGAGTGGCTGGTGTATTCCACACTTCTAGCGATTGGATTTCACTCAAAACTCACCAAATGACTCGTCCCACCATATTATGATGTTGCCCAAGTTTTGGGCTGATTGGATTTCACTCAAAACTCACCAAATGACTCGTCCCACCATATTATGATGTTGCCCAAGTTTTGGGCTCGATCCGAACTCAATAGGTGTGAGAAATTGGACAATTTAAGTACAATGGCAGTTCATTCCTAATTGGAGTTGTTGGTGTATTCCGTACTTCTAGGGATTGGATTTCACTCAAATCTCACCAAATGACTCCTCCCACCATATTATGATGTTGCCCAAGTTTTGGGCTCGATCCGAACTCAATAGGTGTGAGAAATTGGACAATTTAAGTTCAACGGCAGTTCGTTCCTAATTGGAGTTGTTGGTGTATTCCGTACTTCTAGCGATTGGATTTCACTCAAAACTCACCAAATGACTCCTCCCACCATATTATGATGTTGCTCAAGTTTTGGGCTCGATCCGAAATCAATAGGTGTGAGAAATTGGACAATTCAAGTTCAACGGCAGTTCGTTCCTAATTGGAGTGGTTGGTGTATTCCGTACTTCTAGCGATTGGATTTCACTCAAAACTAACCAAATGACTCCTCACACCATATTATGATGTTGCCCAAGTTTTGGGCTCGATCCGAAATCAATAGCTGTGAGAAATTGGACAATTCAAGTTCAACGACAGTTCGTTCCTAATTGGAGTGGTTGGTGTATTCCATACTTCTAGCGATTGGATTTCACTCAAAACTCACTGCATGACTCCTCCCACCATATTATGATGTTGCCCAAGTTTTGGGCTCGATCCGAAATCAATAGGTATGAGAAATTGGACAATTCAAGTTCAACGGCAGTTCGTTCCTAATTGGAGTGGTTGGTGTATTCCATACTTCTTGCGATTGGATTTCACTCAAAACTTACCAAATGGCTCCTCCCAACATATTATGATGTTAACCAAGTTTTGGGCTCTATCTGAAATCAATAGGTGCGAGAAATTGGACAATTCAAATTCAACGGTAGTTCGTTCCTAATTGGAGTGGTTGGTGTATTCCATACCTCTAGCAATTGGATTTCACTCAAAACTCACCAAATGACTCCTCCCACAATATTATGTTGTTGCCCAAGTTTTGGGTTCGATCCGAAATCAATAGGTGTGAGAAATTGGACAATTCAAGTTCAACGACAGTTCGATACTAATTGGAGTGGCTGGTGTATTCCACACTTCTAGCGATTGGATTTCACTCAAAACTCACCAAATGACTCCTCCCACCATATTATGATGTTGCTCAAGTTTTGGGCTCGATCCGAAATCAATAGGTGTGAGAAATTGGACAATTCAAGTTCAACGACAGTTCGATACTAATTGGAGTGGCTGGTGTATTCCACACTTCTAGCGATTGGATTTCACTCAAAACTCACCAAATGACTCGTCCCACCATATTATGATGTTGCCCAAGTTTTGGGCTCGATCCGAACTCAATAGGTGTGAGAAATTGGACAATTTAAGTAAAATGGCAGTTCGTTCCTAATTGGAGTTGTTGGTGTATTCCATACTTTTAGGGATTGGATTTCACTCAAATCTCACCAAATGACTCCTCCCACCATATTATGATGTTGCCCAAGTTTTGGGCTCGATCCGAACTCAATAGGTGTGAGAAATTGGACAATTTAAGTTCAACGGCAGTTCGTTCCTAATTGGAGTTGTTGGTGTATTCCGTACTTCTAGCGATTGGATTTCACTCAAAACTCACCAAATGACTCCTCCCACCATATTATGATGTTGCCCAAGTTTTGGGCTCGATCCGAAATCAATAGGTGTGAGAAATTGGACAATTCAAGTTCAACGGCAGTTCGTTCCTAATTGGAGTGGTTGGTGTATTCCATACTTCTAGCGATTGGATTTCACTCAAAACTCACCAAATGACTCCTCCCACCATATTATGAAGTTGCCCAAGTTTCTGGCTCGATCCGAAATGAATAGGTGTGCGAAATTGGACAATTCAAGTTCAACGGCAGTTCGTTCCTAATTGGAGTGGTTGGTGTATTCCATACTTCTAGCGAATGGATGTCACTCAAAACTCACTAAATGACTCCCCCCACCATATTGTGATGTTGCCCAAGTTTTGGTCTCGATCCGAATTCAATAGGTGTACCAAATTGGACAATTCAAGTTCAACGGCAGTTCGTTCCTTGTTGGAGTGGTTGGTGTATTCCACACTTCTAGCGATTGGATTTCACTCAAAACTCACCAAATGACTCCTCCCACCATATTATGATGTTGCACAAGTTTGGGGTTCCATCCGAAATCAATAGGTGTGAGAAATTGGACAATTCAAGTTCAACGACAGTTCGATACTAATTGGAGTGGCTGGTGTATTCCACACTTCTAGCGATTGGATTTCACTCAAAACTCACCAAATGACTCGTCCCACCATATTATGATGTTGCCCAAGTTTTGGGCTCGATCCGAACTCAATAGGTGTGAGAAATTGGACAATTTAAGTACAATGGCAGTTCGTTCCTAATTGGAGTTGTTGGTGTATTCCGTACTTCTAGGGATTGGATTTCACTCAAATCTCACCAAATGACTCCTCCCACCATATTATGATGTTGCCCAAGTTTTGGGCTCGATCCGAACTCAATAGGTGTGAGAAATTGGACAATTTAAGTTCAACGGCAGTTCGTTCCTAATTGGAGTTGTTGGTGTATTCCGTACTTCTAGCGATTGGATTTCACTCAAAACTCACCAAATGACTCCTCCCACCATATTATGATGTTGCCCAAGTTTTGGGCTCGATCCGAAATCAATAGGTGTGAGAAATTGGACAATTCAAGTTCAACGGCAGTTCGTTCCTAATTGGAGTGGTTGGTGTATTCCGTACTTCTAGCGATTGGATTTCACTCAAAACTAACCAAATGACTCCTCACACCATATTATGATGTTGCCCAAGTTTTGGGCTCGATCTGAAATCAATAGCTGTGAGAAATTGGACAATTCAAGTTCAACGACAGTTCGTTCCTAATTGGAGTGGTTGGTGTATTCCATACTTCTAGCGATTGGATTTCACTCAAAACTCACTGCATGACTCCTCCCACCATATTATGATGTTGCCCAAGTTTTGGGCTCGATCCGAAATCAATAGGTATGAGAAATTGGACAATTCAAGTTCAACGGCAGTTCGTTCCTAATTGGAGTGGTTGGTGTATTCCATACTTCTTGCGATTGGATTTCACTCAAAACTTACCAAATGGCTCCTCCCAACATATTATGATGTTAACCAAGTTTTGGGCTCGATCTGAAATCAATAGGTGCGAGAAATTGGACAATTCAAATTCAACGGTAGTTCGTTCCTAATTGGAGTGGTTGGTGTATTCCATACCTCTAGCAATTGGATTTCACTCAAAACTCACCAAATGACTCCTCCCACCATATTATGTTGTTGCCCAAGTTTTGGGTTCGATCCGAAATCAATAGGTGTTCCAAATTGGACAATTCAAGTTCAACGGCAGTTCGTTCCTAATTGGAGTGGTTGGTGTATTCCATACTTCTAGCGATTGGATTTCACTCAAAACTCACCAAATGACTCCTCCCAACATATTATGATGTTGCCCAAGTATTGGGCTCGATCCGAAATCAATAGGCGTGAGAAATTGGATAATTCAAGTTCAACGGCAGTTCGTTCCTAATTGGAGTGGTTGGTGTATTCCATACTTCTAGCAATTGGATTTCACTCAAAACTCACGAAATGACTCCTCCCACCATATTATGATGTTGCCCAAGTTTTGGGCTCGATCCGAAATCAATAGGTGTGAGAAATTGGACAATTCAAGTTCAACGGCAGTTCGTTCCGAATTGGAGTGGTTGGTTGATCGGTTCATAATTGTATATCATTTTGTACCCTTCTAGCTTATGATTTGGTTATGTTTTCGAGTTAAACTTGTGCTTTTAATCCTTTTTTTTGTTTATCTTTCAGTTGATTGACATTTAGGTAACAATGATGACTTTGGATAGGAAATGATGCAATCCATGCATGTTAAGGGCTGATTGGCATATGAGGAATATGAGCTTAAAGACAAACACATTTTGGCTACAACCCCTTTCCAGCCCAATTTCGTAGGTCAACTTCTTGGCCTTGGATCAGCATGCTATGGGGCTCGAATGAGGTGAAGATCTTCATGAAACTTGTTCCAATGGGTGTCTACTACAACATATCCAAATTTCAGCCCAATTGGACATTTGTGGAGTGCTCAGCCCGTCCAACACCCAACCTTGCTCAGCAAGATTTGCAGCTGCCAACATTTAGTCATGTGCCTCCTTTTAGCCATGTGCCTCACCCCAGCTGCAACTGACTTTGTACCCAACATAATGAGTGAAGTTGGGAGGCTTTCCAGCTATGAATTTCTGAATGAGCAAGTTGGTACATGCTGGAGTTATTATAGAGAAAGCATGTGCATGCATGGGAAGCAAAGAGAAAGGAGAGAGAGAAGAATGAGGAATGATGAGAGGCATTTTGCTTCAGCCTTTGAACATGGGAATTGAATTGGCAGATCACTTTGGAGCTGGAAATCAGTTTCAGTTTTTAATTGAAAGAGGAAGCATGTGCATGCATGTAAAGCAAAGAAATGAAATGAAATCAATTCCAGTCTCTGTTCGGCTGCCAACTTGCAAGGCCCAAAACGCACACTTCTACTGCTCCGATGGGAATACTTTCTTCATAGAAGTTGTTCCAATGGGTGTCTAGTATAACATATCCAAATTTGAGCCCCATTGGATACGTTTTGAAACCTCTGGCCTTCCTACACCAAGACTGGTTCAGAAAACTCGTTTTTCAGCAACCAAAAGGCAACCACATGGGTTGGCAACCAAAAGGCAACCACATGGGTTGGCAACCAAAAGGCAACCACATGGGTTGACAGCAAAGGCAGCCACAACTGATCACCTTTGAACCCATGTGAAGATGCTTGAGGTGCAGCAGCAAAAGATGAAGGATGGTGTGGGAATCCATCATGATGTTCCTCCCTCTTAGCCCTATAAATAGAGAAGCCTTCAAGCTTCAAATCACACCCCAAGGGGGGGAGCTCTCAAACACTTCTCTAGAGCTCCCTTCCCTTCTCTCCCTCAAATTCTCTTAGTTTCCTTTCTAGTTTTCAATTGTTGTAATGAAATATTTGTGCTGAAATTCTCCTTAAGTTTTTCAAGTTCTACTTTACTTTTATTTGTAATGTACATTCTTTCTTAAGTATTCAAGTTTAATTAGTTTCCAAGTTTCAATTATGGTTTTTGTTCTTATTCATTATGCTTATAAGTTAATATGCTAGTTTGAATGATTGATCACCATTTAGGCTTGCATGTTAGCTATCTTGGTTTGAATTAAGAGTAGACACCATGCTTTAATTCGAATTGAACTATGGATAGGAAGAGTATGTATGGACATTCGACAACAGGGATTAGATACATACTTGGTTGTTTAAAATGTTCTTCTATGCTTAATGGGTTCCTAATGCTTAATTTTAGGTTAGACAACAAATGATCAAATTAGGGAATTAGGAACACAAGGTTATGACCAAACACCATGGCTTAATCATACTTTAGCTAGAATCAATCCATTAATCTAATTGAACTTGGGAACTTATTTGCTTGAGTTATTTCCTTTTTTCTTGTTTTATTTATTTTCTTTTTCATTTCTGTTTTATGTAGGGGAAATGAATTGGATCATTCAATCACCAATCCTCGTGGGATCGACCTCGCACTTACATATGCTATACTACCAAACGGCTCGTGCACTTGCGAGTATCACAAGTTGAGGATGCAGCTGAATCTATTTTGGTGCAGCTGAATCGACGCAACATTGGTGTATTCCATACTTCTGGCGTTTGTATTTCACTCAAAACTCACCAAATGACTCCTCCCACCTAATTGTGATGTTGCCCAAGTATTGGGCTCGATCCGAAATCAATAGGTGTTCCAAATTGGACAATTCAAGTTCAACGGCAGTTCGTTCCTAATTGGAGTGGTTGGTGTATTCCATACTTCTAGCGATTGGATTTCACTCAAAACTCACCAAATGACTCCTCCCACCATATTATGATGTTGCCCAAGTTTTGGGCTCGATCCGAACACAATAGGTGTGAGAAATTGGACAATTTAAGTTCAACGGCAATTCGTTCCTAATTGGAGTTGTTGGTGTATTCCATACTTCTAGCGATTGGATTTCACTCAAAACTCACCAAATGACTCCTCCCACCATATTATGATGTTGCCCAAGTTTTGGGCTCGATCCGAAATCAATAGGTGTGAGAAATTGGACAATTCAAGTTCAACGGCAGTTCGTTCCGAATTGGAGTGGTTGGTGTATTCCATACTTCTAGCGTTTGTATTTCACTCAAAACTCACCAAATGACTCCTCCCACCTTATTATGATGTTGCACAAGTTTTGGGCTCGATCCGAAATCAATAGGTGTTCCAAATTGGACAATTCAAGTTCAACGGCAGTTCGTTCCTAATTGGAGTGGTTGGTATATTCCATACTTCTAGCGATTGGATTTCACTCAAAACTCACCAAATGACTCCTCCCACCATATTATGATGTTGCCCAAGTTTTGGGCTCGATCCGAAATCAATAGGTGTGAGAAATTGGACAATTCAAGTTCAACGGCAGTTCGTTCCTAATTGGAGTGGTTGGTATATTGCATACTTCTACCGATTGGATTTCACTCAAACCTCACCAAATGACTCCTCCCACCATATTATGATGTTGCCCATGTTTGGGGCTCGATCCGAAATCAATAGGTGTTCCAAATTGGACAATTCAAGTTCAACGGCAGTTCGTTCCTAATTGGAGTGGTTGGTATATTCCATACTTCTAGCGATTGGATTTCACTCAAAACTCACCAAATGACTCCTCCCACCATATTATGATGTTGCCCAAGTTTTGGGCTCGATCCGAAATCAATAGGTGTGAGAAATTGGACAATTCAAGTTCAACGGCAGTTCGTTCCTAATTGGAGTGGTTGGTATATTGCATACTTCTACCGATTGGATTTCACTCAAAACTCACCAAATGACTCCTCCCACCATATTATGATGTTGCCCAAGTTTTGGGCTCGATCCGAAATCAATAGGTGTGAGAAATTGGACAATTCAAGTTCAACGGCAGTTCGTTCCGAATTGGAGTGGTTGGTGTATTCCATACTTCTAGCGTTTGTATTTCACTCAAAACTCACCAAATGACTCCTCCCACCTTATTATGATGTTGCACAAGTTTTGGGCTCGATCCGAAATCAATAGGTGTTCCAAATTGGACAATTCAAGTTCAACGGCAGTTCGTTCCTAATTGGAGTGGTTGGTATATTCCATACTTCTAGCGATTGGATTTCACTCAAAACTCACCAAATGACTCCTCCCACCATATTATGATGTTGCCCAAGTTTTGGGCTCGATCCGAAATCAATAGGTGTGAGAAATTGGACAATTCAAGTTCAACGGCAGTTCGTTCCTAATTGGAGTGGTTGGTATATTGCATACTTCTACCGATTGGATTTCACTCAAACCTCACCAAATGACTCCTCCCACCATATTATGATGTTGCCCATGTTTGGGGCTCGATCCGAAATCAATAGGTGTTCCAAATTGGACAATTCAAGTTCAACGGCAGTTCGTTCCTAATTGGAGTGGTTGGTGTATTCCATACTTCTAGCGATTGGATTTCACTCAAAACTCACCAAAATGACTCCTCCCACCATATTATGATGTTGCCCAAGTTTTGGGCTCGATCCGAAATCAATAGGTGTGAGAAATTGGACAATTCAAGTTCAACGGCAGTTCGTTCCTAATTGGAGTGGTTGGTATATTGCATACTTCTACCGATTGGATTTCACTCAAAACTCACCAAATGACTCCTCCCACCATATTATGATGTTGCCCAAGTTTTGGGCTCGATCCGAACACAATAGGTGTGAGAAATTGGACAATTTAAGTTCAACGGCAATTCGTTCCTAATTGGAGTTGTTGGTGTATTCCATACTTCTAGCGATTGGATTTCACTCAAAACTCACCAAATGACTCCTCCCACCATATTATGATGTTGCCCAAGTTTTGGGCTCGATCCGAAATCAATAGGTGTGAGAAATTGGACAATTCAAGTTCAACGGCAGTTCGTTCCGAATTGGAGTGGTTGGTGTATTCCATACTTCTAGCGTTTGTATTTCACTCAAAACTCACCAAATGACTCCTCCCACCTTATTATGATGTTGCACAAGTTTTGGGCTCGATCCGAAATCAATAGGTGTTCCAAATTGGACAATTCAAGTTCAACGGCAGTTCGTTCCTAATTGGAGTGGTTGGTATATTCCATACTTCTAGCGATTGGATTTCACTCAAAACTCACCAAATGACTCCTCCCACCATATTATGATGTTGCCCAAGTTTTGGGCTCGATCCGAAATCAATAGGTGTGAGAAATTGGACAATTCAAGTTCAACGGCAGTTCGTTCCTAATTGGAGTGGTTGGTATATTGCATACTTCTACCGATTGGATTTCACTCAAAACTCACCAAATGACTCCTCCCACCATATTATGATGTTGCCCAAGTTTTGGGCTCGATCCGAAATCAATAGGTGTGAGAAATTGGACAATTCAAGTTCAACGGCAGTTCGTTCCGAATTGGAGTGGTTGGTGTATTCCATACTTCTAGCGTTTGTATTTCACTCAAAACTCACCAAATGACTCCTCCCACCTTATTATGATGTTGCACAAGTTTTGGGCTCGATCCGAAATCAATAGGTGTTCCAAATTGGACAATTCAAGTTCAACGGCAGTTCGTTCCTAATTGGAGTGGTTGGTATATTCCATACTTCTAGCGATTGGATTTCACTCAAAACTCACCAAATGACTCCTCCCACCATATTATGATGTTGCCCAAGTTTTGGGCTCGATCCGAAATCAATAGGTGTGAGAAATTGGACAATTCAAGTTCAACGGCAGTTCGTTCCTAATTGGAGTGGTTGGTATATTGCATACTTCTACCGATTGGATTTCACTCAAACCTCACCAAATGACTCCTCCCACCATATTATGATGTTGCCCATGTTTGGGGCTCGATCCGAAATCAATAGGTGTTCCAAATTGGACAATTCAAGTTCAACGGCAGTTCGTTCCTAATTGGAGTGGTTGGTGTATTCCATACTTCTAGCGATTGGATTTCACTCAAAACTCACCAAAATGACTCCTCCCACCATATTATGATGTTGCCCAAGTTTTGGGCTCGATCCGAAATCAATAGGTGTGAGAAATTGGACAATTCAAGTTCAACGGCAGTTCGTTCCGAATTGGAGTGGTTGGTGTATTCCATACTTCTGGCGTTTGTATTTCACTCAAAACTCACCAAATGACTCCTCCCACCTTATTGTGATGTTGCCCAAGTATTGGGCTCGATCCGAAATCAATAGGTGTTCCAAATTGGACAATTCAAGTTCAACGGCAGTTCGTTCCTAATTGGAGTGGTTGGTGTATTCCATACTTCTAGCGATTGGATTTCACTCAAAACTCACCAAATGACTCCTCCCACCATATTATGATGTTGCCCAAGTTTTGGGCTCGATCCGAACACAATAGGTGTGAGAAATTGGACAATTTAAGTTCAACGGGAGTTCGTTCCTAATTGGAGTTGTTGGTGTATTCCATACTTCTAGCGATTGGATTTCACTCAAAACTCACCAAATGACTCCTCCCACCATATTATGATGTTGCCCAAGTTTTGGGCTGGATCCGAAATCAATAGGTGTGAGAAATTGGACAATTCAAGTTCAACGGCAGTTCGTTCCGAATTGGAGTGGTTGGTGTATTCCATACTTCTAGCGTTTGTATTTCACTCAAAACTTACCAAATGACTCCTCCCACCTTATTATGATGTTGCCCAAGTTTTGGGCTCGATCCGAAATCAATAGGTGTTCCAAATTGGACAATTCAAGTTCAACGGCAGTTCGTTCCTAATTGGAGTGGTTGGTATATTCCATACTTCTAGCGATTGGATTTCACTCAAAACTCACCAAATGACTCCTCCCACCATATTATGATGTTGCCCAAGTTTTGGGCTCGTTCCGAAATCAATAGGAGTGAGAAATTGGACAATTCAAGTTCAACGGCAGTTCGTTCCAAATTGGAGTGGTTGGTATATTGCATACTTCTACCGATTGGATTTCACTCAAACCTCACCAAATGACTCCTCCCACCATATTATGGTGTTGCCCATGTTTGGGGCTCGATCCGAAATCAATAGGTGTTCCAAATTGGACAATTCAAGTTCAACGGTAGTTCGTTCCTAATTGGAGTGGTTGGTGTATTCCATACTTCTAGCGATTGGATTTCACTCAAAACTCACCAAATGACTCCTCCCACCATATTATGATGTCACCCAAGTTTTGGGCTCGATCCGAAATCAATAGGTGTGGGAAATTGGACAATTCAAGTTCAACGGCAGTTCGTTTCTAATTGGAATGGTTGGTGTATTGCATACTTCTACCGATTGGATTTCACTCAAACCTCACCAAATGACTCGTCCCACCATATTATGATGTTGCCCAAGTTTGGGGCTCGATCCGAAATCAATAGGTGTTCCAAATTGGACAATTCAAGTTCAACGGCAGTTCGTTCCTAATTGGAGTGGTTGGTGTATTCCATACTTCGAGCGATTGGATTTCACTCAAAACTCACCAAATGAATCCTACCACCATATTATGGTGTTGCCCAAGTTTTGGGCTCGATCCGAAATCAATAGGTGTGAGAAATTGGACAATTGAAGTTCAACGGCAGTTCGTTCCTAATTGGAGTGGTTGGTGTATTCCATACTTCTAGCGATTGGATTTCACTCAAAACTCAACAAGTGACTCCTCCCACCATATTATGATGTTGCCCAAGTTTTGGGCTCGATCCGAACTCAATAGGTGTGAGAAATTGGAGAATTCAAGTTCAACGGCAGTTCGTTCCTAATTGGATTAGTTGGTGTATCCCATACTTCTAGCGATTGGATTTCACTCAAAACTCACCAAATGACTCCTCCCACCATATTATGATGTTGCCCAAGTTTTGGGCTCGATCCGAAATCAATAGGTGTTCCAAATTGGTCAATTCAAGTTCAACGGCAGTTTGTTCCTAATTGGAGTGGTTGGTGTATTCCATACTTCTAGCGATTGGATTTCACTCAAAACTCACCAAATGACTCCTCCCACCATATTGTGATGTTGCCCAAGTTTTGGGTTCGATCCGAAATCAAGAGGTGTTCCAAATTGGACAATTCAAGTTCAACGGCAGTTTGTTCCTAATTGGAGTGTTTGGTGTATTCCATACTTCTAGCGATTGGATTTCACTCAATACTCACCAAATGACTCCTCCCACCATATTGTGATGTTGCCCAAGTTTTGGGTTCGATCCGAAATCAATAGGTGTTCCAAAGTGGACAATTCAAGTTCAACGGCAGTTCGTTGCTAATTGGAGTGGTTGGTGTATTCCATACTTCTAGCGATTGAATTTCAATCAAAACTCACCAAATGACTCCTCCCACCATATTATGATGTTGCCCAAGTTTGGGGCTCGATCCGAAATCAATAGGTGTGAGAAATTGGACAATTCAAGTTCAACGGCAGTTCGTTCCTAATGGGAGTGGTTGGTGTATTCCATACTTCTAGCTATTGGATTTCCCTCAAAACTCACCAAATGACTCCTCCCACCATATTATGATGTTGCCCAAGTTTTGGGCTCGATCCGAAATCAATAGGTGTTCCAAATTGGACAATTCAAGTTCAACGGCAGTTCGTTCCTAATTGGAGTGGTTGGGGTATTCCATACTTCTAGCGATTGGATTTCACTGAAAACTCACCAAATGACTCCTCCCCCCATATTATGATGTTGCCCAAGTTTTTGGCTCGATCTGAAATGAATAGGTGTTCCAAATTGGACAATTCAAGTTCAACGGTAGTTCGTTCCTAATTGGAGTGGTTGGTGTATTCCATACTTCTAGCGATTGGATTTCACTCAAAACTCACCAAATGACTCCTCCCACCATATTATGATGTCACCCAAGTTTTGGGCTCGATCCGAAATCAATAGGTGTGGGAAATTGGACAATTCAAGTTCAACGGCAGTTCGTTTCTAATTGGAATGGTTGGTGTATTGCATACTTCTACCGATTGGATTTCACTCAAACCTCACCAAATGACTCGTCCCACCATATTATGATGTTGCCCAAGTTTGGGGCTCGATCCGAAATCAATAGGTGTTCCAAATTGGACAATTCAAGTTCAACGGCAGTTCGTTCCTAATTGGAGTGGTTGGTGTATTCCATACTTCGAGCGATTGGATTTCACTCAAAACTCACCAAATGAATCCTACCACCATATTATGGTGTTGCCCAAGTTTTGGGCTCGATCCGAAATCAATAGGTGTGAGAAATTGGACAATTGAAGTTCAACGGCAGTTCGTTCCTAATTGGAGTGGTTGGTGTATTCCATACTTCTAGCGATTGGATTTCACTCAAAACTCAACAAGTGACTCCTCCCACCATATTATGATGTTGCCCAAGTTTTGGGCTCGATCCGAACTCAATAGGTGTGAGAAATTGGAGAATTCAAGTTCAACGGCAGTTCGTTCCTAATTGGATTAGTTGGTGTATCCCATACTTCTAGCGATTGGATTTCACTCAAAACTCACCAAATGACTCCTCCCACCATATTATGATGTTGCCCAAGTTTTGGGCTCGATCCGAAATCAATAGGTGTTCCAAATTGGTCAATTCAAGTTCAACGGCAGTTTGTTCCTAATTGGAGTGGTTGGTGTATTCCATACTTCTAGCGATTGGATTTCACTCAAAACTCACCAAATGACTCCTCCCACCATATTGTGATGTTGCCCAAGTTTTGGGTTCGATCCGAAATCAAGAGGTGTTCCAAATTGGACAATTCAAGTTCAACGGCAGTTTGTTCCTAATTGGAGTGTTTGGTGTATTCCATACTTCTAGCGATTGGATTTCACTCAATACTCACCAAATGACTCCTCCCACCATATTGTGATGTTGCCCAAGTTTTGGGTTCGATCCGAAATCAATAGGTGTTCCAAAGTGGACAATTCAAGTTCAACGGCAGTTCGTTGCTAATTGGAGTGGTTGGTGTATTCCATACTTCTAGCGATTGAATTTCAATCAAAACTCACCAAATGACTCCTCCCACCATATTATGATGTGGCCCAAGTTTTGGGCTCGATCCGAAATCAATAGGTGTTCCAAATTGGACAATTCAAGTTCAACGGCAGTTCGTTTCTAATTGGAGTGGTTGGTGTATTCCATACTTCTAGCGATTGGATTTCACTCAAAACGCACCAAATGACTCCTCCCACCATATTGTGATGTTGCCCAAGTTTTGGGTTCGATCCGAAATCAATAGGTGTTCCAAAGTGGACAATTCAAGTTCAACGGCAGTTCGTTGCTAATTGGAGTGGTTGGTGTATTCCATACTTCTAGCGATTGAATTTCAATCAAAACTCACCAAATGACTCCTCCCACCATATTATGATGTGGCCCAAGTTTTGGGCTCGATCCGAAATCAATAGGTGTTCCAAATTGGACAATTCAAGTTCAACGACAGTTCGTTTCTAATTGGAGTGGTTGGTGTATTCCATACTTCTAGCGATTGGATTTCACTCAAAACGCACCAAATGACTCCTCCCACCATATTATGATGTTGCCCAAGTTTTGGGCCCGATCTGTAATCAATAGGTGTGAGAAATTGGACAATTCAAGTTCAACGGCAGTTCGTTTCTAATTGGAGTGGTTGGTGTATTCCATACTTCTAGCAATTGGATTTCACTCAAAACTCATCAAATGACTCCACCCACCATATTATGATGTTGCCCAAGTTTGGGGCTCGGTCTGAAGTCAATAGGTGTTCGAAATTGGACAATTCAAGTTCAACGGCAGTAAGTTCCTAATGGGAGTGGTTGGTGTATTCCATACCTCTAGCGATTGGATTTCACTTAAAACTCACCAAATGACTCCTCCCACCATATTATGATGTTGCCCAAGTTTTGGGCTCGATCCGAAATCAATAGGTGTGAGAAATTGGACAATTCAAGTTCAACGGCAGTTCGTTCCTAATTGGAGTGGTTGGTGTACTCCATACTTCTAGCGATTGGATTTCACTCAAAACTCAACAAATGACTCCTCCCACCATATTATGACGTTGCCCAAGTTTGGGGCTCGATCCGAAATCAATAGGTGTTCCAAATTGGACAATTCAAGTTCAACGGCAGTTCATTCCTTATTGGAGTGGTTGGTGTATTCCATACTTCTAGCGATTGGATTTCACTCAAAACTCACCAAATGACTCCTCCCACCATATTATGATGTTACCCAAGTTTTGGACTCGATAGGAAATCAATACGTGTGAGAAATTGGACAATTCAAGTTCAACGGCAGTTCGTTCCTCGTTGGAGTGGTTGGTGTATTTCATACTTCTAGCGATTGGATTTCACTCAAAACTCACCAAATGACTCCTCCCACCATATTATGATGTTGCCCAAGTTTTGGGCTCGATCCGAAATCAATAGGTGAGAGAAATTGGACAATTCAAGTTCAACGGCAGTTCGTTCCTAATGGGAGTGGTTTGTGTATTCCAAACTTCTAGTGATTGGATTTCACTCAAAACTCACCAAATGACTCCTCCCACCATATTATGATGTTGCCCAAGTTTTGGGCTCGATCCGAAATCAATAGGTGTTCCAAATTGGACAATTCAAGTTCAACGGCAGTTCATTCCTTATTGGAGCGGTTGGTGTATTCCATACTTCTAGCGATTGGATTTCACTCCAAACTCACCAAATGACTCCTACCACCGTATTATGATGTTGCACAAGGTTTGGGCTCGATCTGAAATCATTAGGTGTGAGAAATTGGTCAATTCAATTTCAACGATAGTTTGTTCCTAATTGGAGTCGTTGGTGTATTCCATACTTCTAGCGATTGGATTTCACTCAAAACGCACCAAATGACTCCTCCCACCATATTATGATGTTGCCCAAGTTTTGGGCTCGATCCGAAATCAATAGGTGTAAGAAATTGGACTATTCAAGTTCAACGGTAGTTCGTTCCTAATGGGAGTGGTTGGTGTATTCCCTACTTCTAGCGATTGGATTTCACTCAAAACTCACCAAATGACTCCTCCCACCATATTATGATGTTGCCCAAGTTTTGAGCTCGATCCGAAATCAATAGGTGTGAGAAATTGGACAATTCAAGTTCAACGGAAGTTCGTTCCTAATTGGACTGGTTGGTGTATTCCATACTTCTAGCGATTGGATTTCACTCAAAACTCACCAAATGACTCCTCCCACCATATTATGATGTTGCCCAAGTTTTGGGCTCGATCCGAAATCAAAAGGTGTGAGAAATTGGACAATTCAAGTTCAACGGCAGTTCGTTCCTAATTGGAGTGGTTGGTGTATTCCATACTTCAAGCGATTGGATTTCACTCAAAAGTCACCAAATGACTCCTCCCACCATATTATGAGGTTGCCCAAGTTTTGGGCTCGATCCGAAATCAATAGGTGTGAGAAATTGGACAATTCAAGTTCAACGGCAGTTCGTTCCTCGTTGGAGTGGTTGGTGTATTTCATACTTCTAGCGATTGGATTTCACTCAAAACTCACCAAATGACTCCTCCCACCATATTATGATGTTACCCAAGTTTTGGACTCGATCCGAAATCAATAGGTGTGAGAAATTGGACAATTCAAGTTCAACGGCAGTTCGTTCCTCGTTGGAGTGGTTGGTGTATTTCATACTTCTAGCGATTGGATTTCACTCAAAACTCACCAAATGACTCCTCCCACCATATTATGATGTTGCCCAAGTTTTGGGCTCGATCCGAAATCAATAGGTGAGAGAAATTGGACAATTCAAGTTCAACGGCAGTTCGTTCCTAATGGGAGTGGTTTGTGTATTCCAAACTTCTAGTGATTGGATTTCACTCAAAACTCACCAAATGACTCCTCCCACCATATTATGATGTTGCCCAAGTTTTGGGCTCGATCCGAAATCAATAGGTGTTCCAAATTGGACAATTCAAGTTCAACGGCAGTTCATTCCTTATTGGAGTGGTTGGTGTATTCCGTGCTTCTAGCAATTGGATTTCACTCAAAACTCACCAAATGACTCCTCCCACCATATTATGATGTTGCCCAAGTTTGGGGCTCGATCCGAAATCAATAGGTGTGAGAAATTGGACAATTCAAGTTCAACGGCAGTTCGTTCCTAATGGGAGTGGTTGGTGTATTCCATACTTCTAGCTATTGGATTTCCCTCAAAACTCACCAAATGACTCCTCCCACCATATTATGATGTTGCCCAAGTTTTGGGCTCGATCCGAAATCAATAGGTGTTCCAAATTGGACAATTCAAGTTCAACGGCAGTTCGTTCCTAATTGGAGTGGTTGGGGTATTCCATACTTCTAGCGATTGGATTTCACTGAAAACTCACCAAATGACTCCTCCCCCCATATTATGATGTTGCCCAAGTTTTTGGCTCGATCTGAAATGAATAGGTGTGCGAAATTGGACAATTCAAGTTCAACGGCAGTTCGTTCCTAATTGGAGTGGTTGCTGTATTCCATACTTCTAGCGATTGGATTTCACTCAAAACTCACCAAATGACTCCTCCCACCATATTATGATGTTGCCCAAGTTTTGGGCTCGATCCGAAATCAATAGGTGAGAGAAATTGGACAATTCAAGTTCAACGGCAGTTCGTTCCTAATGGGAGTGGTTTGTGTATTCCAAACTTCTAGTGATTGGATTTCACTCAAAACTCACCAAATGACTCCTCCCACCATATTATGATGTTGCCCAAGTTTTGGGCTCGATTCAAAATCAATAGGTGTTCCAAATTGGACAATTCAAGTTCAACGGCAGTTCATTCCTTATTGGAGTGGTTGGTGTATTCCGTGCTTCTAGCGATTGGATTTCACTCAAAACTCACCAAATGACTCCTCCCACCATATTATGATGTTGCCCAAGTTTGGGGCTCGATCCGAAATCAATAGGTGTGAGAAATTGGACAATTCAAGTTCAACGGCAGTTCGTTCCTAATGGGAGTGGTTGGTGTATTCCATACTTCTAGCTATTGGATTTCCCTCAAAACTCACCAAATGACTCCTCCCACCATATTATGATGTTGCCCAAGTTTTGGGCTCGATCCGAAATCAATAGGTGTTCCAAATTGGACAATTCAAGTTCAACGGCAGTTCGTTCCTAATTGGAGGGGTTTCGGTATTCCATACTTCTAGCGATTGGATTTCACTGAAAACTCACCAAATGACTCCTCCCCCCATATTATGATGTTGCCCAAGTTTTTGGCTCGATCTGAAATGAATAGGTGTGCGAAATTGGACAATTCAAGTTCAACGGCAGTTCGTTCCTAATTGGAGTGGTTGGTGTATTCCATACTTCTAGCGATTGGATTTCACTCAAAACTCACCAAATGACTCCTCCCACCATATTCTGATGTTGCCCAAGTTTTGGGCTCGATCCGAAATCAATAGGTGTAAGAAATTGGACAATTCAAGTTCAACGGCAGTTCGTTCCTAATTGGAGTGGTTGGTGTATTCCATAATTCTAGCGATTGGATTTCACTCAAAACTCACCAAATGACTCCTCCCACCATATTATGATGTTACCCAAGTTTTGGACTCGATCCGAAATCAATAGGTGTGAGAAATTGGACAATTCAAGTTCAACGGCAGTTCGTTCCTCGTTGGAGTGGTTGGTGTATTTCATACTTCTAGCGATTGGATTTCACTCAAAACTCACCAAATGACTCCTCCCACCATATTATGATGTTGCCCAAGTTTTGGGCTCGATCCGAAATCAATAGGTGAGAGAAATTGGACAATTCAAGTTCAACGGCAGTTCGTTCCTAATGGGAGTGGTTTGTGTATTCCAAACTTCTAGTGATTGGATTTCACTCAAAACTCACCAAATGACTCCTCCCACCATATTATGATGTTCCCCAAGTTTTGGGCTCGATCCGAAATCGATAGCTGTTCCAAATTGGACAATTCAAGTTCAACGGCAGTTCGTTCCTAATTGGAGTGGTTGGGGTATTCCATACTTCTAGCGATTGGATTTCACTGAAAACTCACCAAATGACTCCTCCCCCCATATTATGATGTTGCCCAAGTTTTTGGCTCGATCTGAAATGAATAGGTGTGCGAAATTGGACAATTCAAGTTCAACGGCAGTTCGTTCCTAATTGGAGTGGTTGGTGTATTCCATACTTCTAGCGATTGGATTTCACTCAAAACTCACCAAATGACTCCTCCCACCATATTATGATGTTACCCAAGTTTTGGACTCGATCCGAAATCAATAGGTGTGAGAAATTGGACAATTCAAGTTCAACGGCAGTTCGTTCCTCGTTGGAGTGGTTGGTGTATTTCATACTTCTAGCGATTGGATTTCACTCAAAACTCACCAAATGACTCCTCCCACCATATTATGATGTTGCCCAAGTTTTGGGCTCGATCCGAAATCAATAGGTGAGAGAAATTGGACAATTCAAGTTCAACGGCAGTTCGTTCCTAATGGGAGTGGTTTGTGTATTCCAAACTTCTAGTGATTGGATTTCACTCAAAACTCACCAAATGACTCCTCCCACCATATTATGATGTTACCCAAGTTTTGGACTCGATCCGAAATCAATAGGTGTGAGAAATTGGACAATTCAAGTTCAACGGCAGTTCGTTCCTCGTTGGAGTGGTTGGTGTATTCCGTGCTTCTAGCGATTGGATTTCACTCAAAACTCACCAAATGACTCCTCCCACCATATTATGATGTTGCCCAAGTTTGGGGCTCGATCCGAAATCAATAGGTGTGAGAAATTGGACAATTCAAGTTCAACGGCAGTTCGTTCCTAATGGGAGTGGTTGGTGTATTCCATACTTCTAGCTATTGGATTTCCCTCAAAACTCACCAAATGACTCCTCCCACCATATTATGATGTTGCCCAAGTTTTGGGCTCGATCCGAAATCAATAGGTGAGAGAAATTGGACAATTCAAGTTCAACGGCAGTTCGTTCCTAATGGGAGTGGTTTGTGTATTCCAAACTTCTAGTGATTGGATTTCACTCAAAACTCACCAAATGACTCCTCCCACCATATTATGATGTTGCCCAAGTTTTGGGCTCGATTAAAAATCAATAGGTGTTCCAAATTGGACAATTCAAGTTCAACGGCAGTTCATTCCTTATTGGAGTGGTTGGTGTATTCCGTGCTTCTAGTGATTGGATTTCACTCAAAACTCACCAAATGACTCCTCCCACCATATTATGATGTTGCCCAAGTTTGGGGCTCGATCCGAAATCAATAGGTGTGAGAAATTGGACAATTCAAGTTCAACGGCAGTTCGTTCCTCGTTGGAGTGGTTGGTGTATTTCATACTTCTAGCGATTGGATTTCACTCAAAACTCACCAAATGACTCCTCCCACCATATTATGATGTTGCCCAAGTTTTGGGCTCGATCCAAAATCAATAGGTGTAAGAAATTGGACAATTCAAGTTCAACGGCAGTTCGTTCCTAATTGGAGTGGTTGGTGTATTCCATACTTCTAGCGATTGGATTTCACTCAAAACTCACCAAATGACTCCTCCCACCATATTATGATGTTGCCCAAGTTTATGGCTCGATACGAAATCTGTAGGTGTGCGAAATTGGACAATTCAAGTTCAACGGCAGTTCGTTCCTAATTGGAGTGGGTGGTGTATTCCATACTTCTAGCGATTGGATTTCACTCAAAACTCACTAAATGACTCCTCCCACCATATTACGATGTTGCCCAAGTTTTGGTCTCGAACCGAAATCAATAGGTGTTCCAAATTGGATAATTCAAGTTCAACGGCAGTTCGTTCCTAATTGGAGTGGTTGGTGTATTCCGTACTTCTAGCGATTGGATTTCACTCAAAACTCACCAAATGAATCCTCCCACCATATTATGATGTTGCCCAAGTTTTGGGCTCGATCCGAAATCAATAGGTGTTCCAAATTGGATAATTCAAGTTCAACGGCAGTTCGTTCCTAATTGGAGTGGTTGGTGTATTCCGTACTTCTAGCGATTGCATTTCACTCAAAACTCACCAAATGACTCCTCCCACCATATTATGATGTTGCCCAAGTTTTGGGCTCGATCCGAAATCAATAGGTGTGAGAAATTGGACAATTCAAGTTCAACGGCAGTTCGTTCCTAATTGGAGTGGTTGGTGTATTCCATACTTCTAGCGATTGGATTTCACTCAAAACTCACCAAATGACTCCTCCCACCATATTATGATGTTGCCCAGGTTTGGGGCTCGATCCGAAATCAATACGTGTGAGAAATTGGACAATTCAAGTTCAACGGCAGTTCGTTCCTAATTGGAGTGGTTGGTGTATTCCATACTTCTAGCGATTGGATTTCACTCAAAACTCACCAAATGACTCCTCCCACCATATTATGATGTTGCCCAAGTTTTGGTCTCGATCCGAAATCAATAGGTGTTCCAAATTGGACAATTCAAGTTCAACGGCAGCTCGTTCCTAATCGGAGTGGTTGGTGTATTCCATACTTCTAGCGATTGGATTTCACTCAAAACTCACCAAATGACTCCTCCCACCATATTATGATGTTGCCCAAGTTTTTGGCTTGATCCGAAATGCATAGGTGTGCGAAATTGGACAATTCAAGTTCAACGGCAGTTCTTTCCTAATTGGAGTGGTTGGTGTATTCCATACTTCTAGCGATTGGATTTCACTCAAAACTCACTAAATGACTCCTCCCACCATATTATGATGTTGCCCAGGTTTTGGTCTCAATCCGAAATCTATAGGTGTTCCAAATTGGACAATTCAAGTTCAACGGCAGTGCGTTCCTAATTGGAGTGGTTGGTGTATTCCATACTTCTAGCGATTGGATTTCAATCAAAACTCACCAAATGACTCCTCCCACCATATTATGATGTTGCCCAAGTTTTGGGCTCGATCCGAAATCAATAGGAGTGAGAAATTGGACAGTTCAAGTTCGACGGCAGTTCGTTCCTAATTGGAGTGGTTGGTGTATTCCATACTTCTAAAGATTGGATTTCACTCAAAACTCACCAAATGACTCGTCCCACCATATTATGATGTTGCCCAAGTTTGGGGCTCGATCCGAAATCAATAGGAGTGAGAAATTGGACAGTTCAAGTTCAACGGCAGTTCTTTCCTAATTGGAGTGGTTGGTGTATTCCATACTTCTAGCGATTGGATTTCACTCAAAACTCACTAAATGACTCCTCCCACCATATTATGATGTTGCCCAAGTTTTGGTCTCGATCCGAAATCAATTGGTGTTCCAAATTGGACAATTGAAGTTCAACGGCAGTTCGTTCCCAATTGGAGTGGTTGGTGTATTCCATACTTCTAGCGATTGGATTTCCCTCAAAACTCACCAAATGACTCCTCCCACCATATTATGATGTTGCCCAAGTTTTTGGCTCGATCCGAAATGAATAGGTGTGCGAAATTGGACAATTCAAGTTCAACGGCAGTTCGTTCCTAATTGGAGTGGTTGGTGTATTCCATACTTCTATCGATTGGATTTCACTCAAAACTCACCAAATGACTCCTCCCACCATATTATGATGTTGCCCAAGTTTTTGGCTCGATCCGAAATCAATAGGTGTGAGAAATTGGACAATTCAATTCAACGGCAGTTCGTTCCTAATTCGAGTGGTTGGTGTATTCCATACTTCTAGCGATTGGATTTCACTCAAAACTGACCAAATGACTCCTCCCACCATATTATGATGTTGCCCAAGTTTTGGGCTCGATCCGAAATCAATAGGTGTGAGAAATTGGACAATTCAAGTTCAACGGCAGTTCGTTCCTAATTGGAGTGGTTGGTGTATTCCATACTTCAAGCGATTGGATTTCACTCAAAAGTCACCAAATGACTCCTCCCACCATATTATGAGGTTGCCCAAGTTTTGGGCTCGATCCGAAATCAATAGGTGTGAGAAATTGGACAATTCAAGTTCAACGGCAGTTCGTTCCTAATTGGAGTAGTTGGTATCCCATACTTCTAGCGATTGGATTTCACTCAAAACTCACCAAATGACTCCTCCCACCATATTATGATGTTGCCCAAGTTTTGGGCTCGATCCGAAATCAATAGGTGTTCCAAATTGGACAATTCAAGTGCAACGGCAGTTTGTTCCTAATTGGAGTGTCGGTGTATTCCATACTTCTAGCGATTGGATTTCACTCAAAACTCACCAATTGACTCCTCCCACCATATTGTGATGTTGCCCAAGTTTTGGGTTCGATCCGAAATCAATAGGTGTTCCAAATTGGACAATTCAAGTTCAACGGCAGTTCGTTCCTAATTGGAGTGGTTGGTGTATTCCATACTTCTAGCGATTGGATTTCACTCAAAACTCACCAAATGACTCCTCCCACCATATTATGATGTTGCCCAAGTTTTGGGCGCGATCCGAAATCCATAGTTGTTCCAAATTGGACAATTCAAGTTCAACGACAGTTCGTTTCTAATTGGAGTGGTTGGGGTATTCCATACTTCTAACGATTGGATTTCACTCAAAACTCACCAAATGACTCCTCCCACCATATTATGGTGTTGCCCAAGTTTTGGGCTCGATCCGAACTCAATAGGTGTTCCAAATTGGACAATTTAAGTTCAACGGCAGTTCGTTCCTAATTGGAGTTGTTGGTGTATTCCACACTTCTAGTGATTGGATATCACTCAAAACTCACCAAATGACTCCTCCCACCATACTATGACGTTGCCCAAGTTTTGGTCTCGATCTGGAATCAATAGGTGTTCCAAATTGGACAATTCAAGTTCAACGGCAGTTCGTTCCTAATTGGAGTGGTTGGTGTATTCCATACTTCTAGCGATTGGATTTCACTCAAAACTCACCAAATGACTCCTCCCACCAAATTATGATGTTGCCCAAGTTTTTGGCTCGATCCGAAATCAATAGGTGTGAGAAATTGGACAATTCAATTCAACGACAGTTCGTTCCTAATTGGAGTGGTTGGTGTATTCCATACTTCTAGCGATTGGATTTCACTCAAAACTGACCAAATGACTCCTCCCACCATATTATGATGTTGCCAAAGTTTTGGGCTCGATCCGAACTCAAGAGGTGTGAGAAATTGGACAATTTAACTTCAACGGTAGTTCGTTCCAAATTGGAGTGGTTGGTGTATTCCATACTTCTAGCGATTGGATTTCACTCAAAACTCACCAAATGACTCCTCCCACCATATTATGATGTTGCCCAAGTTTTGGGCTCGATCCGAACTCAATTGGTGTGAGAAATTGGACAATTTAAGTTCAATGGCAGTTCGTTCCTAGTTGGAGTTCTTGGGGTATTCCATACTTCTAGCGATTGGATTTCACTCAAAACTCACCAAATGACTCCTCCCACCATATTATGATGTTGCCCAAGTTTTGGGCTCGATCCGAAATCAATAGGTGTGAGAAATTGGATAGTTCAAGTTCAACGGCAGTTCGTTCCTAATTGGAGTGTTTGGT
Organism: Prunus avium; assembly: GCF_965620075.1. Classification (NCBI taxonomy): domain Eukaryota; kingdom Viridiplantae; phylum Streptophyta; class Magnoliopsida; order Rosales; family Rosaceae; genus Prunus; species Prunus avium. The sequence continues at coordinate 20,575,386 of NC_142291.1, read as the reverse complement.
GTATTCCATACTTTTAGCGATTGGATTTCACTCAAAACTAACCAAATGACTCCTCCCACCATATTATGATGTTGCCCAAGTTTTGGGCTCGATCCGAATTCAATAGGTGTGAGAAATTGGACAATTTAAGTTCAATGGCAGTTCGTTTCTAATTGGAGTTGTTGGTGTATTCCATACTTCTAGCGATTGGATTTCACTCAAAACTCACCAAATGACTCCTCCCAACATATTATGATGTTGCCCAAGTTTTGGGCTCGATCCGAAATCAATAGGTGTGAGAAATTGGACAATTCAAGTTCAACGGCAGTTCGTTCCTAATTGGAGTGGTTGGTGTATTCCATACTTCAACCGATTGGATTTCACTCAAAAGTCACCAAATGACTCCTCCCACCATATTATGAGGTTGCCCAAGTTTTGGGCTCGATCCGAAATCAATAGGTTTGAGAAATTGGACAATTCAAGTTCAACGGCAGTTCGTTCCTAATTGGAGTGGTTGCTGTATTCCATACTTCTAGGGATTGGATTTCACTCAAAACTCACCAAATGACTCCTCCCACCATATTATGATGTTGCCCAAGTTTTGGGGTCAATCCGAAATCAATAGGTGTGAGAAATTGGACAATTCAAGTTGAACGGCAGTTCGTTCCTAATTGGAGTTGTTGTGTATTCCATACTTCTAGCGATTGGATTTCACTCAAAACTCACCAAATGACTCCTCCCACCATACTATGATGTTGCCCAAGTTTTGGGCTCGATCCGAAATCAATAGGTGTGACAAATTGGACAATTCAAGTTCAACGGCAGTTCGTTCCTAATTGGAGTAGTTGGTGTATCCCATAATTCTAGCGATTGGATTTCACTCAAAACTCACCAAAAGACTCCTCCCACCATATTATGATGTTGCCCAAGTTTTGGGCATGATCCGAAATCAATAGGTGTTCCAAATTGGACAATTCAAGTGCAACGGCAGTTCGTTCCTAATTGGAGTGGTTGGTGTATTCCATACTTCAACCGATTGGATTTCACTCAAAAGTCACCAAATGACTCCTCCCACCATATTATGAGGTTGCCCAAGTTTTGGGCTCGATCCGAAATCAATAGGTTTGAGAAATTGGACAATTCAAGTTCAACGGCAGTTCGTTCCTAATTGGAGTTGTTGGTGTATTCCATACTTCTAGCGATTGGATATCACTCAAAACTCACCAAATGACTCCTCCCACCATATTATGATGTTGCCCAAGTTTTGGGCTCGATACGAAATCAATAGGTGTGAGATATTGGACAATTCAAGTTCAACGGCAGTTCGTTCCTAATTGGAGTGGTTGGTGTATTCCATACTTCTAGCGATTGGATTTCACTCAAAACTCACCAAATGCCTCCTCCCTCCATATTATGATGTTGCCCAAGTTTTGGGCTCGATCCGAAATCAATAGGTGTGAGAAATTGGAAAATTCAAGTTCAACGGCAGTTCGTTCCTAATTGGAGTGGTTGATGTATTCCATACTTCTAATGATTGGATTTCACTGAAAACTCACCAAAGGACTCCTCCCACCATGTTATGATGTTTCCCAAGTTTTGGGCTCGATCCGAAATCAATAGGTGTTCGAAATTGGACAATTCAAGTTCAACGGCAGTTCGTTCCTAATTGGAGTGGTTGGTGTATTCCGTACTTCTAGCGATTGGATTTCACTCAAAACTTACCAAATGACTACTCCCACCATATTATGATGTTGCCCAAGTTTAGGGCTCCATCAAAAATCAATAGGTGTGAGATATTGGACAATTCAAGTTCAACGGCAGTTCGTTCCTAAATGGAGTGGTTGGTGTATTCCATACTTCTAGCGATTGGATTTCACTCAAAACTCACCAAATGACTCCTCCCACCATATTATGATGTTGCCCAAGTTTTGGGCTCGATCCGAAATCAATAGGTGTTCCAAATTGGACAATTCAAGTTCAACGGCAGTTCGTTCCCAATTGGAGTGGTTGGTGTATTCCATACTTCTAGCGATTGGATTTCACTCAAAACTCACCAAATGACTCCTCCCACCATATTATGATGTTGCCCAAGTTTTGGGCTCGATCCGAAATCAATAGGTGTTCCAAATTGGACAATTCAAGTTCAACGGCAGTTCGTTCCCAATTGGAGTGGTTGGTGTATTCCATACTTCTAGCGATTGGATTTCACTCAAAACTAACCAAATGATTCCTCCCACCATATTATGATGTTGCCCAAGTTTTGGGCTCGATCCGAAATCAATAGGTGTGAGAAATTGGACAATTCAAGTTCAACGGCAGTTCGTTCCTAATTGGAGTGGTTGGTGTATTCCATACTTCTAGCGATTGGATTTCACTCAAAACTCACCAAATGACTCCTCCCACCATATTATGATGTTGCCCAAGTTCTGGGCTCGATCCGAAATCAATAGGTGTTAAAAATTGGACAATTCAAATTCAACGGCAGTTCGTTCCTAATTGGAGTGGTTGCTGTATTCCATACTTCTAGCGATTGGATTTCACTCAAAACTCACCAAATGACTCCTACCACCATATTATGATGTTGCCCAAGTTTTGGGCTCGATCCGAAATCAATAGGTGTTAAAAATTGGACAATTCAAATTCAACGGCAGTTCGTTCCTAATTGGAGTGGTTGCTGTATTCCATACTTCTAGCGATTGGGTTTCACTCAAAACTCACCAAAGGACTCCTCCCACCATATTATGATGTTGCCCAAGTTCTGGGCTCGATCCGAAATCAATAGGTGTTCAAAATTGGACAATTCAAGTTCAACGGCAGTTCGTTCCTAAATGGAGTGGTTGGTGTATTCCATACTTCTAGCGATTGGATTTCACTCAAAACTAACCAAATGACTCCTCCCACCATATTATGATGTTGCCCAAGTTTTGGGCTCGATCCGAAATCAATAGGTGTGAAAAATTGGACAATTCAAGTTCAACGGCAGTTCGTTCCTAATTGGAGTGGTTGGTGTATTCCTTACTTCTAGCGATTGGATTTCACTCAAAACTCACCAAATGACTCCTCCCACCATATTATGATGTTGCCCATGTTTGGGGCTCGATCTGAAATCAATAGGTGTTCGAAATTGGACAATTCAAGTTCAACGGCAGTTCGTTCCTGATTGGAGTGGTTGGTGCATTCCGTACTTCTAGCGATTGGATTTCACTCAAAACTAACCAAATGATTCCTCCCACCATATTATGATGTTGCCCAAGTTTTGGGCTCGATCCGAAATCAATAGGTGTGAGAAATTGGACAATTCAAGTTCAACGGCAGTTCGTTCCTAATTGGAGTGGTTGGTGTATTCCATACTTCTAGCGATTGGATTTCACTCAAAACTCACCAAATGACTCCTCCCACCATATTATGTTGTTGCCCAAGGTTTGGGCTCGATCCGAAATCAATAGGTGTGAGAAATTGGACAATTCAAGTTCAACGGCAGTTCGTTCCTAATTGGAGTGGTTGGTGTATTCTATACTTCTAGCGATTGGATTTCACTCAAAACTCACCAAATGACTCCTCCCACCATATTATGATGTTGCCCAAGTTTTGGGCTCCATCCGAAATCAATAGGTGTTCCAAATTGGGCAATTCAAGTTCAACGGCAGTTCATTCCTAATTGGAGTGGTTGGTGTATTCCATACTTCTAGCGATTGGATTTCACTCAAAACTCACCAAACGACTCCTCCCACCATATTATGATGTTGCCCAAGTTCTGGGCTCGATCCGAAATCAATAGTTGTGAGAAATTGGACAATTCAAGTTCAACGGCAGTTCGTTCCTAATTGGAGTGGTTGGTGTATTCCGTACTTCTAGCGATTGGATTTCACTCAAAACTCACCAAATGACTCCTCCCACCATATTATGATGTTGGCCAAGTTTTGGGCTCGATCCGAAATCAATAGGTGTGAGAAATTGGACAATTCAAGTTCAACGGCAGTTCGTTCCTAATTGGAGTGGTTGGTGTATTCCATACTTCTAGCGATTGGATTTCACTCAAAACTCACCAAATGACTCCTCCCACCATATTATGATGTTGCCCAAGTTTTGGGCTCCATCCGAAATCAATAGGTGTTCGAAATTGGATAATTCAAGTTCAACGGCAGTTCGTTCCTAATTGGAGTGGTGGGAGTATTCCGTACTTCTAGCGATTGGATTTCACTCAAAACTAACCAAATGACTCCTCCCACCATATTATGATGTTGCCCAAGTTTTGGGCTCGATCCGAAATCAATAGGTGTGAGAAATTGGACAATTTAAGTTCAACGGCAGTTCGTTCCTAATTGGAGTGGTTGGTGTATTCCATACTTCTAGCGATTGGATTTCACTCAAAACTCACCAAACGACTCCTCCCACCATATTATAATGTTGCCCAAGTTCTGGGCTCGATCCGAAATCAATAGGTGTGAAAAATTGGACAATTCAAATTCAACGGCAGTTCGTTCCTAATTGGAGTGGTTGGTGTATTCCATACTTCTAGCGATTGGATTTCACTCAAAACTCACCAAACGACTCCTCCCACCATATTATGATGTTGCCCAAGTTTTGGGCTCGATCCGAAATCAATAGGTGTGAGAAATTGGACAATTCAAGTTCAACGGCAGTTCGTTCCTAATTGGAGTGGTTGGTGTATTCCTTACTTCTAGCGATTGGATTTCACTCAAAACTCGCCAAATGACTCCTCCCACCATATTATTATGTTGCCCATGTTTGGGGCTCGATCCGAAATCAATAGGTGTGAGAAATTGGACAATTCAAGTTGAACGGCAGTTCGTTCCTAATTCGAGTGGTTGGTGTATTCCGTACTTCTAGCGATTGGATTTCACTCAAAACTCACCAAATGACTTCTCCCACCATATTATGATGTTGCCCAAGTTTTCGGCTCCATCCGAAATCAATAGGTGTTCGAAATTGGACAATTCAAGTTCAACGGCAGTTCGTTCCTAATTGGATTTGTTGGTGTATTCCATACTTCTAGCGATTGGATTTCACTCAAAACTCACCAAAGGACTACTCCCACCATATTATGATGTTGCCCAAGTTTTGGGCTCGATCCGAAATCAATAGGCGTGAGAAATTGGACAATTCAAGTTCAACGGCAGTTCGTTCCTAATTGGAGTGGTTGGTGTATTCCATACTCCTAGCGATTGGATTTCACTCAAAACTCACCAAATCACTCTTCCTACCATATTATGATGTTGCCCAAGTTCTGGGCTCCATCCGAAATCAATAGGTGTTCGAAATTGGACAATTCAAGTTCAACGGCAGTTCGTTCCTGATTGGAGTGGTTGGTGTATTCCGTACTTCTAGCGATTGGATTTCACTCAAAACTCACCAAATGACTCCTCCCACCATATTATGTTGTTGCCCAAGTTTTGGGCTCGATCCGAAATGAATAGGTGTTCGAAATTGGACAATTCAAGTTCAACGGCAGTTCGTTCCTAATTGGAGTGGTTGGTGTATTCCATACTTCTAGCGATTGGATTTCACTCAAAACTCACCAAATCACTCCTCCCACCATATTATGATGTTGCCCAAGTTTTGGGCTCCATCCGAAATCAATAGGTGTTCGAAATTGGACAATTCAAGTTCAACGGCAATTCGTTCCTAATTGGAATGGTTGGTGTATTCCATACTTCTAGCAATTGGATTTCACTGAAAACTCAACAAATGACTCCTCCCACCATATTATGATGTTGCCCAAGTTTTGGGCTCGATCAGAAATCAACAGGTGTGAGAAATTGGACAATTCAAGTTCAACGGCAGTTCGTTCAAATTGGAGTGGTTGGTGTATTCCATACTTCTAGCGATTGGATTTCACTGAAAACCCACCAAATGACTTCTCCCACCATATTATGATGTTGCCCAAGTTTTGGGCTCCATCGGAAATCTATAGATGTTCGAAATTGGACAATTCAAGTTCAACGGCAATTCGTTCCTAATTGGAGTGGTTGGTGTATTCCATACTTCTAGCAATTGGATTTCACTCAAAACTCACCAAATGACTCCTCCCACCATATTATGATGTTGCCCAAGTTTTGGGCTCGATCAGAAATCAACAGGTGTGAGAAATTGGACAATTCAAGTTCAACGGCAGTTCGTTCAAATTGGAGTGGTTGGTGTATTCCATACTTCTAGCGATTGGATTTCACTCAAAACTCACCAAATGACTCCTCCCACCATATTATGATGTTGCCCAAGTTTTGGGCTCCATCCGAAATCTATAGGTGTTCGAAATTGGACAATTCAAGTTCAACGGCAATTCGTTCCTAATTGGAGTGGTTGGTGTATTCCGTACTTCTAGCTGTTGGATTTCACTCAAAACTAACCAAACGACTCCTCCCACCATATTATGATGTTGCCCAAGTTTTGGGCTCGATCCGAAATCAATAGGTGTTCGAAATTGGACAATTCAAGTTCAACGGCAGTTCGTTCCTAATTGGAGTGGTTGGTGTATTCCATACTTCTAGCGATTGGATTTCACTCAAAACTCACCAAATGACTCCTCCCACCATATTATGATGTTGCCCAAGTTTTGGGCTCGATCCGAAATCAATAGGTGTGAGAAATTGGACAATTTATGTTCAACGGCAGTTCGTTCCTAATTGGAGTGGTTGGTGTATTCCATACTTCTAGCGATTGGATTTCACTCAAAACTCACCAAATGACTCCTCCCACCATATTATGATGTTGCCCAAGTTCTGGGCTCGATCCGAAATCAATAGGTGTGAAAAATTGGACAATTCAAATTCAACGGCAGTTCGTTCCTAATTGGAGTGGTTGGTGTATTCCATAATTCTAGCGATTGGATTTCACTCAAAACTCACCAAATGACTCCTCCCACCATATTATGATGTTGCCCAAGTTTTGGGCTCGATCCGAAATCAATAGGTGTGAGAAATTGGACAATTCAAGTTCAACGGAAGTTCGTTTCTAATTGGAGTGGTTGGTGTATTCCTTACTTCTAGCGATTGGATTTCACTCAAAACTCGCCAAATGACTCCTCCCACCATATTATTATGTTGCCCATGTTTCGGGCTCGATCCGAAATCAATAGGTGTGAGAAATTGGACAATTCAAGTTGAACGGCAGTTCGTTCCTAATTCGAGTGGTTGGTGTATTCCGTACTTCTAGCGATTGGATTTCACTCAAAACTCACCAAATGACTTCTCCCACCATATTATGATGTTGCCCAAGTTTTCGGCTCCATCCGGAATCAATAGGTGTTCGAAATTGGACAATTCAAGTTCAACGGCAGTTCGTTCCTAATTGGATTTGTTGGTGTATTCCATACTTCTAGCGATTGGATTTCACTCAAAACTCACCAAAGGACTACTCCCACCATATTATGATGTTGCCCAAGTTTTGGGCTCGATCCGAAATCAATAGGCGTGAGAAATTGGACAATTCAAGTTCAACGGCAGTTCGTTCCTAATTGGAGTGGTTGGTGTATTCCATACTCCTAGCGATTGGATTTCACTCAAAACACACCAAATGACTCTTCCCACCATATTATGATGTTGCCCAAGTTTTGGGCTCCATCCGAAATCAATAGGTGTTCGAAATTGGACAATTCAAGTTCAACGGCAGTTCGTTCCTGATTGGAGTGGTTGGTGTATTCCGTACTTCTAGCGATTGGATTTCACTCAAAACTAACCAAATGACTCCTCCCACCATATTATGTTGTTGCCCAAGTTTTGGGCTCGATCCGAAATCAATAGGTGTGAGAAATTGGACAATTCAAGTTCAACGGCAGTTCGTTCCTAATTGGAGTGGTTGGTGTATTCCATACTTCTAGCGATTGGATTTCACTCAAACCTCACCAAATCACTCCTCCCACCATATTATGATGTTGCCCAAGTTTTGGGCTCCATCCGAAATCAATAGGTGTTCGAAATTGGACAATTCAAGTTCAACGGCAATTCGTTCCTAATTGGAGTGGTTGGTGTATTCCATACTTCTAGCAATTGGATTTCACTCAAAACTCACCAAATGACTCCTCCCACCATATTATGATGTTGCCCAAGTTTTGGGCTCGATCAGAAATCAACAGGTGTGAGAAATTGGACAATTCAAGTTCAACGGCAGTTCGTTCAAATTGGAGTGGTTGGTGTATTCCATACTTCTAGCGATTGGATTTCACTCAAAACTCACCAAATGACTCCTCCCACCATATTATGATGTTGCCCAAGTTTTGGGCTCCATCCGAAATCTATAGGTGTTCGAAATTGGACAATTCAAGTTCAACGGCAATGCGTTCCTAATTGGAGTGGTTGGTGTATTCCGTACTTCTAGCTATTGGATTTCACTCAAAACTAACCAAACGACTCCTCCCACCATATTATGATGTTGCCCAAGTTTTGGGCTCGATCCGAAATGAATAGGTGTTCGAAATTGGACAATTCAAGTTCAACGGCAGTTCGTTCCTAATTGGAGTGGTTGGTGTATTCCATACTTCTAGCGATTGGATTTCACTCAAAACTCACCAAATCACTCCTCCCACCATATTATGATGTTGCCCAAGTTTTGGGCTCGATCCGAAATCAATAGTTGTGAGAAATTGGACAATTCAAGTTCAACGACAGGTCGTTCCTAATTGGAGTGGTTGGTGTATTCCTTACTTCTAGCGATTGGATTTCACTCAAAACTCCCCAAATGACTCCTCCCACCATGTCATGATGTTGCCCAAGTTTTGGGCTCAGTCTGAAATCAATAGGTGTGAGAAATTGGACAATTCAAGTTCAACGGAAGTTCGTTCCTAATTCGAGTGGTTGGTGTATTCCATACTTCTAGCGATTTGATTCCACTCAAAACTCACCAAGTGACTCCTCCCACCATATTATGATGTTGCCCAAGTTTTGGGCTCGATCTGAAATCAGTAGGTGTGAGAAATTGGTCAATTCAATTTCAACGACAATTCGTTCCTAATTGGAGTGGTTGGTGTATTCCATACTTCTAGCGATTGGATTTCACTCAAAACTCACCAAATGACTCCTCCCACCATATTATGATGTTGCCCATATTTGGGGCTCGATCCGAAATCAATAGGTGTTCCAAATTGGACAATTCAAGTTCAACGGCAGTTCGTTCCTAATTGGAGTGGTTGGTGTATTCCATACTTCTAGCGATTGGATTTCACTCAAAACTCACCAAATGAATCCTCCCACCATATAATGATGTTGCACAAGTTTGGGGTTCGATCCGAAATCAATAGGTGTGAGAAATTGGACAATTCAAGTTCAACAACAGTTCGTTCCTAATTGGAGTGGTTGGTGTATTCCATACTTCTAGCGATTGGATTTCACTCAAAACTCACCAAATGACTCCTCCCACCATATTATGTTGTTGCCCAAGTTTTTGGCTCAATCCGAAATCAATAGGTCTGAGAAATTGGACAATTCAAGTTCAACGGCAGTTCGTTCCTATTTGGAGTGGTTGGTGTATTCCATACTTCTAGCGATTGGATTTCACTCAAAACTGACCAAATGACTCCTACCACCATATTAGGATGTTGCCAAAGTTTTGGGCTCGATCCGAACTCAAGAGGTGTGAGAAATTGGACAATTTAAGTTCAACGGCAGTTCGTTCCAAATTGGAGTGGTTGGTGTATTCCATACTTCTAGCGATTGGATTTCACTCAAAACTCACCAAATGACTCCTCCCACCATATTATGATGTTGCCCAAGTTTTGGGATCGATCCGAAATCAATAGTTGTGAGAAATTGGACAATTCAAGTTCAACGGCAGTTCGTTCCTAATTGGAGTGGTTGGTGTATTCCTTACTTCTAGCGATTCGATTTCACTCAAAACTCACCAAATGACTCCTCCCACCATGTCATGATGTTGCCCAAGTTTTGGGCTCAGTCTGAAATCAATAGGTATGAGAAATTGGACAATTCAAGTTCAACGGAAGTTCGTTCCTAATTCGAGTGGTTGGTGTATTCCATACTTCTAGCGATTTGATTCCACTCAAAACTCGCCAAGTGACTCCTCCCACCATATTATGATGTTGCCCAAGTTTTGGGCTCGATCTGAAATCAATAGGTGTGAGAAATTGGTCAATTCAATTTCAACGACAATTCGTTTCTAATTGGAGTGGTTGGTGTATTCCATACTTCTAGCGATTGGATTTCACTCAAAACTCACCAAATGACTCCTCCCACCATATTATGATGTTGCCCAAGTTTTGGGCTCGATCCGAAATCAATAGGTTTTCGAAATTGGACAATTCAAGTTCAACGGAAGTTCGTTCCTAATTGGAGTGGTTGGTGTATTCCATACTTCTAGCGATTGGATTTCACTCAAAACTCACCAAATGACTTCTCCCACCATATTATGATGTTGCCCAAGTTTTGGGCTCGGTCCGAAATCAATAGGTGTGAGAAGTTGGTCAAATTAATTTCAACCACAGTTCGTTCCTAATTGGAGTGGTTGGTGTATTCCATACTTCTAGCGATTGGGTTTCACTCAAAACTAACCATATGACTCCTCCCACCATATTATGATGTTGCCCAAGTTTTGGGCCCGATCCGAAATCAATAGGTGTGAAGAATTGGACAATTCAAGTTCAACGGCAGTTCGTTCCTAATTGGAGTGGTTGGTGTATTCCATACTTCTAGCGATTGGATTTCACTCAAAACTCACCAAATGAATCCTCCCACCATATTATGATGTTGCACAAGTTTGGGGTTCGATCCGAAATCAATAGGTGTGAGAAATTGGACAATTCAAGTTCAACAACAGTTCGTTCCTAATGGGAGTGATTGGTGTATTCCATACTTCTAGCGATTGGATTTCACTCAAAACTCACCAAATGACTCCTCCCACCATATTATGATGTTGCCCAAGTTTTGGGCTCGATCTGAAATCAATAGGTGTGAGAACTTGGACACTTCAAGTTCAACGGCAGTTCGTTCCTAATTGGAGTGGTTGGTGTATTCCATACTTCTAGCGATTGGATTTCACTCAAAACTCACTAAATGACTCCTCCCACCATATTACGATGTTGCCCAAGTTTTGGTCTCGATCCGAAATCAATAGGTGTTCCAAATTGGACAATTCAAGTTCAACGGCAGCTCGTTCCAAATTGGAGTGGTTGGTGTATTCCATACTTCTAGCGATTGGATTTCACTCAAAACTCACCAAATGACTCCTCCCACCATATTATGTTGTTGCCCAAGTTTTTGGCTCGATCCGAAATCAATAGGTGTGAGAAATTGGACAATTCAAGTTCAACGGCAGTTCGTTCCTAATTGGAGTGGTTGGTGTATTCCATACTTCTAGCGATTGGATTTCACTCAAAACTGACCAAATGACTCCTCCCACCATATTATGATGTTGCCAAAGTTTTGGGCTCGATCCGAACTCAACAGGTGTGAGAAATTGGACAATTTAAGTTCAACGGCAGTTCGTTCCAAATTGGACTGGTTGGTGTATTCCATACTTCTAGCGATTGGATTTCACTCAAAACTCACCAAATGACTCCTCCCACCATATTATGATGTTGCCCAAGTTTTGGGATCGATCCGAAATCAATAGTTGTGAGAAATTGGACAATTCAAGTTCAACGGAAGTTCGTTCCTAATTCGAGTGGTTGGTGTATTCCATACTTCTAGCGATTTGATTCCACTCAAAACTCACCAAGTGACTCCTCCCACCATATTATGATGTTGCCCAAGTTTTGGGCTCGATCTGAAATCAATAGGTGTGAGAAATTGGTCAATTCAATTTCAACGACAATTCGTTCCTAATTGGAGTGGTTGGTGTATTCCATACTTCTAGCGATTGGATTTCACTCAAAACTCACCAAATGACTCCTCCCACCATATTATGATGTTGCCCAAGTTTTGGCCTCGATCCGAATTCAATAGGTGTGAGAAATTGGACAATTCAAGTTCAACGGCAGTTCGTTCCTAATTGGAGTGGTTAGTGTATTCCATACTTCTAGCGATTGGATTTCACTCAAAACTCACCAAATGACTCCTCCCACCATATTATGGTGTTGCGTAAGTTTTGGGCTCCATCCGAAATCAATAGGTGTTCGAAATTGGACAATTCAAGTTCAACGGCAGTTCGTTCCTAATTGGAGTGGTTGGTGTATTCCATACTTCTAGCGATTCGGTTTCACTCAAAACAAACCAAATGACTCCTCCCACCATATTATGATGTTGCCCAAGTTTTGGGCTCGATCCGAAATCAATAGGTGTGAAAAATTGGACAATTCAAATTCAACGGCAGTTCGTTCCTAATTGGAGTGGTTGGTGTATTCCATACTTCTAGCGATTGGATTTCACTCAAAACTCACCAAATGACTTCTCCCACCATATTATGATGTTGCCCAAGTTTTGGGCTCGGTCCGAAATCAATAGGTGTGAGAAGTTGGTCAAATTAATTTCAACCACAGTTCGTTCCTAATTGGAGTGGTTGGTGTATTCCATACTTCTAGCGATTGGGTTTCACTCAAAACTCACCAAATGACTCCTCCCACCATATTATGATGTTGCCCAAGTTTTGGGATCGATCCGAAATCAATAGTTGTGAGAAATTGGACAATTCAAGTTCAACGGCAGTTCGTTCCTAATTGGAGTGGTTGGTGTATTCCTTACTTCTAGCGATTGGATTTCACTCAAAACTCACCGAATGACTCCTCCCACCATGTCATGATGTTGTCCAAGTTTTGGGCTCAGTCTGAAATCAATAGGCGTTCGAAATTGGACAATTCAAGTTCAACGACAGTTCGTTCCTAATTGGAGTGGTTGGTGTATTCTATACTTCTAGCGATTGGATTTCACTCAAAACTCACCAAATGACTCCTCCAACCATATTATGATGTTGCCCAAGTTTTGGGCTCGATCCGAAATCAGTAGATGTGAGAAATTGGACAATTGAAGTTCAACGGCAGTTCGTTCCTAATTGGAGTGGTTGGTGTATTCCATTCATCTACCGATTGGATTTCACTCAAAACTCCCCAAATGACTCCTCCCACCATATTATGATGTTGCCCAAGTTTTGGGCTCGATCCGAAATCAATAGGTGTTCGAAATTGGACAATTCAAGTTCAACGGCAGTTCGTTCCTAATTGGAGTGGTTGGTGTATTCCATACTTCTAGCGATTGGATTTCACTCAAAACTCACCCAATGAATCCTCCCACCGTATTACGATGTTGCACATGTTTGGGGTTCGATCCGAAATCAATAGGTGTGAGAAATTGGACAATTCAAGTTCAACGGCAGTTCGTTCCTAATTGGAGTGTTTGGTGTATCCCATACTTCTAGCGTTTGGATTTCACTCAAAACTCACCAAATGACTCCTCCCACCATATTATGATGTTGCCCAAGTTTTGGGCTCGATCCGAAATCAATAGGTGTTCCAAATTGGACAATTCAAGTTCAACGGCAGTTCGTTCCTAATTGGAGTGGTTGGTGTATTCCATACTTCTAGCGATTGGATTTCACTCAAAACTCACCAATTGAATCCTCCCACCATATTATGATGTTGCACAAGTTTGGGGTTCGATCCGAAATCAATAGGTGTGAGAAATTGGACAATTCAAGTTCAACAACAGTTCATTCCTAATGGGAGTGGTTGGTGTATTCCATACCTCTAGCGATTGGATTTCACTCAAAACTCACCAAATGACTCCTCCCACCATATTATGATGTTGCCCAAGTTTTGGGCTCGATCTGAAATCAATAGGTGTGAGAAATTGGACAATCCAAGTTCAACGGCAGTTCGTTCCTAATTGGAGTGGTTTGCTGTATTCCATACTTCTAGCGATTGGATTTCACTCAAAACTCACTAAATGACTCCTCCCACCATATTACGACGTTGCCCAAGTTTTGGTCTCGATCCGAAATCAATAGGTGTTCCAAATTGGACAATTCAAGTTCAACGGCAGTTCGTTCCAAATTGGAGTGGTTGGTGTATTCCATACTTCTGGCGATTGGATTTCACTCAAAACTCACCAAATGACTCCTCCCACCATATTATGATGTTGCCAAAGTTTTGGGCTCGATCCGAACTCAAGAGGTGTGAGAAATTGGACAATTTAAGTTCAACGGCAGTTCGTTCCAAATTGGAGTGGTTGGTGTATTCCATACTTCTAGCGATTGGATTTCACTCAAAACTCACCAAATGACTCCTCCCACCATATTATGATGTTGCCCAAGTTTTGGGCTCGATCCGAAATCAATAGGTGTGAGAAATTGGACAATTCAAGTTCAACGGCAGTTCGTTCCTAATTGGAGTGGTTGGTGTATTCCATACTTCTAGCGTTTGGATTTCACTCAAAACTCACCAAATGACTTCTCCCACCATATTATGATGTTGCCCAAGTTTTGGGCTCGGTCCGAAATCAATAGGTGTGAGAAGTTGGTCAAATTAATTTCAACTACAGTTCGTTCCTAATTGGAGTGGTTGGTGTATTCCATACTTCTAGCGATTGGGTTTCACTCAAAACTCACCAAATGACTCCTCCCACCATATTATGATGTTGCCCAAGTTTTGGGCTCGATCCGAAATCAATAGGTGTGAGAAATTGGACAATTCAAGTTCAACGGCAGTTCGTTCCTAATTGGAGTGGTTGGTGTATTCCATACTTCTAGCGACTGGATTTCACTCAAAACTCTCCAAATGACTCCTCCCACCATATTATGATGTTGCCCAAGTTTGGGGCTCGATCTGAAATCAATAGGTGTGAGAAATTGGACAATTCAAGTTCAACGGCAGTTCGTTCCTAATTGGAGTGGTTGGTGTATTCCATACTTCTAGCGACTGGATTTCACTCAAAACTCACCAAATGACTCCTCCCACCATATTATGATGTTGCCCAAGTTTGGGGCTCGATCCGAAATCGATAGGCGTGAGAAATTGGACAATTCAAGTTCAACGGCAGTTCGTTCCTAATTGGAGTGGTTGGTGTATTCCATATTTCTAGCGATTGGATTTCACTCAAAACTCACCAAATGACTCCTCCCACCATATTATGATGTTGCCCAAGTTTTGGTCACGATCCGAAATCAATAGGTGTTCCAAATTGGACAATTCAAGTTCAACGGCAGTTCGTTTCTAATTGGAGTGGTTTGTGTATTCCATACTTCTAGCGATTGGATTTCACTCAAAACCCACCAAATGACTCCTCCCACCATATTATGATGTTGCCCATGTTTTGGGCTCGATCCGAAATCAATAGGTGTTCCAAATTGGACAATGCAAGTTCAACTGCAGTTCGTTCCTAATTGGAGTGGTTGGTGTATTCCATACTTCTAGCGATTGGATCTCACTCAAAACTCACCAAATGACTCCTCCCACCATATTATGATGTTGCCCAAGTTTTGGTCTCGATCCGAAATCTATAGGTGTTCCAAATTGGACAATTCAAGTTCAACGGAAGTTCGTTCCTAATTGGAGTGGTTGGTGTATTCCATACTTCTAGCAACCGGATTTCACTCAAAACTCACCAAATGACTCCTCCCACCATATTATGATGTTGCCCAAGTTTTGGGCTCGATCCGAAATCAATAGGTGTGAGAAATTGGACAATTCAAGTTCAACGGCAGTTCGTTCCTAATTGGAGTGGTTGGTGTATTCCGTACTTCTAGCGATTGGATTTCACTAAAAACTCACCAAATGACTCTTCCCACCATATTATGATGTTGCCCAAGTTTTGGGCTCGATCCGAAATCAATAGGTGTGAGACGTTGGACAATTCAAGTTCAACGGCAGTTCGTTCCTAAATGGAGTGGTTGGTTTATTCCATACTTCTAGCGATTGGATTTCACTCAAAACTCACAAAATGACTCCTCCCACCATATTATGATGTTGCCCAAGTTTTGGGCTCGATCCGAAATCAATAGGTGTTCCAAATTGGACAATTCAAGTTCAACGGCAGTTCGTTCCTAAATGGAGTGGTTGGTTTATTCCATACTTCTAGCGATTGGATTTCACTCAAAACTCACAAAATGACTCCTCCCACCATATTATGATGTTGCCCAAGTTTTGGGCTCGATCCGAAATCAATAGGTGAGAGAAATTGGACAATTCAAGTTCAACGGCAGTTCGTTCCTAATTGGAGTGGTTGGTGTATTCCATACTTCTAGCGTTTGGATTTCACTCAAAACTCACCAAATGACTTCTCCCACCATATTATGATGTTGCCCAAGTTTTGGGCTCGGTCCGAAATCAATAGGTGTGAGAAGTTGGTCAAATTAATTTCAACTACAGTTCGTTCCTAATTGGAGTGGTTGGTGTATTCCATACTTCTAGCGATTGGGTTTCACTCAAAACTCACCAAATGACTCCTCCCACCATATTATGATGTTGCCCAAGTTTTGGGCTCGATCCGAAATCAATAGGTGTGAGAAATTGGACAATTCAAGTTCAACGGCAGTTCGTTCCTAATTGGAGTGGTTGGTGTATTCCATACTTCTAGCGATTGGATTTCACTCAAAACTCACCAAATGACTCCTCCCACCATATTATGATGTTGCCCAAGTTTTTGGCTCGATCCGAAATCAATAGGTGTTCCAAATTGGACAATTCATGTTCAACGGCAATTCGTTCCTAATGGGAGTGGTTGGTGTATTCCATACTTCTAGCGATTGGATTTCACTCAAAACTCGCCAAATGACTCCTCCCACCATATTATGATGTTGCCCAAGTTTTGGGCTCGATCCGAAATCAATAGGTGAGAGAAATTGGACAATTCAAGTTCAACGGCAGTTCGTTCCTAATGGGAGTGGTTGGTGTATTCCATACTTCTGGCGATTGGATTTCACTCAAACCTCAGCAAATGACTCATCCCACCATATTATGATGTTGCTAAAGTTTGGGGCTTGATCCGAAATCAATAGGTGTGAGAAATTGGACAATTCAAGTTCAACGGCAGTTCGTTCCTAAATGGAGCGGTTGGTGTATTCCGTACTTCTAGAATTTCACTAAAAACTCACCAAATGACTCCTCCCACCAGATTATGATGTTGCCCAAGTTTTGGGCTCGATCCGAAATCAATAGGTGTGAGAAATTGGACAATTCAAGTTCAACGGCAGTTCGTTCCAAATTGGAGTGGTTAGTGTATTCCATACTTCTAGCGATTGGATTTCACTCAAAACTCACCAAATGACTCCTCCCACCATATTATGATGTTGCACAAGTGTGGGGTTCCATCCGAAATCAGTAGGTGTGAGAAATTGGACAATTCAAGTTCAACGGCAGTTCGTTCCTAATTGGATTGGTTGGTGTATTCCATACTTCTAGCGATTGGATTTCACTCAAAACTCACCAAATGACTCCTCCCACCATATTATGATGTTGCCCAAGTTTTGGGCTCGATCCGAAATCAATAGGGGTGAGAAATTGGACAATTCAAGTTCAACGACTGTTCGTTCCTAATTGGAGTGGTTGGTGTATTCCATACTTCTAGCGACAGGATTTCACTCAAAACTCACCAAATGACTCCTCCCACCATATTATGATGTTGCGCAAGTTTTGGGCTTGATCCGAAATCAATAGGTGTGAGACATTGGACAATTCAAGTTCAACGGCAGTTCGTTCCTAAATGGAGTGGTTGGTGTATTCCATACTTCTAGCGATTGGATTTCACTCAAAACTCACCAAATGATTCCTCCCACCATATTATGATGTTGCCCAAGTTTTGGGCTCGATCCGAAATCAATAGGTGTTCCAAATTGGACAATTCAAGTTCAACGGCAGTTCGTTCCTAAATGGAGTGGTTGGTTTATTCCATACTTCTAGCGATTGGATTTCACTCAAAACTCACAAAATGACTCCTCCCACCATATTATGATGTTGCCCAAGTTTTGGGCTCGATCCGAAATCAATAGGTGTTCCAAATTGGACAATTCAAGTTCAACGGCAGTTCGTTCCTAATTGGAGTGGTTGGTGTATTCCATACTTCTAGCGATTGAATTTCACTCAAAACTCACCAAATGACTCCTCCCACCATATTATGATGTTGCCCAAGTTTTGGGCTCGATCCGAAATCAATAGGTGTTCCAAATTGGACAATTCATGTTCAACGGCAATTCGTTCCTAATGGGAGTGGTTGGTGTATTCCATACTTCTAGCGATTGGATTTCACTCAAAAATCGCCAAATGACTCCTCCCACCATATTATGATGTTGCCCAAGTTTTGGGCTCGATCCGAAATCAATAGGTGAGAGAAATTGGACAATTCAAGTTCAACGGCAGTTCGTTCCTAATGGGAGTGGTTGGTGTATTCCATACTTCTGGCGATTGGATTTCACTCAAACCTCACCAAATGACTCCTCCCACCATATTATGATGTTGCCAAAGTTTGGGGCTTGATCCGAAATCAATAGGTGTGAGAAATTGGACAATTCAAGTTCAACGGCAGTTCGTTCCTAAATGGAGCGGTTGGTGTATTCCGTACTTCTAGCATTTCACTCAAAACTCACCAAATGACTCCTCCCACCAGATTATGATGTTGCCCAAGTTTTGGGCTCGATCCGAAATCAATAGGTGTGAGAAATTGGACAATTCAAGTTCAACGGCAGTTCGTTCCAAATTGGAGTGGTTAGTGTATTCCATACTTCTAGCGATTGGATTTCACTCAAAACTCACCAAATGACTCCTCCCACCATATTATGATGTTGCACAAGTGTGGGGTTCCATCCGAAATCAGTAGGTGTGAGAAATTGGACAATTCAAGTTCAACGGCAGTTCGTTCCTAATTGGATTGGTTGGTGTATTCCATACTTCTAGCGATTGGATTTGACTCAAAACTCACCAAATGACTCCTCCCACCATATTATGATGTTGCCCAAGTTTTGGGCTCGATCCGAAATCAATAGGGGTGAGAAATTGGACAATTCAAGTTCAACGACTGTTCGTTCCTAATTGGAGTGGTTGGTGTATTCCATACTTCTAGCGACAGGATTTCACTCAAAACTCACCAAATGACTCCTCCCACCATATTATGATGTTGCGCAAGTTTTGGGCTCGATCCGAAATCAATAGGTGTGAGACATTGGACAATTCAAGTTCAACGGCAGTTCGTTCCTAAATGGAGTGGTTGGTGTATTCCATACTTCTAGCGATTGGATTTCACTCAAAACTCACCAAATGATTCCTCCCACCATATTATGATGTTGCCCAAGTTTTGGGCTCGATCCGAAATCAATAGGTGTGAGAAATTGGACAATTCAAGTTCAACGGCAGTTCGTTCCTAATTGGAGTGGTTGGTGTATTCCATACTTCTAGCGATTGGATTTCACTCAAAATCACCAAATGACTCCTCCCACCATATTATGATGTTGCCCAAGTTTTGGGCTCCATCCGAAATCAATAGGTGTGAGAAATTGGACAATTCAAGTTCAACGGCAGTTCGTTCCTAATTGGAGTGGTTGGTGTATTCCATACTTCTAGCGATTGGATTTCACTCAAAACTCACCAAACGACTCCACCCACCATATTATGATGTCGCCCAACTTTTGGGCCCGATCCGAAATCAATAGGTGTGAGAAATTGGACAATTCAAGTTCTACGGCAGTTCGTTCCTAATTGGAGTGGTTGGTGTATTCCGTACTTCTAGCGATTGGATTTCACTCAAAACTAACCAAATGACTCCTCCCACCATATTATGATGTTGCCAAAGTTTGGGGCTTGATCCGAAATCAATAGGTGAGAGAAATTGGACAATTCAAGTTCAACGGCAGTTCGTTCCTAATTGGAGTGGTTGGTGTATTCCATACTTCTGGCGATTGGATTTCACTCAAAACTCACCAAATGACGCCTGCCACCATATTACGATGTTGCACAAGTGTGGGGTTCCATCCGAAATCAATAGGTGTGAGAAATTGGACAATTCAAGTTCAACGGCAGTTCGTTCCTAATGGGAGTGGTTGGTGTATTCCATACTTCTGGCGATTGGATTTCACTCAAAACTCACCAAATGACGCCTGCCACCATATTACGATGTTGCACAAGTGTGGGGTTCCATCCGAAATCAATAGGTGTGAGAAATTGGACAATTCAAGTTCAACGGCAGTTCGTTCCTAATTGGAGTGGTTGGTGTATTCCGTACTTCTAGCGATTGGATTTCACTCAAAACTCACCTAACGACTCCACCCACCATATTATGATGTCGCCCAACTTTTGGGCTCGATCCGAAATCAATAGGTGTGAGAAATTGGACAATTCAAGTTCAACGGCAGTTCGTTCCTAATTGGAGTGGTTGGTGTATTCCGTACTTCTAGCGATTGGATTTCACTCAAAACTAACCAAATGACTCCTCCCACCATATTATGATGTTGCCCAAGTTTTGGGCTCGATCCGAAATCAATAGGGGTGAGAAATTGGACAATTCAAGTTCAACGACTGTTCGTTCCTAATTGGAGTGGTTGGTGTATTCCATACTTCTAGCGACAGGATTTCACTCAAAACTCACCAAATGACTCCTCCCACCATATTATGATGTTGCGCAAGTTTTGGGCCCGATCCGAAATCAATAGGTGTGAGACATTGGACAATTCAAGTTCAACGGCAGTTCGTTCCTAATTGGAGTGGTTGGTGTATTCCGTACTTCTAGCGATTGGATTTCCCTGAAAACTCACCAAATGACTCCTCCCAACATATTATGATGTTACGCAAGTTTTGGGCTCGATCCGAAATCAATAGGTGTGAGAAATTGGACAATTAAAGTTCAACGGCAGTTCGTTCCTAATTGGGGTGGTTGGTGTATTCCATACTTCTAGTGGTTGGATTTCACTCAAAACTCACCAAATGACTCCTCCCACCATATTATGATGTTGCCCAAGTTTTGGGCTCGATCCGAAATCAATAGGTGTTCCAAATTGGACAATTCAAGTTCAACGGCAGTTCGTTCCTAATTGGAGTGGTTGGTGTATTCCATACTTCTAGCGATTGGATTTCACTCAAAACTCACCAAACGACTCCACCCACCATATTATGATGTCGCCCAACTTTTGGGCTCGATCCGAAATCAATAGGTGTTCGAAATTGGACAATTCAAGTTCAACGGCAGTTCTTTCCTAATGGGAGTGGTTGGTGTATTCCATACTTCTGGCGATTGGATTTCACTCAAAACTCACCAAATGACTCCTCCCACCATATTATGATGTTGCCAAAGTTTGGGGCTCGATCCGAAATCAATAGGTGTGAGAAATTGGACAATTCATGTTCCACGGCAGTTCGTTCCTAAATGGAGAGGTTGGTGTATTCCGTACTTCTAGCGATTGGATTTCACTCAAAACTCACCAAATGACTCCTGCCACCATATTATGATGTTGCCCAAGTTTTGGGCTCGATCCGAAATTAATAGGTGTGCGAAATTGGACAATTCAAGTTCAACGGCAGTTCGTTCCTAAATGGAGCGGTTGGTGTATTCCGTACTTCTAGCGTTTGGATTTCACTCAAAACTCACAAAATGACTCCTCCCACCATATTATGATGTTGCCCAAGTTTTGGGCTCGATCCGAAATCAATAGGTGTAAGAAATTGGACAATTCAAGTTCAACGGCAGTTCGTTCCTAAATGGAGCGGTTGGTGTATTCCGTACTTCTACCGATTGGATTTCACTCAAAACTCACCAAATGACTCCTCCCACCATATTATGTTGTTGCCCAAGTTTTGGGCTCGATCCGAAATCAATAGGTGTTCCAAATTGGACAATTGAAGTTGAACGGCACTTCGTTCCTAATTGGAGTGGTTGGTGTATTCCATACGTCTAGCGATTGGATTTCACTCAAAACTCACCAAATAACGCCTCCCACCATATTATGATGTTGCCCAAGTTTTGGGCTCCATCCGAAATCAATAGGTATGAGAAATTGGACAATTCAAGTTCAACGGCAGTTCGTTCCAAATTGGAGTGGTTGGTGTATTGCATACTTCTAGCGATTGGATTTCACTCAACACTCACCAAATGACTCCTCCCACCATATTATGATGTTGCGCAAGATTTGGGCTCGATCCGAAATCAATAGGTGTGAGACATTGGACAATTCAAGTTCAACGGCAGTTCGTTCCTAAATGGAGTGGTTGGTGTATTCCATACTTCTAGCGATTGGATTTCCCTCAAAACTCACCAAATGACTCCTCCCACCATATTATGATGTTTCCCAAGTTTTGGGCTCGATCCGAAATCAATAGGTGTTCCAAATTGGACAATTCAAGTTCAACGGCAGTTCGTTCCAAATTGGAGTGGTTGGTGTATTCCATACTTCTAGCGATTGGATTTCACTCAAAACTCACCGAATGACTCCTCCCACCATATTATGATGTTGCCCAAGTTTTGGGCTCGATCCGAAATCAATAGGTGTCAGAAATTGGACAATTCAAGTTCAACGGCAGTTCGTTCCTAATTGGAGTGGTTGGTGTATTCCATACTTCTAGCGATTGGATTTCACTCAAAACTCACCAAATGTCTCCTCCCACCATATTATGGTGTTGCCCAAGTTTTGGGCTCGATCCGAAATCAATAGGTGTCAGAAATTGGACAATTCAAGTTCAACGGCAGTTCGTTCCTAATTGGAGTGGTTGGTGTATTCCATACTTCTAGCGATTGGATTTCACTTAAAACTCACCAAACGACTCCTCCCACCATAATATGATGTTGCCCAAGTTTTGGCCTCGATCCGAAATCAATAGGTGTTCGAAATTGGACAATTCAAGTTCAACGACAGTTCGTTCCTAATTGGAGTGGTTGGTGTATTCCATACTTCTAGCGATTGGATTTCACTCAAAACTCACCAAATGACTCCTCCCACCATATTATGATGTTGCCCAAGTTTTGGGCTCGATCCGAAATCAATAGGTGTGAGAAATGGGACAATTCAAGTTCAACGGTAGTTCGTTCCTAATTGGAGTGGTTGGTGTATTCCATACTTCTAGCGATTGGATTTCACTCAAAGCTCACCAAATGACTGGTCCCACCATATTATTATGTTATCCAAGTTTTGGGCTCGATACGAAATCAATAGGTGTGACAAATTGGACAATTCAAGTTCAACGGCAGTTCGTTCCTAATTGGAGTGGTTGGTGTATTCCTTCCTTCTAGCGATTGGATTTCACTCAAAACTCCCCTAATGACTCAGCCCACCATATTATGATGTTGCCCAAGTTTTGGGCTCGATCCGAAATCAATAGGTGTTCCAAATTGGACAATTCAAGTTCAATGGCAGTTCGTTCCTAATTGGAGTGGTTGGTGTATTCCATACTTCTAGCGATTGGATTTCACTCAAAACTCACCAAACGACTCCACCCACCATATTATGATGTCGCCCAAGTTTTGGGCTCGATCCGAAATCAATAGGTGTGAGAAATTGGACAATTCAAGTTCAACGGCAGTTCGTTCCTAATTGGAGTGGTTGGTGTATTCCGTACTTCTAGCGATTGGATTTCACTCAAAACTAACCAAATGACTCCTCCCACCATATTATGATGTTGCCCAAGTTTTGGGCTCGATACGAAATCAATAGGTGTGAGAAATTGGACAATTCAAGTTCAACGGCAGTTCGTTCCTAATTGGAGTGGTTGGTGTATTCCGTACTTCTAGCGATTGGATTTCACTCAAAACTCACCAAATGACTCCTCCCACCATATTATGATGTTGCCCAAGTTTTGGGCTCGATCCGAAATCAATAGGTGTGAGAAATGGGACAATTCAAGTTCAACGGTAGTTCGTTCCTAATTGGAGTGGTTGGTGTATTCCATACTTCTAGCGATTGGATTTCACTCAAAGCTCACCAAATGACTGGTCCCACCATATTATTATGTTATCCAAGTTTTGGGCTCGATACGAAATCAATAGGTGTGACAAATTGGACAATTCAAGTTCAACGGCAGTTCGTTCCTAATTGGAGTGGTTGGTGTATTCCTTCCTTCTAGCGATTGGATTTCACTCAAAACTCCCCTAATGACTCAGCCCACCATATTATGATGTTGCCCAAGTTTTGGGCTCGATCCGAAATCAATAGGTGTTCCAAATTGGACAATTCAAGTTCAATGGCAGTTCGTTCCTAGTTGGAGTGGTTGGTGTATTCCATACTTCTAGCGATTGGATTTCACTCAAAACTCACCAAATGACTCCTCCCACCATATTATGATGTTGTCCAAGTTTTGGGCTCGATCCGAAATCAATAGGGGTGAGAAATTGGACAATTCAAGTTCAACGGCAGTTCGTTCCTAATTGCAGTGGTTGGGGTATTCCATACTTCTAGCGATTGGATTTCACTCAAAACTCACCAAACGACTCCTCCCATGATAATATGATGTTGCCCAAGTTGTGGGCTCGATCCAAAATCAATAGGTGTTCGAAATTGGACAATTCAAGTTCAACGGCAGTTCGTTCCTAATTGGAGTGGTTGGTGTATTCCAAACCTGTAGCGATTGGATTTCACTCAAAACTCCCCAAATGACTCCTCCCACCATATTATGATGTTGCCCAAGTTTTGGGCTCGATCCGAAATCAATAGGTGTGAGAAATTGGATAATTCAAGTTCAACGGCAGTTCGTTCCAAATTGGAGTGGTTGGTGTATTCCATACTTCCAGCGATTGGATTTCACTCAAAACTCACCAAATGACTCCTCCCACCATATTATGATGTTGCCCAAGGTTTGGGCTCCATCCGAAATCAATAGGTGTTCCAAATTGGACAATTCAAGTTCAACGGCAGTTCGTTCCTAATTGGAGTGGTTGGTGTATTCCATTACCCTAGCGATTGGATTACACTCAAAACTCACCAAATGACTCCTCCCACCATATTATGATGTTGCACAAGTTTAGGGTTCGATCCGAAATCAATAGGTGTGAGAAATTGGACAATTCAAGTTCAACGGCAGTTCGTTCCTAATGGGAGTGGTTGGTGTATTCCACACTTCTAGCGATTGGATTTCACACAAAACTCACAAAATGACTCCCCCCACCATGTTATGATGTTGCCCAAGTTTTGGGCTCGATTCGAAATCAGTAGGTGTTCGAAATTGTACAATTCAATTTCAACGGCAGTTCGTTCCTAATTGGAGTGGTTGGTGTATTCCATACTTCTAGCGATTGGATTTCACTCAAAACTCACCAAATGACTCCTCCCACCATATTATGGTGTTGCCCAAGTTTTGGGCTCAATCCGAAATCAACAGGTGTGAGAAATTGGACAATTGAAGTTCAACGGAAGTTCGGTCCTAATTGGAGTGGTTCGTGTATTCCATACTTCTAGCGATTGGATTTCACTCAAAACTCACCAAGTGACTCCTCCCACAATATTATGATGTTGCCCAAGTTTGGGGCTCGATCCGAAATCAATAGGGGTGAGAAATTGGACAATTCAAGTTCAACGGCAGTTCGTTCCTAATTGGAGTGGTTGGTGTATTCCATACTTCTAGCGTTTGGATTTCTCTCAAAACTCACCAAATGACTCCTCCCACCATATTATGATGTTGCCCAAGTTTTGGGCACGATCCGAAATCAATAGGTGTTCGAAATTGGACAATTCAAGTTCAACGGCAGTTCGTTCCTAATGGGAGTGGTTGGTGTATTCCACACTTCTAGAGAATTGGATTTCACTCAAAACTCACCAAATGACTCCTCCCACCATATTATGATGTTGCCCAAGTTTTGGGCTAGATCCGAAATCAATAGGTGTTCCAAATTGGACAATTCAAGTTCAACGGCAGTTCGTTCCTAATTGGAGTGGTTGGTGTATTCCATACTTCTAGCGATTGGATTTCACTTAAAACTCACCAAATGACTCCTCCCACCATATTATGATGTTGCCCAAGTTTTGGGCTAGATCCGAAATCAATAGGTGTTCGAAATTGGACAATTCAAGTTCAACGGCAGTTCGTTCCTAATTGGAGTGTTTGGTGTATTCCATACTTCTAGCGATTGGATTTCACTCAAAACTCACCAAATGACTCCTCCCACCATATTATGATGTTGCCCAAGTTTTGGGCTCGATCCGAAATCAGTAGGTGTGAGAAATTGGACAATTGAAGTTCAACGGAAGTTCGTTCCTAATTGGAGTGGTTGGTGTATTCCGGACTTCTAGCGATTGGATTTCACTCAAAACTCACCAAGTGACTCCTCCCACCATATTATGATGTTGCCCTAGTTTCGGGCTCGATCCGAAATCAATAGGGGTGAGAAATTGGACAATTCAAGTTCAACAGCAGTTAGTTCCTAATTGGAGTGGTTGGTGTATTACACACTTCTAACAATTGGATTTCACTCAAAACTCACAAATGACTCCTCCCACCATATTATGATGTTGCCCAAGTTTTGGGCTCGATCCGAAATCAATAGGTGTGAGAAATTGGACAATTGAAGTTCAACGGAAGTTCGTTCCTAATTGGAGTGGTTGGTGTATTCAATACTTCTAGCGATTGGATTTCACTCAAAACTCACCAAATGACTCCTCCCACCATATTATGATGTTACGCAAGTTTTGGGCTCGATCCGAAATCAATAGGTGTGAGAAATTGGACAATTGAAGTTCAACGGAAGTTCGTTCCTAATTTGAGTGGTTGGTGTATTCAATACTTCTAAAGATTGGATTTCACTCAAAACTCACCAAGTGACTCCTCCCACCATATTATGATGTTGCCCAAGTTTTGGTCTCGATCCGAAATCAATAGGTGTTCGAAATTGTACAATTCAATTTCAATGGCAGTTCGTTCCTAATTGGAGTGGTTGGTGTATTCCATACTTCTAGCGATTGGATTTCACTCAAAACTCACCAAATGACTCCTCCCACCATATTATGATGTTGCCCAAGTTTTGGGCTCGACCCGAAATCAATTGAAGTGAGAAATTGGACAATTCAAGTTCAACGGCAGTTCGTTCCTAATTGGAGTGGTTGGTGTATTCCATACTTCTAGCGATTGGATTTCACTCAAAACTCACCAAATGACTCCTCCCACCATATTATGTTGTTGCCCAAGTTTTGGGCTCGATCCGAAATCAATAGGTGTGAGAAATTGGACAATTCAAGTTCAACGGCAGTTCGTTCCTAATTGGAGTGGTTGGTGTATTCCATACTTTCTAGCGATTGGATTTCACTCAAAACTCACCAAATGACTCCTCCCACCATATTATGATGTTGCCCAAGTTTTGGGCTCGATCCGAAATCAATAGGTGTGAGAAATTGGACAATTCAAGTTCAACGGCAGTTCGTTCCTAATTGGAGTGGTTGGTGTATTACACACTTCTAGCAAATGGATTTCACTCAAAACTCCCCAAATGACTCCTTCCACCATATTATGATGTTGCCCAAGTTGTAAGTTCGATCCGAAATCAATAGGTGTGAGAAATTGAACAATTCAAGTTCAAAGGCAGTTCGTTCCTACTTGGAGTGGTTGGTGTATTCCATACTTCTAGCGATTGGATTTCACTCAAAACTCACCAAATGATTCCACCCACCATATTATGATGTTGCCCAAGTTGTAAGTTCGATCCGAAATCAATAGGTGTGAGAAATTGGACAGTTCAAGTTCAAGGGAAGTTCCTTCCTAATTGGTGTGGTTGGTGTATTCTATACTTCTAACGATTGGATTTCACGCAAAACTTACCAAATGACTCCTCCCACCATATTATGATGTTGCCCAAGTTTTGGAGTCGATCCGAAATCCATAGGTGTGAGAAATTGGACAATTCAATTTCAACGGCAGTTCGTTCCTAATTGGAGTGGTTGGTGTATTCCATACTTCTAGCGATTGGATTTCACTCAAAACTCACAAATGACTCCTCCCACCATATTATGATGTTGCCCAAGTTTTGGGATCGATCCGAAATCAATAGGTGTGAGAAATTGGAAAATTCAAGTTCAACGGCAGTTCGTTCCTAATTGGAGTGGTTGGTGTATTCCATACTTCTAGCGATTGGATTTCACTCAAAACTCACCAAATGACTCCTCCCACCATATTATGTTGTTGCCCAAGTTTTGGGCTCGATCCGAAATCAATAGGTGTGAGAAATTGGACAATTCAAGTTCAACGGAAGTTCGTTCCTAATTGCAGTGGTTGGTGTATTCAATACTTCTAGCGATTGGATTTCACTCAAAACTCACCAAATGACTCCTCCCACCATATTATGATGTTACCCAAGTTTTGGGCTCGATCCGAAATCAATAGGTGTGAGAAATTGGACAATTGAAGTTCAACGGAAGTTCGTTCCTAATTGGAGTGGTTGGTGTATTCAATACTTCTAACGATTGGATTTCACTCAAAACTCACCAAGTGACTCCTCCCATCATATTATGATGTTGCCCAAGTTTTGGTCTCGATCCGAAATCAATAGGTGTTCCAAATTGGACAATTCAAGTTCAACGGCAGTTCATTCCTAATTGGAGTGGTCGGTGTATTCCATACTTCTAGCGATTGGATTTCACTCAGAACTCACCAAATGACTCCTCCCACCATATTATGATGTTGCCCAAGTTTTGGTCTCGATCCGAAATCAATCGTTGTTCCAAATTAGACAATTCAAGTTCAACGACAGTTCGTTTCTAATTGGAGAGGTTGGGTATTCCATACTTCTAGCGATTGGATTTCACTCAAAACTCACTAAATGACTCCTCCCACCATATTATGATGTTGCCCAAGTTTTGGTCTCGATCCGAAATCAATAGTTGTTCCAAATTAGACAATTCAAGTTCAACGACAGTTCGTTCCTAATTGGAGTGGTTGGTTATTCCATACTTCTAGCGAATGGATTTCACTGAAAACTCGCCAAATGACTCCTCCCACCATATTATGATGTTGCCCAAGTTTTGGGCTCGATATGAAATGAATAGGTTTGCGAAATTGGACAATTCAAGTTCAACGACAGTTCGTTCCTAATTGGAGTGGTCGGTGTATTCCATACTTCTAGCGATTGGATTTCACTCAAAACTCACCAAATGACTCCTCCCGCCATATTATGATGTTGCCCAAGTTTGGGCCTCGATCCGAAATCAATAGATGTGAGAAATTGGACAATTCAAGTTCAACGGCAGTTCGTTCCTAGTTGGAGTGGTTGGTGTATTCCATACTTCTAGCGATTCGATTTCACTCAAAACTCACCAAATGACTCCTCCCACCATATTATGATGTTGCCCAAGTTTTGGGCTCGATCCGAAATCAATAGGTGTGAGAAATTGGACAATTCAAGTTCAACGGCAGTTCGTTCCTAATTGGAGTGGTTGGTGTATTCCATACTTCTAGCGATTGGATTTCACTCAAAACTCACCAAATGACTCCTCCCACCAAATTATGATGTTGCCCAAGTTTTGGGCTCGATACGAAATCAATAGGTGTGAGAAATTCGACAATTCAAGTTCAACGGGAGTTCGTTCCTTATTGGAGTGGTTGGTGTATTCCATACTTCTAGCGATTGGATTTCACTCAAAACTCACCAAACGACTCCTCCCACCATATTATGGTGTTGCCCAAGTTTTGGGCTCGATCCGAAATCAATAGGTGTGAGAAATTGGACAATTGAAGTTCAACGGAAGTTCGTTCCTAATTGGAGTGGTTGGTGTATTCCATACTTCTAGCGATTGGATTTCACTCAAAACCCACCAAGTGACTCCTCCCACCATATTATGATGTTGCCCAAGTTTTGGTCTCGAACCGAAATCAATAGGTGTTCCAAATTAGACAATTCAAGTTCAACGGCAGTTCGTTCCTAATTGGAGTGGTTGGTGTATTCCATACTTCTAGCGATTGGATTTCACTCAAAACTCACCAAATGACTCCTCCCACCATATTATGATGTTGCCCAAGTTTTGGGCTCGATCCGAAATCAACAGGTGTGAGAAATTGGACAATTCATGTTCAACGGCAGTTCGTTCCTAATTGGAGTGGTTGGTGTATTCCGTACTTCTAGCGATTGGATTTCACTCAAAACTCACCAAATGACTCCTCCCACCATATTATGATGCTGCCCAAGTTTTGGGCTCGATCCGAAATCAATAGGTGTGAGAAATTGGACAATTCAAGTTCAACGACAGTTCGTTCCTAATTGGGGTGGTTGGTGTATTCCATACTTCTAGCGATTGGATTTCACTCAAAACTCACCAAATGACTCCTCCCACTATATTATGATGTTGCCCAAGTTTTGGGCTCGATCTGAAATCAATAGGTGTGAGAAATTGGACAATTCAAGTTCAACGGCAGGTCGTTCCTAATTGCAGTGGTTGCTGTATTCCATACTTCTAGCGATTGGATTTCACTCAAAACTAACCAAATGACTCCTCCCACCATATTATGATGTTGCCCAAGTCTTGGGCTTGATTCGAACTCAATAGGTGTGAGAAATTGGACAATTTAAGTTCAACGGCAGGTCGTTCATAATTGGAGTGGTTGCTGTATTCCATACTTCTAGCGATTGGATTTCACTCAAAACTCACCAAATGACTCCTCCCACCATATTATGTTGTTGCACAAGTTTGGGGTTCCATCCGAAATCAATAGGTTTGAGAAATTGGACAATTCAAGTTCAACGGCAGTTCGTTCCTAATTGGAGTGGTTGGTGTATTCCATACTTCTAGCGATTGGATTTCACTCAAAACTCACCAAACGACTCCTCCCACCATATTATGATGTTGCCCAAGTTTTGGGCCCGATCCGAAATCAATAGGTGTGAGAAATTGGATAATTCAAGTTCAACGGCAGTTCGTTCCTAATTGGAGTGGTTGGTGTATTCCATACTTCTTGCGATTTGATTTCACTCAAAACTCACCAAATGACTCCTCCCACCATATTATGATGTTGTCCAAGTTTTGGGCTCGATCCGAAATCAATAGGTGTTCCAAATTGGACAATTCAAGTTCAACGGCACTTCGTTCCTAATTGGAGTGGTTGGTGTATTCCATACTTCTAGCGATTGGATTTCACTCAAAACTCACAAAATGACTCCTCCCACCATATTATGATGTTGTCCAAGTTTTGGGCTCGATCCGAAATCAATAGGTGTTCCAAATTGGACAATTCAAGTTCAACGGCAGTTCGTTCCTAATTGGAGTGGTTGGTGTATTCCATACTTCTAGCGATTGGATTTCACTCAAAACTCACCAAATGACTCCTCCCACTATACTATGATGTTGCACAAGTTTTGGGCTCGATCCGAAATCAATAGGTATGAGAAATTGGACAATTCAAGTTCAATGGCAGTTCGTTCCTAATGGGAGTGGTTGGTGTATTCCATACTTCTAGCGATTGGATTTCACTCAAAACTCACCAAATGACTCCTCCCACCATATTATGTTGTTGCCCAAGTTTTGGGTTCCATCCGAAATCAATAGGTGTGAGAAATTGGACAATTCAAGTTCAACGGCAGTTCGTTCCTAATTGGAGTGGTTGGTGTATTCCATACTTCTAGTGATTGGATTTCACTCAAAACGACTCCTCCCACCATATTATGATGTTGTCCAAATTTGGGCCCGATCCGAAATCAATAGGTGTGAGAAATTGGACAATTTAAGTTCAACGGCAGTTCGTTCCTAATTGGAGTGGTTGGTGTATTCCATACTTCTAGCGATTGGATTTCACTCAAAACTTACCATATGACTCCTCCCACCATATTATGATGTTGCCCAAGTTTTGGGCTCGATCCGAAATCAATAGGTGTTCCAAATTGGACAATTCAAGTTCAACGGCAGTTCGTTCCGAATTGTAGTGGTTGGTGTATTCCATAGTTCTAGCGATTGGATTTCACTCAAAACTCACCAAATGACTCCTCCAACCATATTATGATGTTGCCCAAGTTTTGGGCCCGATCCGAAATCAATAGGTGTGAGAAATTGGACAATTCAAGTTCAACGGCAGTTCGTTCCTAATTGGAGTGGTTGGTGTATTCCATACTTCTAGCGACTGGATTTCACTCAAAACCCACCAAATGACTCCTCCCACCATATTATGATGTTGCCCAAGTTTTGGGCTCGATCCGAAATCAATAGGTGTTCCAAATTGGACAATTCAAGTTCAACGGCAGTTCGTTCCGAATTGGAGTGGTTGGTGTATTCCATACTTCTAGCGATTGGATTTCACTCAATACTCACCAAATGACTCCTCCCACCATATTACGATGTTGCCCAAGTTTTGGGCTCGATCCGAAATCAATAGGTGTGAAAAATTGGACAATTCAAGTTCAACGGCAGTTCGTTCCTAATTGGAGTGGTTGGTGTATTCCACACTTCTAGCGATTGGATTTCACTCAAAACTCACCAAATGACTCCTCCCATCATATTATGATGTTGCACAAATTTGGGGTTCCATCCGAACTCAATAGGTGTGAGAAATTGGACAATTCAAGTTCAACGGCACTTCGTTCCTAATTGGAGTGGTTCGTGTATTACATACTTCTAGCGATTGGATTTCACTCAAAACTCACCAAATGACTCCTCCCACCATATTATGATGTTGCCCAAGTTTTGGGCTCGATCCGAAATCAATAGGTGTGAGAAATTGGACAATTCAAGTTCAACGGCAGTTCATTCCTAATTGGAGTGGTTGGTGTATTCCATACTTCTAGCGATTGGATTTCACTCAAAACTCACCAAATGACTCCTCCCACCATATTATGATGTTGCCCAGGTTTTGGGCTCGATCCGAAATCAACAGGTGTTCCAAATTGGACAATTCAAGTTCAACGGCAGTTCGTTCCGAATTGGAGTGGTTGGTGTATTCCATACTTCTAGCGATTTGATTTCACAGAAAACTCACCAAATGACTCCTCCCACCATATTACGATGTTGCCCAAGTTTTGGGCTCGATCCG
The DNA here is from genome assembly GCF_965620075.1 of Prunus avium. Taxonomy (NCBI): domain Eukaryota; kingdom Viridiplantae; phylum Streptophyta; class Magnoliopsida; order Rosales; family Rosaceae; genus Prunus; species Prunus avium. The sequence continues at coordinate 20,542,616 of NC_142291.1, read as the reverse complement.
AAATCAATAGGTGTGAGAAATTGGACAATTCAAGTTCAACGGCACTTCGTTCCTAATTGGAGTGGTTGGTGTATTCCATACTTCTAGCGATTGGATTTCACTCAAAACTCACCAAAAGACTCCTCCCACCATATTATGATGTTGCCCAAGTTTGGGGCTCGGTCCGAAATCAATAGGTGTGAGAAATTGGACAGTTCAAGTTCAAGGGAACTTCGTTCCTAATTGGAGTGGTTGGTGTATTCTATACTTCTAGCAATTGGATTTCACGCAAAACTCCCCAAATGACTCCTCCCACCATAATAAGATGTTGCCCAAGTTTTGGAGTCGATCCGAAATCAATAGGTGTGAGAAATTGGACAATTCAATTTCAACGGCAGTTCGTTCCTAATTGGAGTGGTTGGTGTATTCCATACTTCTAGCGATTGGATTTCACTCAAAACTCACAAATGACTCCACCCACCATATTATGATGTTGCCCAAGTTTTGGGATCGATCCGAAATCAATAGGTGTTTGATCGGTTCATAATTGTATATCATTTTGTACCCTTCTAGCTTATGATTTGGTTATGTTTTTGAGTTAAACTTGTGCTTTTAATCCTTTTTGTGTTTATCTTTCAGTTCATTGAGCTTTAGGTAATAATGAGGGCTTTGGATAGTAAATGATGCAATCCATGCATGTTAGGGCCTAATTTGGATGAATGGATGAAGAGCTTAAAGACAAACTCAATTTTGGCTACAGTCCCCTGCCAGCCCAGTTTCGTAGGTCATATTGCAAGCTTTGTTTCAGCAACCTACATAGCTCGGATGAGGCCACATTCTTCATGAAAGTTGTTCCAATGGGTGTTTAATATAACATATCCAAACTTCAGCCCCATTGGATAAATATGGAGTCTGTTACCTAGCAAACACAGAGCCATGCTCAGGATGGATTTTATCAGCGCGCAAAATGAGTTAGCAATTTGTTTTGGCCTTAACTTCCTCCTCCGACCTTGGATTGGCCCAAATGATATATGGCTGGAAAGAAGACATTCTGAACTTCAAGTTTGAGTGCTTAAAGTCTTAATTTGCTTAAGGGAAGCCCAATTCGTAAGCCCTTGAAGTTGCTGGTCATGCTGACCTCAGGATGAGCTATTATTTCTGGTTGGAAGCTTGGTCATGGTGACATGAAGATGAGCTAGGGCTGCTGGTGGGATTTATTAGTGAAGTGCATCAACCATTTCAGATTTTATAATGGAAGTGTTGTATGCATTAGTGAAGTGCATCAACCATTTCAGATTTTATAAAACAAGTGTTGTATGCATTAGCCATACTTAATTCAGATTTTCAGCTTCCTTAGGCCTATATATAGTGAGGTTTCCCAAGCTTGTAAACACACCCCAAGGGGGGGAGCTCTCAAACACTTCTCTAGAGCTCCCTTCCCTTCTCTCCCTCAAATTCTCTTAGTTTCTCTTTCTAGTTTTCAATTGTTATAATGAGATCTTTGTGCTGAAATTCTCCTTAAGTTTTTCCAAGTTCTACTTAATTTTCATTGTTATGTAAATTCTTTTCTTTAGTTTCAAGTTTGATTAGTTTCCAAGTTTCAATTATGGTTTTTGTTCTTATTCATTATGCTTATAAGTTAATATGCTAGTTTGAATGATTGATCACCATTTAGGCTTGCATGTTAGCTATCTTGGTTTGAATTAAGAGTAGACACCATGCTTTAATTCGAATTGAACTATGAATAGGAAGAGTATGTATGGACATTCGACAACAGGGATTAGATACATATTTGGTTGTTTAAAATGTTCTTCTATGCTTAATGGGTTCCTAATGCTTAATTTTAGGTTAGACAACAAATGATCAAATTAGGGAATTAGGAACACAAGGTTATGACCACACACCATGGCTTAATCATACATTAGCTAGAATCAATCCGTTAATCTAATTGAACTTGGGAACTTATCTGCTTGAGTTAGTTATTTTCTTTCTTCCTTGTTTTATTTATTTCCCTTCTTTTTCATTTCTGTTTTGTGTAGGGAAAATGAATTGAATCATTCAATCACCAATCCTCGTGGGATCGACCTCGCATTTACATACGCTATACTACCGAACGGCTCGTGCACTTGCGAGTATCACAAGTTGAGGATGCAGCTGAATCCATTTTGGTGCAGCTGAATCTACACAACAAGTTTTTGGCGCCGTTGCCGGGGATCGGTAACATTGTTTGATTCTATTTGGCTTTCCTACTTTATTTTTTTTTCTTAACTAGACAATTTCAAGTTTTAAAGTTAATGACGGTAATGGACAAGTTGTGTTTGTAGTCCAACAGAAAAGGACAATTGCCCAACAAGCAAGAGAACTGGGTTTAAGTCCCAGCTTACACAACCCATTGGTGCTTGTTGCTTTGAAGCATGGAATTGGATGTGTGTTGATTTCCTTTTCATTTTAGTTTTTATTTCCTAATCCTTTTAATTCCATTTCAAGTTTCTGTGTTTGTTTTAGCAATTTATGATAGCTTAATAAAAATGGAGAGAGATGGCAACTTCAAAGATAGGAAGTGTGGAGTAGTGGGAGAAGTCGCGACCTCCAAGTGCATCACGCTCGACCTAATCGCTTCAAGGGGGAGCATTTCAATCCTTTATCTTCTTTGAATTCTGTTTATTTCCGTAGTTGTTTTTGCCTTTTGGTCCGCGTTGAGTTCTTTGTTTTTCTATGCTGAATCCAACCATATAAAGAACGTAAAATTTGGACTTACGGTTGGAAAGTTATAGCCTAAAAACTGAACATAGGTCGAAGCTGAAAAACATAGAAACGAATCTGTCCAAATGGTGATAAAAGGGTGATAGAAAGTACTGTTTGTTTTTTTTTTTTTCTTCTTTGGTTTCTTGGTTTGTTTCTTTTAGTACAACAATTTATGTTGTTTGTTTGAATTTGTTTACAGTACTTAGTTCATTTTTTTATGGTTTGTTGTTTCATTTTATCTTAATTTGTTTTTATTTCTTATCTTAAAAATTTTAAAATTTTTTAAAAAAGATTTTTCATATGAGCTGACTTATGGTAACCCCAGTGAGCACTTCCGTTAATACAGTGTCTAGGAGTTCTTTAGGCGACACCTTCGGTGTCTAAGAAGTTTGGGTTTTAAGCGGGACCATTGTGACCCCTCCAACCTTCCCGGATCCCCTGGCTGTGTTTTCTGAGGCCCTTAACTGGTCATCCGTGAGTTGCTTATATATTCGTGTGTTTTTAAATTAAGTTTTTTTTTTTTTTTTAATATTATTTTCTTTGTTTTCTTTTCTGTTAAGTCTTTGTTTTTGTTTTGTTTTTGTTTTTGTTTTTGTTTTGTTAAGTTAGTTTATTTATTTATTTACGTGGTATGGTTAGTTAGTTTATTTCTGAGTGTTAAAACACATTTTTATTTCAAACGCTGCATTAAAAAAAAAAAACAAAAAAAAAAAAAACAAAAAAAAACAAAAACAAAAACAAAACAAAAAAACTTCTTCTTCTTCTTCTTCTTCTTCATCTTCATCATCATCATGGCTTGCCTCTATTTTCTCTTACTTGCAGAATCTGCAGCAGCTCGACATGGTCCTCATTTTTCCTCTGCAGTGCTTCCACGTGCTGATTGGCACAGTAGAGCCGCTTCTGCAAGTCCGCCACCATAGCCTTCAAGGAAGCTATTTCCTCGCTCATCGCGGCACACTCCCTTGTCCTCGCCAGTAATCGCATGCCCAAATTGGTAGCGGAGACCGCGTGGAGCACAGTTAAATTGTGGGACTCCTCTACCGCTGCCTTATCAGACCTCTGTGCCACATGCAGATGATCTGTCGGAGTGAGCTTGCTGCTAATCATGCCTCCTAGCAGCACTGCTCTGTTCGACAGTGCCTCAGAAAAGTTCGGTATTGCCTCAGCAAAGTTTGAGGCCGTGCCGTGATGATATGAAGAGTTTGGAAAGACAGTGTTTGGAGGAGCCCTTGTCTGGGCATTCGGTGGTGCAAGTGAGAGCTCAAGGTTGAGATCATCAAGGTGAGTGCATGAGGATGCCATTTGTTTTGCTTCTGAATTTTTTGATGTTTTTCCTTGAGTTTGCAGGAAGAAATGCTGGGTATCATCCGCTTGCAGAGGTGTGGTTTAAATAGACATATGCTGATGAGAGAGAGCCAGCACCATTTCGGATTTCCCGGGCATGCTCGACCTAATCGCTTCAAGGGGGAGCACCTTTACTTTTACTTTACTTTTCTTTTTTCCGTGTTTTCTGGTGTTTAATGTTTTTGCCCGTTACTTTCATTTTCTAGAGCTTTGTGTTTTTGCTTTTCCCTTTCGGCTATCATCTTTATCTTATTTTAAGTTGGGAAGTGTGCTTTCTTTTCCAATTTTTTTTTTTTTTTTTTTTTCTTCTGCAACTTTACTATTTTATTTCCGAAACAAAATAACGAAAATACAAAAACAACAAAATAAAATAAAAACAACAATAATGCAGTAGGAAATCATTTCTTCTCGGTGCTTGGTGTCTCGACCATTGGAGCTTTGAGTTTGGCGCTCTGGCTGTCCTCTTCCGGGGCTTCACGCACAGCTTCTTGGGGCTCATCACTTGAGCTCCCAAAGATCGCAATCTTAGCTTGAGCGTAACTACTCTCGCGATCTGCTTGTTTGCGTTTACCCGGTCTGTCTAGGTCTTCCAGCTGTTTTCGCATGTCGCGAGAGTACAACTCTACCATTTTTGATAGGTTTTTATTCTCGTCTCGCAATACTTCTAGCTGGTGTCGATTCACCTCCACTATCCTTGACCTCTCCCTTTTCAAGCTTTTTATAGCAGTCTGACACTCCTCAACCATACTTCGCTCCGCCGCCAACTGACCTTTCAGCACCTCTACCTCATGGGACTTCGCAAGTAGGCGATGACCCAAACTTGCGACTGTTGCTGTACTCTGCACGCTCAGTGCCAGGGCATCGCTCACGACCCGGTTGTCATCCCTTGTCCCCAGAACACGTATATCTTTAGGAGTCACTAAATTTCTAGCCACTCCAATGGCAACATCGTTGTCCAGGAGTATTGAGTCAGTTACTGTCACAGGCCCCCGTGGGGAAGCAAAGTAGGGCATCCATACTGGTGCCGCTGCTTGGCCTCGTGTCTGAGTCGGTGGAGCTAGGTTGAGATCCAACGAAAAGGGGTAGGAAGAGGCCATTTGATTTCTCACTTCTTATCTTCTTTCTTTCTTTTTTTCTTTTGTGTGTTTCTGAGTTTGTGTTTTTTACCCTTTCTTTTTTTTACCTTTTATAGACTTAGTTTTTGCTAACCCTAGCCATTGCGGTTCTGAGTTCTGTGCGGCCCTTACGGCTTATCTCTATATGTCGCCGCACCCGTTTCCCAACCCCCTTAATTGCATTTTCACCTTTCACCACCTTCAAGTGAAAAAGTCGTCGTGCCTTCCTACGAGTCTAATAATTCTAGCTTGGGGGATGTGAAAGCGGCCTCTGCACGCCGACACGTCCCTCACCTATTTTCCCCGTGACTTCCCAGGAACCAAGGCATCAAGGACCACACTTTTTCTGTTTCGTAAATACCCGCCTTCGCACTCCCAATTCACGTTTCATTAAATTAAAATAAATAAAAAATAATAATAATTAATAATAACATGTGGGCTTCGGGTTTTCACCGTTGTTAGGTTTCAAAGTGTGTTAACTTCTTTTGGGTTGGGCTTTCAATCGTTTGGGTTTTGGTTTGTGTAAGACTGTTTGTTTTCTGTTTCGTTTTTTTTATTTTTATTTTTTTTGTTTGTTTGTAATTTTTATTTTGTAATTATTTTATTTCAATTCTTGTGTGTTTTGTGATTTTATATTTACTTTAGTACCTTTCATTTCTTGTTATGACATTGCTTGTTCCTAATTTTTAAACATTGAGGACAATGTTCATATCTAGGTTTGGGGGTATTGGAGTTTACCAAGTAAATTTAGTTTCTCTTATTAAAAAAAAATATATATATTTCTTGCTTGTTTTTTTTCTTTTTCTATATTTTGAGTCTTGTTTTATTTTGAGTCACTTTCCGAACACATTTGATGAGATTGTGATAAATGTTTGCATGACTTAAATGAAAATTGAATTTTTTTTATTTTTTATTTTTTTATTTTTTGTTCCTTGTAAATTCTTCTTGTAAAATAAAAAAAAATAAAATAATTCATTAATTAATTAATTTGGCATCGTTCTAGCATGATATGTTCGAAACCTTCTTTGCACTTGCCATTTGTTTCATAATTTTCCAATTAAAGGATTTGCATGACCCAAAGAATTGTATCAAGCATAAATTAGACTTATATAACCATATAATGTGAGCTTTTGAGCCTTGTGCTTCATTTCATGAGTGTTATACACATACTCTTATTTTCTTGTCATCAAAGTTGTTGTTTGATCTCATTATTCATTGATTTGGTTGAACACTTAAAAGTCATTCATTCTTATGCAATTTGATTTCATGACATTTAAAGAAATGATATTAAGGCCTTCTTTGGATCGTTTGTGCCTTTCAAGCTAACCTTATGCATGCTTAAGCATGATTTTCCATTGTTAACCATTTTAAGCCTACATGTAAACCTTTTCTTTCATTTACCAATTATATTTCCTCGCCTTAGCCCGAAAAACAAATATTTACCTTTCTAAGGAACTCATAGGGAATGGGTGTTACATTTCGAAAGAAAAAAAAAAATATTTATATCACACAATTGGTGAAAGAAAAGAGAAAAGTTGAGATTAAGTGGTGGTTGAATGAAATTTCATTTTTGGGTTTCATTTTTGGGCCTTCAAAATAAATTGGTGTTTAAGGAAAGGAGTATGAATCATTGTAAATGAAGGTATAAGGAGTTTTGATCGCGTAAAAGAAAAAAATCTAATCGTGATGATTCGAAGTCTTGTAAACAATTGTTTTATGCTCTTATATTTTGAGTTTCTTGGACTTTGTTTTATCCATACCCTTCATTTCTTACTCACCTTACACCCTTGGCCCCATTACAACCTATGCTAAAGACCTAAATTGATCTTAAATGTCATGTGGTTGAATTGCATTCATTTTTCTACTTTTAAGTGTTTGGCATCCTTCTTGAGATCATATTAATGCAAGTCTTTCATCTTTTTATTTCAAGTTAAGTCCTTATGGTTTAACTCTAACCTCATGTTTATAACTGAGTATTGCATTGAAGCCCTCTTCCGAGTGATTCATTTGTGAGAGGACAACTTTGGTGAGATTTGAAGTTGCATTTGTGCTTGGTATGATTTTTGAAATTGTGTGGAAACTAAGATTGGGGAATTTGTTGCATTTGGCTATCACACTACTACACTTTGAGCATATTATGTTTTGAACTTTGCCGCTTTGTGAATAATGTCTAAAATTGAGCTTTTATTGTCAAAACGTTTAAGTCATGTGCATGAGTCATTTCTCTTCACAAAATGTTCGGAAAGATTGTTTTGAGTTTTTATTTTGATTTTGTTTTTTTTTGTTTTTTGTGTTTTGTGTTTTGTTTTTATTTTTATGTTTGTTTTTGGTTTTGGTTTTGCTTAAGAATTAACAAATCTAATAAGTTTTCTAACCATTTTGTTTTGTAGAGTTAGAAAAACGTTTGTGGGTATCGTAACTGTTAAACCCTCAGGAGACACAACTCCTCCTACTAGGGATGCCTAGAGGTTTAAAGGCTTGTTGCATTCGCTCAATGCAATCGAGTTACCTACGAAAGTGGTCTAGTTAACTTCTTGTTTTGTTTTTAACTTTGTTTTGTGTTGTTTTGCTTGAGGACTAGCAAAATCTAGGTTTGGGGGTATTTGATCGGTTCATAATTGTATATCATTTTGTACCCTTCTAGCTTATGATTTGGTTATGTTTTTTAGTTAAACTTGTGCTTTTAATCCTTTTTGTGTTTATCTTTCAGTTCATTGAGCTTTAGGTAATAATGAGGGCTTTGGATAGTAAATGATGCAATCCATGCATGTTAGGGCCTAATTTGGATGAATGGATGAAGAGCTTAAAGACAAACTCAATTTTGGCTACAGTCCCCTGCCAGCCCAGTTTCGTAGGTCATATTGCAAGCTTTGTTTCAGCAACCTACATAGCTCGGATGAGGCCACATTCTTCATGAAAGTTGTTCCAATGGGTGTTTAATATAACATATCCAAACTTCAGCCCCATTGGATAAATATGGAGTCTGTTACCTAGCAAACACAGAGCCATGCTCAGGATGGATTTTATCAGCGCGCAAAATGAGTTAGCAATTTGTTTTGGCCTTAACTTCCTCCTCCGACCTTGGATTGGCCCAAATGATATATGGCTGGAAAGAAGACATTCTGAACTTCAAGTTTGAGTGCTTAAAGTCTTAATTTGCTTAAGGGAAGCCCAATTCGTAAGCCCTTGAAGTTGCTGGTCATGCTGACCTCAGGATGAGCTATTATTTCTGGTTGGAAGCTTGGTCATGGTGACATGAAGATGAGCTAGGGCTGCTGGTGGGATTTATTAGTGAAGTGCATCAACCATTTCAGATTTTATAATGGAAGTGTTGTATGCATTAGTGAAGTGCATCAACCATTTCAGATTTTATAAAACAAGTGTTGTATGCATTAGCCATACTTAATTCAGATTTTCAGCTTCCTTAGGCCTATATATAGTGAGGTTTCCCAAGCTTGTAAACACACCCCAAGGGGGGGAGCTCTCAAACACTTCTCTAGAGCTCCCTTCCCTTCTCTCCCTCAAATTCTCTTAGTTTCTCTTTCTAGTTTTCAATTGTTATAATGAGATCTTTGTGCTGAAATTCTCCTTAAGTTTTTCCAAGTTCTACTTAATTTTCATTGTTATGTAAATTCTTTTCTTTAGTTTCAAGTTTGATTAGTTTCCAAGTTTCAATTATGGTTTTTGTTCTTATTCATTATGCTTATAAGTTAATATGCTAGTTTGAATGATTGATCACCATTTAGGCTTGCATGTTAGCTATCTTGGTTTGAATTAAGAGTAGACACCATGCTTTAATTCGAATTGAACTATGAATAGGAAGAGTATGTATGGACATTCGACAACAGGGATTAGATACATATTTGGTTGTTTAAAATGTTCTTCTATGCTTAATGGGTTCCTAATGCTTAATTTTAGGTTAGACAACAAATGATCAAATTAGGGAATTAGGAACACAAGGTTATGACCACACACCATGGCTTAATCATACATTAGCTAGAATCAATCCGTTAATCTAATTGAACTTGGGAACTTATCTGCTTGAGTTAGTTATTTTCTTTCTTCCTTGTTTTATTTATTTCCCTTCTTTTTCATTTCTGTTTTGTGTAGGGAAAATGAATTGAATCATTCAATCACCAATCCTCGTGGGATCGACCTCGCATTTACATACGCTATACTACCGAACGGCTCGTGCACTTGCGAGTATCACAAGTTGAGGATGCAGCTGAATCCATTTTGGTGCAGCTGAATCTACACAACAGTGTTCCAAATTGGACAATTCAAGTTCAACGACAGTTCGTTCCTAATTGGAGTGGTTGGTGTATTCCATACTTCTAGCGATTGGATTTCACTTAAAACTCACCAAATGACTCCTCCCACCACATTATGACGTTGCCCAAATTTTGGGCTCGATCCGAAATCAATAGGTGTTCCAAATTGGACAATTCAAGTTCAACGGCAGTTCGTTCCTAACTGGAGTGGTTGGTGTATTCCATACTACTAACGATTGGATTTCACTCAAAACTCACCAAATGACTCCTCCCACCATATTATGATGTTGCCCAAATTTTTGGCTCGATTCGAAATCAATAGGTTTTCCAAATTGGACAATTCAAGTTCAACGGCAGTTCGTTCCTAATTGTAGTGGTTGGTGTATTCCATACTTCTAGCGATTGGATTTCACTCAAAACTCACCAAATGACTCCTCCCACTGTATTATGATGTTGCCCAAGTTTGGGGCTCGATCCGAAATCAATAGGTGTGAGAAATTGGACAATTTAAGTTCAACGGCAGTTTGTTCAGACTTGGAGTGGTTGGTGTATTCCATACTTCTAGCGATTGGATTTCACTCAAAACTCACCAAATGACTCCTCCCACCATATTATGATGTTGCCCAAGTTTTGGGCTCGATCCGAAATCAATAGGTGTGAGAAATTGGACAATTCAAGTTCAACGGCCGTTCCTTCCTAATTGGAGTGGTTGGTGTATTCCATACTTCTAGAGATTGGATTTCACTCAAAACTCACCAAATGACTCCTCCCACCATATTATGATGTTGCCCAAGTTTTCGGCTCGATCTGAAATCAATAGGTGTTCCAAATTGGACAATTCAAGTTCAACGACAGTTCGTTCCTAATTGGAGTGGTTGGTGTATTCCATACTTCTAGCGACTGGATTTCACTCAAAACTCACCAAATGACTCCTCCCACCATATTATGATGTTGCCCAAGTTTTGGGCTCGATCCGAAATCAATAGGTGTGAGAAATTGGACAATTCAAGTTCAACGGCAGTTCGTTCCTAATTGGAGTGGTTGGTGTATTACATACTTCTAGCAATTGGATTTCACTCAAAACTCACCAAATGACTCCTCCCACCATATTATGATGTTGCCCAAGTTGTAAGTTCGATCCGAAATCAATAGGTGTGAGAAATTGAACAATTCAAGTTCAAAGGCAGTTCGTTCCTACTTGGAGTGGTTGGTGTATTCCATACTTCTAGCGATTGGATTTCACTCAAAACTCACCAAATGACTCCACCCACCATATTATGATGTTGCCCAAGTTTGGGGCTCGGTCCGAAATCAATAGGTGTGAGAAATTGCACAGTTCAAGTTCAAGGGAGGTTCGTTCCTAATTGGAGTGGTTGGTGTATTCTATACTTCTAGCGATTGGATTTCACGCAAAACTCACCAAATGACTCCTCCCACCATATTATGATGTTGCCCAAGTTTTGGAGTCGATCCGAAATCAATAGGTGTGAGAAATTGGACAATTCAATTTCAACGGCAGTTCGTTCCTAATTGGAGTGGTTGGTGTATTCCATACTTCTAGCGATTGGATTTCACTCAAAACTCACAAATGACTCCTCCCACCATATTATGATGTTGCCCAAGTTTTGGGATCGATCCGAAATCAATAGGTGTTCCAAATTGGACAATTCAAGTTCAACGGCAGTTCGTTCCTAATTGGAGTGGTTGGTGTATTCCATACTTCTAGCGATTGGATTTCACTCAAAACTCACCAAATGACTCCTCCCACCATATTATGACGTTGACCAAATTTTGGGCTCGTTCCGAAATCAATAGGTGTTCCAAATTGGACAATTCAAGTTCAACGGCAGTTTGTTCCTAACTGGAGTGGTTGGTGTATTCCATACTTCTAGTGATTGGATTTCACTCAAAACTCACCAAATGACTCCTCCCACCATATTATGATGTTGCCCAAATTTTGGGCTCGATCCGAAATCAATAGGTGTTCCAAATTGGACAATTCAAGTTCAACGGCAGTTCGTTCCTAATTGGAGTGGTTGGTGTATTACATACTTCTAGCAATTGGATTTCACTCAAAACTCACCAAATGACTCCTCCCACCATATTATGTTGTTGCCCAAGTTTGGGGCTCGATCCAAAATCAATAGGTGTTCCAAATTGGACAATTTAAGTTCAACGGCAGTTTGTTCCGAATTGAAGTGGTTGGTGTATTCCATACTTCTAGCGATTGGATTTCACTCAAAACTCACCAAATGACTCCTCCCACCATATTATGATGTTGCACAAGTTTGGGGTCCCATCCGAGATCAATAGGTGTGAGAAATTGGACAATTCAAGTTCAACGGCAGTTCGTTCCTAATTGGAGTGGTTGGTGTATTCCATACTTCTAGAGATTGGATTTCACTCAAAACTCACCAAATGACTCCTCCCGCCATATTATGATGTTGCCCAAGTTTTGGTCTCGATCCGAACTCAATAGGTGTGAGAAATTGGACAATTTAAGTTAAACGACAGTTCGTAACTAACTGGAGTGGTTGGTGTATTCCGTACTTCTAGCGATTGGATTTCACTCAAAACTCACCAAGTGACTCCTCCCATCATATTATGATGTTGCACAAGTTTAGGGTTCCATACGAAATCAATAGGTGTTCGAAATTGGACAATTCAAGTTCAACGGCAGTTCGTTCCTAATTGGAGTGGTTGGTGTATTCCATACTTCTAGCGATTGGATTTCACTCAAAACTCACCAAATTACTCCTCCCATCATATTATGATGTTGCACAAGTTCGGGGTTCCATACGAAATCAATAGGTGTGAGAAATTGGACAATTCAAGTTCAACGGCAGTTCGTTCCTAATTGGAGTGGTTGGTGTATTCCATACTTCTAGCGATTGGATTTCACTCAAAACTCACCAAATGACTCCTCCCGCCATATTATGATGTTGCCTAAGTTTTGGGCTCGATCCGAAATCAATAGGTATGAGAAATTGGACAATTCAAGTTCAACCACAGTTCGTTCCTAATTGGAGTGGTTGGTGTATTCCATACTTCTAGCGATTGGATTTCACTCAAAACTCACCAAATGACTCCTCCCGCCATATTATGATGTTGCCTAAGTTTTGGGCTCGATCCGAACTCAATAGGTGTGAGAAATTGGACAATTTAAGTTCAACGGCAGTTCGTTCCTAATTGGAGTGGTTGGTGTATTCCATACTTCTAGCGATTGGTTTTCACTCAAAACTCACCAAATGACTCCTCCCACCATATTATGATGTTGCCCAAGTTTTGGGCTCGATCCGAAATCAATAGGTGTTCCAAATTGGACAATTGAAGTTCAACGGCATTTCGTTCCTAATTGGAGTGGTTGGTGTATTCCATACTTCTAGCGATTGGATTTCACTCACAACTCACCAAATGACTCCTCCCACCATATTATGATGTTGCCCAAGTTTGGGGCTCGATCCGAAATCAATAGGTGTGAGAAATTGGACAATTCAAGTTCAACGGCATTTCGTTCCTAATTGGAGTGGTTGGTGTATTCCATACATCAAGTGATTGGATTTCACTCAAAACTAACCAAATGACTCCTCCCACCATATTATGATGTTGCCCAAGTTTTGGGCACGATCCGAAATCAATAGGTGTTCGAAATTGGACAATTTAAGTTCAACGGCAGTTCGTTCCTAATTGGAGTGGTTGGTGTATTCCATACTTCTGGCGATTGGATTTCACTCAAAACTCACCAAATGACTCCTCCCACCATATTATGTTGTTGCCCAAGTTTTGGGCTCTATCCGAAATCAATAGGTGTTCAAAATTGTACAATTCAATTTCAACGGCAGTTCGTTCCTAATTGGACTGGTTGGTGTATTCCATACTTCTAGCGATTGGATTTCACTCAAAACTCACCAAATGACTCCTCCCACCATATTATGATGTTGCCCAAGTTTTGGGCTCGATCCGAAATCAATAGGTGTGAGAAATTGGACAATTCAAGTTCAACGGCATTTCGTTCCTAATTGGAGTGGTTGGTGTATTCCATACTTCTAGCGATTGGATTTCACTCAAAACTCACCAAATGACTCCTCCCACCATATTATGATGTTGCCCAAGTTTTGGCCACGATCCGAAATCAATAGGTGTTCGAAATTGGACAATTCAAGTTCAACGGCAGTTCGTTCCTAATTGGAGTGGTTGGTGTATTCCATACTTCTAGCGATTGGATTTCACTCAAAACTCACCAAATGACTCCTCCCACCATATTATGATGTTGCCCAAGTTTTGGGCTCGATCCGAAATCAATAGGAGTGAGAAATTGGACAATTCAAGTTCAACGGCAGTTCGTTCCTAATTGGAGTGGTTGGTGTATTCCATACTTCTAGCGATTGGATTTCACTCAAAACTCACCAAATGACTCCTCCCACCATATTATGACGTTGCCCAAGTTTTGGGCACGATCCGAAATCAATAGGTGTGAGAAATTGGACAATTCAAGTTCAACGGCAGTTCGTTCCTAATTGGAGTGGTTGGTGTATTCCACACTTCTAGCGATTGGATTTCACTCAAAACTCACCAAATGACTCCTCCCACCATATTATGATGTTGCCCAAGTTTTGGGCTCGATCCGAAATCAATAGGAGTGAGAAATTGGACAATTCAAGTTCAACGGCAGTTCGTTCCTAATTGGAGTGGTTGGTGTATTCCATACTTCTAGCGATTGGATTTCACTCAAAACTCACCAAATGACTCCTCCCACCATATTATGACGTTGCCCAAGTTTTGGGCACGATCCGAAATCAATAGGTGTGAGAAATTGGACAATTCAAGTTCAACGGCAGTTCGTTCCTAATTGGAGTGGTTGGTGTATTCCATACTTCTAGCGATTGGATTTCACTCAAAACTCACCAAATGACTCCTCCCACCATATTATGACGTTGCCCAAGTTTTGGGCACGATCCGAAATCAATAGGTGTTCGAAATTGGACAATTCAAGTTCAACGGCAGTTCGTTCCTAATTGGAGTGGTTGGTGTATTCCATACTTCTGGCGATTGGATTTCACTCAAAACTCACCAAATGACTCCTCCCACCATATTATGTTGTTGCCCAAGTTTTGGGCTCTATCCGAAATCAATAGGTGTTCAAAATTGTACAATTCAATTTCAACGGCAGTTCGTTCCTAATTGGACTGGTTGGTGTATTCCATACTTCTAGCGATTGGATTTCACTCAAAACTCACCAAATGACTCCTCCCACCATATTATGATGTTGCCCAAGTTTTGGGCTCGATCCGAAATCAATAGGTGTGAGAAGTTGGACAATTCAAGTTCAACGGCATTTCGTTCCTAATTGGAGTGGTTGGTGTATTCCATACTTCTAGCGATTGGATTTCACTCAAAACTCACCAAATGACTCCTCCCACCATATTATGATGTTGCCCAAGTTTTGGCCACGATCCGAAATCAATAGGTGTTCGAAATTGGACAATTCAAGTTCAACGGCAGTTCGTTCCTAATTGGAGTGGTTGGTGTATTCCATACTTCTAGCGATTGGATTTCACTCAAAACTCACCAAATGACTCCTCCCACCATATTATGACGTTGCCCAAGTTTTGGGCACGATCCGAAATCAATAGGTGTGAGAAATTGGACAATTCAAGTTCAACGGCAGTTCGTTCCTAATTGGAGTGGTTGGTGTATTCCACACTTCTAGCGATTGGATTTCACTCAAAACTCACCAAATGACTCCTCCCACCATATTATGATGTTGCCCAAGTTTTGGGCTCGATCCGAAATCAATAGGTGTGAGAAATTGGACAATTGAAGTTCAACGGAAGTTCGTTCCTAATTGGAGTGGTTGGTGTATTCCATACTTCTAGCGATTGGATTTCACTCAAAACTCACCAAATGACTCCTCCCACCATATTATGATGTTGCCCAAGTTTTGGGCTCGATCCGAAATCAATAGGTGTTCCAAATTGGACAATTCAAGTTCAACGGCAGTTCGTTCCTAATTGGAGTGGTTGGTGTATTCCATACTTCTAGCGATTGGATTTCACTCAAAACGCACCAAGTGACTCCTCCCACCATATTATGATGTTGCCCAAGTTTTGGTCTCGAACCGAAATCAATAGGTGTTCCAAATTAGACAATTCAAGTTCAACGGCAGTTCGTTCCTAATTGGAGTGGTTGGTGTATTCCATACTTCTAGCGATTGGATTTCACTCAATACTCACGAAATGACTCCTCCCACCATATTATGATGTTGCCCAAGTTTTGGTCTCGATCCGAAATCAATAGGTGTTCCAAATTAGACAATTCAAGTTCAACGACAGTTCGTTCCTAATTGGAGTGGTTGGGGTATTCCATACTTCTAGCGATTGGATTTCACTGAAAACTCACCAAATGACTCCTCCCACCATATTATGAAGTTGCCCAAGTTTTGGGCTCGATCCGAAATCAATAGGTGTGAGAAATTGGACAATTCAAGTTCAACGGCAGTTCGTTCCTAATTGGAGTGGTTGGTGTATTCCGTACTTCTAGAGATTGGATTTCACTCAAAACTCACCAAATGACTCCTCCCACCATATTATGAAGTTGCCCAAGTTTTTGGCTCGATCCGAAATGAATAGGTGTGCGAAATTGGACAATTCAAGTTCAACGGCAGTTCGTTCCTAATTGGAGTGGTTGGTGTATTCCATACTTCTAGCGAATGGATGTCACTCAAAACACCCTAAATGACTCCTCCCACCATATTGTGATGTTGCCCAAGTTTTGGTCTCGATCCGAAATCAATAGGTGTTCCAAATTGGACAATTCAAGTTGAACGGCAGTTCGTTCCTAGTTGGAGTGGTTGGTGTATTCCATACTTCTAGCGATTGGATTTCACTCAAAACTCACCAAATGACTCCTCCCACCATATTATGATGTTGCACAAGTTTGGGGTTCCATCCGAAATCAATAGGTGTGAGAAATTGGACAATTCAAGTTCAACGGCAGTTCGATCCTAATTGGAGTGGTTGGTGTGTTCCACACTTCTAGCGATTGGATTTCACTCAAAACTCACCAAATGACTCCTCCCACCATATTATGATGTTGCCCAAGTTTTGGGCTCGATCCGAACTCAATAGGTGTTTCAAATTGGACAATTTAAGTTCAACGGCAGTTCGTTCCTAATTGGAGTTGTTGGTGTATTCCATACTTCTAGCGATTGGATTTCACTCAAAACTCACCAAATAACTCCTCCCACCGTATTATGATGTTGTACAAGTTTGGGGTTCCATCCGAAATCAATAGGTGTGAGAAATTGGACAATTCAAGTTCAACGGAAATTCGTTCCTAATTGGAGTGGTTGGTGTATTCCATACTTCTAGCGATTGGATTTCACTCAAAACTCACCAAATGACTCCTCCCACCATATTATGATGTTGCCCAAGTTTTGGGCTCTATCCGAAATCAATAGGTGTGAGAAATTGGACAATTCAAGTTCAACGGCAGTTCGTTCCTAATTGGAGTGGTTGGTGTATTCCATACTTCTAGCGATTGGATTTCACTCAAAACTCACCAAATGACATCTCCCACCATATTATAAGGTTGCCCAAGTTTTGGGCTCGACCCGAAATCAATAGGTGTTCCAAATTGGACGATTCAAGTTCAACGGCAGTTCGTTTCTAAATGGAGTGGTTGGTGTATTCCATACTTCTAACGATTGGATTTCACTCAAAACTCCCCAAATGACTCCTCCCACCATATTATGATATTGCCCAAGGTTAGGGCTCGATCCGAAATCAATTGGTGTGAGAAATTGGACAATTCAAGTTCAACGGCATTTCGTTCCTAATTGGAGTGGTTGGTGTATTCCATACTTCTAGCGATTGGATTTCACTCACAACTCACCAAATGACTCCTCCCACCATATTATGATGTTGCCCAAGTTTGGGGCTCGTTCCGAAATCAATAGGTGTGAGAAATTGGACAATTCAAGTTCAACGGCAGTTCGTTCCTAATTGGAGTGGTTGGTGTATTCCATACTTCTAGCGATTGGATTTCACTCAAAACTCACCAAATGACTCCTCCCACCATATTATGATGTTTCCAAAGTTTTGGGCTCGATCCGAAATCAATAGGTGTGAGAAATTGGACAATTCAAGTTCAACGGCAGTTCGTTCCTAATTGGAGTGGTTGGTGTATTCCATACTTCTAGTGATTGGATTTCACTCAAAACTCACCAAATGACTCCTACCACCATATTATGACGTTGCCCAAATTTTGGGCTCGATCCGAAATCAATAGGTGTTCCAACTTGGACAATTCAAGTTCAACGGCAGTTCGTTCCTAACTGGTGTGGTTGGTGTATTCCATACTTCTAGCGATTGGATTTCACTCAAAACTCACCAAATGACTCCTCCCACCATATTATGATGTTTCCCAAATTTTGGGCTCGATCCGAAATCAATAGGTGTTCCAAATTGGACAATTCAAGTTCAACGGCAGTTCGTTCCTAATTAGAGTGGTTGGTGTATTCCATACTTCTAGCGATTGGATTTCACTCAAAACTCACCAAAAGACTCCTCCCACCATATTATGATGTTGCCCAAGTTTTGGGCTCGATCCGAAATGAATAGGTGTTCCAAATTGGACAATTCAAGTTCAATGGCAGTTCGTTCCTAATTGGAGTGGTTGGTGTATTCCATACTTCTAGCGATTGGATTTCACTCAAAACTCACCAAATGACTCCTCCCACCATATTATGATGTTGCCCAAGTTTTGGGCTCGATCCAAACACAATAGGTGTGAGAAATTGGACAATTTAAGTTCAACGGCAGTTCGTTCCTAATTGGAGTTGTTGGTGTATTCCATACTTCTAGCGATTGGATTTCACTCAAAACTCACCAAATGACTCCTCCCACCATATCATGATGTTGCCCAAGTTTTGGGCTCGATCTGAAATCAAGAGGTGTGAGAAATTGGACAATTCAAGTTCAACGGCTGTTCGTTCCTAATTGGAGTGGTTGGTGTATTCCATACTTCTAGCGATTGGATTTCACTCAAAACTCACGAAATGACTCCTCCCATCATATTATGATGTTGCATAAGTTTGGGGTTCCATCCGAAATCAATAGGTGTGAGAAATTGGACAATTCAAAATCAACGGCAGGTCGTTCCTAATTGGAGTGGTTGGTGTATTCCATACTTCAAGCGATTGGATTTCACTCAAAACTCACCAAATGACTCCTCCCACCATATTACGATATTGCCCAAGTTTTGGGCTCGATCCGAAATCAATAGGTGTTCCAAATTGGACAATTCAAGTTCAACGGCAGTTCGTTCCTAATTGGAGTGGTTGGTGTATTCCATACTTCTCGCGATTGGATTTCACTCAAAACTCACCAAATGACTCCTCCCAACATATTCCGATGTTGCCCAAGTTTTGGGCTCGATCCGAAATCAATAGGTGTGAGAAATTCAACAATTCAAGTTCAACGGCAGTTCGTTCCTAATTGTAGTGGTTTGTGTATTCCGTACTTCTAGCGATTGGATTTCACTCAAAACTCACCAAATGACACCTCCCACCATATTACGATGTTGCCCAAGTTTTGGGCTCGATCCGAAATCAATAGGTGTTCCAAATTGGACAATTCAAGTTCAACGGCAGTTCGTTCCTAATTGGAGTGGTTGGTGTATTCCATACTTCTAGCGATTGGATTTCACTCAAAACTCACGAAATGACTCCTCCCATCATATTATGATGTTGCACAAGTTTGGGGTTCCATACGAAATCAATAGGTGTGAGAAATTGGACAATTCAGGTTGAACGGCAGTTCGTTCCTAATTGGAGTGGTTGGTGTATTCCATACTTCAAGCGATTGGATTTCACTCAAAACTAACAAAATGACTCCTCCCACCATATTATGATGTTGCCCAAGTTTTGGGCTCGATCCGAAATCAATAGGTGAAAGAAATTTGATAATTCAAGTTCAACGGCAGTTCCTTCCTAATTGGAGTGGTGAGTGTATTCCATACTTCTAGTGATTGGATTTCACTCAAAACTCACCAAATGACTCCTCCCACCATAGTATAATGTTGCCCAAGTTTTGGGCTCGATCAGAAATCAATAGGTGTGAGAAATTGGACAATTCAAGTTCAACGGCAGTTCGTTCCTAATTGGTGTGGTGGGTGTATTCCATACTTCTAGCGATTGGATTTCACCAAAAACTCACCAAATGACCCCTCCCACCATATTATCACGTTGCCCAAGTTTTGGGCTTGATCCGAAATCAATAGGAGAAAGAAATTGGACAATTCAAGTTCAACGGCAGTTCGTTCCTAATTGGAGTGGTTGGTGTATTCCATACTTCTAGCGATTGGATTTCACTCAAAACTCACGAAATGACTCCTCCCCCCATATTATGATGTTGCCCAAGTTTTGGGCTCGATCCAAAATCAATAGGTGTGAGAAATTGGACAATTCAAGTTCAACGGCTGTTTGTTCCTAATTGGAGTTGTTGGTGTATTCCATACTTCTAGCGATTGGATTTCACTCAAAACTCACCAAATGACTCCTCCCACCATATTATGATGTTGCCCAAGTTTTGGGCCCGATCCGAAATCAATAGGTGTGGGAAATTGGACAATTCAAGTTCAACGGCAGTTCGTTCCAAATTGGAGTGGTTGGTGTATTCCATACTTCTAGCGATTGAATTTTAGTCAAAACTCACCAAATGACTTCTCCCACCATATTATGATGTTTCCCAAGTTTTGGGCTCGATCCGAAATCAATAGGTGTGAGAAATTGGACAATTCAAGTTCAACGGCAGTTCCCTCCTAATTGGAGTGGTTGGTGTATTCCATACTTCTACCGACTGGATGTCACTCAAAACTCACCAAATGTCTCCTCCCACCATATTATGATGTTGCCCAAGTTTGGGGCTCGATCTGAAATCAATAGGTGTGCGAAATTGGACAATTCAAGTTCAACGGCAGTACGATCCCAATTGGAGTGGTTGGTATATTCCATACTTCTACCGACTGGATTTCATTCAAAAATCACCAAATGACTCCACCCACCATATTATGATGTTGCCCAAGTTTTGGGCTCGATCCGAAATCAATAGGTGTGAGAAATTGGACAATTCAAGTTCAACGGCAGTTCGTTCCTAATTGGAGTGGTTGGTGTATTCCATACTTCTACCGACTGGATTTCACTCAAAACTCACGAAATGACTCCTCCCACCATATTATGATGTTGTCAAAGTTTTGGGCTCGATTCGAAATCAATAGGTGTTCCAAATTGGACAATTCAAGTTCAACGGCAATAACTTCCAAATTGGAGTGGTTGGTGTATTCCATACTTCTAGCGATTGGATTTCACTCAAAACTCACCAAATGACTCCTCCCACCATATTATGATGTTGCCCAAGTTTTGGGCTCGATCCGAAATCAATAGGTGTGAGAAATTGGACAATTCAATTTCAACGGCAGTTCGTTCCTAATTGGAGTGGTTGGTGTATTCCATACTTCTAGCGATTGGATTTCACTCAAAACTCACCAAATGACTCCTCCCCCCATATTATGATGTTGCCCAAGTTTTGGGCTTGATCCGAACTCAATAGGTGTGAGAAATTGGACAATTCAAGTTCAACGGCAGTTCGTTCCTAATTGGAGTGGTTGGTGTATTCCATACTTCTAGCGATTGAATTTTTGTCAAAACTCACCAAATGACTTCTCCCACCATATTATGATGTTTCCCAAGTTTTGGGCACAATCCGAAATCAATAGGTGTGAGAAATTGGACAATTCAAGTTCAACGGCAGTTCGCTCCTAATTGGAGTGGTTGGTGTATTCCATACTTCTACCGACTGGATGTCACTCAAAACACACCAAATGACTCCTCCCACCATATTATGATGTTGCCCAAGTTTGGGGCTCTATCTGAAATGAATAGGTGTGAGAAATTGGACAATTCAAGTTCAACGGCAGTACGATCCTAATTGGAGTGGTTGGTATATTCCATACTTCTACCGACTGGATTTCATTCAAAAATCACCAAATGACTCCTCCCACCATATTATGATGTTGCCCAAGTTTTGGGCTCGATTCGAAATCAATAGGTGTGAGAAATTGGACAATTCAAGTTCAACGGCAGTTCGTTCCTAATTGGAGTGGTTGGTGTATTCCATACTTCTAGCGATTGGATTTCACTCAAAACTCACCAAATGACTCCTCCCCCCATATTATGATGTTGCCCAAGTTTTGGGCTCGATCCGAACTCAATAGGTGTGAGAAATTGGACAATTCAATTTCAACGGCAGTTCGTTCCTAATTGGAGTGGTTGGTTTATTCCACACTAGTAGCGATTGGATTTCACTCAAAACTCACCAAATGACTCCTCAAACCATATTATGATGTTGCCCAAGTTTTGGGCTCGATCCGAAATCAATAGGTGTTCCAAATTGGACAATTCAAGTTCAACGGCAGTTCGTTCCTAATTGGAGTGGTTGGTGTATTCCGTACTTCTACCGACTGGATTTCACTCAAAACTCACGAAATGACTCCTCCCACCGTATTATGATGTTGCCCAAGTTTTGGCCTCGATTCGAAATCAATAGGTGTTCCAAATTGGACAATTCAAGTTCAACGGCAGTTCGTTCCTCATTGGAGTGGTTGGTTTATTCTATACTTCTACCGATTGGATTTCACTCAAAACTCACCAAATGACTCCTCTCACCATATTATGATGTTGCCCAAGTTTGGGGCTCGATCCGAAATCAAAAGGTGTTCCAAATTGGACAATTCCAGTTCAACGGCAGTTCGTTCCTAATTGGAGTGGTTTGTGTATTCCATACTTCTTGCGATTGGATTTCACTCAAAACTCACCAAATGACTCCTCCCACCATATTATAATGTTGCCCAAGTTTTGGGCTCGATCCGAAATCAATAGGTGTGAGAAATTGGACAATTCAAGTTCAACGGCAGTTCGTTCCTAATGGGAGTGGTTGGTATATTCCATACTTCCAGCAATTGGATTTCACTCAAAACTCACCAAATGATTCCTCCCACCATATTATGATGTTGCCCAAGTTTTGGGCTCGATCCGAAATCAATAGGTGTATCAAATTGGACAATTCAAGTTCAACGGCAGTTCGTTCCTAATTGGAGTGGTTGTTGTATTCCCTACTTCTAGCGATTGGATTTTACTCAAAACTCACCAAATGACTCCTCCCACCATATTATGATGCTGCCCTAGTTTTGGGCTCGATCCGAAATCAATAGGTGTTCCAAATTCGACAATTCAAGTTCAACGGCAGTTCGTTCCTAATGGGAGTGGTTGGTGTATTCCATACTTCTAGCTATTGGATTTCACTCAAAACTCACCAAATGACTCCTCCCACCATATTATGTTGTTGCCCAAGTTTGGGGCTCGGTCCGAAATCAATGGGTGTGAGAAATTGGTCAATTCAATTTCAACGGCAGTTCGTTCCTATTTGGAGTGGTTGGTGTATTCCATACTTCTAGCGATTGGATTTCACTCAAAACTCACCAAATGATTCCTCCCACCATATTATGATGTTGCCCGAGTTTTGGGCTCGATCCGAAATCAATAGGTGTTCCAAATTGGACAATTCAAGTTCAACTGTAGTTCGTTCCTAATTGGAGTGGTTGGTGTATTCCATACTTCTAGCGATTGGATTTCACTCAAAACTCACCAAATGACTCCTCCCACCATATTATGATGTTGCCCAAGTTTTGGGCTCGATCCGAAATCAATCGGTGTGAGAATTGGACAATTCATGTTCTACGGCAGTTCGTTCCTAATTGGAGTGGTTGGTGTATTCCATACTTCTAGCGATTGGATTTCACTAAAAACTCACCAAATGACTCCGCCCACCATATTACGATGTTGCCCAAGTTTTGGGCTCGATTCGAAATCAATAGGTGTGAGAAATTGGACAATTCATGTTCAACGGCAGTTCGTTCCTAATTGGAGTGGTTGGTGTATTCCACACTTCTAGCGATTGGATTTCACTCAAAACTCACCAAATGACTCCTCCCATCATATTATGATTATGATGTTGCCCAAGTTTTGGGCTCGATTCGAAATCAATAGGTGTGAGAAATTAGACAATTCAAGTTCAACGGCAGTTCGTTCCTAATTGGAGTGGTTGGTGTATTCCATACTTCTAGCGATTCGATTTCACTCAAAACTCACGAAATGACTCCTCCCACCATATTACGATGTTGCCCATGTTTTGGGCTCGATTCGAAATCAATAGGTGGGAGAAATTGGACAATTCATGTTCAACGGCAGTTCATTCCTAATTGGAGTGGTTGGTGTATTCCATATTTCTAGCGATTGGATTTCACTCAAAACTCACCAAATGACTCCTCCCACCATATTATGATGTTGTCCAAGTTTTGGGCTCGATCCGAAATCAATAGGTGTTCCAAATTGGACAATTCAAGTTCAACGGCAGTTCGTTCCTAATTGGAGTGGTTGGTGTATTCCGTACTTCTAGCGATTGGATTTCACTCAAAACTCCCCAAATGACTTCTCCCACCATATTATGATGTTGCCCAAGTTTTGGGCTCGGTCCGAAATCAATAGGTGTGAGAAATTGGTCAATTCAATTTGAACGGCTGTTCGTTCCAAATTGGAGTGGTTGGTGTATTCCATACTTCTAGCGATTGGATTTCACTCAAAACTCAATAAATGACTCCTCCCACCATATTATGATGTTGCCCAAGTTTGGGGCTCGATCTGAAATCAATAGGTGTGAGAAATTGGACAATTCAAGTTCTACGGCAGTTCGTTCCTAATTGGAGTGGTTGGTGCATTCCATACTTCTAGCGATTGGATTTCACTCAAAACTCACCAAATGACTCCTCCCACCACATTATGACGTTGCCCAAGTTTGGGGCTCGATCCGAAATCAATAGGTGTGAGAAATTGGACAATTCAAGTTCAACGGCAGTTCGTTCCTAATTGGAGTGGTTGGTTTATTCCATACTTCTAGCGATTGGATTTCACTCAAAACTCACCAAATGACTCCTCCCACCATATTATGATGTTCCCCAAGTTTTGGGCTCGATCCGAAATCAATAGGTGTTCCAAATTGGACAATTCAAGTTCAACTGTAGTTCGTTCCTAATTGGAGTGGTTGGTGTATTCCATACTTCTAGCGATTGGATTTCACTCAAAACTCACCAAATGACTCCTCCCACCATATTATGATGTTGCCCAAGTTTTGGGCTCGATCCGAAATCAATCGGTGTGAGAATTGGACAATTCATGTTCTACGGCAGTTCGTTCCTAATTGGAGTGGTTGGTGTATTCCATACTTCTAGCGATTGGATTTCACTAAAAACTCACCAAATGACTCCGCCCACCATATTACGATGTTGCCCAAGTTTTGGGCTCGATTCGAAATCAATAGGTGTGAGAAATTGGACAATTCATGTTCAACGGCAGTTCGTTCCTAATTGGAGTGGTTGGTGTATTCCACACTTCTAGCGATTGGATTTCACTCAAAACTCACCAAATGACTCCTCCCACCATATTATGATTATGATGTTGCCCAAGTTTTGGGCTCGATCTGAAATCAATAGGTGTGAGAAATTAGACAATTCAAGTTCAACGGCAGTTCGTTCCTAATTGGAGTGGTTGGTGTATTCCATACTTCTAGCGATTCGATTTCACTCAAAACTCACGAAATGACTCCTCCCACCATATTACGATGTTGCCCATGTTTTGGGCTCGATTCGAAATCAATAGGTGGGAGAAATTGGACAATTCATGTTCAACGGCAGTTCATTCCTAATTGGAGTGGTTGGTGTATTCCATATTTCTAGCGATTGGATTTCACTCAAAACTCACCAAATGACTCCTCCCACCATATTAAGATGTTGTCCAAGTTTTGGGCTCGATCCGAAATCAATAGGTGTTCCAAATTGGACAATTCAAGTTCAACGGCAGTTCGTTCCTAATTGGAGTGGTTGGTGTATTCCGTACTTCTAGCGATTGGATTTCACTCAAAACTCCCCAAATGACTTCTCCCACCATATTATGATGTTGAACAAGTTTTGGGCTCGGTCCGAAATCAATAGGTGTGAGAAATTGGTCAATTCAATTTGAACGGCTGTTCGTTCCTAATTGGAGTGGTTGGTGTATTCCATACTTCTAGCGATTGGATTTCACTCAAAACCCACCAAATGACGCCTCCCACCATATTATGATGTTGCCCAAGTTTTGGGCTCGATCCGAAATCAATAGGTGTGAGAAATTGGACAATTCAAGTTCAACGGCAGTACGTTCCTAATTGGAGTGGTTGGTGTATTCCGTACTTCTAGCGATTCGATTTCACTCAAAACTCACGAAATGACTCCTCCCACCATATTATGATGTTGCCCAAGTTTTGGGCTCGATCCGAACTCAATAGGTGTTCCAAATTGGACAATTGAAGTTCAACGGCAGTTCGTTCCTAATTGGAGTGGTTGGTGTATTCCATACTTCTAGCGATTGGATTTCACTCAAAACTCACCAAATGACTCCTCCCACCATATTATGATATTGCCCAAGTTTGGGGCTCGGTCCGAAATCAATAGGTGTGAGAAATTGGACAATTCAAGTTCAACGGAAGTTCGTTCCTAATTGGAGTGGTTGGTGTATTCCACAGTTCTAGCGATTGGATTTCACTCAAAACTCACCAAATGACTCCTCCCACCATATTATGATGTTGCACAAGTTTTGGGGTCGATCCGAAATCAATAGGGGTTCCAAATTGGACAATTCAAGTTCAACGGCAGTTCGTTCCTAATTGGAGTGGTTGGTGTATTCCGTACTTCTAGCGATTGGATTTCACTCAAAACTCCCCAAATGACTTCTCCCACCATATTATGATATTGAACAAGTTTTGGGCTCGGTCCGAAATCAATAGGTGTGAGAAATTGGTCAATTCAATTTGAACGGCAGTTCGTTCCTAATTGGAGTGGTTGGTGTATTCCATACTTCTAGCGATTGGATTTCACTCAAAACTCACCAAATGACTCCTCCCAACATATTATGATATTGCCCAAGTTTGGGGCTCGGTCCGAAATCAATAGGTGTGAGAAATTGGACAATTCAAGTTCAACGGCAGTTCGTTCCTAATTGGAGTGGTTGGTGTATTCCACAGTTCTAGCGATTGGATTTCACTCAAAACTCACCAAATGACTCCTCCCACCATATTATGATGTTGCACAAGTTTTGGGCTCGATCCGAAATCAATAGGGGTGAGAAATTGGACAATTCAAGTTCAATGGCAATTCATTCCTAATTGAAGTGGTTGGTGTATTCCACACTTCTAGCTATTTGATTTCACTCAAAACTCACCAAATGACTCCTACCACCATATTACGATATTGCCCAAGTTTTGGGCTCGATTCGAAATCAATAGGTGTTCCAAATTGGACAATTCAAGTTCAACCGCAGTTCGTTCCTAATTGGAGTGGTTGGTGTATTCCATACTTCTACCCATTGGATTTCACTAAAAACTCACCAAATGACTCCTCCCACCATATTATGATGTTGCCCAAGTTTTGGGCTCAATCTGAAATCAATAGGTGTGAGAAATTGGTCAATTCAAGTTCAACGGCAGTTCGTTCCTAATTGGAGTGGTTGGTGTATTCCATACTTCTAGCGATTGGATTTCACTCAAAACTCACCAAATGACTCCTCCCACCATATTATCATGTTGCCCAAGTTTTGGGCTCGTTCCGAAATCAATAGGTGTGAGAAATTGGACAATTTAAGTTCAACGGCAGTTCGTTCCTAATTGGAGTGGTTGGTGTATTCCACACTTCTAGCGATTGGATTTCACTCTAAACTCACCAAATGACTCCTCCCACCATATTACGATGTTGCCCAAGTTTTGGGCTCGATCCGAAATCAATAGGTGTGAGAAATTGGACAATTCAAGTTCAACGGCAGTTCGTTCCTAATTGGAGTGGTTGGTGTATTCCATACTTCTAGCGATTGGATTTCACTCAAAACTCAACAAATGACTCCTCCCACCATATTATGATGTTGCCCAAGTTTTGGGCTCGATCCGAAATCAATAGGTGTTCCAAATTGGACAATTCAAGTTCAACGGCAGTTCGTTCCTAATTGGAGTGGTTGCTATATTCCAAACTTCTAGCGATTGGATTTCACTCAAAACTCACCAAATGACTCCTCCCACAATATTATAATGTTGCCCAAGTTTTGGGCTCGATCCGAAGTCAATAGGTGTGAGAAATTGGTCAATTCAAGTTGAACGGCAGTTCGTTCCTAATTGGAGTGGTTGGTGTATTCCATACTTCTAGCGATTGGATTTCACTCAAAACTCACCAAATGACTCCTCCCACCATATTATGATGTTGCCCAACTTTTGGGCCCGATCCGAAATCAATAGGTGTGAGAAATTGGACAATTCAAGTTCAACGGCAGTTCGTTCCTAATTGGAGTGGTTGTTGTATTCCATACTTCTAGCGATTGGATTTCACTCAAAACTCACCAAATGACTCCTCCAATCATATTATGATGTTGCACAAGTTTTGGGCTCGATCCAAAATCAATAAGTTTTCTAAATTGGACAATTCAAGTTCAACGGCAGTTCGTTCCGAATTGGAGAGGTTGGTGTATTCCATACTTCTAACGATTGGATTTCACTCAAAACTCATCAAATGACTCCTCCCACCATATTACGATGTTGCCCAAGGTTTGGGCTCGATCCGAAATCAATAGGTGTGAGAAATTGGACAATTCAAGTTCAACGGCAATTCTTTCCTAATTGGAGTGGTTGGTGTATTCCGTACTTCTAGCGATTGGATTTGACTCAAAACCCACCAAATGACTCCTCCCACCATATTATGATGTTGCCCAAGTTTTCGGCTCGATCCGAAATCAATAGGTGTGAGAAATTGGACAATTTAAGTTCAACGGCAGTTCGTTCCTAATTGGAGAGGTTGGTGTATTCCATACTTATAGCGTTTGGATTTCACTCAAAACTCACCAAATGACTCCTCCCACCATATTATGGTGTTGCCCAAGTTTTGGGCTCGATCCGAAATCAATGGTTGTTCGAAATTGGACAATTCAAGTTCAACGGCAGTTCGTTCCTAATTGGAGTGGTTGGTGTATTCCATACTTCTAGCGATTGGATTTCACTCAAAACTCACCAAATGACTCCTCCCACCATATTTTGATGTTGCCCAAGTTTTGGGCTCGATCCGAAATCAATAGGTGTGAGAAATTGGACAATTCAAGTTCAACGGCAGTTCGTTCCTAATTGGAGTGGTTGGTGTATTCCGTACTTCTAGCGATTGGATTTCCCTCAAAACTCACCAAATGACTCCTCCCACCATATTATGATGTTGCCCAAGTTTTGGGCTCGATCCGATATCAATAGGTGTTTGAAATTGGACAATTCAAGTTCAACGGCAGTTCGTTCCGAATTGGAGAGGTTGGTGTATTCCATACTTCTAACGATTGGATTTCACTCAAAACTCACCAAATGACTCCTCCCACCATATTATGATGTTGCCCAAGGTTTGGGCTCGATCCGAAATCAATAGGTGTGAGAAATTGGACAATTCAAGTTCAATGGCAGTTCGTTCCTAATTGGAGTGGTTGGTGTATTCCATACTTCTAGCGATTGGATTTCACTCAAAACAAACCAAATGACTCCTCCCACCATATTATGATGTGGCCCAAGTTTGGGGCTCGATCCAAAATCAATTGGTGTGAGAAATTGGACAATTCAAGTTCAACGGCAGTTCGTTCCTAATTGGAGTGGTTGGTGTATTCCATACTTCTAGCGATTGGATTTCACACAAAACTCACCAAATGACTCCTCCCACCAATATTATGATGTTGACCAAGTTTTGGGCTCGATCCGAACTCAATAGGTGTGAGAAATTGGACAATTTAAGTTCAACGGCAGTTCGTTCCTAATTGGAGTTGTTGGTGTATTACATACTTCTAGCGATTGGATTTCACTCAAAACTCACCAAATGACTCCTCCCACCATATTATGGTGTTGCACAAGTTTGGGGTTCCATCCGAATTCAATAGGTTTGAGAAATTGGACAATTTAAGTTCAACGGCAGTTCGTTCCTAATTGGAGTGGTTGGTGTATTCCATACTTCTAGCGATTGGATTTAACTCAAAACTCACCAAACGACTCCTCCCACCATATTATGATGTTGCCCAAGTTTTGGGCCTGATCCGAAATCAATACGTGTGAGAAATTGGACAATTCAAGTTCAACGGCAGTTCGTTCCTAATTGGAGTGGTTGGTGTATTCCATACTTCTTGCGTTTGGATTTCACTCAAAACTCACCAAATGACTCCTCCCATCATATTATGATGTTGCACAAATTTGGGGTTCCATCCGAACTCAATAGGTGTGAGAAATTGGACAATTCAAGTTCAACGGCAGTTCGTTCCTAATTGGAGTGGTTGGTGTATTCCATACTTCTAGCGATTGGGTTTCACTCAAAACCCACCAAATGACTCCTACCACCATATTATGATGTTTCCCAAGTTTTGGGCTCGATCCGAAATCAATAGGTGTTCCAAATTGGACAATTCCAGTTCAACGGCAGTTCGTTCCTAATGGGAGTGGTTGGTGTATTCCATACTTCTAGCGATTGGATTTCACTCAAAACTCACCAAATGACTCCTCCCACCATATTATGATGTTGCCCAAGTTTTGAGCTCGATCCGAACTCAATAGGGGTGAGAAATTGGACAATTTAAGTTCAACAGCAGTTCGTTCCTAATTGGAGTGGTCGGTGTATTCCACACTTCTAGCGATTGGATTTCACTCAAAACTCACCAAATGACTCCGCCCATCATATTATGATGTTGCACAAGTTTGGGGTTCCATCCGAAATCAATAGGTGTTCCAAATTGGACAATTCATGTTCAACGGCAGTTCGTTCCTAATTGGAGTGGTTGGTGTATTCCATACTTCTAGCGATTGGATTTCACTCAAAACTCACCGAATGACTCCTCCCACCATATTATGATGTTGCCAAAGTTTTGGGATCGATCCGAAATCAATAGGAGTGAGAAATTGGACAATTCATGTTCAACGGCAGTTCGTTCCGAATTCGAGTGGTTGGTGTATTCCATACTTCTAGCGATTGGATTTTACTCAAAACTCACCGAATGACTCCTCCCACCATATTATGATGTTGCCCAAGTTTTGGGCTCGATCCGAAACCAATAGGTATTCCAAATTGGACAATTCAAGTTCAACGGCAGTTCGTTCCTAATTGGAGTGGTTGGTGTATTCCGTACTTCTAGCGATTGGATTTCACTCAAAACTCACCGAATGACTCCTCCCACCATATTATGATGTTTCCCAAGTTGTGGGCTCGATCCAAAATCAATAGGAGTGAGAAATTGGACAATTCAAGTTCAACGGCAGTTCGTTCCTAATTGGAGTGGTTGGTGTATTCCATACTTCTAGCGATTGGATTTCACTCAAAACTCGCCAAATGACTTCTCCCACTATATTATGATGTTGCCCAAGTTTTGGGCTCGATCCGAAAGCAATAGGTGTGAGAAATTGGACAATTCATGTTCAACGGCAGTGCGTTCCTAATTGGAGTGGTTGGTGTATTCCATACTTCTAGCGATTGGATTTCACTCAAAACTCACCAAATGACTCCTCCCACCAAGTTATGATGTTGCCCAAGTTTTGGGCTCGATCCGAAATCAATAGGTGTTCCAAATTGGACAAATCAAGTTCAACGGCAGTTCGTTCCTAATTGCAGTAGTTGGTGCATTCCATACTTCTAGCGATTGGATTTCACTCAAAACTCACCAAATTACTCCTCCCACCATATTACGATGTTGCCCAAATTTTGGGCTCGATCCGAAATCAATAGGTGTGAGAAATTGGACAATTCAAGGTCAACGGCAGTTCGTTACTAATTGGAGTGGTTGGTGTATTCCATACTTCTAGCGATTGGATTTCACTCAAAACTCACCGAATG
Organism: Prunus avium; assembly: GCF_965620075.1. NCBI lineage: Eukaryota > Viridiplantae > Streptophyta > Magnoliopsida > Rosales > Rosaceae > Prunus > Prunus avium. Next base: position 20,511,142 of record NC_142291.1, on the reverse strand, counting down.
ACTCCTCCCACCATATTATGACGTTGCCCAAGTTTTGGGCTCGATCCGAAATCAATAGGTGTTCCAAATTGGACAATTCAAGTTCAACGGCACTTCGTTCCTAATTGGTGGGGTTGGTGTATTCCATACTTCTTGCGATTGGATTTCACTCAAAACTCACCAAATGACTCCTCCCATCATATTATGATGTTGCACAACTTTGGGGTTCCATACGAAATCAATAGGTGTTCGAAATTGGACAATTCAAGTTCAACGGCAGTTCGTTCCTCATTGCAGTGGTTGGTGTATTCCATACTTCTAGCGATTGGATTTCACTCAAAACTCACCGAATGACTCCTCCCACCATATTATGATGTTGCCCAAGTTTTGGGCTCGATCCGAAATCAATAGGTGTTCCAAATTGGACAATTCATGTTCAACGGCAGTTCGTTCCTAATTGGAGTGGTTGGTGTATTCCATACTTCTAGCGATTGGATTACACTCAAAACTCACCGAATGACTCCTCCCACCATATTATGATGTTGCCCAAGTTTTGGGCTCGATCCGAAATCAATAGGTGTGAGAAATTGGACAATTCATGTTCAACGGCAGTTCGTTCCTAATTGGAGTGGTTGGTGTATTCCATACTTCTAGCGATTGGATTTTACTCAAAACTCACCGAATGACTCCTCCCACCAGATTATGATGTTGCCCAAGTTTTGGGCTCGATCCGAAACCAATAGGTATTCCAAATTGGACAATTCAAGTTCAACGGCAGTTCGTTCCTAATTGGAGTGGTTGGTGTATTCCGTACTTCTAGCGATTGGATTTCACTCAAAACTCACCGAATGACTCCTCCCACCATATTATGATGTTTCCCAAGTTTTGGGCTCGATCCGAAATCAATAGGAGTGAGAAATTGGACAATTCAAGTTCAACGGCAGTTCGTTCCTAATTGGAGTGGTTGGTGTATTCCATATTTCTAGCGATTGGATTTCACTCAAAACTCACCAAATGACTCCTCCCACTATATTATGATGTTGCCCAAGTTTTGGGCTCGATCCGAAGGCAATAGGTGTGAGAAATTGGACAATTCAAGTTCAACGGCAGTGCGTTCCTAATTGGAGTGGTTGGTGTATTCCATACTTCTAGCGATTGGATTTCACTCAAAACTCACCAAATGACTCCTCCCACTATATTATGATGTTGCCCAAGTTTTGGGCTCGATCCGAAAGCAATAGGTGTGAGAAATTGGACAATTCAAGTTCAACGGCAGTGCGTTCCTAATTGGAGTGGTTGGTGTATTCCATACTTCTAGCGATTGGATTTCACTCAAAACTCACCAAATGACTCCTCCCACCATATTATGATGTTGCCCAAGTTTTGGGCTCGATCCGAAATCAATAGGTGTTCCAAATTGGACAAATCAAGTTCAACGGCAGTTCGTTCCTAATTGCAGTAGTTGGTGCATTCCGTACTTCTAGCAATTGGATTTCACTCAAAACTCACCAAATTACTCCTCCCACCATATTACGATGTTGCCCAAGTTTTGGGCTCGATCCGAAATCAATAGGTGTGAGAAATTGGACAATTCAAGGTCAACGGCAGTTCGTTACTAATTGGAGTGGTTGGTGTATTCCATACTTCTAGCGATTGGATTTCACTCAAAACTCTCCGAATGACTCCTCCCACCATATTATGACGTTGCCCAAGTTTTGGGCTCGATCCGAAACCAATAGGTGTTCCAAATTGGACAATTCAAGTTCAACGACACTTCGTTCGTAATTGGTGTGGTTGGTGTATTCCATACTTCTAGCGATTGGATTTCACTCAAAACTCACGAAATGACTCCTCCCATCATATTATGATGTTGCACAACTTTGGGGTTCCATACGAAATCAGTAGGTGTGAGAAATTGGACAATTCAAGTTCAACGCCAGTTCGTTCCTAATTGGAGTGGTTGGTGTATTCCATACTTCTAGCGATTGGATTTCACTCAAAACTCACCAAATGACTCCTCCCACCATTTTATGATGTTGCCCAAGTTTTGGGCTCGATTCGAACTCAATAGGTGTGAGAAATTGGACAATTTAAGTTCAACGGCAGTTCGTTCCTAACTGGAGTGGTTGGTGTATTCCACACTTCTAGCGATTGGATTTCACTCAAAACTCACCAAATGACACCTCCCATCATATTATGATGTTGCACAAGTTTGGGGTTCCATACGAAATCAATAGGTGTGAGAAATTGGACAATTCAAGTTCAACGGCAATTCGTTCCTAATTGGAGTGGTTGGTGTATTCCACACTTCTAGCGATTGGATTTCACTCAAAACTCAACAAATGACTCCTCCCATCATATTATGATGTTGCACAAGTTTGGGTTTCCATACGAAATCAATAGGTGTGAGAAATTGGACAATTCAAGTCCAACGGCAGTTCGTTCCTAATTGGAGTGGTTGGTGTATTCCATACTTCTAGCGATTGGATTTCACTCAAAACTCACCAAATGACTCCTCCCACTATATTATGATGTTGCCCAAGTTTTGGGCTCGATCCGAAAGCAATAGGTGTGAGAAATTGGACAATTCAAGTTCAACGGCAGTGCGTTCCTAATTGGAGTGGTTGGTGTATTCCATACTTCTAGCGATTGGATTTCACTCAAAACTCACCAAATGACTCCGCCCACCATTTTAGGATGTTGCCCAAGTTTTGGGCTCGATCCGAACTCAATAGGTGTGAGAAATTGGACAATTTAAGTTTAACGACAGTTCGTTCCTAACTGGAGTGGTTGGTGTATTCAATACTTCTAGCGATTGGATTTCACTCAAAACTCACCAAATGACTCCTCCCATCATATTATGATGTTGCACAAGTTTTGGGTTCCATACGAAATCAATAGGTGTGAGAAATTGGACAATTCAAGTTCAACGGCAGTTCGTTCCTAATTGGAGTGGTTGGTGTATTCCATACTTCTAGCGATTGGTTTTTACTCAAAACTCACCAAATGACTTCTCCCACCATATTATGTTGTTGCCCAAGTTTTGGGCTCGATCCGAACTCAATAGGTGTTCCAAATTGGACAATTTAAGTTCAATGGCAGTTCGTTCCTAATTGGAGTGGTTGGTGTATTCCCTACTTCTAGCAATTGGATTTCACTCAAAACTCACCAAATGACTCCTCCCACCATATTATGATGTTGCCCAAGTTTTGGGCTCGATCCGAACTCAATAGGTGTTCCAAATTGGACAATTTAAGTTCAACGACAGTTCGTTCCTAATTGGAGTTGTTGGTGTATTCCATACTTCTAGCGATTGGATATCACTCAAGACTCACCAAATGACTCCTCCCACCATATTATGATGTTGCCCAAGTTTTGGGCTCGATCCGAACTCAATAGGTGTTCTAAATTGGACAATTTAAGTTCAACGGCAGTTCGTTCCTAATTGGACATGTTGGTGTATTCCATACTTCTAGCGATTGGATTTCACTCAAAACTCACCGAATGACTCCTCCCACGATATTATGATGTTGCCCAAGTTTTGGGCTCGATCCGAAATCAATAGGTGTGAGAAATTGGACAATTCATGTTCAACGGCAGTTCATTCCTAATTGGAGTGGTTGGTGTATTCCATACTTCTAGCGATTGGATTTCACTCAAAACTCACCAAATGACTCCTCCCACCATATTATGATGTTGCCCAAGTTTGGGGCTCGATCCGAAATCAATAGGGGTGAGAAATTGGACAATTCAAGTTCAACGGCAGTTCGTTCCTAATTGGAGTGGTTGGTGTATTCCATACTTCTAGCGATTGGATTTCACTCAAAACTCACCAAATGACTCCTCCCGCCATATTATGATGTTTCCCAAGTTTTGGGCTCGATCCGAAATCAATAGGTGTTCCAAATTGGACAATTCAAGTTCAACGGCAGTTCGTTCCCAATTGGTGTGGTTGGTGTATTCCATACTTCTAGCGATTGGATTTCACTCAAAACTCACCAAATGGCTCCTCCCACCATATTATGATGTTGCCCAAGTTTGGGGCTCGATCCGAAATTAATAGGTGTGAGAAATTGGACAATTCAAGTTCAACGGCAGTTCGTTCCTAATTGGAGTGGTGTGTGTATTCAATACTTCTAGCGATTGGATTTCACTCAAAACTCACTAAATGACTCCTCCCACCATATTACGATGTTGCCCAAGTTTTGGTCTCGATCCGAAATCAATAGGTGTTCCAAATTGGACAATTCAAGTTCAACGGCAGTTCGTTCCTAATTGGAGGGGTTGGTGTATTCCATACTTCTAGCAATTGGATTTAACTCAAAACTCACCAAATGACTCCTCCCAACATATTATGATGTTGCCCAAGTTTTTGGCTCGATCCGAAATCAATAGGTGTGAGAAATTGGACAATTCAAGTTCAACGGCAGTTCGTTCCTAATTGGAGTGGTTGGTGTATTCCATACTTCTAGCGATTGGATTTCACTCAAAACTGACCAAATGACTCCTCCCACCATATTATGATGTTGCCAAAGTTTTGGTCTCGATCCGAACTCAAGAGGTGTGAGAAATTGGACAATTTAAGTTCAACGGCAGTTCGTTCCAAATTGGAGTGGTTGGTGTATTCCATACTTCTAGCGATTGGAATTCACTCAAAACTCAGCAAATGACTCCTCCCACCATATTATGATGTTGCCCAAGTTTTGGGCTCGATCCGAACTCAATAGGTGTGAGAAATTGGACAATTTAAGTTCAATGGCAGTTCGTTCCTAATTGCAGTTGTTGGTGTATTCCATACTTCTAGCGATTGGATTTCACTCAAAACTCACCAAATGACTCCGCCCACCATATTATGTTGTTGCCCAAGTTTTGGGCTAGATCCGAAATCAATAGGTGTGAGAAATTGGACAATTCAAGTTCAACGGCAGTTCGTTCCTAATTGGAGTGGTTGGTGTATTCCATACTTCTAGCGATTGGATTTCACTCAAAACTCACCAAATGACTCCTCCCACCATATTATGATGTTGCCCAAGTTTTGGGCTCGATCCGAAATCAATAGGTGTGAGAAATTGGACAATTCAAATTCAACGGCAGTTCGTTCCTAATTGGAGTGGTTGGTGTATTCCATACTTCTAGCGATTGGATTTCACTCAAAACTCACCAAATGAATCCTCCCGCCATATTATGATGTTGCCCAAGTTTTGGGCTCGATCCGAAATCAATAGGTGTTCCAAATTGGACAATTCAAGTTCAACGGCAGTTCGTTCCCACTTGGTGTGGTTGGTGTATTCCACACTTCTAGCGATTGGATTTCACTCAAAACTCACCAAATGACTCCTCCCACCATATTATGATGTTGCCCAAGTTTGGGGCTCGATCTGAGATCAATAGGTGAGAGAAATTGGACAATTCAAATTCAACGGCAGTTCGTTCCTAATTGGAGTGGTTGGTGTATTCCATACTTCTAGCGATTGGATTTCACTCAAAACTGACCAAATGACTCCTCCCACCATATTATGATGTTGCCAAAGTTTTGGTCTCGATCCGAACTCAAGAGGTGTGAGAAATTGGACAATTTAAGTTCAACGGCAGTTCGTTCCAAATTGGAGTGGTTGGTGTATTCCATAGTTCTAGCGATTGGATTTCACTCAAAACTCACCAAATGACTCCTCCCACCATATTATGATTTTGCCCAAGTTTTGGGCTCGATCCGAACTCAATAGGTGTGAGAAATTGGACAATTTAAGTTCAATGGCAGTTCGTTCCTAATTGGAGTTGTTGGTGTATTCCATACTTCTAGCGATTGGATTTCAATCAAAACTCACCAAATGACTCCTCCCACCATATTATGATGTTGCCCAAGTTTTGGGCTCGATCCGAAATCAATAGGTGTGAGAAATTGGACGATTGAAGTTCAACGACAGTTCGTTCCTAATTGGAGTGGTTGGTGTATTCCATACTTCTATCGATTGCATTTCACTCAAAACTCACCAAAGGACTCCTCCCACCATATTATGATGTTGCCCATGTTTTGGGCTCGATCTGAGATCAATAGGTGTGAGAAATTGGACAATTCAAGTTCAATGGCAGTTCGTTCCAAATTGGAGTGGTTGGTGTATTCCATAGTTCTAGCGATTGGATTTCACTGAAAACTCACTAAATGACTCCTCCCACCATATTACGATGTTTCCCAAGTTTTGGTCTCGATCCGAAATCAATAGGTGTTCCAAATTGGACAATTCAAGTTCAACGGCAATTCGTTCCTAATTGGAGTGGTTGGTGTATTCCATACTTCTAGCGATTGGATTTCACTCGGAACTCACCAAATGACTCCTCCCACCATATTATGATGTTGCCCAAGATTTGGGCTCGATCCGAACTCAATAGGTGTGAGAAATTGGACAATTTAAGTTCAATGGCAGTTCGTTCCTAATTGGAGTTGTTGGTGTATTCCGTACTTCTACCGATTGGATTTCACTCAAAACTCACCAAATGAGTCCGCCCACCATATTATGATGTTGCCCAAGTTTTGGGCTCGATCCGATATCAATAGGTGTGAGAAATTGGACAATTCAAGTTCAACGACAGTTCGTTCCTAATTGGGGTGGTTGGTGTATTCCATACTTCTAGGGATTGGATTTCACTCAAAACTCACCAAATGACTCCTCCCACCATATTATGATGTTGCCCAAGTTTTGGGCCCGATCCGAAATCAATAGTTGTTCCAAATTGGACAATTCAAGTTCAACGGCAGTTCGTTCCTAAATGGAGTGGTTGGGGTATTCCATACTTCTAGCGATTGGATTTCAATCAAAACTCACCAAATGACTCCTCCCACCATATTATGATGTTGCCCAAGTTTTGGGCTCGATCCGAAATCAATAGGTGTGAGAAATTGGACGATTGAAGTTCAACGACAGTTCGTTCCTAATTGGAGTGGTTGGTGTATTCCATACTTCTATCGATTGCATTTCACTCAAAACTCACCAAAGGACTCCTCCCACCATATTATGATGTTGCCCATGTTTTGGGCTCGATCTGAGATCAATAGGTGTGAGAAATTGGACAATTCAAGTTCAATGGCAGTTCGTTCCAAATTGGAGTGGTTGGTGTATTCCATAGTTCTAGCGATTGGATTTCACTGAAAACTCACTAAATGACTCCTCCCACCATATTACGATGTTTCCCAAGTTTTGGTCTCGATCCGAAATCAATAGGTGTTCCAAATTGGACAATTCAAGTTCAACGGCAATTCGTTCCTAATTGGAGTGGTTGGTGTATTCCATACTTCTAGCGATTGGATTTCACTCGGAACTCACCAAATGACTCCTCCCACCATATTATGATGTTGCCCAAGATTTGGGCTCGATCCGAACTCAATAGGTGTGAGAAATTGGACAATTTAAGTTCAATGGCAGTTCGTTCCTAATTGGAGTTGTTGGTGTATTCCGTACTTCTACCGATTGGATTTCACTCAAAACTCACCAAATGAGTCCGCCCACCATATTATGATGTTGCCCAAGTTTTGGGCTCGATCCGATATCAATAGGTGTGAGAAATTGGACAATTCAAGTTCAACGACAGTTCGTTCCTAATTGGGGTGGTTGGTGTATTCCATACTTCTAGGGATTGGATTTCACTCAAAACTCACCAAATGACTCCTCCCACCATATTATGATGTTGCCCAAGTTTTGGGCCCGATCCGAAATCAATAGTTGTTCCAAATTGGACAATTCAAGTTCAACGGCAGTTCGTTCCTAAATGGAGTGGTTGGGGTATTCCATACTTCTAGCGATTGGATTTCACTCATAACTCACCAAATGACACCTCCCACCATATTATGTTGTTGCCCAAGTTTTGGCCTCGATCCGAAATCAATAGGTGTGAGAAATTGGACAATTCAAGTTCAACGACAGTTCGTTCCTAATTGGGGTGGTTGGTGTATTCCAAACTTCTAGGGATTGGATTTCACTCAAAACTCACCAAATGACTCCTCCCACCATATTATGATGTTGCCCAAGTTTTGGGCTCGATCTGAAATCCATAGGTGTGAGAAATTGGACAAATCAAATTCAACAGCAGTTCGTTCCTAATTGGAGTGGTTGGTGTATTCCATACTTCTAGCGATTGGATTTCACTCAAAACTCACCAAATGACTCCTCCCGCCATATTATGATGTTGCCCAAGTTTTGGGCTCGATCCGAAATCAATAGGTGTTCCAAATTGGACAATTCAAGTTCAACGGCAGTTCGTTCCCAATTGGTGTGGTTGGTGTATTCCATACTTCTAGCGATTGGATTTCACTCAAAACTCACCAAATGACTCCTCCCACCATATTATGATGTTGCCCAAGTTTGGGGCTCGATCCGAAATCAATAGGTGTCTAAAATTGGAGAATTCAAGTTCAACGGCAGTTCGTTCCTAATTGGAGTGGTTGGTGTATTCCATACTTCTAGCAATTGGATTTCACTCAAAACTCACCAAATGACTCCTCCCACCATATTATGACGTTGCCCAAGTTTTGGGCTCGATCTGAAATCAATAGGTGTGAGAAATTGGACAATTCAAGTTCAACGGCAGTTCGTTCCTAATTGGAGTGGTTGGTGTATTCCATACTTCTAGCGATTGGATTTCACTCAAAACTCGCCAAATGACTTCTCCCACTATATTATGATGTTGCCCAAGTTTTGGGCTCGATCCGAAAGCAATAGGTGTGAGAAATTGGACAATTCATGTTCAACGGCAGTGCGTTCCTAATTGGAGTGGTTGGTGTATTCCATACTTCTAGCGATTGGATTTCACTCAAAACTCACCAAATGACTCCTCCCACCAAGTTATGATGTTGCCCAAGTTTTGGGCTCGATCCGAAATCAATAGGTGTTCCAAATTGGACAAATCAAGTTCAACGGCAGTTCGTTCCTAATTGCAGTAGTTGGTGCATTCCATACTTCTAGCGATTGGATTTCACTCAAAACTCACCAAATTACTCCTCCCACCATATTACGATGTTGCCCAAATTTTGGGCTCGATCCGAAATCAATAGGTGTGAGAAATTGGACAATTCAAGGTCAACGGCAGTTCGTTACTAATTGGAGTGGTTGGTGTATTCCATACTTCTAGCGATTGGATTTCACTCAAAACTCACCGAATGACTCCTCCCACCATATTATGACGTTGCCCAAGTTTTGGGCTCGATCCGAAATCAATAGGTGTTCCAAATTGGACAATTCAAGTTCAACGGCACTTCGTTCCTAATTGGTGGGGTTGGTGTATTCCATACTTCTTGCGATTGGATTTCACTCAAAACTCACCAAATGACTCCTCCCATCATATTATGATGTTGCACAACTTTGGGGTTCCATACGAAATCAATAGGTGTTCGAAATTGGACAATTCAAGTTCAACGGCAGTTCGTTCCTCATTGCAGTGGTTGGTGTATTCCATACTTCTAGCGATTGGATTTCACTCAAAACTCACCGAATGACTCCTCCCACCATATTATGATGTTGCCCAAGTTTTGGGCTCGATCCGAAATCAATAGGTGTTCCAAATTGGACAATTCATGTTCAACGGCAGTTCGTTCCTAATTGGAGTGGTTGGTGTATTCCATACTTCTAGCGATTGGATTACACTCAAAACTCACCGAATGACTCCTCCCACCATATTATGATGTTGCCCAAGTTTTGGGCTCGATCCGAAATCAATAGGTGTGAGAAATTGGACAATTCATGTTCAACGGCAGTTCGTTCCTAATTGGAGTGGTTGGTGTATTCCATACTTCTAGCGATTGGATTTTACTCAAAACTCACCGAATGACTCCTCCCACCAGATTATGATGTTGCCCAAGTTTTGGGCTCGATCCGAAACCAATAGGTATTCCAAATTGGACAATTCAAGTTCAACGGCAGTTCGTTCCTAATTGGAGTGGTTGGTGTATTCCGTACTTCTAGCGATTGGATTTCACTCAAAACTCACCGAATGACTCCTCCCACCATATTATGATGTTTCCCAAGTTTTGGGCTCGATCCGAAATCAATAGGAGTGAGAAATTGGACAATTCAAGTTCAACGGCAGTTCGTTCCTAATTGGAGTGGTTGGTGTATTCCATATTTCTAGCGATTGGATTTCACTCAAAACTCACCAAATGACTCCTCCCACTATATTATGATGTTGCCCAAGTTTTGGGCTCGATCCGAAGGCAATAGGTGTGAGAAATTGGACAATTCAAGTTCAACGGCAGTGCGTTCCTAATTGGAGTGGTTGGTGTATTCCATACTTCTAGCGATTGGATTTCACTCAAAACTCACCAAATGACTCCTCCCACTATATTATGATGTTGCCCAAGTTTTGGGCTCGATCCGAAAGCAATAGGTGTGAGAAATTGGACAATTCAAGTTCAACGGCAGTGCGTTCCTAATTGGAGTGGTTGGTGTATTCCATACTTCTAGCGATTGGATTTCACTCAAAACTCACCAAATGACTCCTCCCACCATATTATGATGTTGCCCAAGTTTTGGGCTCGATCCGAAATCAATAGGTGTTCCAAATTGGACAAATCAAGTTCAACGGCAGTTCGTTCCTAATTGCAGTAGTTGGTGCATTCCGTACTTCTAGCAATTGGATTTCACTCAAAACTCACCAAATTACTCCTCCCACCATATTACGATGTTGCCCAAGTTTTGGGCTCGATCCGAAATCAATAGGTGTGAGAAATTGGACAATTCAAGGTCAACGGCAGTTCGTTACTAATTGGAGTGGTTGGTGTATTCCATACTTCTAGCGATTGGATTTCACTCAAAACTCTCCGAATGACTCCTCCCACCATATTATGACGTTGCCCAAGTTTTGGGCTCGATCCGAAACCAATAGGTGTTCCAAATTGGACAATTCAAGTTCAACGACACTTCGTTCGTAATTGGTGTGGTTGGTGTATTCCATACTTCTAGCGATTGGATTTCACTCAAAACTCACGAAATGACTCCTCCCATCATATTATGATGTTGCACAACTTTGGGGTTCCATACGAAATCAGTAGGTGTGAGAAATTGGACAATTCAAGTTCAACGCCAGTTCGTTCCTAATTGGAGTGGTTGGTGTATTCCATACTTCTAGCGATTGGATTTCACTCAAAACTCACCAAATGACTCCTCCCACCATTTTATGATGTTGCCCAAGTTTTGGGCTCGATTCGAACTCAATAGGTGTGAGAAATTGGACAATTTAAGTTCAACGGCAGTTCGTTCCTAACTGGAGTGGTTGGTGTATTCCACACTTCTAGCGATTGGATTTCACTCAAAACTCACCAAATGACACCTCCCATCATATTATGATGTTGCACAAGTTTGGGGTTCCATACGAAATCAATAGGTGTGAGAAATTGGACAATTCAAGTTCAACGGCAATTCGTTCCTAATTGGAGTGGTTGGTGTATTCCACACTTCTAGCGATTGGATTTCACTCAAAACTCAACAAATGACTCCTCCCATCATATTATGATGTTGCACAAGTTTGGGTTTCCATACGAAATCAATAGGTGTGAGAAATTGGACAATTCAAGTCCAACGGCAGTTCGTTCCTAATTGGAGTGGTTGGTGTATTCCATACTTCTAGCGATTGGATTTCACTCAAAACTCACCAAATGACTCCTCCCACTATATTATGATGTTGCCCAAGTTTTGGGCTCGATCCGAAAGCAATAGGTGTGAGAAATTGGACAATTCAAGTTCAACGGCAGTGCGTTCCTAATTGGAGTGGTTGGTGTATTCCATACTTCTAGCGATTGGATTTCACTCAAAACTCACCAAATGACTCCGCCCACCATTTTAGGATGTTGCCCAAGTTTTGGGCTCGATCCGAACTCAATAGGTGTGAGAAATTGGACAATTTAAGTTTAACGACAGTTCGTTCCTAACTGGAGTGGTTGGTGTATTCAATACTTCTAGCGATTGGATTTCACTCAAAACTCACCAAATGACTCCTCCCATCATATTATGATGTTGCACAAGTTTTGGGTTCCATACGAAATCAATAGGTGTGAGAAATTGGACAATTCAAGTTCAACGGCAGTTCGTTCCTAATTGGAGTGGTTGGTGTATTCCATACTTCTAGCGATTGGTTTTTACTCAAAACTCACCAAATGACTTCTCCCACCATATTATGTTGTTGCCCAAGTTTTGGGCTCGATCCGAACTCAATAGGTGTTCCAAATTGGACAATTTAAGTTCAATGGCAGTTCGTTCCTAATTGGAGTGGTTGGTGTATTCCCTACTTCTAGCAATTGGATTTCACTCAAAACTCACCAAATGACTCCTCCCACCATATTATGATGTTGCCCAAGTTTTGGGCTCGATCCGAACTCAATAGGTGTTCCAAATTGGACAATTTAAGTTCAACGACAGTTCGTTCCTAATTGGAGTTGTTGGTGTATTCCATACTTCTAGCGATTGGATATCACTCAAGACTCACCAAATGACTCCTCCCACCATATTATGATGTTGCCCAAGTTTTGGGCTCGATCCGAACTCAATAGGTGTTCTAAATTGGACAATTTAAGTTCAACGGCAGTTCGTTCCTAATTGGACATGTTGGTGTATTCCATACTTCTAGCGATTGGATTTCACTCAAAACTCACCGAATGACTCCTCCCACGATATTATGATGTTGCCCAAGTTTTGGGCTCGATCCGAAATCAATAGGTGTGAGAAATTGGACAATTCATGTTCAACGGCAGTTCATTCCTAATTGGAGTGGTTGGTGTATTCCATACTTCTAGCGATTGGATTTCACTCAAAACTCACCAAATGACTCCTCCCACCATATTATGATGTTGCCCAAGTTTGGGGCTCGATCCGAAATCAATAGGGGTGAGAAATTGGACAATTCAAGTTCAACGGCAGTTCGTTCCTAATTGGAGTGGTTGGTGTATTCCATACTTCTAGCGATTGGATTTCACTCAAAACTCACCAAATGACTCCTCCCGCCATATTATGATGTTTCCCAAGTTTTGGGCTCGATCCGAAATCAATAGGTGTTCCAAATTGGACAATTCAAGTTCAACGGCAGTTCGTTCCCAATTGGTGTGGTTGGTGTATTCCATACTTCTAGCGATTGGATTTCACTCAAAACTCACCAAATGGCTCCTCCCACCATATTATGATGTTGCCCAAGTTTGGGGCTCGATCCGAAATTAATAGGTGTGAGAAATTGGACAATTCAAGTTCAACGGCAGTTCGTTCCTAATTGGAGTGGTGTGTGTATTCAATACTTCTAGCGATTGGATTTCACTCAAAACTCACTAAATGACTCCTCCCACCATATTACGATGTTGCCCAAGTTTTGGTCTCGATCCGAAATCAATAGGTGTTCCAAATTGGACAATTCAAGTTCAACGGCAGTTCGTTCCTAATTGGAGGGGTTGGTGTATTCCATACTTCTAGCAATTGGATTTAACTCAAAACTCACCAAATGACTCCTCCCAACATATTATGATGTTGCCCAAGTTTTTGGCTCGATCCGAAATCAATAGGTGTGAGAAATTGGACAATTCAAGTTCAACGGCAGTTCGTTCCTAATTGGAGTGGTTGGTGTATTCCATACTTCTAGCGATTGGATTTCACTCAAAACTGACCAAATGACTCCTCCCACCATATTATGATGTTGCCAAAGTTTTGGTCTCGATCCGAACTCAAGAGGTGTGAGAAATTGGACAATTTAAGTTCAACGGCAGTTCGTTCCAAATTGGAGTGGTTGGTGTATTCCATACTTCTAGCGATTGGAATTCACTCAAAACTCAGCAAATGACTCCTCCCACCATATTATGATGTTGCCCAAGTTTTGGGCTCGATCCGAACTCAATAGGTGTGAGAAATTGGACAATTTAAGTTCAATGGCAGTTCGTTCCTAATTGCAGTTGTTGGTGTATTCCATACTTCTAGCGATTGGATTTCACTCAAAACTCACCAAATGACTCCGCCCACCATATTATGTTGTTGCCCAAGTTTTGGGCTAGATCCGAAATCAATAGGTGTGAGAAATTGGACAATTCAAGTTCAACGGCAGTTCGTTCCTAATTGGAGTGGTTGGTGTATTCCATACTTCTAGCGATTGGATTTCACTCAAAACTCACCAAATGACTCCTCCCACCATATTATGATGTTGCCCAAGTTTTGGGCTCGATCCGAAATCAATAGGTGTGAGAAATTGGACAATTCAAATTCAACGGCAGTTCGTTCCTAATTGGAGTGGTTGGTGTATTCCATACTTCTAGCGATTGGATTTCACTCAAAACTCACCAAATGAATCCTCCCGCCATATTATGATGTTGCCCAAGTTTTGGGCTCGATCCGAAATCAATAGGTGTTCCAAATTGGACAATTCAAGTTCAACGGCAGTTCGTTCCCACTTGGTGTGGTTGGTGTATTCCACACTTCTAGCGATTGGATTTCACTCAAAACTCACCAAATGACTCCTCCCACCATATTATGATGTTGCCCAAGTTTGGGGCTCGATCTGAGATCAATAGGTGAGAGAAATTGGACAATTCAAATTCAACGGCAGTTCGTTCCTAATTGGAGTGGTTGGTGTATTCCATACTTCTAGCGATTGGATTTCACTCAAAACTGACCAAATGACTCCTCCCACCATATTATGATGTTGCCAAAGTTTTGGTCTCGATCCGAACTCAAGAGGTGTGAGAAATTGGACAATTTAAGTTCAACGGCAGTTCGTTCCAAATTGGAGTGGTTGGTGTATTCCATAGTTCTAGCGATTGGATTTCACTCAAAACTCACCAAATGACTCCTCCCACCATATTATGATTTTGCCCAAGTTTTGGGCTCGATCCGAACTCAATAGGTGTGAGAAATTGGACAATTTAAGTTCAATGGCAGTTCGTTCCTAATTGGAGTTGTTGGTGTATTCCATACTTCTAGCGATTGGATTTCAATCAAAACTCACCAAATGACTCCTCCCACCATATTATGATGTTGCCCAAGTTTTGGGCTCGATCCGAAATCAATAGGTGTGAGAAATTGGACGATTGAAGTTCAACGACAGTTCGTTCCTAATTGGAGTGGTTGGTGTATTCCATACTTCTATCGATTGCATTTCACTCAAAACTCACCAAAGGACTCCTCCCACCATATTATGATGTTGCCCATGTTTTGGGCTCGATCTGAGATCAATAGGTGTGAGAAATTGGACAATTCAAGTTCAATGGCAGTTCGTTCCAAATTGGAGTGGTTGGTGTATTCCATAGTTCTAGCGATTGGATTTCACTGAAAACTCACTAAATGACTCCTCCCACCATATTACGATGTTTCCCAAGTTTTGGTCTCGATCCGAAATCAATAGGTGTTCCAAATTGGACAATTCAAGTTCAACGGCAATTCGTTCCTAATTGGAGTGGTTGGTGTATTCCATACTTCTAGCGATTGGATTTCACTCGGAACTCACCAAATGACTCCTCCCACCATATTATGATGTTGCCCAAGATTTGGGCTCGATCCGAACTCAATAGGTGTGAGAAATTGGACAATTTAAGTTCAATGGCAGTTCGTTCCTAATTGGAGTTGTTGGTGTATTCCGTACTTCTACCGATTGGATTTCACTCAAAACTCACCAAATGAGTCCGCCCACCATATTATGATGTTGCCCAAGTTTTGGGCTCGATCCGATATCAATAGGTGTGAGAAATTGGACAATTCAAGTTCAACGACAGTTCGTTCCTAATTGGGGTGGTTGGTGTATTCCATACTTCTAGGGATTGGATTTCACTCAAAACTCACCAAATGACTCCTCCCACCATATTATGATGTTGCCCAAGTTTTGGGCCCGATCCGAAATCAATAGTTGTTCCAAATTGGACAATTCAAGTTCAACGGCAGTTCGTTCCTAAATGGAGTGGTTGGGGTATTCCATACTTCTAGCGATTGGATTTCACTCATAACTCACCAAATGACACCTCCCACCATATTATGTTGTTGCCCAAGTTTTGGCCTCGATCCGAAATCAATAGGTGTGAGAAATTGGACAATTCAAGTTCAACGACAGTTCGTTCCTAATTGGGGTGGTTGGTGTATTCCAAACTTCTAGGGATTGGATTTCACTCAAAACTCACCAAATGACTCCTCCCACCATATTATGATGTTGCCCAAGTTTTGGGCTCGATCTGAAATCCATAGGTGTGAGAAATTGGACAAATCAAATTCAACAGCAGTTCGTTCCTAATTGGAGTGGTTGGTGTATTCCATACTTCTAGCGATTGGATTTCACTCAAAACTCACCAAATGACTCCTCCCGCCATATTATGATGTTGCCCAAGTTTTGGGCTCGATCCGAAATCAATAGGTGTTCCAAATTGGACAATTCAAGTTCAACGGCAGTTCGTTCCCAATTGGTGTGGTTGGTGTATTCCATACTTCTAGCGATTGGATTTCACTCAAAACTCACCAAATGACTCCTCCCACCATATTATGATGTTGCCCAAGTTTGGGGCTCGATCCGAAATCAATAGGTGTCTAAAATTGGAGAATTCAAGTTCAACGGCAGTTCGTTCCTAATTGGAGTGGTTGGTGTATTCCATACTTCTAGCAATTGGATTTCACTCAAAACTCACCAAATGACTCCTCCCACCATATTATGACGTTGCCCAAGTTTTGGGCTCGATCTGAAATCAATAGGTGTGAGAAATTGGACAATTCAAGTTCAACGGCAGTTCGTTCCTAATTGGAGTGGTTGGTGTATTCCATACTTCTAGCGATTGGATTTCACTCAAAACTGAGCAAATGACTCCTCCCACCATATTATGATGTTGCCAAAGTTTTGGGCTTGATCCGAACTCAAGAGGTGTGAGAAATTGGATAATTTAAGTTCAACGGCAGTTCGTTCCAAATTGGAGTGGTTGGTTTATTCCATACTTCTAGCGATTGGATTTCACTCAAAACTCACCAAATGACTCCTCCCACCATATTATGATTTTGCCCAAGTTTTGGGCTCGATCCGAACTCAATAGGTGTGAGAAATTGGACAATTTAAGTTCAATGGCAGTTCGTTCCTAATTGGAGTTGTTGGTGTATTCCATACTTCTAGCGATTGGATTTCAATCAAAACTCACCAAATGACTCCTCCCACCATATTATGATGTTGCCCAAGTTTTGGGCTCGATCCGAAATCAATAGGTGTGAGAAATTGGACAATTCAAGTTCAACGGCAGTTCGTTCCTAATTGGAGTGGTTGGTGTATTCCATACTTCTAGCGATTGGATTTCACTCAAAACTCACCAAATGACTCCTCCCGCCATATTATGATGTTGCCCAAGTTTTGGGCACGATCCGAAATCAATAGGTGTTCCAAATTGGACAATTCAAGTTCAACGGCAGTTCGTTCCCACTTGGTGTGGTTGGTGTATTCCATACTTCTAGCGATTGGATTTCACTCAAAACTCACCAAATGACTCTTCCCACCATATATTATGATGTTGCCCAAGTTTGGGGCTCGATCCGAAATCAATAGGTGTGAGAAATTGGACAATTCAAGTTCAACGGCAGTTCGTTCCTAATTGGAGTGGTTGGTGTATTCCATACTTCTAGCGATTGGATTTCACTCAAAACTCACCAAATGACTCCTCCCACCATATTATGATGTTGCCCAAGTTTTGGGCTCGATCCGAACTCAATAGGTGTGAGAAATTGGACAATTTAAGTTCAATGGCAGTTCGTTCCTAATTGGAGTTGTTGGTGTATTCCGTACTTCTAGCGATTGGATTTCACTCAAAACTCACCAAATGAGTCCGCCCACCATATTATGATGTTGCCCAAGTTTTGGGTTCGATCCGAAATCAATAGGTGTGAGAAATTGGACAATTCAAGTTCAACGACTGTTCGTTCCTAATTGGGGTGGTTGGTGTATTCCATACTTCTAGGGATTGGATTTCACTCAAAACTCACCAAATGACTCCTCCCACCATATTATGATGTTGCCCAAGTTTTGGGCTCGATCTGAAATCAATAGGTGTGAGAAATTGGACAATTCAAGTTCAACGGCATTTCGTTCCTGATTGGAGTGGTTGGTGTATTCCATACTTCTAGCGATTGGATTTCACTCAAAACTCACCAAATGACTCCTCCCACCATATTATGATGTTGCCCAAGTTTGGGGCTCGATCCGAAATCAATAGGTGTGAGAAATTGGACAATTCAAGTTCAACGGCAGTTCGTTCCTAATTGGAGTGGTTGGTGTATAACATACTTCTAGCGATTGGATTTCACTCAAAACTCACTATATGACTCCTCCCACCATATTATGATGTTGCCCAAGTTTTGGTCTCGAACCGAAATCAATAGGAGTTTCAAATTGGACAATTCAAGTTCAACGGCAGTTCGTTACTAATTGGAGTGGTTGGTGTATTCCATACTTCTAACGATTGGATTTCACTGAAAACTCACCAAAGGACTCCTCCCACCATATTATGATGTTGCCCAAGTTTTGGGCTCGATCCGAAATCAATAGGTGTTCGAAATTGGACAATTCAAGTTCAACGGCAGTTCGTTCCTAATTGGAGTGGTTGGTGTATTCCATACTTCTATCGATTGCATTTCACTCAAAACTCACCAAATGACTCCTCCCACCATATTATGATGTTGCCCAAGTTTTGGGGCTCGATCCGAAATAAATAGGTGTGAGAAATTGGACAATTCAAGTTCAACGGCAGTTCGTTCCTAATTGGAGTGGTTGGTGTATTCCATACTTCTATCGATTGCATTTCACTCAAAACTCACCAAATGACTCCTCCCAGCATATTATGATGTTGCCCAAGTTTGGGGCTCGATCCGAAATCAATAGGTGTCAGAAATTGGACAATTCAAGTTCAACGGCAGTTCGTTCCTAATTGGAGTGGTTGGTGTATTCCATACTTCTATCGATTGCATTTCACTCAAAACTCACCAAATGACTCCTCCCACCATATTATGATGTTGCCCAAGTTTTGGGCTCGATCTGAAATCAATAGGTGTGAGAAATTGGACAATTGAAGTTCAACGGCAGTTCGTTCCTAATTGGAGTGGTTGGTGTATTCCATACTTCTAGCGATTGGATTTCACTCAAAACTCACTAAATGACTCCTCCCACCATATTACAATGTTGCCCAAGTTTTGGTCTCGATCTGAAATCAATAGTTGTTCCAAATTGGACAATTCAAGTTCAACGGCAGTTCGTTCCTAATTGGAGTGGTTGGTGTATTCCATACTTCTATCGATTGCATTTCACTCAAAACTCACCAAATGACTCCTCCCACCATATTATGATGTTGCCCAAGTTTTGGGCTCGATCCGAACTCAATAGGTGTGAGAAATTGGACAATTTAAGTTAAATGGCAGTTCGTTCCTAATTGGAGTTGTTGGTGTATTCCGTACTTCTAGCGATTGGATTTCACTCAAAACTCACCAAATGACTCCTCCCACCATATTATGATGTTGCCCAAGTTTTGGGCTCGATCCGAACTCAATAGGTGTGAGAAATTGGACAATTTAAGTTCAATGGCAGTTCGTTCCTAATTGGAGTTGTTGGTGTATTCCGTACTTCTAGCGATTGGATTTCACTCAAAACTCACCAAATGACTCCTCCCACCATATTATGATGTTGCCCAGGTTTTGGGCTCGATCCGAAATCAATAGGTGTGAGAAATTGGACAATTCATGTTCAACGGCAGTTCGTTCCTAATTGGAGTGGTTGGTGTATTCCGTACTTCTAGCGATTGGATTTCACTCAAAACTTACCAAATGACTACACCCACCATATTATGATGTTGCCCAAGTTTAGGGCTCCATCCGAAATCAATAGGTGTGAGATATTGGACAATTCAAGTTCAACGGCAGTTCGTCCCTAAATGGAGTGGTTGGTGTATTCCATACTTCTAGCGATTGGATTTCAGTCAAAACTCACCGAATGACTCCTCCCACCACATTATGATGTTGCCCAAGTTTTAGGCTCGATCCGAAATCATTAGGTGTTCCAAATTGGACAATTCAAGTTCAACGGCAGTTCGTTCCTAATTGGAGTGGTTGGTGTATTCCATACTTCTAGCGATTGGATTTCACTCAAAACTCACCAAATGACTCCTCCCACCATACTATGATGTTGCCCACGTTTTGGGCTCGATCCGTAATCAATAGGTATTCCAAATTGGACAATTCAAGTTCAACGGCAGTTCGTTCCTAATTGGAGTGATTGGTGTATTCCATACTTCTAGCGATTGGATTTCACTCAAAACTCACCAAATGACTCCTCCCACCATATTATGATGTTGCCCAAGTTTTGGGCTCGATCCGAACTCAATAGTTGTGAGAAATTGGACAAATCAATTTCAACGGCAGTTCGTTCCTAATTGGAGTGGTTGGGGTATTCCATACCTCTAGCGATTGGATTTCACTCAAAACTCACCAAATGACTCCTCCCACCATATTATGATGTTGCCCAAGTTTTGGGCTCGATCCGAAATCAATGGGTGTTCCAAATTGGACAATTCAAGTTCAACGGCAGTTCGTTCCTAATTGGAGTGGTTGGTGTATTCCACACTTCTAGCGGTTGGATTTCACTCAAAACTCACCAAATGACTCCTCCCACCATACTATGATGTTGCCCAAGTTTTGGGCTCGATCCGAAATCAATAGGTGTGAGAAATTGGACAATTCAAGTTCAACGGCAATTCGTTCCTAATTGGAGTGGTTGGTGTATTCCATACTTCTAGCGATTGGATTTAACTCAAAAGTCACCAAATGACTCCTCCCACCATATTATGATGTTGCCCAAGTTTTGGGCTCGATCTGAGATCAATAGGTGTGAGAAATTGGACAATTCAAGTTCAATGGCAGTTCGTTCCAAATTGGAGTGGTTGGTGTATTCCATACTTCTAGCGATTGGATTTCAGTCAAAACTCACCGAATGACTCCTCCCACCACATTATGATGTTGCCCAAGTTTTAGGCTCGATCCGAAATCATATGGTGTTCCAAATTGGACAATTCAAGTTCAACGGCAGTTCGTTCCTAATTGGAGTGGTTGGTGTATTCCATACTTCTAATGATTGGATTTCACTGAAAACTCACCAAAGGACTCCTCCCACCATATTATGATGTTTCCCAAGTTTTGGGCTCGATCCGAAATCAATAGGTGTTCAAAATTGGACAATTCAAGTTCAACGGCAGTTCGTTCCTAATTGGAGTGGTTGGTGTATTCCATACTTCTAGCGATTGGATTTCACTCAAAACTCACCAAATGACTCCTCCCACCATATTATGATGTTGCCCAAGTTTTGGGCTCGATCCGAAATCAATAGGTGTGAGCAATTGGACAATTCAAGTTCAACGGCAGTTCGTTCCTAATTGGAGTGGTTGGTGTATTCCATACTTCTAGCGATTGGATTTCACTCAAAACTCACCAAATGACTCCTCCCACTATATTATGATGTTGCCCAAGTTTTGGGCTCGATCCGAAATCAATAGGTGTTCGAAATTGGACAATTCAAGTTCAACGGCAGTTCGTTCCTAATTGGAGTGGTTGGTGTATTCCATACTTCTAGCGATTGGATTTCACTCAAAACTCACCAAATGACTCCTCCCACCATATTATGATGTTGCCCAAGTTTTGGGCTCGATCCGATATCAATAGGTGTCAGAAATTGGACAATTCAAGTTCAACGGCAGTTCGTTCCTAATGGGAGTGGTTGGTGTATTCCACACTTCTAGCGATTGGATTTCACTCAAAACTCCACAAATGACTCGTCCCACCATATTATGAGGTTTCCCAAGTTTTGGGCTCGATCCCAAATCAATAGGTGTGAGAAATTGGACAATTCAAGTTCAACGGCAGTTCGTTCCTAATTGGAGTGGTTGGTGTATTCCATACTTCTAGCGATTGGATTTCACTCAAAACTAACCAAATGACTCCTCCCACCATATTATGATGTTGCCCAAGTTTTGGGCTCGATCCGAAGTCAATAGGTGTGAGAAATTGGACAATTCAAGTTCAACGGCAGTTCGTTCCTAATTGGAGTGGTTGGTGTATTCCATACTTCTAGCGATTGGATTTCACTCAAAACTCCCCAAATGATAACCCCCACCATATTGGATTTCACTCAAAACTCCCCAAATGACTCCCCCCACCATATTATGATGTTGCCCAAGTTTTGGGATCGATCTGAAATCAATAGGTGTTCGAAATTGGACAATTCATGTTCAACAGCAGTTCGTTCCTAATTGGAGTGGTTGGTGTATTCCATACTTCTAGCGTTTGGATTTCACTCAAAACTCACCAAATGACTCCTCCCACCATATTATGTTGTTGCCCAAGTTTTCGGCTCGATCCGAAATCAATAGGTGTGAGAAATTGGACAATTCAAGTTCAACGGCAGTTCGTTCCTAATTGGAGTGGTTGGTGTATTCCATACTTCTAGCGATTGGATTTCAGTCAAAACTAACCAAATGAGTCCTCCCACCATATTATGATGTTGCCCAAGTTTTGGGCTCGATCCGAAATCAATAGGTGTGAGAAATTGGACAATTCAAGTTCAACGGCAGTTCGTTCCTAATTGGAGTGGTTGGTGTATTCCATACTTCTAGCGATTGGATTTCACTCAAAACTCACCAAATGACTTCCCCCACCATATTATGATGTTGCCCAAGTTTTGGGCACGATCCGAAATCAATAGGTGTTCGAAATTGGACAATTCAAGTTCAACGGCAGTTCGTTCCTAATTGGAGTGGTTGGTGTATTCCATACTTCTAGCGACAGGATTTCACTCAAAACTCACCAAATGACTCCTCCCACCATATTAGGATGTTGCCCAAGTTTTGGGCTCGATCCGAAATCAATAGGTGTTCCAAATTGGACAATTCAAGTTCAACGGAAGTTCGTTCATAATTGGAGTGGTTGGTGTATTCCATACTTCTAGCGATTGGATTTCACTCAAAACTCACCAAATGGCTCCTATCACGATATTATGATGTTGCCCAAGTTTTGGGCTCGATCCGAAATCATTAGGTGTTCGAAATTGGACAATTCAATTTCAACGGCAGTTCGTTCCTAATTGGAGTGGTTGGTGTATTCCATACTTCTTGCGATTAGATTTCACTCAAAACTCACCAAATGACTCCTCCCACCATATTATGATGTTGCCCAAGTTGTAAGTTCGATCCGAAATCAATAGCTGTGAGAAATTGAACAATTCAAGTTCAAAGGCAGTTCGTTCCTACTTGGAGTGGTTGGTGTATTCCATACTTCCAGCGATTGGATTTCACTCAAAACTCACCAAATGACTCCACCCACCATATTATGATGTTGCCCAAGTTTGGGGCTCGGTCCGAAATCAATAGGTGTGAGAAATTGGACAATTCAATTTCAACGGCAGTTCGTTCCTAATTGGAGTGGTTGGTGTATTCCATACTTCTAGCGATTGGATTTCACTCAAAACTCACCAAATGACTCCTCCCACTATATTATGATGTTGCCCAAGTTTTGGGCTCGATCCGAAATCAATAGGTGTTCGAAATTGGACAATTCAAGTTCAACGGCAGTTCGTTCCTAATTGGAGTGGTTGGTGTATTCCATACTTCTAGCGATTGGATTTCACTCAAAACTCACCAAATGACTCCTCCCACCATATTATGATGTTGCCCAAGTTTTGGGCTCGATCCGATATCAATAGGTGTCAGAAATTGGACAATTCAAGTTCAACGGCAGTTCGTTCCTAATGGGAGTGGTTGGTGTATTCCACACTTCTAGCGATTGGATTTCACTCAAAACTCCACAAATGACTCGTCCCACCATATTATGAGGTTGCCCAAGTTTTGGGCTCGATCCCAAATCAATAGGTGTGAGAAATTGGACAATTCAAGTTCAACGGCAGTTCGTTCCTAATTGGAGTGGTTGGTGTATTCCATACTTCTAGCGATTGGATTTCACTCAAAACTAACCAAATGACTCCTCCCACCATATTATGATGTTGCCCAAGTTTTGGGCTCGATCCGAAATCAATAGGAGTGAGAAATTGGACAATTCAAGTTCAACGGCAGTTCGTTCCTAATTGGAGTGGTTGGTGTATTCCATACTTCTAGCGATTGGATTTCACTCAAAACTCACCAAATGACTCCTCCCACTGTATTATGATGTTGCCCAAGTTTGGGGCTCGATCCGAAATCAATAGGTGTGAGAAATTGGACAATTTAAGTTCTACAGCAGTTTGTTCAGACTTGGAGTGGTTGGTGTATTCCATACTTCTAGCGATTGGATTTCACTCAAAACTCACCAAATGACTCCTCCCACCATATTATGATGTTGCCCAAGTTTTGGGGTCGATCCGAAATGAATAGGTGTGAGAAACTGGACAATTCAAGTTCAACGGCCGTTCGTTCCTAATTGGAGTGGTTGGTGTATTCCATACTTCTAGAGATTGGATTTCACTCAAAACTCACCAAATGACTCCTCCCACCATATTATGATGTTGCCCAAGTTTTGGGCTCGATCCGAAATCAATAGGTGTTCCAAATTGGACAATTCAAGTTCAACGGCAGTTCGTTCCTAATTGGAGTGGTTGGTGTATTCCATACTTATAGCGATTGGATTTCACTCAAAACTCACCAAATGACTCCTCCCACCATATTATGATGTTGCCCAAGTTTGGGGCTCGATCAAAAATCAATAGGTGTTCCAAATTGGACAATTTAAGTTCAACGGCAGTTTGTTCCGAATTGGAGTGGTTGGTGTATTCCATACTTCTAGCGATTGGATTTCACTCAAAACTCACCAAATGACTCCTCCCACCATATTATGATGTTGCCCAAGTTTTGGGCTTGATCCGAAATCAATTGGTATGAGAAATTGGACAATTCAAGTTCAACGACAGTTCGTTCCTAATTGGAGTGGTTGGTGTATTCCATACTTCTAGCGATTGGATTTCACTCAAAACTCACCAAATGACTCCTCCCGCCATATTATGATGTTGCCTATGTTTTGGGCTCGATCCGAACTCAATAGGTGTGAGAAACTGGACAATTTAAGTTCAACGGCAGTTCGTTCCTAACTGGAGTGGTTGGTGTATTCCATACTTCTAGCGATTGGATTTCACTCAAAACTCACCAAATGACTCCTCCCATCATATTATGATGTTGCACAAGTTTGGGGTTCCATACGAAATCAATAGGTGTGAGAAATTGGACAATTCAAGTTCAACGGCAGTTCGTTCCTAATTGGAGTGGTTGGTGTATTCCATACTTCTAGCGATTGGATGTCACTCAAAACTCACAAAATGACTCCTCCCACCATATTATGATGTTGCCCAAGTTTTGGGCACGATCCGAAATGAATAGGTGTTCGAAATTGGACAATTCAAGTTCAACGGCAGTTCGTTCCTAATTGGAGTGGTTGGTGTATTCCATACTTCTAGCGATTGGATTTCACTCAAAACTCACCAAATGACTCCTCCCACCATATTATGTTGTTGCCCAAGTTTTGGGCTCGATCCGAAATCAATAGGTGTTCGAAATTGTACAATTCAATTTCAACGGCAGTTCGTTCCTAATTGGAGTGGTTGGTGTATTCCATACTTCTAGCGATTGGATTTCACTCAAAACACACCAAATGACTCCTCCCACCATATTATGATGTTGCCCAAGTTTTGGGCTCGATCCGAAATCAATAGGAGTGAGAAATTGGACAATTCAAGTTCAACGGCAGTTCGTTCCTAATTGGAGTGGTTGGTGTATTCCATACTTCTAGCGATTGGATTTCACTCAAAACTCACCAAATGACTCCTCCCACAATATTATGTTGTTGCCCAAGTTTTGGGCTCGATCCGAAATCAATAGGTGTGAGAAATTGGACAATTCAAGTTCAACGGCAGTTCGTTCCTAATTGGAGTGGTTGGTGTATTCCATACTTTTAGCGATTGGATTTCACTCAAAACTCACCAAATGACTCCTCCCACCATATTATGATGTTACCCAAGTTTTGGGCTCGATCCGAAATCAATAGGTGTGAGAAATTGGACAATTCAAGTTCAACGGAAGTTCGTTCCTAATTGGAGTGGTTGGTGTATTCCATACTTCTAGCGATTGGATTTCACTCAAAACTCACCAAGTGACTCCTCCCACCATATTATGATGTTGCCCAAGTTTTGGTCTCGAACCGAAATCAATAGGTGTTCCAAATTAGACAATTCAAGTTCAACGGCAGTTCGTTCCTAATTGGAGTGGTTGGTGTATTCCATACTTCTAGCGATTGGATTTCACTCAAAACTCACTAAATGACTCCTCCCACCATATTATGATGTTGCCCAAGTTTTGGTCTCGATCCGAAATCAATAGGTGTTCCAAATTAGACAATTCAAGTTCAACGAAAGTTCGTTCCTAATTGGAGTGGTTGGGGTATTCCATACTTCTAGCGATTGGATTTCACTGAAAACTCACCAAATGACTCCTCCCACCATATTATGATGTTGCCCAGGTTTTGGGCTCGATATGAAATGAATAGGTGTGCGAAATTGGACAATTCAAGTTCAACGGCAGTTCGTTCCTAATTGGAGTGGTTGGTGTATTCCATACTTCTAGCGATTGGATTTCACTCAAAACTCACCAAATGACTCCTCCCGCCATATTATGATGTTGCCCAAGTTTGGGGCTCGATCCGAAATCAATAGATGTGAGAAATTGGACAATTCAAGTTCAACGGCAGTTCGTTCCTTGTTGGAGTGGTTGGTGTATTCCATACTTCTAGCGATTCGATTTCACTCAAAACTCACCAAATGACTCCTCCCACCATATTATGATGTTGCCCAAGTTTTGGGCCTGATCCGAAATCAATAGGTATGAGAAATTGGACAATTCAAGTTCAACGACAGTTCGTTCCTAATTGGAGTGGTTGGTGTATTCCATACTTCTAGCGATTGGATTTCACTCAAAACTCACCAAATGACTCCTCCCGCCATATTATGACGTTGCCTATGTTTTGGGCTCGATCCGAACTTAATAGGTGTGAGAAACTGGACAATTTAAGTTCAACGGCAGTTCGTTCCTAACTGGAGTGGTTGGTGTATTCCATACTTCTAGCGATTGGATTTCACTCAAAACTCACCAAATGACTCCTCCCATCATATTATGATGTTGCACAAGTTTGGGGTTCCATACGAAATCAATAGGTGTGAGAAATTGGACAATTCAAGTTCAACGGCAGTTCGTTCCTAATTGGAGTGGTTGGTGTATTCCATACTTCTAGCGATTGGATGTCACTCAAAACTCACAAAATGACTCCTCCCACCATATTATGATGTTGCCCAAGTTTTGGGCACGATCCGAAATGAATAGGTGTTCGAAATTGGACAATTCAAGTTCAACGGCAGTTCGTTCCTAATTGGAGTGGTTGGTGTATTCCATACTTCTAGCGATTGGATTTCACTCAAAACTCACCAAATGACTCCTCCCACCATATTATGTTGTTGCCCAAGTTTTGGGCTCGATCCGAAATCAATAGGAGTTTGAAATTGTACAATTCAATTTCAACGGCAGTTCGTTCCTAATTGGAGTGGTTGGTGTATTCCATACTTCTAGCGATTGGATTTCACTCAAAACACACCAAATGACTCCTCCCACCATATTATGATGTTGCCCAAGTTTTGGGCTCGATCCGAAATCAATAGGAGTGAGAAATTGGACAATTCAAGTTCAACGGCAGTTCGTTCCTAATTGGAGTGGTTGGTGTATTCCATACTTCTAGCGATTGGATTTCACTCAAAACTCACCAAATGACTCCTCCCACAATATTATGTTGTTGCCCAAGTTTTGGGCTCGATCCGAAATCAATAGGTGTGAGAAATTGGACAATTCAAGTTCAACGGCAGTTCGTTCCTAATTGGAGTGGTTGGTGTATTCCATACTTTTAGCGATTGGATTTCACTCAAAACTCACCAAATGACTCCTCCCACCATATTATGATGTTACCCAAGTTTTGGGCTCGATCCGAAATCAATAGGTGTGAGAAATTGGACAATTCAAGTTCAACGGAAGTTCGTTCCTAATTGGAGTGGTTGGTGTATTCCATACTTCTAGCGATTGGATTTCACTCAAAACTCACCAAGTGACTCCTCCCACCATATTATGATGTTGCCCAAGTTTTGGTCTCGAACCGAAATCAATAGGTGTTCCAAATTAGACAATTCAAGTTCAACGGCAGTTCGTTCCTAATTGGAGTGGTTGGTGTATTCCATACTTCTAGCGATTGGATTTCACTCAAAACTCACTAAATGACTCCTCCCACCATATTATGATGTTGCCCAAGTTTTGGTCTCGATCCGAAATCAATAGGTGTTCCAAATTAGACAATTCAAGTTCAACGAAAGTTCGTTCCTAATTGGAGTGGTTGGGGTATTCCATACTTCTAGCGATTGGATTTCACTGAAAACTCACCAAATGACTCCTCCCACCATATTATGATGTTGCCCAGGTTTTGGGCTCGATATGAAATGAATAGGTGTGCGAAATTGGACAATTCAAGTTCAACGGCAGTTCGTTCCTAATTGGAGTGGTTGGTGTATTCCATACTTCTAGCGATTGGATTTCACTCAAAACTCACCAAATGACTCCTCCCGCCATATTATGATGTTGCCCAAGTTTGGGGCTCGATCCGAAATCAATAGATGTGAGAAATTGGACAATTCAAGTTCAACGGCAGTTCGTTCCTTGTTGGAGTGGTTGGTGTATTCCATACTTCTAGCGATTCGATTTCACTCAAAACTCACCAAATGACTCCTCCCACCATATTATGATGTTGCCCAAGTTTTGGGCTTGATCCGAAATCAATAGGTATGAGAAATTGGACAATTCAAGTTCAACGACAGTTCGTTCCTAATTGGAGTGGTTGGTGTATTCCATACTTCTAGCGATTGGATTTCACTCAAAACTCACCAAATGACTCCTCCCGCCATATTATGATGTTGCCTATGTTTTGGGCTCGATCCGAACTCAATAGGTGTGAGAAACTGGACAATTTAAGTTCAACGGCAGTTCGTTCCTAACTGGAGTGGTTGGTGTATTCCATACTTCTAGCGATTGGATTTCACTCAAAACTCACCAAATGACTCCTCCCATCATATTATGATGTTGCACAAGTTTGGGGTTCCATACGAAATCAATAGGTGTGAGAAATTGGACAATTCAAGTTCAACGGCAGTTCGTTCCTAATTGGAGTGGTTGGTGTATTCCATACTTCTAGCGATTGGATGTCACTCAAAACTCACAAAATGACTCCTCCCACCATATTATGATGTTGCCCAAGTTTTGGGCACGATCCGAAATGAATAGGTGTTCGAAATTGGACAATTCAAGTTCAACGGCAGTTCGTTCCTAATTGGAGTGGTTGGTGTATTCCATACTTCTAGCGATTGGATTTCACTCAAAACTCACCAAATGACTCCTCCCACCATATTATGTTGTTGCCCAAGTTTTGGGCTCGATCCGAAATCAATAGGAGTTTGAAATTGTACAATTCAATTTCAACGGCAGTTCGTTCCTAATTGGAGTGGTTGGTGTATTCCATACTTCTAGCGATTGGATTTCACTCAAAACACACCAAATGACTCCTCCCACCATATTATGATGTTGCCCAAGTTTTGGGCTCGATCCGAAATCAATAGGAGTGAGAAATTGGACAATTCAAGTTCAACGGCAGTTCGTTCCTAATTGGAGTGGTTGGTGTATTCCATACTTCTAGCGATTGGATTTCACTCAAAACTCACCAAATGACTCCTCCCACAATATTATGTTGTTGCCCAAGTTTTGGGCTCGATCCGAAATCAATAGGTGTGAGAAATTGGACAATTCAAGTTCAACGGCAGTTCGTTCCTAATTGGAGTGGTTGGTGTATTCCATACTTTTAGCGATTGGATTTCACTCAAAACTCACCAAATGACTCCTCCCACCATATTATGATGTTACCCAAGTTTTGGGCTCGATCCGAAATCAATAGGTGTGAGAAATTGGACAATTCAAGTTCAACGGAAGTTCGTTCCTAATTGGAGTGGTTGGTGTATTCCATACTTCTAGCGATTGGATTTCACTCAAAACTCACCAAGTGACTCCTCCCACCATATTATGATGTTGCCCAAGTTTTGGTCTCGAACCGAAATCAATAGGTGTTCCAAATTAGACAATTCAAGTTCAACGGCAGTTCGTTCCTAATTGGAGTGGTTGGTGTATTCCATACTTCTAGCGATTGGATTTCACTCAAAACTCACTAAATGACTCCTCCCACCATATTATGATGTTGCCCAAGTTTTGGTCTCGATCCGAAATCAATAGGTGTTCCAAATTAGACAATTCAAGTTCAACGAAAGTTCGTTCCTAATTGGAGTGGTTGGGGTATTCCATACTTCTAGCGATTGGATTTCACTGAAAACTCACCAAATGACTCCTCCCACCATATTATGATGTTGCCCAGGTTTTGGGCTCGATATGAAATGAATAGGTGTGCGAAATTGGACAATTCAAGTTCAACGGCAGTTCGTTCCTAATTGGAGT
Organism: Prunus avium; assembly: GCF_965620075.1. NCBI lineage: Eukaryota > Viridiplantae > Streptophyta > Magnoliopsida > Rosales > Rosaceae > Prunus > Prunus avium. The sequence goes on along the minus strand of NC_142291.1, from coordinate 20,480,607 downwards.
GGTTGGTGTATTCCATACTTCTAGCGATTGGATTTCACTCAAAACTCACCAAATGACTCCTCCCGCCATATTATGATGTTGCCCAAGTTTGGGGCTCGATCCGAAATCAATAGATGTGAGAAATTGGACAATTCAAGTTCAACGGCAGTTCGTTCCTTGTTGGAGTGGTTGGTGTATTCCATACTTCTAGCGATTCGATTTCACTCAAAACTCACCAAATGACTCCTCCCACCATATTATGATGTTGCCCAAGTTTTGGGCTTGATCCGAAATCAATAGGTATGAGAAATTGGACAATTCAAGTTCAACGACAGTTCGTTCCTAATTGGAGTGGTTGGTGTATTCCATACTTCTAGCGATTGGATTTCACTCAAAACTCACCAAATGACTCCTCCCGCCATATTATGATGTTGCCTATGTTTTGGGCTCGATCCGAACTCAATAGGTGTGAGAAACTGGACAATTTAAGTTCAACGGCAGTTCGTTCCTAACTGGAGTGGTTGGTGTATTCCATACTTCTAGCGATTGGATTTCACTCAAAACTCACCAAATGACTCCTCCCATCATATTATGATGTTGCACAAGTTTGGGGTTCCATACGAAATCAATAGGTGTGAGAAATTGGACAATTCAAGTTCAACGGCAGTTCGTTCCTAATTGGAGTGGTTGGTGTATTCCATACTTCTAGCGATTGGATGTCACTCAAAACTCACAAAATGACTCCTCCCACCATATTATGATGTTGCCCAAGTTTTGGGCACGATCCGAAATGAATAGGTGTTCGAAATTGGACAATTCAAGTTCAACGGCAGTTCGTTCCTAATTGGAGTGGTTGGTGTATTCCATACTTCCAGCGATTGGATTTCACTCAAAACTCACCAAATGACTCCTCCCACCATATTATGTTGTTGCCCAAGTTTTGGGCTCGATCCGAAATCAATAGGTGTTTGAAATTGTACAATTCAATTTCAACGGCAGTTCGTTCCTAATTGCAGTGGTTGGTGTATTCCATACTTCTAGCGATTGGATTTCACTCAAAACACACCAAATGACTCCTCCCACCATATTATGATGTTGCCCAAGTTTTGGGCTCGATCCGAAATCAATAGGAGTGAGAAATTGGACAATTCAAGTTCAACGGCAGTTCGTTCCTAATTGGAGTGGTTGGTGTATTCCATACTTCTAGCGATTGGATTTCACTCAAAACTCACCAAATGACTCCTCCCACCATATTATGATGTTACCCAAGTTTTGGGCTCGATCCGAAATCAATAGGTGTGAGAAATTGGACAATTCAAGTTCAACGGAAGTTCGTTCCTAATTGGAGTGGTTGGTGTATTCCATACTTCTAGCGATTGGATTTCACTCAAAACTCACCAAGTGACTCCTCCCACCATATTATGATGTTGCCCAAGTTTTGGTCTCGAACCGAAATCAATAGGTGTTCCAAATTAGACAATTCAAGTTCAACGGCAGTTCGTTCCTAATTGGAGTGGTTGGTGTATTCCATACTTCTAGCGATTGGATTTCACTCAAAACTCACTAAATGACTCCTCCCACCATATTATGATGTTGCCCAAGTTTTGGTCTCGATCCGAAATCAATAGGTGTTCCAAATTAGACAATTCAAGTTCAACGAAAGTTCGTTCCTAATTGGAGTGGTTGGGGTATTCCATACTTCTAGCGATTGGATTTCACTCAAAACTCACCAAGTGACTCCTCCCACCATATTATGATGTTGCCCAAGTTTTGGTCTCGATCCGAAATCAATAGGTGTTCCAAATTAGACAATTCAAGTTCAACGAAAGTTCGTTCCTAATTGGAGTGGTTGGGGTATTCCATACTTCTAGCGATTGGATTTCACTCAAAACTCACTAAATGACTCCTCCCACCATATTATGTTGTTGCCCAAGTTTGGGGCTCGATCCGAAATCAATAGGTGTTCCAAATTAGACAATTCAAGTTCAACGGCAGTTCGTTCCTAATTGGAGTGGTTGGTGTATTCCATACTTCTAGCGATTGGATTTCACTCAAAACTCACCAAATGACTCCTCCCACCATATTATGAGGTTGCCCAAGTTTTGGGCTCGATGCGAACTCAATAGGTGTTCCAAATTGGACAATTTAAGTTCAACGGCAGTTCGTTCCTAATTGGAGTTGTTGGTGTATTCCATACTTCTAGCGATTGGATTTCACTCAAAACTCACCAAATGACTCCTCCCACCATATTGTGATGTTTCCCAAGTTTTGGGTTCGATCCGAAATCAATAGGTGTTCCAAATTGGACAATTCAAGTTCAACGGCAGTTCGTTCCCAATTGGTGTGGTTGGTGTATTCCATACTTGTAGCGATTGGATTTCGCTCAAAACTCACCAAATGACTCCTCCCACCATATTATGATGTTGCCCAAGTTTGGGGCTCGATCCGAAATCAATAGGTGTGAGAAATTGGACAATTCAAGTTCAACGGCAGTTCGTTCCTAATTGGAGTGGTTGGTGTATTCCATACTTGTAGCGATTGGATTTCACTCAAAACTCACCAAGTGACTCCTCCCACCATATTATGATGTTGCCCAAGTTTTGGGCTCGTTCCGAAATCAATAGGTGTCCCAAATTAGACAATTCAAGTTCAACGGCAGTTCGTTTCTAATTGGAGTGGTTGGTGTATTCCATACTTCTAGCTATTGGTTTTCACTCAAAACTCACCAAATGACTCCTCACACCATATTATGATGTTGCCCAAGTTTTGGGCCCCATCCGAAATCAATAGGTGTTCCAAATTGGACGATTCAACTTCAACGGCAGTTCGTTTCTAATTGGAGTGGTTGGTGTATTCCATACTTCTAACGATTGGATTTCACTCAAAACTCCCCAAATCACTCCTCCCACCATATTATGATGTTGCCCAAGTTTGGGGCTCGATCCGAAATCAATAGGTGTGAGAAATTGGACAATTCAAGTTCAACGGCATTTCGTTCCTAATTGGAGTGGTTGGGGTATTCCATACCTCTAGCGATTGGATTTCACTCACAACTCACCAAATGACTCCTCCCACCATATTATGATTATGCCCAAGTTTGGGGCTCGATCCGAAATCAATAGGTGTGAGAAATTGGACAATTCAAGTTCAACGGCATTTCGTTCCTAATTGGAGTGGTTGGTGTATTCCATACTTCTAGCGATTGGATTTCACTCAAAACTCACCAAATGACTCTTCCCACCATATTATGATGTTACCCAAGTTTTGGGCTCGATCCGAAATCAATAGGTGTGAGAAATTGGAGAATTGAAGTTCAACGGAAGTTCGTTCCTAATTGGAGTGGTTGGTGTATTCCATACTTCTAGCGATTGGATTTCACTCAAAACTCACCAAATGACTACTCCCACGATATTATGATGTTGCCCAAGTTTTGGTCTCGAACCGAAATCAATAGGTGTTCCAAATTAGACAATTCAAGTTCAGCGGCAGTTCGTTCCTAATTGGAGTGGTTGGTGTATTCCATACTTCTAGCGATTGGATTTCACTCAAAACTCACTAAATGACTCCTCCCACCATATTATGATGTTGCCCAAGTTTTGGTCTCGATCCGAAATCAATAGGTGTTCCAAATTAGACAATTCAAGTTCAACGACAGTTCGTTCCTAATTGGAGTGGTTGGGGTATTCCAAACTTCTAGCGATTGGATTTCACTGAAAACTCACCAAATGACTCCACCCACCATATTATGATGTTGCCCAGGTTTTGGGCTCGATATGAAATGAATAGGTGTGCGAAATTGGACAATTCAAGTTCAACGGCAGTTCGTTCCTAGTTGGAGTGGTTGGTGTATTCCATACTTCTAGCGATTCGATTTCACTCAAAACTCACCAAATGACTCCTCCCACCATATTATGATGTTGCCCAAGTTTTGGGCTTGATCCGAAATCAATAGGTGTGAGAAATTGAACAATTCAAGTTCAACGGCAGTTCGTTCCGAATTGGAGTGGTTGGTGTATTCCATACTTCTAGCGATTGGATTTCACTCAAAACTCACCAAATGACTCCTCCCACCATATTATGATGTTGCCCATGTTTTGGGCTCGATCCGAAATCAATAGGTGTTCCAAATTGGACAATTCAAGTTCAACGGCAGTTCGTTCCTAATTGGAGTGGTTCGTGTATTCCATACTTCTAGCGATTGGATTTCACTCAAAACTCACCAATTGACTCCTCCCACCATATTATGATGTTGCCCAAGTTTTGGGCTCGATCCGAACACAATAGGTGTGAGAAATTGGACAATTTAAGTTCAACGGCAGTTCGTTCCTAACTGGAGTTGTTGGTGTATTCCATACTTCTAGCGATTGGATTTCACTCAAAACTCACCAAATGACTCCTCCCACCATATTATGATGTTGCACAAGTTTGGGGTTCCATTCGAAATCAATAGTTGTGAGAAATTGGACAATTCAAGTTCAACGGCAGTTCATTCCGAATTGGAGTGGTTGGTGTATTCCATAGTTCTAGCGATTGGATTTCACTCAAAACTCACCAAATGACTCCTCCCACCTTATTATGATGTTGCCCAAGTTTTGGGCTCGATCTGAAATCAATAGGTGCGAGAAATTGGACAATTCAAGTTCAACGGCAGTTCGTTCCTAATTGGAGTGGTTGGTGTATTCCATACTTCTCGCGATTGGATTTCACTCAAAACTCACCAAATGACTCTTCCCACCACATTATGATGTTGCCGAAGTTTTGGGCTCGATCCGAAATCAATAGGTGTTCCAAATTGGACAATTCAAGTTCAACGACAGTTCGTTCCTAATTGGAGTGGTTGGTGTATTCCATACTTCTAGCGATTGGATTTCACTCAAAACTCACCAAATGACTCCTCCCACCATATTATGATGTTGCCCAAGTTTTGGGGTCGATCCGAAATCAATAGGTGTGAGAAATTGGACAATTGAAGTTCAACGGCAGTTCGTTCCTAATTGGAGTGGTTGGTGTATTCCATACTTCTAGCGATTGGATTTAACTCAAAACTCACCAAATGACTCCTCCCACCATATTATGATGTTGCCCAAGTTTTGGGCTCGATCCGAAATCAATAGGTGTGAGAAATTGGACAATTCAAGTTCAACGGCAGTTCGTTCCTAATTGGAGTGGTTGGTGTATTCCATACTTCTAGCGATTGGATTTAACTTAAAACTCACCAAATGACTCCTCCCACCATATTATGATGTTGCCCAAGTTTTGGGCTCGATCCGAAATCAATAGGTGTGAGAAATTGGACAATTCAAGTTCAACGGCAGTTCGTTCCTAATTGGAGTGGTTGGTGTATTCCATACTTCTAGCGATTGGATTTCACTCAAAACTCACTAAATGACTCCTCCCACCATATTATGATGTTGCCCCAGTTTTGGTCGCGATCCGAAAGCAATAGGTGTTCCAAATTGGACAATTCAAGTTCAACGGCAGTTCGTTCCTAATTGGAGTGGTTGGTGTATTCCATACTTCTAGCGATTGGATTTCACTCAAAACTCACCAAATGACTCCTCCCACCATATTATGATGTTGCCCAAGTTTTGGGCTCGATCCGAACTCAATAGGTGTGAGAAATGATAAGTTCATAATTTCACACATTTGCATGCCTTCGTTACTTAGTAATTTTGTTTAGTTTCTCTTTATTTCAAGTCACTTACCTATGTTTGTGTGTTCTATAGGTTGAAGGCAGCAAGAGATTGCTTTTGAAGCAAAATGGTGCAAAACGTGCAAAAACTGGATATTGAGTTAGAAGTTCATTTCGGACTTATCTTCTTCATCCGAACTTGGATTGGGCCAATACTTGTGTGGTTGGATCAGAGACATTCTGAACTTCAAAATGGATATCTTAAAGTCATATTTGGATTCAGCCAAACCCAATCCGTGAGCCCATCAAAATACACATCATGCTGACATGAGGATGAGCTGATGGATGCTTGGTCATGGTGAGCTAGGCATGAGCTATTGGTTTCTGGATGGATGCTTGATCATGCTGACATGAAGATGACCTATGGCTGCTGGTGGGATTTATTAGTGCAGCAACCAATTCTGATTATCTAAATACAAGTGTTGTATGCATTAGTCATATTCAATTCAGAATTCCCCTTTCCTTCTCCCTATAAATACCACTTCCATTCCACATCCCAGACACAATTCACTTCATCCATTACTTCCATACACACATTCAGATTCACCACAAAGAGAGAGAGAGAGCTAGCTGCAAAGGAGGGAGAGCTGGGAGCTGTCCTGGAAACTACCTTGCTGCCACCAGCTAGTTCTTCTATTCTCTTTATTCTACCTATGTATTTCTTATCTTCTGTATTCATAATTATGTTTAACTAATCCATTTTGTTAGGGCTTAGGATGAAGCCCTAGTCATGAATATTCAATGTTATGGATGATTTCATAGTTAATTGATTTCCTTGCTTTCATTATCAAGTTGTTAATCTCCAGCTTATTATGTGCTTGATGTATGTTTTCTTGGAGTAGCTAACTAGGATTTTATGCATCTAGCACAGGTTGGGAAGGGGTTTAGATTCACCAATTCTACTCTCCTTTCACAAGCAACACATGAATGGCCTAAGAATCATTCAAGGGGTTAATAACCATAGGTTGACTAGGACAGATACCATGTTCTAGGACTTGTGTGATTATCATATTCTCAAGGAACTTAATGACTCTTATATGCTTTATTCTAAGTAGATACCATGCTTAGGTTGCATATTAGAGATCACGTGTTGTGTAGATACCATGCACAATTACATGCCTTAGGAGAATCATGCATCCTGCACCTAGATACCATAGGCTTGTATGCGATAATCTATTGTTAATGAAGCTTGAGTCAATTTCTATGCATTCATAACTTGGATAGGAAGACTAGTGGTAGATTCCAAGGCTCTAACACTTCTCAATCATTGTTTCACAACTTGTTCATTGCTGCCATTGTTTACTTCCAGCACTTCCATTTCATTCTCTTGTTTTCATTTAAACAACAAAAACCCCCCATTCGAGTGCGTGTGTGGTGCTAGGATTCTGTCCTAGACCTTGCCAATTGTTAGTTAGTTTGTTTCTTTGTTTTCAGTTTTTCCATCATTCTAAGTAGTTTAACTTGCAACCAAGTTACCATTCTCCGTGGGATCGACCTCGTATTTCATAAGCTATACTATAAATGGTTCGTGCACTTGCGAGAATTGAAGTTTCTATTTTTAATAACTCATTTTAGTTGTTAGGAATAGGCTCAACAAGTTTTTGGCGCCGTTGCCGGGGAACCGGTAACGATGGTGCTATAGTTAGATTACTTTGAGTGTTTTTGTTTTTGTTTTCGGTGGTTTTTATTTCTGTATTCTGTTTTTCTTTTTAGTTGTTATCTCCATTTGAAGGCACTAATTGGTTTCTTGTGTGTGCATATATGTCCGAATCTGATTCTGAGCCAATTTCACCAGGAACTTTTGCTGTACGTGTTGGTTTGAGGAGGAATTATAGTTCTTTAAGTGCTGAATCTGAGAGCTACGAATCTGAAGGTTCAAGCAAGATGGCAGAGATTCCAAACAACAACAATAATGATGAAGGAGGTGGTGCGCTTGTTGTCCAACCTAGGAAACCCCTGCGTGAATTTTCCATCCCCAAAGTCACTGATCAACCTTCGTGCATCGTCTATCCTCAACTCACAATTGACAGGTTTGAGCTTAGAAGTGGTATGATTCATCTTCTTCCAACTTATTATGGTAATACCACTAAGGATCCTTACATGCATGTTAAGCAATTCTTTGAAATATGTGCTACAATCAAAATTCAAGGACTTGATGATGAGCAGATTAAGATGAGGCTATTCCCATTCAGTTTAAAAGATAAGGCTAAGTCATGGTTATACTCTTTGCCTAATGCTTCAATTCGTACTTGGGATGAGCTTTCTAATAAGTTTTTGCAGAAATTCTTTCCAGCTCAAAAGACTAACAAGATTAGAAAGGAAATTCTTGGTTTCACACAAAGAGAAGGAGAAGCTTTTCATGAATGCTGGGAGAGGTACAAGGAGATGATGAGTTCTTGCCCACACCACAATATAGAGAGTTGGATGCAAATGCAATCTTTCTATGAAGGTTTGCTTGATTCCGAAAGGATGATGGTAGATGCAACAAGTGGAGAAGGACTGATGAACAAAACAGCAGATGAGGCTTTTACTCTCTTTGAATCTTTGAGTACCAACTCTCAACAATGGAGCTACAATAAAGGAAGAGGAGCTCCTATGAAAGCTGTGGTCTCTGAGGTAAGTACTAATAATGAGATTAATGCAAAACTTGATGTTATGTGTTCTTTGCTTCAACAGGCAGTGACTGGCCCTCTAGGAAGCAAAGAGGAAGTTCAAGACCAATCTTTTGCAAAGCACATGCTAGAGCAAGCAAATGCCCTTCAAGGAAGGAATCCTCAGAATGATCCTTACTCAAACACATACAATCCGGGGTGGAGAAATCATCCTAATTTCAGGTGGAGCAATAATTCAAATGTGCAACAATCTCAAGGACCTCCCCCAGGATTTCAAATACAACAAAGGCAATTCCAGCAAGCTCCCCAACAAGTACAAGAGCAAAGGGGTGATCAAATGGGAGAATTGCAAGACATGTTCAAGAAGTTCATGGGGCAACAGATGCAAACCAATCAGAATCTTCAAAATGCAGTGAACAAACTAGAAGTGCAAGTTGGGCAGATTGCATCCTCCATGAGCAATAGAGCATCCGGAACTTTTCCAAGCCAAACGGAGGTGAATCCAAGGCATCATGAGCAAGTTAAAGCAGTGCACATCTTGAGAAGTGGTAAACAAGTTGATAATAAGGTTGGAGATGCCAATGAAGAGCAAGAAGATGGAGAAAACGTGGAGATCATTCAGCCACCACAAGGGCAGCCCACAGGTTCCACCAAACAGCCCCTCAATTCTCTTGGAAAGAGCACAGGCCCTAAGGTATCATCTAATGCTAATCAAGTTCCAATTTCATCTAATGCTTTTAGGCCTATTGCACCCTTTCCCAGCAGGTTATCAAAGTCAAAGAAAGATCAAGGCTTGGATGAGATAATGGAAATATTCAAGAAAGTGCAAATCAACATCCCATTGCTCAATGCCATTGCTCAGATTCCAAAATATGCAAATTTTTTGAAGGATCTATGCACTAACAAGAGGAGATTCAAAGAGCATGAACAGGTTGCATTAAGTGAAGAGGTTAGTGCAGTCTTACAAAGAAAGCTACCTCCAAAGCTAAAGGATCCAGGTTCATTTTCTATACCTTGTATAGTTGGTGATTTTAAGTTTCAAAAAGCTTTGCTTGATCTTGGTGCATCCATTAACCTTATGCCATATCATGTTTATGAGAAACTTAACCTTGGTGAGTTGCAAGCCACATCTGTGAGCATTCAATTGGCAGATAGAACTATCAGGTACCCTAGGGGCATTCTAGAAGATGTTTTGGTGAAAGTAGAAGAGCTGATTTTGCCAGCTGATTTCTTGGTGTTGGAAATGGAAGAAGCACCAATTCATGACAATCAGTTACCACTCATTCTTGGTCGTCCATTCATGGCAACTGCCGGTGCAATTATTGATGTGAAGAAGGGTACATTGACTATGAACGTGTTTGATGAGACAATAGCATTCAAAGTGTTTGAAGCCTCCAAGTTTCCAAGTGATGAGCATGAAGTTTTCCAGCTTGATGCAATTGATAATATGGTGAAAGAAGCACTGCCAATGAGTTATTTGGAGCCTATTGAAGCATGCATCACACAAAGCATAAGGAAAGAAGAAGTGGACAGATTAGAGGCTGTGATCTCTCCTTTACTTCTTGAGCTTGTTTGCAGCATGGATAGCTACATAGAAGTGGGAAAGAGGTATGCAAACCAATTTGAATCTTTACCCGCACCTACTAATAAGGTTTTACCTTCTATTGTGCAGGCACCGGAGTTGGAATTAAAGCAATTGCCAACACACCTTAAATATGCTTATTTAGGTGAGAGTGAGACTCTACCTGTTATCATTGCCTCACACCTCGAACCAAATGATGAGAAGAAGCTTTTGAGGGTTCTAAAAGAGCACAAAACTGCGATTGGATGGAGCATTGCAGATATCAAAGGCATAAGCCCAACATCGTGCATGCATAGGATACTATTGGAGGACAATGCAGTGCCTAAGAGGGATGCCCAAAGACGTCTCAATCCAAACATGAAGGAGGTGGTAAGGAAAGAAGTAATGAAGCTTTTAGATGTTGGTATTATTTACCCTATTTCTGACAGTAAATGGGTGAGCCCAATACAAGTTGTCCCCAAGAAATCAGGTATCACAGTGGTGAAGAATGAAGCAAACGAGCTTGTACCAACACGGATGACCACGGGCTGGAGAGTTTGCATTGATTATAGGAAGCTCAACACAGCAACAAGCAAGGATCACTTCCCTCTTCCATTTATTGATCAAATGCTTGAGAGATTGGCTGGCCATAGCCACTATTGCTTCCTTGATGGATATTCAGGTTACAACCAAATCGCCATAGCCCCAGAAGATCAAGAGAAGACAACCTTCACATGTCCCTTTGGTACTTTTGCTTATAGGAGGATGCCCTTTGGTCTTTGCAACGCCCCAGCCACTTTCCAAAGGTGCATGATGAGCATTTTCTCCGACATGGTAGAAAGGTTTATTGAGGTATTCATGGATGACTTCTCTGTCTTTGGTGATTCTTTTGATCAATGTTTGCATAACTTATCTAAGGTGTTGGCTAGATGTGAACAAAATAACCTTGTGCTTAATTGGGAAAAATGTCATTTTATGGTTAACCAAGGCATAGTTCTTGGTCATGTCATCTCTAGTAATGGAATTGAGGTAGATAAAGCTAAGATTGATTTGATTGCTTCTATGCCCTCACCTACTTCTGTCAAAGAAGTACGTTCTTTCCTTGGCCATGCAGGTTTCTATAGGCGTTTCATTAAAGATTTTTCTAAGATTGCAAGGCCTTTGTGCAATCTCCTTGCCAAGGACATGGATTTTGTGTTTGATCAAAACTGTGAGAATGCTTTCAATGCTTTGAAAATGATGCTCACAACTGCCCCAATCATTATGCCACCGGATTGGAGCTTGCCTTTTGAACTGATGTGTGACGCCTCAGATTATGCTGTTGGAGCTGTTTTGGGGCAGCGAGTTGATAAGAAGCCACATGCCATCTACTATGCTAGTAGAACCCTCAACGATGCCCAACTCAACTATTCCACCACAGAGAATGAGTTATTAGCTGTCATATTTGCTTTAGAGAAGTTCAGATCTTATTTGATTACTAACAAGGTCATTGTTTACACTGATCATGCAGCATTGAAATACTTGTTAGCTAAAAAGGATGCCAAGCCACGCCTCATTAGATGGATCCTCTTGTTGCAAGAGTTTGACTTGGAGATAAAAGATAAGAAAGGAAGTGAGAATGTGGTGGCTGATCACTTGAGTAGATTGGTGCATGTATCTAATGAAGAGGAGGATTCACTGCCATTGCGTGAAAGCTTCCCTGATGAGCAACTCTTCTCTATTTGTGCTTTGAATTCTCTTAATCCATTGCCTTGGTTTGCTGATATTGTTAACTACTTATGCACTAACGAACTCCCTACAGGGTTATCTACATTCCAACGTGACAAGCTTAGGAAACAAGCAAGATACTACTTTTGGGATGATCCATACCTATTCAAGCATTGTCCGGACCAAGTAATTCGAAGGTGTGTGCCTGAAGGTGATTTTAAGAGCATTCTAGAGTTTTGTCACTCCCATGCATGCGGAGGCCATTTTGGAGCAAAGAAGACTGCCAACAAAGTGCTACAATCAGGTTTCTTTTGGCCTACCCTTTTTAAGGATGCTTATACATTTTGTGCTTCATGTGATAGATGCCAACGGATGGGTAATTTGCATGCTAGAAATCAGATGCCTCTCACTAATATCTTAGTCATTGATATATTTGATGTTTGGGGAATTGATTTCATGGGCCCTTTTCCTACTTCTTATGGATTTGAATATATATTAGTTGCTGTCGATTATGTTTCCAAATGGGTGGAAGCCATTGCCACTAGAACTAATGATGCTAAGATTGTGATCAGTTTTCTCAGAGGAAATATTTTTACAAGGTTTGGCACACCAAGAGCAATCATTAGTGATGGTGGCTCCCATTTTGTTAACCAAGCTTTTGCAGCACTCTTGAAGAAGTATGGAATCAAGCATAAGGTGGCAACACCCTACCATCCTCAAACTAGTGGGCAGGTTGAGATAAGCAATAGGGAGATTAAGCACATACTTGAGAAGACAGTGAACACCACAAGGAAGGATTGGTACATGCGTTTGGAGGATGCATTGTGGGCTTATAGGACAGCTTATAAGACCCCCATAGGTATGTCTCCATATAGACTTGTTTTTGGTAAACCTTGTCACTTACCAGTGGAGCTTGAGCACAGGGCTTATTGGGCGATCAAGGCATTCAATTTTGACATGAAAGCTGCTGGTGAAAAGAGGAGGCTTCAACTCAATGAGTTGGAGGAGTTGCGACATGAGGCGTATGAGAACGCTAAGCTTTATAAGGAGAAAACAAAGCAGTATCATGACAAGAAGATTCTTAGGAAGACGTTTGAGGAAGGGCAGAAGGTTCTCTTATTCAATTCACGCCTTAAGCTCTTCCCAGGTAAGCTTCGTTCTCGGTGGATTGGCCCTTTTGTTATTACTAATGTGTTTGATCATGGCGCAGTGGAGATTCAAAATATTAAGGATGGCAGCACCTTCAAGGTGAACGGACATCGGTTGAAACCTTACTTTGATGCCAACTTTGATGCCAATATTGAGTCTCAAGCACTCAAGGAGCCTCCACCACTCTCTTGAAGCTCACCAAAGTTTGGACGTCCGGCTGAAGACATAAAACTTAGCGCTTCTTGGGAGGCAACCCAAGGTGATGAGGAGAAGATAGAACGTGCAAGGAGCTTGCTTGCGTCCTAATCGCTTCAAAGGGGAGTTGTTTTCTGAACTCTAACATTTGGTTATGTCTTTTCCTTATCTTCTTTCCTTTCATTTATGAGGCATTGCTTGTTCTTATACTCTAAACATTGAGGACAATGTTTCATTTAAGTTTGGGGGGAAGGATTCAGTTATGTTGTTTTATTGTCAAATTTTAAAATTTTTAAGTGTGTCTAGTGTCTAATAACGCAGGATTTTGTGTGTTGTTTCGTTATCCTTCCAAACACCTATGATAAGACTTGGATTTAATACTAATATGGTTTTTTCAGAAATTGATAGTCATTGTTTAAGGCCTATGTGTGATTCTGAGTGAACTTTGTCTTGCATGCCATCCTTGCACTTATTGAGCACTTTGCCAAGTTAGTCCAATTTCTTGCTACTTGGAGATGTTATGCAATTCTGCTTATTTCATGATCTTGGTTTCATGCTCTAGAACTTATTTGAATATCTCTTGAGACATTCTGTTGCCATACAATGCTTAGGAAGTGATTTAGGCCATGTTTAAATCGTTTGAGCCTTTCTAACCATCCCTCTACATGTATTCATCCCTAGTCAATCCATTTGAGCCTACGTTAAGCCTTTCTTTGTGTAAACCATTTCTACCATAATAAATCTCTGTTTCTTATCTTTACCTATTCTTTGAGCAATTAAAGCTATCTTTAAAGGAGAGTCATAAAGATTGCAAGGTTTTTGGAGCAAAACTGAGTCATTAGTGCTGTAACCCAAGTGTTGAAAAGAAATAAGTTTTGGGGTATTGTTAACTAATCAAAAGAGGTAATGAAGTGTGACCAATGTAGTCACGGCCCTAGGGTGTTATAAGGAAAGATCATGGTGATCTAGGGTAAAGAGCCACAAAATTAGGCCAAATAACACATTTGAAGGTGCTGAAATTATGTTGAAAATCTGCTCATGTATGTGTTCCTTGCTTGTTACAAAGTTCAGTAATCTCTCATGCTTTTACCTATGCTTTAGTTGTGCTCAAAATGTTGTTATATCTCCATGTCTCCTCTTTCATTCAACCACTACCCTAAGCCTCATTACAACCCTTGTAAAGTCCTTTTGATCCTTGGTAATGTGTGGTATTACTGTGGAGAGCTGATTTCATAATGAGCTTATGGGGCTCGAAATTCTTGATTGTGCTTTAAGTGTGTGCGCATGTACTTATTTGAGTTGCAGGTGTTGTTCTGATTTGGCATTCACACACTACACTTAAGGATGTCATTGTAAGCTTTGCACACTCTTGAATCATGTGTGGAACTTAGATTGTGATTGTTGTGTTTCTTTGGAACCATATACTTTGATGATTCTTTGAGGATATTGTTTGGAAGGCTAGCTGCTTATTTTCTGTTTTCTAAGTTGTAGTTTTATTTTGTTTGCTCGAGGACTAGCAAAGTCTAAGTTTGGGGGTATTTGATAAGTTCATAATTTCACACATTTGCATGCCTTCGTTACTTAGTAATTTTGTTTAGTTTCTCTTTATTTCAAGTCACTTACCTATGTTTGTGTGTTCTATAGGTTGAAGGCAGCAAGAGATTGCTTTTGAAGCAAAATGGTGCAAAACGTGCAAAAACTGGATATTGAGTTAGAAGTTCATTTCGGACTTATCTTCTTCATCCGAGCTTGGATTGGGCCAATACTTGTGTGGTTGGATCAGAGACATTCTGAACTTCAAAATGGATATCTTAAAGTCATATTTGGATTCAGCCAAACCCAATCCGTGAGCCCATCAAAATACACATCATGCTGACATGAGGATGAGCTGATGGATGCTTGGTCATGGTGAGCTAGGCATGAGCTATTGGTTTCTGGATGGATGCTTGATCATGCTGACATGAAGATGACCTATGGCTGCTGGTGGGATTTATTAGTGCAGCAACCAATTCTGATTATCTAAATACAAGTGTTGTATGCATTAGTCATATTCAATTCAGAATTCCCCTTTCCTTCTCCCTATAAATACCACTTCCATTCCACATCCCAGACACAATTCACTTCATCCATTACTTCCATACACACATTCAGATTCACCACAAAGAGAGAGAGAGAGCTAGCTGCAAAGGAGGGAGAGCTGGGAGCTGTCCTGGAAACTACCTTGCTGCCACCAGCTAGTTCTTCTATTCTCTTTATTCTACCTATGTATTTCTTATCTTCTGTATTCATAATTATGTTTAACTAATCCATTTTGTTAGGGCTTAGGATGAAGCCCTAGTCATGAATATTCAATGTTATGGATGATTTCATAGTTAATTGATTTCCTTGCTTTCATTATCAAGTTGTTAATCTCCAGCTTATTATGTGCTTGATGTATGTTTTCTTGGAGTAGCTAACTAGGATTTTATGCATCTAGCACAGGTTGGGAAGGGGTTTAGATTCACCAATTCTACTCTCCTTTCACAAGCAACACATGAATGGCCTAAGAATCATTCAAGGGGTTAATAACCATAGGTTGACTAGGACAGATACCATGTTCTAGGACTTGTGTGATTATCATATTCTCAAGGAACTTAATGACTCTTATATGCTTTATTCTAAGTAGATACCATGCTTAGGTTGCATATTAGAGATCACGTGTTGTGTAGATACCATGCACAATTACATGCCTTAGGAGAATCATGCATCCTGCACCTAGATACCATAGGCTTGTATGCGATAATCTATTGTTAATGAAGCTTGAGTCAATTTCTATGCATTCATAACTTGGATAGGAAGACTAGTGGTAGATTCCAAGGCTCTAACACTTCTCAATCATTGTTTCACAACTTGTTCATTGCTGCCATTGTTTACTTCCAGCACTTCCATTTCATTCTCTTGTTTTCATTTAAACAACAAAAACCCCCCATTCGAGTGCGTGTGTGGTGCTAGGATTCTGTCCTAGACCTTGCCAATTGTTAGTTAGTTTGTTTCTTTGTTTTCAGTTTTTCCATCATTCTAAGTAGTTTAACTTGCAACCAAGTTACCATTCTCCGTGGGATCGACCTCGTATTTCATAAGCTATACTATAAATGGTTCGTGCACTTGCGAGAATTGAAGTTTCTATTTTTAATAACTCATTTTAGTTGTTAGGAATAGGCTCAACAAGAAATTGAACAATTTAAGTTCAACGGCAGTTCGTTCCTAATTGGAGCGTTCGGTGTATTCCATACTTCTAGCGATTGGATTTCACTCAAAACTCACCAAATGACTCCTCCCACCATATTATGTTGTTGCCAAAGTTAGGGGTTCGATCCGAAATCAATAGGAGTGAGAAATTGGACAATTCAAGTTCAACGGCAGTTCGTTCCTAATTGGAGTGGTTGGTGTATTCCATACTTCTAGCGATTGGATTTCACTCAAAACTCACCAAATGACTCCTCCCACCATATTATGATGTTGCCCAAGTTTTGGGCTCGATCCGAAATCAATAGGTGTTCCAAATTGGACAACTCAAATTCAACGGCAGTTCGTTCCTAATTGGAGTGGTTGGTGTATTCCATACTTCTAGCGATTGGATTTCACTCAAAACTCACCAAATGACTCCTCCCACCATATGATGATGTTGCCCAAGTTTTCGGCTCCATCCGAAATCAACAGGTGTGAGAAATTGGACAATTTAAGTTCAACGGCAGTTCGTTCCTAATTGTAGTGGTTGGGGTATTCCATACTTCTAGCGATTGGATTTCACTCAAAACTCACGAAATGACTCCTCTCATCATATTATGATGTTGCACAAGTTTGGGGTTCCATACGAAATCAATAGGTGTGAGGAATTGGACAATTCAGGTTCAACGGCAGTTCGTTCCTAATTGGAGTGGTTGGTGTATTCCATACTTCTAGCGATTGGATTTCACTCAAAACACACCAAATGACTCCTCCCACCATATTATGATGTTGCCCAAGTTTTGGGCTCGATCCCAAATCAATAGGTGTGAGAAATTGGACAATTCAAGTGCAACGGCAGTTCGTTCCTAATTGAAGTGTTTGTTGTATTCCATAGTTCTAGCGATTGGATTTCACTCAAAACTCACCAAATGACTCCTCCAACCATATTATGATGTTGCCCAAGTTAGGGGCTCGATCCGAAATCAATAGGTGTGAGAAATTGGACAATTCAAGTTCAACGGCAGTTTGTTCCTAATTGGAGTGGTTGGTGTATTCCATACTTCTAGCGATTGGATTTCACTCAAAACTCACCAAATGACTCCTCCCACCATATGATGATGTTGCCCAAGTTTTGGGGTCGATCCGAAATCAATAGGTGTGAGAAATTGGACAATTCAAGTTCAACGGCAGTTCGTTCCTAATTGGAGTGGTTGGTGTATTCCATACTTCTAGCGATTGGATTTAACTCAAAACTCACCAAATGACTCCTCCCACCATATTATGATGTTGCCCAAGTTTTGGGCTCGATCCGAAATCAATAGGTGTGAGAAATTGGACAATTCAAGTTCAACGGCAGTTCGTTCCTAATTGGAGTGGTTGGTGTATTCCATACTTCTAGCGATTGGATTTAACTCAAAACTCACCAAATGACTCCTCCCACCATATTATGATGTTGCCCAAGTTTTGGGCTCGATCCGAAATCAATAGGTGTGAGAAATTGGACAATTCAAGTTCAACGGCAGTTCGTTCCTAATTGGAGTGGTTGGTGTATTCCACACTTCTAGCGATTGGATTTCACTCAAAACTCACTAAATGACTCCTCCCACCATATTATGATGTTGCCCAAGTTTTGGTCGCGATCCGAAAGCAATAGGTGTTCCAAATTGGACAATTCAAGTTCAACGGCAGTTCGTTCCTAATTGGAGTGGTTGGTGTATTCCATACTTCTAGCGATTGGATTTCACTCAAAACTCACCAAATGACTCCTCCCACCATATTATGATGTTGCCCAAGTTTTGGGCTCGATCCGAACTCAATAGGTGTGAGAAATTGAACAATTTAAGTTCAACGGCAGTTCGTTCCTAATTGGAGCGTTCGGTGTATTCCATACTTCTAGCGATTGGATTTCACTCAAAACTCACCAAATGACTCCTCCCACCATATTATGTTGTTGCCAAAGTTAGGGGTTCGATCCGAAATCAATAGGAGTGAGAAATTGGACAATTCAAGTTCAACGGCAGTTCGTTCCTAATTGGAGTGGTTGGTGTATTCCATACCTCTAGCGATTGGATTTCACTCAAAACTCACCAAATGACTCCTCCCACCATATTATGATGTTGCCCAAGTTTTGGGCTCGATCCGAAATCAATAGGTGTTCCAAATTGGACAACTCAAATTCAACGGCAGTTCGTTCCTAATTGGAGTGGTTGGTGTATTCCATACTTCTAGCGATTGGATTTCACTCAAAACTCACTAAATGACTCCTCCCACCATATGATGATGTTGCCCAAGTTTTCGGCTCGATCCGAAATCAACAGGTGTGAGAAATTGGACAATTTAAGTTCAACGGCAGTTCGTTCCTAATTGTAGTGGTTGGGGTATTCCATACTTCTAGCGATTGGATTTCACTCAAAACTCACGAAATGACTCCTCTCATCATATTATGATGTTGCACAAGTTTGGGGTTCCATACGAAATCAATAGGTGTGAGGAATTGGACAATTCAGGTTCAACGGCAGTTCGTTCCTAATTGGAGTGGTTGGTGTATTCCATACTTCTAGCGATTGGATTTCACTCAAAACACACCAAATGACTCCTCCCACCATATTATGATGTTGCCCAAGTTTTGGGCTCGATCCCAAATCAATAGGTGTGAGAAATTGGACAATTCAAGTGCAACGGCAGTTCGTTCCTAATTGAAGTGTTTGTTGTATTCCATAGTTCTAGCGATTGGATTTCACTCAAAACTCACCAAATGACTCCTCCAACCATATTATGATGTTGCCCAAGTTAGGGGCTCGATCCGAAATCAATAGGTGTGAGAAATTGGACAATTCAAGTTCAACGGCAGTTCGTTCCTAATTGGAGTGGTTGGTGTATTCCATACTTCTAGCGATTGGATTTCACTCAAAACTCACCAAATGACTCCTCCCACCATATTATGATGTTGCCCAAGTTTTGGGCTCGATCTGAAATCAATAGGTGCGAGAAATTGGACAATTCAAGTTCAACGGCAGTTCGTTCCTAATTGGAGTGGTTGGTGTATTCCATACTTCTAGCAATTGGATTTCACTCAAAACTAACCAAATGACTGTTCGGTTCATTTTTATACATGATTTTTCATGTTATTCACCCACTATTTTGAGTTAGTTCTTGACATTTTATAGCTTTTTACTTCTTTTTTGTGTTTTAATAGGTTTTACCTTGGTTTGTATGAAAATGAGCTAAAAGTGCATTATTTGATATAAATTCTGTTTTTGTTCATTTTCGTAGGTCAACTTCGTGGCCTTGGATCAGCATGTTCCGGTCCTTGGATGAGGTGATGATCTTCATAAGACTTGTTCCAATGGATGTTAACTACAACATATCCAAATTTGAGCTCCATTGGGCAAGTGTAGCCTATCCAACTGATCGGACAATTGATGCTGGCTCTGGATGTTTGTTTTGGCCCAGTTTTCACCCCCACTTAATAGCATTTTATTTCTACTTGTTACCACACCTTTTGGTAACAATGGATTGCATTTGAGTGGCATTTCCTGAGTCAATTGGAGCCTTGGATTATACCTTAAAACAAGGCTTCATCATTTGCAAGGGGACAATGGGCAAAAGCTTTAGAGAAAGAATAAGTTTTATATTAAAAGTGAGCTGGAAAGAAGGGGAAGAAGTCAAAAGGGATTGCAATCAGATTTGGGGGAGCTTTGCAACGGGAGAGAGGAACACATCATTCCAGACAACTAGAGAGCAGATTTTGGAGATTTGGAGCTAGGAGAAAGCCAAGGTGCAGCCAAGAAAAGTGGAGAAGAAGACTTCCACCATTGATGATCTTGAAGCTTTCATCATTTTCTGAAAATCTGTAAACTCTTTCTAATTTCATTTTGAGTTTGTATTTGAAATAAGTATGAGCAACTAAACTCCATAGCTAGGGCTTAGGTTGAAGCCCTAAACATGATTACCTTATTGTTTTGATGCTTGAGTGTATGAATTTCTAGATATTGTTGATGAATTCCAATTCACCAAATTAATCTATCCTTGATGTGTGTTTTTCCTTGGTTGGCCATCTTTGAAAGCATGCTTCTTGAGATTGTTGGGATTATGTGTATCTTCATGTTATCCTAAGCAATAAATGGATGAAGTAAGAATCATCCATGTGATTTGGTTTCTTGAATACCTAATGTAAACACCATGCTATTAGGATTCTTGTGATGTTCATATTCTCTTTGAACTTAATGGGTTCTCCTTGTAATTGAATCGAAGTACGAACCATACCTAGGTTCGGTTATGGGGAGGGCACAAGTATTGTAGCACGAACCATGCACTTTACGTATATTAGAGAGAATCAATGCGTCTTGAGCCACGACCCATGGTCTTGATTGCGAACATCTTCATCAACAAGTTTAGAGTTCATCACTTGAGTATCCATGAACATAGGTAGAATTGTTTAGGGTGGATTCCGAAACCCTAGTGTTTGTTACTTGGTACTTTCACATTTTGATAATTCATCTCTGCCATTCTCATTTAAATTCAAAGTCCATTTACTTTCATGCAATAGAATTAGGTCACTTGAACCAAACCAAAACCCCCCCCCCCAATGTGTGTGTGAGTTGTGTGTTTGTTACATTGTGTGTCTTGTTTACTGAATTCTGTTTATTTTAGTAACTGTTTTGGACTTTTGGTCCGCGCTGTGTTCTTGCATTTTCTGTGCTGAATCCAACCGTATAAAGAACGTGAATTTTGGACGTACGGTTGGAAAGTTATAGGCAAAACACTGGACAGAGGTCGAAACTGAAAAACAGAGAAAACGAATCTGCCCAAAAACGACCGGTCGCTTTTACCTGACGACCGGTCTCTTTTCACGTCAAAATTTGAGTTTCGACTCTGCCCAAAAACGACCGGTCGCTTCTGCCTCACGACCGGTCGCTTTAGCACTGTTCATAGGTGATAAAAGGGTGATAAAAAGTGCTGTTTGTGTTTTTCTTTAGTTTTCTTGTGTTGTTTCATTTCTTTTACATTTCTTTACTCATTTTTAGTTTCCAATTTGCATTTGTGCATTTGTGGTGTGTTAAATTAGTATTCTTTACGTACTCAAATTAGAACTTATAGGAAGCCGACAAGTTCTTCGTGGGATCGACCCCGTACTTACATAATCTATACTTCAATAGATTCGTGCACTTGCGGGTATTTTTAATTGGTTGTTTGCACATTAATTTGTGTCCTCTTAGGAATGCAACAATGACTCCTCCCACCATATTATGATGTTGCCCAAGTTTTGGGCTCGATCCGAAATCAATAGGTGTTCCAAATTGGACAATTCAAGTTCAACGGCAGTTCGTTCCTAATTGGAGTGGTTGGTATATTCCATACTTCTAGCGATTGGATTTCACTCAAAACTCACTAAATGACTCCTCCCACCATATTATGATGTTGCCCAAGTTTTGGTCGCGATCCGAAATCAATAGGTGTTCCAAATTGGACAATTCAAGTTCAACGGCAGTTCGTTACTAATTGGAGTGGTTGGTGTATTCCATACTTCGAGCGATTGGATTTCACTCAAAACTCACCAAATGACTCCTCCCACCATATTATGATGTTGCCCAAGTTTTGGGCTCGATCCGAACTCAATAGGTGTGAGAAATTGGACAATTTAAGTTCAATGGCAGTTCGTTCCTAATTGGAGTTGTTGGTGTATTCCGTACTTCTAGCGATTGGATTTCACTCAAAACTCACCAAATGACTCCTCCCACCATATTACGACGTTGCCCAAGTTTTGGGCTCGATCCGAACTCAATAGGTGTGAGAAATTGGACAATTTAATTTCAATGGCAGTTCGTTCCTAATTGGAGTTGTTGGTGTATTCCGTACTTCTAGCGATTGGATTTCATTCAAAACTCACCAAATGACTCCTCCCACCATATTATGATGTTGCCCAAGTTTTCGGCTCGATCCGAAATCAATAGGTGTGAGAAATTGGACTATTTAAGTTCAACGGCAGTTCGTTCCTAATTGTAGTGGTTGGTGTATTCCATAGTTCTAGCGACTGGATTTCACTCAAAACTCACGAAATGACTCCTCCCATCATATTATGATGTTGCACAAGTTTGGGGTTCCATACGAAATCAATAGGTCTGAGAAATTGGATAATTCAGGTTCAACGGCAGTTCGTTCCTAATTGGAGTGGTTGGTGTATTCCATACTTCTAGCGATTGGATTTCACTCAAAACTCACCAAATGACTCCTCCCACCATATTATGATGTTGCCCAAGTTTTGGGCTCGATCCGAAATCAATAGGTGTTCCAAATTGGACAATTCAAGTTCAACGGCAGTTCGTTCCTAATTGGAGTGGTTGGTGTATTCCATACTTCTAGCGATTGGATTTCACTCAAAACTCACCAAATGACTCCTCCCACCATATTATGATGTTGCCCAAGTTTTGGGCTCGATCCGAAATCAATAGGTGTTCCAAATTGGACAATTCAAGTTCAACGGCAGTTCGTTCCTAATTGGAGTGGTTGGTGTATTCCATACTTCTAGCGATTGGATTTCACTCAAAACTCACCAAATGACTCCTCCCACCATATTATGATGTTGCCCAAGTTTTGGGCTCGATCCGAAATCAACAGGTGTGAGAAATTGGACAATTTAAGTTCAACGGCAGTTCGTTCCTAATTGTAGTGGTTGGTGTATTCCATACTTCTAGCGATTGGATTTCACTCAAAACTCACGAAATGACTCCTCTCATCATATTATGATGTTGCACAAGTTTGGGGTTCCATACGAAATCAATAGGTGTGAGGAATTGGACAATTCAGGTTCAACGGCAGTTCGTTCCTAATTGGAGTGGTTGGTGTATTCCATACTTCTAGCGATTGGATTTCACTCAAAACACACCAAATGACTCCTCCCACCATATTATGATGTTGCCCAAGTTTTGGGCTCGATCCCAAATCAATAGGTGTGAGAAATTGGACAATTCAAGTGCAACGGCAGTTCGTTCCTAATTGATGTCTTTGGTGTATTCCATAGTTCTAGCGATTGGATTTCACTCAAAACTCACCAAATGACTCCTCCAACCATATTATGATGTTGCCCAAGTTAGGGGCTCGATCCGAAATCAATAGGTGTGAGAAATTGGACAATTCAAGTTCAACGGCAGTTCGTTCCTAATTGGAGTGGTTGGTGTATTCCATACTTCTAGCGATTGGATTTCACTCAAAACTCACCAAATGACTCCTCCCACCATATTATGATGTTTCCCAAGTTTTGGTCTCGATCCGAAATCAATAGGTGTTTCAAATTGGACAATTCAAGTTCAACGGCAGTTCGTTCCTAATTGGAGTGGTTGGTGTATTCCATACTTCTAGAGATTGGATTTCACTCAAAACTCACCAAATGACTCCTCCCACCATATTATGATGTTACCCAAGTTTTCGGCTCGATCCGAAATCAATAGGTGTGAGAAATTGGACAATTCCAGTTCAACGGCAGTTCGTTCCTAATTGGAGTGGTTGGTGTATTCCATACTTCTAGCGATTGGATTTCACTCAAAACTTACCAAATGACTCCTCCCAACATATTATGATGTTGCCCAAGTTTTGGGCTCGATCTGAAATCAATAGGTGCGAGAAATTGGACAATTCAAGTTCAACGGCAGTTCGTTCCTAATTGGAGTGGTTGGTGTATTCCATACTTTTAGCAATTCGATTTCACTCAAAACTAACCAAATGACTCCTCCCACCATATTATGATGTTGCCCAAGTTTTGGGCTCGATCCGAAATCAATAGGTGTTCCAAATTGGACAATTCAAGTTCAACGGCAGTTCGTTCCTAATTGTAGTGGTTGGTGTATTCCACACTTCTAGCTATTGGATTTCACTCAAAACTCACCAAATGACTCCTCCCACCATATTATGATGTTGCCCAAGTTTTGGGCTCGATCCGAAATCAATAGGTGTGAGAAATTGGAGAATTCAAGTTCAACGGCAGTTCGTTCCTAATTGGAGTGGTTGGTGTATTCCATCAATAGGTGTGAGAAATTGGACTATTTAAGTTCAACGGCAGTTCGTTCCTAATTGTAGTGGTTGGTGTATTCCATAGTTCTAGCGATTGGATTTCACTCAAAACTCACGAAATGACTCCTCCCATCATATTATGATGTTGCACAAGTTTGGGGTTCCATACGAAATCAATAGGTGTGAGAAATTGGATAATTCAGGTTCAACGGCAGTTCGTTCCTAATTGGAGTGGTTGGTGTATTCCAAACTTCTAGCGATTGGATTTCACTCAAAACTCACCAAATGACTCCTCCCACCATATTATGATGTTGCCCAAGTTTTGGGCTCGATCCGAAATCAATAGGTGTTCCAAATTGAACAATTCAAGTTCAACGGCAGTTCGTTCCTAATTGGAGTGGTTGGTGTATTCCATACTTCTAGCGATTGGATTTCACTCAAAACTCACCAAATGACTCCTCCCACCATATTATGATGTTGCCCAAGTTTTGGGCTCGATCCGAAATCAATAGGTGTTCCAAATTGGACAATTCAAGTTCAACGGCAGTTCGTTCCTAATTGGAGTGGTTGGTGTATTCCATACTTCTAGCGATTGGATTTCACTCAAAACTCACCAAATGACTCCTCCCACCATATTATGATGTTGCCCAAGTTTTGGGCTCGATCCGAAATCAACAGGTGTGAGAAATTGGACAATTTAAGTTCAACGGCAGTTCGTTCCTAATTGTAGTGGTTGGTGTATTCCATACTTCTAGCGATTGGATTTCACTCAAAACTCACGAAATGACTCCTCTCATCATATTATGATGTTGCACAAGTTTGGGGTTCCATACGAAATCAATAGTTGTGAGGAATTGGACAATTCAGGTTCAACGGCAGTTCGTTCCTAATTGGAGTGGTTGGTGTATTCCATACTTCTAGCGATTGGATTTCACTCAAAACACACCAAATGACTCCTCCCACCATATTATGATGTTGCCCAAGTTTTGGGCTCGATCCCAAATCAATAGGTGTGAGAAATTGGACAATTCAAGTGCAACGGCAGTTCGTTCCTAATTGATGTGTTTGGTGTATTCCATAGTTCTAGCGATTGGATTTCACTCAAAACTCACCAAATGACTCCTCCAACCATATTATGATGTTGCCCAAGTTAGGGGCTCGATCCGAAATCAATAGGTGTGAGAAATTGGACAATTCAAGTTCAACGGCAGTTCGTTCCTAATTGGAGTGGTTGGTGTATTCCATACCTCTAGCGATTGGATTTCACTCAAAACTCACCAAATGACTCCTCCCACCATATTATGATGTTTCCCAAGTTTTGGTCTCGATCCGAAATCAATAGGTGTTTCAAATTGGACAATTCAAGTTCAACGGCAGTTCGTTCCTAATTGGAGTGGTTGGTGTATTCCATACTTCTAGAGATTGGATTTCACTCAAAACTCACCAAATGACTCCTCCCACCATATTATGATGTTACCCAAGTTTTCGGCTCGATCCGAAATCAATAGGTGTGAGAAATTGGACAATTCCAGTTCAACGGCAGTTCGTTCCTAATTGGAGTGGTTGGTGTATTCCATACTTCTAGCGATTGGATTTCACTCAAAACTTACCAAATGACTCCTCCCAACATATTATGATGTTGCCCAAGTTTTGGGCTCGATCTGAAATCAATAGGTGCGAGAAATTGGACAATTCAAGTTCAACGGCAGTTCGTTCCTAATTGGAGTGGTTGGTGTATTCCATACTTTTAGCAATTGGATTTCACTCAAAACTAACCAAATGACTCCTCCCACCATATTATGATGTTGCCCAAGTTTTGGGCTCGATCCGAAATCAATAGGTGTTCCAAATTGGACAATTCAAGTTCAACGGCAGTTCGTTCCTAATTGTAGTGGTTGGTTTATTCCACACTTCTAGCTATTGGATTTCACTCAAAACTCACCAAATGACTCCTCCCACCATATTATGATGTTGCCCAAGTTTTGGGCTCGATCCGAAATCAATAGGTGTGAGAAATTGGACAATTCAAGTTCAACGGCAGTTCGTTCCTAATTGGAGTGGTTGGTGTATTCCATACTTCTAGCGATTGGATTTCACTCAAAACACACCAAATGACTCCTCCCACCATATTATGATGTTGCCCAAGTTTTAGGCTCGATCCCAAATCAATAGGTGTGAGAAATTGGACAATTCAAGTGCAACGGCAGTTCGTTCCTAATTGATGTGTTTGGTGTATTCCATAGTTCTAGCGATTGGATTTCACTCAAAACTCACCAAATGACTCCTCCAACCATATTATGATGTTGCCCAAGTTAGGGGCTCGATCCGAAATCAATAGGTGTGAGAAATTGGACAATTCAAGTTCAACGGCAGTTCGTTCCTAATTGGAGTGGTTGGTGTATTCCATACTTCTAGCGATTGGATTTCACTCAAAACTCACCAAATGACTCCTCCCACCATATTATGATGTTTCCCAAGTTTTGGTCTCGATCCGAAATCAATAGGTGTTTCAAATTGGACAATTCAAGTTCAACGGCAGTTCGTTCCTAATTGGAGTGGTTGGTGTATTCCATACTTCTAGAGATTGGATTTCACTCAAAACTCACCAAATGACTCCTCCAACCATATTATGATGTTGCCCAAGTTAGGGGCTCGATCCGAAATCAATAGGTGTGAGAAATTGGACAATTCAAGTTCAACGGCAGTTCGTTCCTAATTGGAGTGGTTGGTGTATTCCATACTTCTAGCGATTGGATTTCACTCAAAACTCACCAAATGACTCCTCCCACCATATTATGATGTTGCCCAAGTTTTCGGCTCGATCCGAAATCATTAGGTGTGAGAAATTGGAATATTTAAGTTCAACGGCAGTTCGTTCCTAATTGTAGTGGTTGGTGTATTCCATAGTTCTAGCGATTGGATTTCACTCAAAACTCACGAAATGACTCCTCCCATCATATTATGATGTTGCACAAGTTTGGGGTTCCATACGAAATCAATAGGTGTGAGAAATTGGACAATTCAGGTTCAACGGTAGTTCATTCCTAATTGGAGTGGTTGGTGTATTCCATACTTCTAGCGATTGGATTTCACTCAAAACTCACCAAATGACTCCTCCCACCATATTATGATGTTGCCCAAGTTTTGGGCTCGATCCGAAATCATTAGGTGTTCCAAATTGGACAATTCAAGTTCAACGGCAGTTCGTTCCTAATTGGAGTGGTTGGTGTATTCCATACTTCTCGCGATTGGATTTCACTTAAAACTCACCAAATGACTTCTCCCACCCCATTATGATGTTGCCCAAGTTTTGGGCTCGATCCGAAATCAATAGGTGTTCCAAAATGGACAATTCAAGTTCAACGGCAGTTCGTTCCTAATTGGAGTGGTTGGTATATTCCGTACTTCTAGCGATTGGATTTCACTCAAAACTCACCAAATGACTCCTCCGACCATATTATGATGTTGCCCAAGTTTTCGGCTCGATCCGAAATCAATAGGTGTGAGAAATTGGACAATTCAAGTTCAACGACAGTTCGTTCCTAATTGGAGTGGTTGGTATATTCCATACTTCTAGCGATTGGATTTCACTCAAAACACACTAAATGACTCCTCCCACCATATTATGACGTTGCCCAAGTTTTGGTCTCGATCCGAAATCAATAGGTGTTCCAAATTGGACAATTCAAGTTCAACGGCAGTTCGTTCCTAATTGGAGTGGTTGGTGTATTCCATACTTCTAGCGATTGGATTTCACTCAAAACTCACCAAATGACTCCTCCCACCATATTATGATATTGCCCAAGTTTTGGGCCCGATCCGAAATCAATAGGTGTTCCAAATTAGACAATTCAAGTTCAACGGCAGTTCGTTCCTAATTGGAGTGGTTGGTGTATTCCATACTTCTAGCGATTGGATTTCACTCAAAACTCACCAAATGACTCCTCCCACCATATTATGATGTTGCCCAAGTTAGGGGCTCGATCCGAAATCAATAGGTGTGAGAAATTGGACAATTCAAGTTCAACGGCAGTTCGTTCCTAATTGGAATGGTTGGTGTATTCCACACTTCTAACGATTGGATTTCACTCAAAACTCACCAAATGACTCCTCCCAACATATTATGATGTTGCCCAGGTTTTGGGCTCGATACGAAATCAATAGGTGTGAGAAATTGAACAATTCAAGTTCAACGGCAGTTCGTTCCTAATTGGAGTGGTTGGTGTATTCCATACTTCTAGCGATTGGATTTCACTCAAAACTCACCAAATGACTCCTCCCATCATATTATGATGTTGCCCACGTTTTGGGCTCGATCCGAAATCAATAGGTGTTCCAAATTGGACAATTCAAGTTCAACGGCAGTTCGTTCCTAATTGGAGTGGTTGGTGTATTCCATACTTCTCGCGATTGGATTTCACTTAAAACTCACCAAATGACTCCTACCACCATATTATGGTGTTGCCCAAGTTTTGGGCTCGATCCAAAATCAATAGGTGTTCCAAATTGGACAATTCAAGTTCAACGGCAGTTCGTTCCTAATTGGAGTGGTTGGTGTATTCCATACTTCTCGCGATTGGATTTCACTTAAAACTCACCAAATGACTTCTCCCACCCCATTATGATGTTGCCCAAGTTTTGGGCTCGATCCGAAATCAATAGGTGTTCCAAATTGGACAATTCAAGTTCAACGGCAGTTCGTTCCTAATTGGAGTGGTTGGTATATTCCGTACTTCTAGCGATTGGATTTCACTCAAAACTCACCAAATGACTCCTCCGACCATATTATGATGTTGCCCAAGTTTTCGGCTCGATCCGAAATCAATAGGTGTGAGAAATTGGACAATTCAAGTTCAACGGCAGTTCGTTCCTAATTGGAGTGGTTGGTATATTCCATACTTCTAGCGATTGGATTTCACTCAAAACACACTAAATGACTCCTCCCACCATATTATGACGTTGCCCAAGTTTTGGTCTCGATCCGAAATCAATATGTGTTCCAAATTGGACAATTCAAGTTCAACGGCAGTTCGTTCCTAATTGGAGTGGTTGGTGTATTCCATACTTCTAGCGATTGGATTTCACTCAAAACTCACCAAATGACTCCTCCCACCATATTATGATATTGCCCAAGTTTTGGGCCCGATCCGAAATCAATAGGTGTTCCAAATTAGACAATTCAAGTTCAACGGCAGTTCGTTCCTAATTGGAGTGGTTGGTGTATTCCATACTTCTAGCGATTGGATTTCACTCAAAACTCACCAAATCACTCCTCCCACCATATTATGATGTTGCCCAAGTTAGGGGCTCGATCCGAAATCAATAGGTGTGAGAAATTGGACAATTCAAGTTCAACGGCAGTTCGTTCCTAATTGGAATGGTTGGTGTATTCCACACTTCTAACGATTGGATTTCACTCAAAACTCACCAAATGACTCCTCCCAACATATTATGATGTTGCCCAGGTTTTGGGCTCAATACGAAATCAATAGGTGTGAGAAATTGAACAATTCAAGTTCAACGGCAGTTCGTTCCTAATTGGAGTGGTTGGTGTATTCCATACTTCTAGCGATTGGATTTCACTCAAAACTCACTAAATGACTCCTCCCTCCATATTATGATGTTGCCCAAGTTTTGGTCTCGATCCGAAATCAATAGGTGTTCCAAATTGGACAATTCAAGTTCAACGGCAGTTCGTTCCTAATTGGAGTGGTTGGTGTATTCCATACTTCTCGCGATTGGATTTCACTTAAAACTCACCAAATGACTCCTACCACCATATTATGGTGTTGCCCAAGTTTTGGGCTTGATCCGAAATCAATAGGTGTTCCAAATTGGACAATTCAAGTTCAGCGGCAGTTCGTTCCTAATTGGAGTGGTTGGTGTATTCCATACTTCTAGCGATTGGATTTCACTCAAAACTCACTAAATGACTCCTCCCACCATATTATGATGTTGCCCAAGTTTTGGTCTCGATCCGAAATCAATAGGTGTTCCAAATTGGACAATTCAAGTTCAACGGCAGTTCGTTCCTAATTGGAGTGGTTGGTGTATTCCATACTTCTAGCGATTGGATTTCACTCAAAACTCACCAAACGACTCCTCCGACCATATTATGATGTTGCCCAAGTTTTCGGCTCGATCCGAAATCAATAGGTGTGAGAAATTGGACAATTCAAGTTCAACGGCAGTTCGTTCCTAATTGGAGTGGTTGGTATATTCCATACTTCTAGCGATTGGATTTCACTCAAAACACACTAAATGACTCCTCCCACCATATTATGACGTTGCCCAAGTTTTGGTCTCGATCCGAAATCAATAGGTGTTCCAAATTGGACAATTCAAGTTCAACGGCAGTTCGTTCCTAATTGGAGTGGTTGGTGTATTCCATACTTCTAGCGATTGGATTTCACTCAAAACTCACCAAATGACTCCTCCCACCATATTATGATATTGCCCAAGTTTTGGGCCCGATCCGAAATCAATAGGTGTTCCAAATTAGACAATTCAAGTTCAACGGCAGTTCGTTCCTAATTGGAGTGGTTGGTGTATTCCATACTTCTAGCGATTGGATTTCACTCAAAACTCACCAAATGACTCCTCCCACCATATTATGATGTTGCCCAAGTTAGGGGCTCGATCCGAAATCAATAGGTGTGAGAAATTGGACAATTCAAGTTCAACGGCAGTTCGTTCCTAATTGGAATGGTTGGTGTATTCCACACTTCTAACGATTGGATTTCACTCAAAACTCACTAAATGACTCCTCCCACCATATTATGATGTTGCCCAAGTTTGGGGCTCGATACGAAATCAATAGGTGTTCCAAATTGGACAATTCAAGTTCAACGGCAGTTCTTTCCTAATTGGAGTGGTTGGTGTATTCCATACTTCTAGCGATTGGATTTCACTCAAAACTCACGAAATGACTCCTCCCATCATATTATGATGTTGCACAAGTTTGGGGTTCCATACGAAATCAATAGGTGTTCCAAATTGGACAATTCAGGTTCAACGGCAGTTCGTTCCTAATTGGAGTGGTTGGTGTATTCCATACTTCTAGCGATTGGATTTCACTCAAAACTCACCAAATGACTCCTCCCACCATATTATGATGTTGCCCAAGTTAGGGGCTCGATCCGAAAACAATAGGTGTGAGAAATTGGACAATTCAAAATCAACGGCAGTTCGTTCCTAATTGGAGTGGTTGGTGTATTCCATACTTCTAGCGATTGGATTTCACTGAAAACTCACCAAATGACTCCTCCCACCATATTATGATGTTGCCCAAGTTTTGGTCTCGATCCGAAATCAATAGGTGTTCCAAATTGGACAATTCAAGTTCAACGGCAGTTCGTTCCTAATTGGAGTGGTTGGTGTATTCCATACTTCTAGCGATTGGATTTCACTCAAAACTCACTAAATGACTCCTCCCACCATATTATGATGTTGCCCAAGTTTTGGTCTCGATCCGAAATCAATAGGTGTTCCAAATTGGACAATTCAAGTTCAACGGCAGTTCGTTCCTAATTGGAGTGGTTGGTGTATTCCATACTTCTCGCGATTGGATTTCACTTAAAACTCACCAAATGACTCCTACCACCATATTATGGTGTTGCCCAAGTTTTGGGCTTGATCCGAAATCAATAGGTGTTCCAAATTGGACAATTCAAGTTCAACGGCAGTTCGTTCCTAATTGGAGTGGTTGGTGTATTCCATACTTCTAGCGATTGGATTTCACTCAAAACTCACTAAATGACTCCTCCCACCATATTATGATGTTGCCCAAGTTTTGGTCTCGATCCGAAATCAATAGGTGTTCCAAATTGGACAATTCAAGTTCAACGGCAGTTCGTTCCTAATTGGAGTGGTTGGTGTATTCCATACTTCTAGCGATTGAATTTTACTCAAAACTCCCCAAATGACTCGTCCCACCATATTATAATGTTGCCCACGTTTTGGGCTCGATCCGAAATCAATAGGTGTGAGAAATTGGACAACTCCAGTTCAACGGCAGTTCGTTCCTAATTGGAGTGGTTGGTGTATTCCATACTTCTAGCGATTGGATTTCACTCAAAACTCACTAAATGACTCCTCCCACCATATTATGATGTTGCCCAAGTTTTGGTCTCGATCCGAAATCAATAGGTGTTCCAAATTGGACAATTCAAGTTCAACGGCAGTTCGTTCCAAATTGGAGTGGTTGGTGTATTCCATACGTCTAGCGATTGGATTTCACTCAAAACTCACCTAATGACTCCGCCCACCATATTATGATGTTGCCCAAGTTTTGGTCTCGATCCGAAATCAATAGGTGTTCCAAATTGGACAATTCAAGTTCAACGGCAGTTCGTTCCAAATTGGAGTGGTTGGTGTATTCCATACGTCTAGCGATTGGATTTCACTCAAAACTCACCTAATGACTCCGCCCACCATATTATGATATTGCCCAAGTTTTGGGCCCGATCCGAAATCAATAGGTGTTCCAAATTAGACAATTCAAGTTCAACGGCAGTTCGTTCCTAATTGGAGTGGTTGGTGTATTCCATACTTCTAGCGATTGGATTTCACTCAAAACTCACCAAATGACTCCTCCCACCATATTATGATGTTGCCCAAGTTAGGGGCTCGATCCGAAATCAATAGGTGTGAGAAATTGGACAATTCAAGTTCAACGGCAGTTCGTTCCTAATTGGAATGGTTGGTGTATTCCACACTTCTAACGATTGGATTTCACTCAAAACTCACTAAATGACTCCTCCCACCATATTATGATGTTGCCCAAGTTTGGGGCTCGATACGAAATCAATAGGTGTTCCAAATTGGACAATTCAAGTTCAACGGCAGTTCTTTCCTAATTGGAGTGGTTGGTGTATTCCATACTTCTAGCGATTGGATTTCACTCAAAACTCACGAAATGACTCCTCCCATCATATTATGATGTTGCACAAGTTTGGGGTTCCATACGAAATCAATAGGTGTTCCAAATTGGACAATTCAGGTTCAACGGCAGTTCGTTCCTAATTGGAGTGGTTGGTGTATTCCATACTTCTAGCGATTGGATTTCACTCAAAACTCACCAAATGACTCCTCCCACCATATTATGATGTTGCCCAAGTTAGGGGCTCGATCCGAAAACAATAGGTGTGAGAAATTGGACAATTCAAAATCAACGGCAGTTCGTTCCTAATTGGAGTGGTTGGTGTATTCCATACTTCTAGCGATTGGATTTCACTGAAAACTCACCAAATGACTCCTCCCACCATATTATGATGTTGCCCAAGTTTTGGTCTCGATCCGAAATCAATAGGTGTTCCAAATTGGACAATTCAAGTTCAACGGCAGTTCGTTCCTAATTGGAGTGGTTGGTGTATTCCATACTTCTAGCGATTGGATTTCACTCAAAACTCACTAAATGACTCCTCCC
The DNA here is from genome assembly GCF_965620075.1 of Prunus avium. NCBI lineage: Eukaryota > Viridiplantae > Streptophyta > Magnoliopsida > Rosales > Rosaceae > Prunus > Prunus avium. The sequence continues at coordinate 20,447,071 of NC_142291.1, read as the reverse complement.
ACCATATTATGATGTTGCCCAAGTTTTGGTCTCGATCCGAAATCAATAGGTGTTCCAAATTGGACAATTCAAGTTCAACGGCAGTTCGTTCCTAATTGGAGTGGTTGGTGTATTCCATACTTCTCGCGATTGGATTTCACTTAAAACTCACCAAATGACTCCTACCACCATATTATGGTGTTGCCCAAGTTTTGGGCTTGATCCGAAATCAATAGGTGTTCCAAATTGGACAATTCAAGTTCAACGGCAGTTCGTTCCTAATTGGAGTGGTTGGTGTATTCCATACTTCTAGCGATTGGATTTCACTCAAAACTCACTAAATGACTCCTCCCACCATATTATGATGTTGCCCAAGTTTTGGTCTCGATCCGAAATCAATAGGTGTTCCAAATTGGACAATTCAAGTTCAACGGCAGTTCGTTCCTAATTGGAGTGGTTGGTGTATTCCATACTTCTAGCGATTGAATTTTACTCAAAACTCCCCAAATGACTCGTCCCACCATATTATAATGTTGCCCACGTTTTGGGCTCGATCCGAAATCAATAGGTGTGAGAAATTGGACAACTCCAGTTCAACGGCAGTTCGTTCCTAATTGGAGTGGTTGGTGTATTCCATACTTCTAGCGATTGGATTTCACTCAAAACTCACTAAATGACTCCTCCCACCATATTATGATGTTGCCCAAGTTTTGGTCTCGATCCGAAATCAATAGGTGTTCCAAATTGGACAATTCAAGTTCAACGGCAGTTCGTTCCAAATTGGAGTGGTTGGTGTATTCCATACGTCTAGCGATTGGATTTCACTCAAAACTCACCTAATGACTCCGCCCACCATATTATGATGTTGCCCAAGTTTTGGTCTCGATCCGAAATCAATAGGTGTTCCAAATTGGACAATTCAAGTTCAACGGCAGTTCGTTCCAAATTGGAGTGGTTGGTGTATTCCATACGTCTAGCGATTGGATTTCACTCAAAACTCACCTAATGACTCCGCCCACCATATTATGATATTGCCCAAGTTTTGGGCCCGATCCGAAATCAATAGGTGTTCCAAATTAGACAATTCAAGTTCAACGGCAGTTCGTTCCTAATTGGAGTGGTTGGTGTATTCCATACTTCTAGCGATTGGATTTCACTCAAAACTCACCAAATGACTCCTCCCACCATATTATGATGTTGCCCAAGTTAGGGGCTCGATCCGAAATCAATAGGTGTGAGAAATTGGACAATTCAAGTTCAACGGCAGTTCGTTCCTAATTGGAATGGTTGGTGTATTCCACACTTCTAACGATTTCATTTCACTCAAAACTCACTAAATGACTCCTCCCACCATATTATGATGTTGCCCAAGTTTGGGGCTCGATACGAAATCAATAGGTGTTCCAAATTGGACAATTCAAGTTCAACGGCAGTTCTTTCCTAATTGGAGTGGTTGGTGTATTCCATACTTCTAGCGATTGGATTTCACTCAAAACTCACGAAATGACTCCTCCCATCATATTATGATGTTGCACAAGTTTGGGGTTCCATACGAAATCAATAGGTGTTCCAAATTGGACAATTCAGGTTCAACGGCAGTTCGTTCCTAATTGGAGTGGTTGGTGTATTCCATACTTCTAGCGATTGGATTTCACTCAAAACTCACCAAATGACTCCTCCCACCATATTATGATGTTGCCCAAGTTAGGGGCTCGATCCGAAAACAATAGGTGTGAGAAATTGGACAATTCAAAATCAACGGCAGTTCGTTCCTAATTGGAGTGGTTGGTGTATTCCATACTTCTAGCGATTGGATTTCACTGAAAACTCACCAAATGACTCCTCCCACCATATTATGATGTTGCCCAAGTTTTGGTCTCGATCCGAAATCAATAGGTGTTCCAAATTGGACAATTCAAGTTCAACGGCAGTTCGTTCCTAATTGGAGTGGTTGGTGTATTCCATACTTCTAGCGATTGGATTTCACTCAAAACTCACTAAATGACTCCTCCCACCATATTATGATGTTGCCCAAGTTTTGGTCTCGATCCGAAATCAATAGGTGTTCCAAATTGGACAATTCAAGTTCAACGGCAGTTCGTTCCTAATTGGAGTGGTTGGTGTATTCCATACTTCTCGCGATTGGATTTCACTTAAAACTCACCAAATGACTCCTACCACCATATTATGGTGTTGCCCAAGTTTTGGGCTTGATCCGAAATCAATAGGTGTTCCAAATTGGACAATTCAAGTTCAGCGGCAGTTCGTTCCTAATTGGAGTGGTTGGTGTATTCCATACTTCTAGCGATTGGATTTCACTCAAAACTCACTAAATGACTCCTCCCACCATATTATGATGTTGCCCAAGTTTTGGTCTCGATCCGAAATCAATAGGTGTTCCAAATTGGACAATTCAAGTTCAACGGCAGTTCGTTCCTAATTGGAGTGGTTGGTGTATTCCATACTTCTAGCGATTGAATTTTACTCAAAACTCCCCAAATGACTCGTCCCACCATATTATAATGTTGCCCACGTTTTGGGCTCGATCCGAAATCAATAGGTGTGAGAAATTGGACAACTCCAGTTCAACGGCAGTTCGTTCCTAATTGGAGTGGTTGGTGTATTCCATACTTCTAGCGATTGGATTTCACTCAAAACTCACTAAATGACTCCTCCCACCATATTATGATGTTGCCCAAGTTTTGGTCTCGATCCGAAATCAATAGGTGTTCCAAATTGGACAATTCAAGTTCAACGGCAGTTCGTTCCAAATTGGAGTGGTTGGTGTATTCCATACGTCTAGCGATTGGATTTCACTCAAAACTCACCTAATGACTCCGCCCACCATATTATGATGTTGCCCAAGTTTTGGTCTCGATCCGAAATCAATAGGTGTTCCAAATTGGACAATTCAAGTTCAACGGCAGTTCGTTCCTAATTGGAGTGGTTGGTGTATTCCATACTTCTAGCGATTGGATTTCACTCAAAACTCACCAAATGACTCCTCCCACCATATTATGATATTGCCCAAGTTTTGGGCCCGATCCGAAATCAATAGGAGTTCCAAATTAGACAATTCAAGTTCAACGGCAGTTCGTTCCTAATTGGAGTGGTTGGTGTATTCCATACTTCTAGCGATTGGATTTCACTCAAAACTCACCAAATGACTCCTCCCACCATATTATGATGTTGCCCAAGTTAGGGGCTCGATCCGAAATCAATAGGTGTGAGAAATTGGACAATTCAAGTTCAACGGCAGTTCGTTCCTAATTGGAATGGTTGGTGTATTCCACACTTCTAAAGATTGGATTTCACTCAAAACTCACCAAATGACTCCTCCCAACATATTATGATGTTGCCCAGGTTTTGGGCTCGATACGAAATCAATAGGTGTGAGAAATTGAACAATTCAAGTTCAACGGCAGTTCGTTCCTAATTGGAGTGGTTGGTGTATTCCATACTTCTAGCGATTGGATTTCACTCAAAACTCACCAAATGACTCCTCCCATCATATTATGATGTTGCCCACGTTTTGGGCTCGATCCGAAATCAATAGGTGTTCCAAATTGGACAATTCAAGTTCAACGGCAGTTCTTTCCTAATTGGAGTGGTTGGTGTATTCCATACTTCTAGCGATTGGATTTCACTCAAAACTCCCGAAATGACTCCTCCCATCATATTATGATGTTGCACAAGTTTGGGGTTCCATACGAAATCAATAGGTGTTCCAAATTGGACAATTCAGGTTCAACGGCAGTTCGTTCCTAATTGGAATGGTTGGTGTATTCCATACTTCTAGCGATTGGATTTCACTCAAAACTCACCAAATGACTCCTCCCACCATATTATGATGTTGCCCAAGTTAGGGGCTCGATCCGAAATCAATAGGTGTGAGAAATTGTACAATTCAAGTTCAATGGCAGTTCGTTCCTAGTTGGAGTGGTTGGTGTATTCCATACTTCGAGCGATTGGATTTCACTCAAAACTCACCAAAAGACTACTCCAACAATACTATGATGTTGCCCAAGTTTTGGGCTCGGTCCGAAATCAATAGGTGTTCCAAATTGGACAATTCAAGTTCAACGGCAGTTCGTTCCTAATTGGAGTGGTTGGTGTATTCCATACTTCTAGCGATTGGATTTCACTCAAAACTCACCAAATGACTCCTCCCACCATATTATGATGTTGCCCAAGTTAGGGGCTCGATCCGAAATCAATAGGTGTGAGAAATTGGACAATTCAAGTTCAACGGCAGTTCGTTCCTAATTGGAATGGTTGGTGTATTCCACACTTCTAACGATTGGATTTCACTCAAAACTCACTAAATGACTCCTCCCACCATATTATGATGTTGCCCAAGTTTGGGGCTCGATACGAAATCAATAGGTGTGAGAAATTGGACAATTCAAGTTCAACGGCAGTTCTTTCCTAATTGGAGTGGTTGGTGTATTCCATACTTCTAGCGATTGGATTTCACTCAAAACTCACGAAATGACTCCTCCCATCATATTATGATGTTGCACAAGTTTGGGGTTCCATACGAAATCAATAGGTGTTCCAAATTGGACAATTCAGGTTCAACGGCAGTTCGTTCCTAATTGGAGTGGTTGGTGTATTCCATACTTCTAGCGATTGGATTTCACTCAAAACTCACCAAATGACTCCTCCCACCATATTATGATGTTGCCCAAGTTGGGGCTCGATCCGAAAACAATAGGTGTGAGAAATTGGACAATTCAAAATCAACGGCAGTTCGTTCCTAATTGGAGTGGTTGGTGTATTCCATACTTCTAGCGATTGGATTTCACTCAAAACTCACCAAATGACTCCTCCCACCATATTATGATGTTGCCCAAGTTTTGGTCTCGATCCGAAATCAATAGGTGTTCCAAATTGGACAATTCAAGTTCAACGGCAGTTCGTTCCAAATTGGAGTGGTTGGTGTATTCCATACGTCTAGCGATTGGATTTCACTCAAAACTCACCTAATGACTTCGCCCACCATATTATGATGTTGCACAAGTTTTGGGCTCGATCTGAAATCAATAGGTGTGAGAAATTGGACAATTCAAGTTCAACGGCAGTTCGTTCCTAATTGGGATGGTTGGTATATTCCATACTTCTACCGATTGGATTTCACTCAAACCTCACCAAATGACTACTCCCACTATATTATGATGTTGCCCAAGTTTGGGGCTCGATCCGAAATCAATAGGTGTTCCAAATTGGACAATTCAAGTTCAACGGCAGTTCGTTCCTAATTGGAGTGGTTGGTGTATTCCATACTTCTAGCGATTGGATTTCACTCAAAACTCACCAAATGACTCCTCCCACCATATTATGATGTTCCCCAAGTTAGGGGCTCGATACGAAATCAATAGGGGTGAGAAATTGGACAATTCAAGTTCAACGGCAGTTCGTTCCTAATTGGAGTGGTTGGTGTATTCCATACTTCTAGCGATTGGATTTCACTCAAAACTCACCAAATGACTCCACCCACCATATTATGATGTTGCCCAGGTTCGGGGCTCGGTCCGAAATCAATAGGTGTGAGAAATTGGACAGTTCAAGTTCAAGGGAAGTTCGTTCCTAATTGGAGTGGTTGGTGTATTCTATACTTCTAGCGATTGGATTTCACGCAAAACTCACCAAATGACTCCTCCCACCATATTATGATGTTGCCCAAGTTTTGGGCTCGATCCAAAATCAATAGGTGTGAGAAATTGGACAATTCAAGTTCAACGGCAGTTCGTTCCTAATTGGAGTGGTTGGTGTATTCCGTACTTCTAGCGATTGGATTTCACTCAAAACTCACCAAATGACTCCTCCCACCATAATATGGTGTTGCACAAGTTTGGGGTTCGATCCGAAATCAAGAGGTGTGAGAAATTGGACAATTCAAGTTCAACGGCAGTTCGTTCCTAATGGGAGTGGTTGGTGTATTCCATACTTCTAGCGATTGGATTTCATTCAAAACTCACCAAATGACGCCTTCCACCATATTATGATGTTGCCCAAGTTTTTGGATCGATCCGAAATCAATAGGTGTGAGAAATTGGAGAATTCAAGTTCAACGGCAGTTCGTTCCTAATGGGAGTGGTTCGTGTATTCCACACTTCTAGCGATTGGTTTTCACTCAAAACTCACCAAATGACTCCTCCCACCATATTATGATGTTGCCCAAGTTTGGGGCTCAATCCGAAATCAATAGGTGTGAGAAATTGGACAATTCAAGTTCAACGGCAGTTCGTTCCTAATTGGAGTGGTTGGTGTATTCCACACTTCAAGCGATTGGATTTCACTCAAAACTCACAAATGACTCCTCCCACCATATTATCATGTTGCCCAAGTTTTGGGATCGATCCGAAATCAATAGGTGTTCCAAATTGGACAATTCAAGTTCGACGGCAGTTCGTTCCTAATTGGAGTGGTTGGTGTATTCCATACTTCTAGCGATTGGATTTAACTCAAAACTCACCAAATGACTCCTCCCGCCATATTATGATGTTGCCCAAGTTTTGGGCTCGATCCGAACTCAATAGGTGTGAGAAATTGGACAATTTAAGTTCAACGACATTTCGTAACTAACTGGAGTGGTTGGTGTATTCCGTACTTCTAGCGATTGGATTTCACTCAAAACTCACCAAATGACTCCTCCCATCATATTATGATGTTGCACAAGTTTAGGGTTCCTTACGAAATCAATAGGTGTGAGAAATTGGACAATTCAAGTTCAACAGCAGTTCGTTCCTAATTGGAGTGGTTGGTGTATTCCATACTTCTAGCGATTGGATTTCACTCAAAACTCACCAAATGACTCCTCCCACCATATTATGAAGTTGCCCAAGTTTTTGGCTCGATCCGAAATGAATAGGTGTGCGAAATTGGACTATTCAAGTTCAACGGCAGTTCGTTCCTAATTGGAGTGGTTGGTGTATTCCATACTTCTAGCGAATGGATGTCACTCAAAACTCACTAAATGACTCCCCCCACCATATTGTGATGTTGCCCAAGTTTTGGTCTCGATCCGAAATCAATAGGTGTACCAAATTGGACAATTCAAGTTCAACGGCAGTTCGTTCCTTGTTGGAGTGGTTGGTGTATTCCATACTTCTAGCGATTGGATTTCACTCAAAACTCACCAAATGACTCCTCCCACCATATTATGATGTTGCACAAGTTTGGGGTTCCATCCGAAATCAATAGGTGTGAGAAATTGGACAATTCAAGTTCAACGGCAGTTCGATCCTAATTGGAGTGGCTGGTGTATTCCACACTTCTAGCGATTGGATTTCACTCAAAACTCACCAAATGACTCCTCCCACCAGATTATGATGTTGCCCAAGTTTTGGGCTCGATCCGAACTCGATAGGTGTTCCAAATTGGACAATTTAAGTTCGACGGCAGTTCGTTCCTGATTGAAGTTGTTGGTGTATTCCATACTTCTAGCGATTGGATTTCACTCAAAACTCACCAAATGACTCCTCCCACCATATTATGATGTTGCACAAGTTTGGGGTTCCATCCGAAATCAATCGGTGTGAGAAATTGGACAATTCAAGTTCAACGGCAGTTCGTTCCTAATTGGAGTGGTTGGTGTATTCCATACTTCTAGCGATTGGATTTCACTCAAAACTCACCAAATGACTCCTCCCACCATATTATGATGTTGCCCAAGTTTTGGGCTCGATCCGAAATCAATAGGTGTGAGAAATTGGACAATTCAAGTTCAACGGCAGTTCGTTCCTAATTGGAGTGGTTGGTGTATTCCATACTTCTAGCGATTGGATTTCACTCAAAACTCACCAAATGACTCCTCCCACTATATTACGATGTTGCCCAAGTTTTGGGCTCGATTCGAAATCAATAGGTGGGAGAAATTGGACAATTCATGTTCAACGGTAGTTCGTTCCTAATTGGAGTGGTTGGTGTATTCCATACTTCTAGAGATTGGATTTCACTCAAAACTCACCAAATGACTCCTCCCACCATATTATGATGTTGCCCAAGTTCTGGGGTCGATCCGAAATCAATAGGTGTGAGAAATTGGACAATTCAAGTTCAACGGCCGTTCGTTCCTAATTGGAGTGGTTGGTGTATTCCATACTTCTAGAGATTGGATGTCACTCAAAACTCACCAAATGACTCCTCCCACCATATTATGATGTTGCCCAAGTTTTCGGCTCGATCCGAAATCAATAGGTGTTCCAAATTGGACAATTCAAGTTCAACGGCAGTTCGTTCCTAATTGGAGTGGTTGGTGTATTCCATACTTCTAGCGATTGGATTTCACTCAAAACTCACCAAATGACTCCTCCCACCATATTATGATGTTGCCCAAGTTTTGGGCTCGATCCGAAATCAATAGGTGTGAGAAATTGGACAATTCAAGTTCAACGGCAGTTCGTTCCTAATTGGAGTGGTTGGTGTATTCCGTACTTCTAGCGATTGGATTTCACTCAAAACTCACCAAATGACTCCTCCCACCATAATATGGTGTTGCACAAGTTTGGGGTTCGATCCGAAATCAAGAGGTGTGAGAAATTGGACAATTCAAGTTCAACGGCAGTTCGTTCCTAATGGGAGTGGTTGGTGTATTCCATACTTCTAGCGATTGGATTTCATTCAAAACTCACCAAATGACGCCTTCCACCATATTATGATGTTGCCCAAGTTTTTGGATCGATCCGAAATCAATAGGTGTGAGAAATTGGAGAATTCAAGTTCAACGGCAGTTCGTTCCTAATGGGAGTGGTTCGTGTATTCCACACTTCTAGCGATTGGTTTTCACTCAAAACTCACCAAATGACTCCTCCCACCATATTATGATGTTGCCCAAGTTTGGGGCTCAATCCGAAATCAATAGGTGTGAGAAATTGGACAATTCAAGTTCAACGGCAGTTCGTTCCTAATTGGAGTGGTTGGTGTATTCCACACTTCAAGCGATTGGATTTCACTCAAAACTCACAAATGACTCCTCCCACCATATTATCATGTTGCCCAAGTTTTGGGATCGATCCGAAATCAATAGGTGTTCCAAATTGGACAATTCAAGTTCGACGGCAGTTCGTTCCTAATTGGAGTGGTTGGTGTATTCCATACTTCTAGCGATTGGATTTCACTCAAAACTCACCAAATGACTCCTCCCGCCATATTATGATGTTGCCCAAGTTTTGGGCTCGATCCGAACTCAATAGGTGTGAGAAATTGGACAATTTAAGTTCAACGACATTTCGTAACTAACTGGAGTGGTTGGTGTATTCCGTACTTCTAGCGATTGGATTTCACTCAAAACTCACCAAATGACTCCTCCCATCATATTATGATGTTGCACAAGTTTAGGGTTCCTTACGAAATCAATAGTTGTGAGAAATTGGACAATTCAAGTTCAACAGCAGTTCGTTCCTAATTGGAGTGGTTGGTGTATTCCATACTTCTAGCGATTGGATTTCACTCAAAACTCACCAAATGACTCCTCCCACCATATTATGAAGTTGCCCAAGTTTTTGGCTCGATCCGAAATGAATAGGTGTGCGAAATTGGACTATTCAAGTTCAACGGCAGTTCGTTCCTAATTGGAGTGGTTGGTGTATTCCATACTTCTAGCGAATGGATGTCACTCAAAACTCACTAAATGACTCCCCCCACCATATTGTGATGTTGCCCAAGTTTTGGTCTCGATCCGAAATCAATAGGTGTACCAAATTGGACAATTCAAGTTCAACGGCAGTTCGTTCCTTGTTGGAGTGGTTGGTGTATTCCATACTTCTAGCGATTGGATTTCACTCAAAACTCACCAAATGACTCCTCCCACCATATTATGATGTTGCACAAGTTTGGGGTTCCATCCGAAATCAATAGGTGTGAGAAATTGGACAATTCAAGTTCAACGGCAGTTCGATCCTAATTGGAGTGGCTGGTGTATTCCACACTTCTAGCGATTGGATTTCACTCAAAACTCACCAAATGACTCCTCCCACCAGATTATGATGTTGCCCGAGTTTTGGGCTCGATCCGAACTCAATAGGTGTTCCAAATTGGACAATTTAAGTTCGACGGCAGTTCGTTCCTGATTGAAGTTGTTGGTGTATTCCATACTTCTAGCGATTGGATTTCACTCAAAACTCACCAAATGACTCCTCCCACCATATTATGATGTTGCACAAGTTTGGGGTTCCATCCGAAATCAATCGGTGTGAGAAATTGGACAATTCAAGTTCAACGGCAGTTCGTTCCTAATTGGAGTGGTTGGTGTATTCCATACTTCTAGCGATTGGATTTCACTCAAAACTCACCAAATGACTCCTCCCACCATATTATGATGTTGCCCAAGTTTTGGGCTCGATCCGAAATCAATAGGTGTGAGAAATTGGACAATTCAAGTTCAACGGCAGTTCGTTCCTAATTGGAGTGGTTGGTGTATTCCATACTTCTAGCGATTGGATTTCACTCAAAACTCCCCAAATGACATCTCCCACCACATTATAAGGTTGCCCAAGTTTTGGGCTCGACCCGAAATCAATAGGTGTTCCAAATTGGACAATTCAAGTTCAACGGCAGTTTGTTCCGAATTGGAGTGGTTGGTGTATTCCATACTTCTAACGATTGGATTTCACTCAAAACTCACCAAATGACTCCTCCCACCATATTGTGATGTTGCCCAAGTTTTGGGTTCGATCCGAAATCAATAGGTGTTCCAAATTGGACAATTCAAGTTCAACGGCAATTCGTTCCTAATTTTAGTGGTTGGCGTATTCCATACTTCTAGCGATTGGATTTCTCTCAAAACCCACCAAATGACTCCTCCCACCATATTATGATGTTGCCCAAGTTTTGGGCTCTTTCTGAAATCAATAGGTGTGAAAAATTGGACAATTCAAGTTCAACGGCAGTTCGTTCCTAATTGGAGTGGTTGGTGTATTCCATACTTCTAGCGATTGGATTTCACTCAAAACTCACCAAATGACTCCTCCCACCACATTATGACGTTGCCCAAATTTTGGGCTCAATCCGAAATCAATAGGTGTTCCAAATTGGACAATTCAAGTTCAACGGCAGTTCGTTCCTAACTGGAGTGGTTGGTGTATTCCATACTTCTAGCGATTGGATTTCACTCAAAACTCACCAAATGACTAGTCCCACCATATTATGATGTTGCCCAAGTTTTGGGCTCGATCCGAACTCAATAGGTGTGAGAAATTGGACAATTTAAGTACAATGGCAGTTCGTTCCTAATTGGAGTTGTTGGTGTATTCCGTACTTCTAGGGATTGGATTTCACTCAAATCTCACCAAATGACTCCTCCCACCATATTATGATGTTGCCCAAGTTTTGGGCTCGATCAGAAAATCAATAGGTGTGAGAAATTGGACAATTCCAGTTCAACGGCAGTTCGTTCCTAATTGGAGTGGTTGGTGTGTTCCGTACTTCTAGCGATTGGATTTCACTCAAAACTCGCCAAATGACTCCTCACACCATATTATGATGTTGCCCAAGTTTTGGGCTCGATCCGAAATCAATAGCTGTGAGAAATTGGACAATTCAAGTTCAACGACAGTTCGTTCCTAATTGGAGTGGTTGGTGTATTCCATACTTCTAGCGATTGGATTTCACTCAAAACTCACTGCATGACTCCTCCCACCATATTATGATGTTGCCCAAGTTTTGGGCTCGATCCGAAATCAATAGGTGTGAGGAATTGGACAATTCCTGTTCAACGGCAGTTCGTTCCTAATTGGAGTGGTTTGTGTATTCCATACTTCTAGCGATTGGATTTCACTCAAAACTCACGAAATGACTCCTCCCACTATATTATGATGTTGCCCAAGTTTTGGGCTCGATCCAAAATCAATAGGTGTGAGAACTTGGACAATTCAAGTTCAACGGCAGTTCGTTCCCAATTGGAGTGGTTGGTGTATTCCATACTTCAGGCGACTGGATTTCACTCAAAACTCACGAAATGACTCCTCCCATCATATTATGATGTTGGACAAGTTTGGGGTTCCATACGAAATCAATAGGTGTTCCAAATTGGACAATTCAGGTTCAACGGCAGTTCGTTCCTAATTGGAGTGGTTGGTGTATTCCATACTTCTAGCGATTGGATTTCACTCAAAACTCACCAAATGACTCCTCCCAACATATTATGATGTTGCCCAAGTATTGGGCTCGATCCGAAATCAATAGGCGTGAGAAATTGGATAATTCAAGTTCAACGGCAGTTCGTTCCTAATTGGAGTGGTTGGTGTATTCCATACTTCTAGCGATTGGATTTCACTCAAAACTCACTGCATGACTCCTCCCACCATATTATGATGTTGCCCAAGTTTTGGGCTCGATCCGAAATCAATACGTGTGAGGAATTGGACAATTCCTGTTCAACGGCAGTTCGTTCCTAATTGGAGTGGTTGGTGTATTCCATACTTCTAGCGATTGGATTTCACTCAAAACTCCCCAAATGGCTTCTCCCAACATATTATGATGTTGTCCAAGTTTTGGGCTCGATCTGAAATCAATAGGTGCGAGAAATTGGACAATTCAAGTTCAACGGCAGTTCGTTCCTAATTGGAGTGGTTGGTGTATTCCATACTTCTAGCAATTGGATTTCACCCAAAACTCACCAAATGACTCCTCCCACCATATTATGATGTTGCCCAAGTTTTGGGTTCGATCCGAAATCAATAGGTGTTCCAAATTGGACAATTCAAGTTCAACGGCAGTTCGTTCCTAATTGGAGTGGTTGGTGTATTCCATACTTCTAGCGATTGGATTTCACTCAAAACTCACCAAATGACTCCTCCCACCATATTATGATGTTGCCCAAGTTTTGGGCTCGATCCGAAATCAATAGGTGTGAGAAATTGGACAATTCCAGTTCAACGGCAGTTCTTTCCTAATTGGAGTGGTTGGTGTATTAAATACTTCTAGCGATTGGATTTCACTCAAAACTCACTGCATGACTCCTCCCACTATATTTTGATGTTGCCCATGTTTTGGTCTCGATCCGAAATCAATAGGTGTTCCAAATTAGACAATTCAAGTTCAACGGCAGTTCGTTCCTAATTGGAGTGGTTGGTGTATTCCATACTTCTAGCGATTGGATTTCACTCAAAACTCACCAAATGACTCCTCCCACCATATTATGATGTTGCCCAAGTTTTGGGCTCGATCCGAAATCAATAGGTGTTCCAAATTGGACAATTCAAGTTCAACGGCAGCTCGTTCCTAATTGGAGTGGTTGGTGTATTCCATACTTCTAGCGATTGGATTTCACTCAAAACTCACCAAATGACTCCTCCCACCATATTATGATGTTGCCCAAGTTTTGGGCTCGATCCGAAATCAATAGTTGTGAGAAATTGGACAATTCAAGTTCAACGGCAGTTCGTTCCTAATTGGAGTGGTTGGTATATTGCATACTTGTACCGATTGGATTTCACTGAAACCTCACCAAATGACTCCTCCCACCATATTATGATGTTGCCCATGTTTGGGGCTCGATCCGAAATCAATAGGTGTTCCAAATTGGACAATTCAAGTTCAACGGCAGTTCGTTCCTAATTGGAGTGGTTGGTGTATTCCATACTTCTAGCGATTGGATTTCACTCAAAACTCACCAAATGACTCCTCCCACCATATTATGATGTCACCCAAGTTTTGGGATCGATCCGAAATCAATTGGTGTGGTAAATTGGACAATTCAAGTTCAACGGCGGTTCGTTCCTAATTGGAATGGTTGGTGTATTGCATACTTCTATAGATTGGATTTCACTCAAACCTCACCAAATGACTCCTCCCACCATATTATGTTGTTGCCTAAGTTTGGGGCTCGATCCGAAATCAATAGGTGTTCCAAATTGGACAATTCAAGTTCAACGGCAGTTCGTTCCTAATTGGAGTGGTTGGTGTATTCCATACTTCTAGCGATTGGATTTCACTCAAAACTCACCAAATGAATCCTACCACCATATTATGATGTTGCCCAAGTTTTGGGCTCGATCCGAAATCAATAGGTGTGGGAAATTGGACAATTCAAGTTCAACGGCAGTTCGTTCCTAATTGGAGTGGTTGGTGTATTCCGTACTTCTAGCAATTGGATTTCACTCAAAACTCCCCAAATGACTCCTCCCACCATATTATGATGTTGCCCAAGTTCTGCGCTCGATCCGAAATCAATAGTTGTTCCAAATTGGACAATTCAAGTTCAACGGCAACAAGTTCCTAATTGGAGTGGTTGGTGTATTCCATACTTCTAGCGATTGGATTTCACTCAAAACTCACCAAATGATTCCTCCCACCATATTATGATGTCGCCCAAGTTTTGAGCTCGATCCGAAATCAATAGGTGTGAGAAATTGGACAATTCAAGTTCAACGGCAGTTCGTTCCTAATTGGAATGGTTGGTATATTGCATACTTCTACCGATTGGATTTCACTCAAACCTCACCAAATGACTCCTCCCACCATATTATGATGTTGCCCAAGTTTAGGGCTCGATCCGAAATCAATAGGTGTTCCAAATTGGACAATTCAAGTTCAACGGCAGTTCGTTCCTAATTGGAGTGGTTGGTGTATTCCATACTTCTAGCGATTGGATTTCACTCAAAACTCACCAAATGACTCCTCCCACCATATTATGATGTTGCCCAAGTTTTGGGCTCGATCCGAAATCAATAGGTGTGGGAAATTGGACAATTCAAGTTCAACGGCAGTTCGTTCCTAATTGGAATGGTTGGTGTATTCCACACTTCTAGCGATTGGATTTCACTCAAAACTCACCAAATGACTCCTTACAAAATATTATGATGTTCCCCAAGTTTTGGGCTCGATTCGAAATCAATAGGTGTGAGAAATTGAACAATTCAAGTTCAACGGCAGTTCGTTCCTAATTGGAGTGGTTGGTGTGTTCCATACTTCTAGCGATTGGATTTCACTCAAAACTCACCAAATGAGTCCTCCCACCATATTATGATGTTGCCCAAGTTTTGGGCTCGATCCGAAATCAATAGGTGTTCGAAATTGGACAATTCAAGTTCAACGGCAGTTCGTTCCTAATTGGAGTGGTTGGTGTATTCCATACTTCTCGCGATTGGATTTCACTTAAAACTCGCCAAATGACTCCTACCACCATATTATGGTGTTGCCCAAGTTTTGGGCTTGATCCGAAATGAATAGGTGTTCCAAATTGGACAATTCAAGTTCAACGCCAGTTCGTTCCTAATTCGAGTGGTTTGTGTATTCCATACTTCTAGCGATTGGATTTCACTCAAAACTCACCAAATGACTCCTCCCACCATATTATGATGTTGCCCAAGTTAGGGGCTCGATCCGAAATCAATTGGTGTAAGAAATTGGACAATTGAAGTTCAACGGCAGTTCGTTCCTAATTGGAGTGGTTGGAGTATTCCATACTTCTAGCGATTGGATTTCACTCAAAACTCACAAAATGACTCTTCCCACCATATTATGATGTTGCCCAAGTTTTGGTCTCGATCCGAAATCAATAGGTTTCCAAATTGGACAATTCAAGTTGAACGGCAGTTCGTTCCTAATTGGAGTGGTTGGTGTATTCCATACTTCTAGCGATTGGATTTCACTCAAAACTCACCAAATCACTCCTCCCACCATACTATGATGTTGCCCAAGTTTTGGGCTCGATCCGAAATCAATAGGTGTTCCAAATTGGACAATAAAAGTTCAACGGCAGTTCGTTCCTAATTGGAGTGGTTGGTGTATTCCATACTTCTAGCGATTGGATTTCACTCAAAACTCACGAAATGACTCCTCCCACCATATTATGATGTTGCCCAAGTTTTGGGCTCGATCCAAAATCAATAGGTGTGAGAACTTGGACAATTCAAGTTCAACGGCAGTTCGTTCCTAATTGGAGTGGTTGGTGTATTCCATACTTCTAGCGACTGGATTTCACTCAAAACTCACGAAATGACTCCTCCCATCATATTATGATGTTGGACAAGTTTGGGGTTCCGTACGAAATCAATAGGTGTTCCAAATTGGACAATTCAGGTTCAACGGCAGTTCGTTCCTAATTGGAGTGGTTGGTGTATTCCATACTTCTATTGATTGGATTTCACTCAAAACTCACCAAATGACTCCTCCCAACATATTATGACATTGCCCAAATTGGACAATTCAAGTTTTGGGCTCGATCCGAAATCAATAGGCGTGAGAAATTGGATAATTCAAGTTCAACGGCAGTTCGTTCCTAATTGGAGTGGTTGGCGTATTCCATACATCTAGCGATTGGATTTCACTCAAAACTCACCAAATGACTCCTCCCACCATATTATGACATTGCCCAAGTTTTGGGCTCGATCCGAAATCAATAGGTGTTCCAAATTGGACAATTCAAGTTCGACGGCAGTTCGTTCCTAATTGGAGTGGTTGGTGTATTCCATACTTTTAGCGACTGGATTTCACTCAAAACTCACCAAATGACTCCTCCCACCATATTATGACATTGCCCAAATTTTGGGCTCGATCCGAAATCAATAGGTGTTCCAAATTGGACAATTCAAGTTCAACGGCAGTTCGTTCCTAACTGGAGTGGTTGGTGTATTCCATACTTCTAGCGATTGGATTTCACTCAAAACTCACCAAATGACTCCTCCCGACATATTATGATGTTGCCCAAGTTTTGGGCTCGATCCGAACTCAATAGGTGCGAGAAATTGGACAATTTAAGTTCAACGACATTTCGTAACTAACTGGAGTGGTTGGTGTATTCCGTACTTCTAGCGATTGGATTTCACTCAAAACTCCCCAAATGACTCCTCCCATCATATTATAATGTTGCACAAGTTTAGGGTTCCTTACGAAATCAATAGGTGTGAGAAATTGGACAATTCAAGTTCAACGGCAGTTCGTTCCTAATTGGAGTTGTTGGTGTATTCCGTACTTCTAGGGATTGGATTTCACTCAAATCTCACCAAATGACTCCTCCCACCATATTATGATGTTGCCCAAGTTTTGGGCTCGATCCGAACTCAATAGGTGTGAGAAATTGGACAATTTAAGTTCAACGGCAGTTCGTTCCTAATTGGAGTTGTTGGTGTATTCCGTACTTCTAGCGATTGGATTTCACTCAAAACTCACCAAATGACTCCTCCCACCATATTATGATGTTGCCCAAGTTTTGGGCTCGATCCGAAATCAATAGGTGTGAGAAATTGGACAATTCAAGTTCAACGGCAGTTCGTTCCTAATTGGAGTGGTTGGTGTATTCCGTACTTCTAGCGATTGGATTTCACTCAAAACTAACCAAATGACTCCTCACACCATATTATGATGTTGCCCAAGTTTTGGGCTCGATCCGAAATCAATAGCTGTGAGAAATTGGACAATTCAAGTTCAACGACAGTTCGTTCCTAATTGGTGTGGTTGGTGTATTCCATACTTCTAGCGATTGGATTTCACTCAAAACTCACTGCATGACTCCTCCCACCATATTATGATGTTGCCCAAGTTTTGGGCTCGATCCGAAATCAATAGGTATGAGAAATTGGACAATTCAAGTTCAACGGCAGTTCGTTCCTAATTGGAGTGGTTGGTGTATTCCATACTTCTTGCGATTGGATTTCACTCAAAACTTACCAAATGGCTCCTCCCAACATATTATGATGTTAACCAAGTTTTGGGCTCGATCTGAAATCAATAGGTGCGAGAAATTGGACAATTCAAATTCAACGGTAGTTCGTTCCTAATTGGAGTGGTTGGTGTATTCCATACCTCTAGCTATTGGATTTCACTCAAAACTCACCAAATGACTCCTCCCACCATATTATGTTGTTGCCCAAGTTTTGGGTTCGATCCGAAATCAATAGGTGTGAGAAATTGGACAATTCAAGTTCAACGACAGTTCGATACTAATTGGAGTGGCTGGTGTATTCCACACTTCTAGCGATTGGATTTCACTCAAAACTCACCAAATGACTCGTCCCACCATATTATGATGTTGCCCAAGTTTTGGGCTCGATCCGAACTCAATAGGTGTGAGAAATTAGACAATTTAAGTACAATGGCAGTTCGTTCCTAATTGGAGTTGTTGGTGTATTCCGTACTTTTAGGGATTGGATTTCACTCAAATCTCACCAAATGACTCCTCCCACCATATTATGATGTTGCCCAAGTTTTGGGCTCGATCCGAACTCAATAGGTGTGAGAAATTGGACAATTTAAGTTCAACGGCAGTTCGTTCCTAATTGGAGTTGTTGGTGTATTCCGTACTTCTAGCGATTGGATTTCACTCAAAACTCACCAAATGACTCCTCCCACCATATTATGATGTTGCCCAAGTTTTGGGCTCGATCCGAAATCAATAGGTGTGAGAAATTGGACAATTCAAGTTCAACGGCAGTTCGTTCCTAATTGGAGTGGTTGGTGTATTCCATACTTCTAGCGATTGGATTTCACTCAAAACTCACCAAATGACTCCTCCCACCGTATTATGAAGTTGCCCAAGTTTTTGGCTCGATCCGAAATGAATAGGTGTGCGAAATTGGACAATTCAAGTTCAACGGCAGTTCGTTCCTAATTGGAGTGGTTGGTGTATTCCATACTTCTAGCGAATGGATGTCACTCAAAACTCACTAAATGACTCCCCCCACCATATTGTGATGTTGCCCAAGTTTTGGTCTCGATCCGAATTCAATAGGTGTACCAAATTGGACAATTCAAGTTCAACGGCAGTTCGTTCCTTGTTGGAGTGGTTGGTGTATTCCACACTTCTAGCGATTGGATTTCACTCAAAACTCACCAAATGACTCCTCCCACCATATTATGATGTTGCACAAGTTTGGGGTTCCATCCGAAATCAATAGGTGTGAGAAATTGGACAATTCAAGTTCAACGACAGTTCGATACTAATTGGAGTGGCTGGTGTATTCCACACTTCTAGCGATTGGATTTCACTCAAAACTCACCAAATGACTCGTCCCACCATATTATGATGTTGCCCAAGTTTTGGGCTCGATCCGAACTCAATAGGTGTGAGAAATTGGACAATTTAAGTACAATGGCAGTTCGTTCCTAATTGGAGTTGTTGGTGTATTCCGTACTTCTAGGGATTGGATTTCACTCAAATCTCACCAAATGACTCCTCCCACCATATTATGATGTTGCCCAAGTTTTGGGCTCGATCCGAACTCAATAGGTGTGAGAAATTGGACAATTTAAGTTCAACGGCAGTTCGTTCCTAATTGGAGTTGTTGGTGTATTCCGTACTTCTAGCGATTGGATTTCACTCAAAACTCACCAAATGACTCCTCCCACCATATTATGATGTTGCCCAAGTTTTGGGCTCGATCCGAAATCAATAGGTGTGAGAAATTGGACAATTCAAGTTCAACGGCAGTTCGTTCCTAATTGGAGTGGTTGGTGTATTCCGTACTTCTAGCGATTGGATTTCACTCAAAACTAACCAAATGACTCCTCACACCATATTATGATGTTGCCCAAGTTTTGGGCTCGATCCGAAATCAATAGTTGTGAGAAATTGGACAATTCAAGTTCAACGACAGTTCGTTCCTAATTGGAGTGGTTGGTGTATTCCATACTTCTAGCGATTGGATTTCACTCAAAACTCACTGCATGACTCCTCCCACCATATTATGATGTTGCCCAAGTTTTGGGCTCGATCCGAAATCAATAGGTATGAGAAATTGGACAATTCAAGTTCAACGGCAGTTCGTTCCTAATTGGAGTGGTTGGTGTATTCCATACTTCTTGTGATTGGATTTCACTCAAAACTTACCAAATGGCTCCTCCCAACATATTATGATGTTAACCAAGTTTTGGGCTCGATCTGAAATCAATAGGTGCGAGAAATTGGACAATTCAAATTCAACGGTAGTTCGTTCCTAATTGGAGTGGTTGGTGTATTCCATACCTCTAGCAATTGGATTTCACTCAAAACTCACCAAATGACTCCTCCCACCATATTATGTTGTTGCCCAAGTTTTGGGTTCGATCCGAAATCAATAGGTGTTCCAAATTGGACAATTCAAGTTCAACGGCAGTTCGTTCCTAATTGGAGTGGTTGGTGTATTCCATACTTCTAGCGACTGGATTTCACTCAAAACTCACGAAATGACTCCTCCCATCATATTATGATGTTGGACAAGTTTGGGGTTCCGTACGAAATCAATAGGTGTTCAAAATTGGACAATTCAGGTTCAACGGCAGTTCGTTCCTAATTGGAGTGGTTGGTGTATTCCATACTTCTAGCGATTGGATTTCACTCAAAACTCACCAAATGACTCCTCCCAACATATTATGATGTTGCCCAAGTATTGGGCTCGATCCGAAATCAATAGGCGTGAGAAATTGGATAATTCAAGTTCAACGGCAGTTCGTTCCTAATTGGAGTGGTTGGTGTATTCCATACTTCTAGCAATTGGATTTCACTCAAAACTCACGAAATGACTCCTCCCACCATATTATGATGTTGCCCAAGTTTTGGGCTCGATCCGAAATCAATAGGTGTGAGAAATTGGACAATTCAAGTTCAACGGCAGTTCGTTCCGAATTGGAGTGGTTGGTTGATCGGTTCATAATTGTATATCATTTTGTACCCTTCTAGCTTATGATTTGGTTATGTTTTCGAGTTAAACTTGTGCTTTTAATCCTTTTTTTTGTTTATCTTTCAGTTGATTGACATTTAGGTAACAATGATGACTTTGGATAGGAAATGATGCAATCCATGCATGTTAAGGGCTGATTGGCATATGAGGAATATGAGCTTAAAGACAAACACATTTTGGCTACAACCCCTTTCCAGCCCAATTTCGTAGGTCAACTTCTTGGCCTTGGATCAGCATGCTATGGGGCTCGAATGAGGTGAAGATCTTCATGAAACTTGTTCCAATGGGTGTCTACTACAACATATCCAAATTTCAGCCCAATTGGACATTTGTGGAGTGCTCAGCCCGTCCAACACCCAACCTTGCTCAGCAAGATTTGCAGCTGCCAACATTTAGTCATGTGCCTCCTTTTAGCCATGTGCCTCACCCCAGCTGCAACTGACTTTGTACCCAACATAATGAGTGAAGTTGGGAGGCTTTCCAGCTATGAATTTCTGAATGAGCAAGTTGGTACATGCTGGAGTTATTATAGAGAAAGCATGTGCATGCATGGGAAGCAAAGAGAAAGGAGAGAGAGAAGAATGAGGAATGATGAGAGGCATTTTGCTTCAGCCTTTGAACATGGGAATTGAATTGGCAGATCACTTTGGAGCTGGAAATCAGTTTCAGTTTTTAATTGAAAGAGGAAGCATGTGCATGCATGTAAAGCAAAGAAATGAAATGAAATCAATTCCAGTCTCTGTTCGGCTGCCAACTTGCAAGGCCCAAAACGCACACTTCTACTGCTCCGATGGGAATACTTTCTTCATAGAAGTTGTTCCAATGGGTGTCTAGTATAACATATCCAAATTTGAGCCCCATTGGATACGTTTTGAAACCTCTGGCCTTCCTACACCAAGACTGGTTCAGAAAACTCGTTTTTCAGCAACCAAAAGGCAACCACATGGGTTGGCAACCAAAAGGCAACCACATGGGTTGACAGCAAAGGCAGCCACAACTGATCACCTTTGAACCCATGTGAAGATGCTTGAGGTGCAGCAGCAAAAGATGAAGGATGGTGTGGGAATCCATCATGATGTTCCTCCCTCTTAGCCCTATAAATAGAGAAGCCTTCAAGCTTCAAATCACACCCCAAGGGGGGGAGCTCTCAAACACTTCTCTAGAGCTCCCTTCCCTTCTCTCCCTCAAATTCTCTTAGTTTCCTTTCTAGTTTTCAATTGTTGTAATGAAATATTTGTGCTGAAATTCTCCTTAAGTTTTTCAAGTTCTACTTTACTTTTATTTGTAATGTACATTCTTTCTTAAGTATTCAAGTTTAATTAGTTTCCAAGTTTCAATTATGGTTTTTGTTCTTATTCATTATGCTTATAAGTTAATATGCTAGTTTGAATGATTGATCACCATTTAGGCTTGCATGTTAGCTATCTTGGTTTGAATTAAGAGTAGACACCATGCTTTAATTCGAATTGAACTATGGATAGGAAGAGTATGTATGGACATTCGACAACAGGGATTAGATACATACTTGGTTGTTTAAAATGTTCTTCTATGCTTAATGGGTTCCTAATGCTTAATTTTAGGTTAGACAACAAATGATCAAATTAGGGAATTAGGAACACAAGGTTATGACCAAACACCATGGCTTAATCATACTTTAGCTAGAATCAATCCATTAATCTAATTGAACTTGGGAACTTATTTGCTTGAGTTATTTCCTTTTTTCTTGTTTTATTTATTTTCTTTTTCATTTCTGTTTTATGTAGGGGAAATGAATTGGATCATTCAATCACCAATCCTCGTGGGATCGACCTCGCACTTACATATGCTATACTACCAAACGGCTCGTGCACTTGCGAGTATCACAAGTTGAGGATGCAGCTGAATCTATTTTGGTGCAGCTGAATCGACGCAACATTGGTGTATTCCATACTTCTGGCGTTTGTATTTCACTCAAAACTCACCAAATGACTCCTCCCACCTAATTGTGATGTTGCCCAAGTATTGGGCTCGATCCGAAATCAATAGGTGTTCCAAATTGGACAATTCAAGTTCAACGGCAGTTCGTTCCTAATTGGAGTGGTTGGTGTATTCCATACTTCTAGCGATTGGATTTCACTCAAAACTCACCAAATGACTCCTCCCACCATATTATGATGTTGCCCAAGTTTTGGGCTCGATCCGAACACAATAGGTGTGAGAAATTGGACAATTTAAGTTCAACGGCAATTCGTTCCTAATTGGAGTTGTTGGTGTATTCCATACTTCTAGCGTTTGTATTTCACTCAAAACTCACCAAATGACTCCTCCCACCTTATTATGATGTTGCCCAAGTTTTGGGCTCGATCCGAAATAAATAGGTGTTCCAAATTGGACAATTCAAGTTCAACGGCAGTTCGTTCCTAATTGGAGTGGTTGGTATATTCCATACTTCTAGCGATTGGATTTCACTCAAAACTCACCAAATGACTCCTCCCACCATATTATGATGTTGCCCAAGTTTTGGGCTCGATCCGAAATCAATAGGTGTGAGAAATTGGACAATTCAAGTTCAACGGCAGTTCGTTCCTAATTGGAGTGGTTGGTATATTGCATACTTCTACCGATTGGATTTCACTCAAACCTCACCAAATGACTCCTCCCACCATATTATGATGTTGCCCATGTTTGGGGCTCGATCCGAAATCAATAGGTGTTCCAAATTGGACAATTCAAGTTCAACGGCAGTTCGTTCCTAATTGGAGTGGTTGGTGTATTCCATACTTCTAGCGATTGGATTTCACTCAAAACTCACCAAAATGACTCCTCCCACCATATTATGATGTTGCCCAAGTTTTGGGCTCGATCCGAAATCAATAGGTGTGAGAAATTGGACAATTCCAGTTCAACGGCAGTTCTTTCCTAATTGGAGTGGTTGGTGTATTCCATACTTCTAGCGATTGGATTTCACTCAAAACTCACTGCAAGACTCCTCCCACTATATTATGATGTTGCCCAAGTTTTGGTCTCGATCCGAAATCAATAGGTGTTCCAAATTAGACAATTCAAGTTCAACGGCAGTTCGTTCCTAATTGGAGTGGTTGGTGTATTCCATACTTCTAGCGATTGGATTTCACTCAAAACTCACCAAATGACTCCTCCCACCATATTATGATGTTGCCCAAGTTTTGGGCTCGATCCGAAATCAATAGGTGTTCCAAATTGGACAATTCAAGTTCAACGGCAGTTCGTTCCGAATTGGAGTGGTTGGTGTATTCCATACTTCTAGCGTTTGTATTTCACTCAAAACTTACCAAATGACTCCTCCCACCTTATTATGATGTTGCCCAAGTTTTGGGCTCGATCCGAAATCAATAGGTGTTCCAAATTGGACAATTCAAGTTCAACGGCAGTTCGTTCCTAATTGGAGTGGTTGGTATATTCCATACTTCTAGCGATTGGATTTCACTCAAAACTCACCAAATGACTCCTCCCACCATATTATGATGTTGCCCAAGTTTTGGGCTCGTTCCGAAATCAATAGGTGTGAGAAATTGGACAATTCAAGTTCAACGGCAGTTCGTTCCTAATTGGAATGGTTGGTATATTGCATACTTCTACCGATTGGATTTCACTCAAACCTCACCAAATGACTCCTCCCACCATATTATGGTGTTGCCCATGTTTGGGGCTCGATCCGAAATCAATAGGTGTTCCAAATTGGACAATTCAAGTTCAACGGTAGTTCGTTCCTAATTGGAGTGGTTGGTGTATTCCATACTTCTAGCGATTGGATTTCACTCAAAACTCACCAAATGACTCCTCCCACCATATTATGATGTCACCCAAGTTTTGGGCTCGATCCGAAATCAATAGGTGTGGGAAATTGGACAATTCAAGTTCAACGGCAGTTCGTTTCTAATTGGAATGGTTGGTGTATTGCATACTTCTACCGATTGGATTTCACTCAAACCTCACCAAATGACTCGTCCCACCATATTATGATGTTGCCCAAGTTTGGGGCTCGATCCGAAATCAATAGGTGTTCCAAATTGGACAATTCAAGTTCAACGGCAGTTCGTTCCTAATGGGAGTGGTTGGTGTATTCCATACTTCTAGCTATTGGATTTCCCTCAAAACTCACCAAATGACTCCTCCCACCATATTATGATGTTGCCCAAGTTTTGGGCTCGATCCGAACTCAATAGGTGTGAGAAATTGGAGAATTCAAGTTCAACGGCAGTTCGTTCCTAATTGGATTAGTTGGTGTATCCCATACTTCTAGCGATTGGATTTCACTCAAAACTCACCAAATGACTCCTCCCACCATATTATGATGTTGCCCAAGTTTTGGGCTCGATCCGAAATCAATAGGTGTTCCAAATTGGGCAATTCAAGTTCAACGGCAGTTTGTTCCTAATTGGAGTGGTTGGTGTATTCCATACTTCTAGCGATTGGATTTCACTCAAAACTCACCAAATGACTCCTCCCACCATATTGTGATGTTGCCCAAGTTTTGGGTTCGATCCGAAATCAAGAGGTGTTCCAAATTGGACAATTCAAGTTCAACGGCAGTTTGTTCCTAATTGGAGTGTTTGGTGTATTCCATACTTCTAGCGATTGGATTTCACTCAATACTCACCAAATGACTCCTCCCACCATATTGTGATGTTGCCCAAGTTTTGGGTTCGATCCGAAATCAATAGGTGTTCCAAAGTGGACAATTCAAGTTCAACGGCAGTTCGTTGCTAATTGGAGTGGTTGGTGTATTCCATACTTCTAGCGATTGAATTTCAATCAAAACTCACCAAATGACTCCTCCCACCATATTATGATGTGGCCCAAGTTTTGGGCTCGATCCGAAATCAATAGGTGTTCCAAATTGGACAATTCAAGTTCAACGGCAGTTCGTTTCTAATTGGAGTGGTTGGTGTATTCCATACTTCTAGCGATTGGATTTCACTCAAAACGCACGAAATGACTCCTCCCACCATATTATGATGTTGCCCAAGTTTTGGGCCCGATCTGTAATCAATAGGTGTGAGAAATTGGACAATTCAAGTTCAACGGCAGTTCGTTTCTAATTGGAGTGGTTGGTGTATTCCATACTTCTAGCAATTGTATTTCACTCAAAACTCATCAAATGACTCCACCCACCATATTATGATGTTGCCCAAGTTTGGGGCTCGGTCTGAAGTCAATAGGTGTTCGAAATTGGACAATTCAAGTTCAACGGCAGTAAGTTCCTAATGGGAGTGGTTGGTGTATTCCATACCTCTAGCGATTGGATTTCACTTAAAACTCACCAAATGACTCCTCCCACCATATTATGATGTTGCCCAAGTTTTGGGCTCGATCCGAAATCAATAGGTGTGAGAAATTGGACAATTCAAGTTCAACGGCAGTTCGTTCCTAATTGGAGTGGTTGGTGTACTCCATACTTCTAGCGATCGGATTTCACTCAAAACTCAACAAATGACTCCTCCCACCATATTATGACGTTGCCCAAGTTTGGGGCTCGATCCGAAATCAATAGGTGTTCCAAATTGGACAATTCAAGTTCAACGGCAGTTCATTCCTTATTGGAGTGGTTGGTGTATTCCATACTTCTAGCGATTGCATTTCACTCAAAACTCACCAAATGACTCCTCCCACCATATTATGATGTTGCCCAAGTTTTGGGCTCGATCCGAAATCAATAGGTGTTCCAAATTGGGCAAATCAAGTTCAACGGCAGTTTGTTCCTAATTGGAGTGGTTGGTGTATTCCATACTTCTAGCGATTGGATTTCACTCAAAACTCACCAAATGACTCCTCCCACCATATTGTAATGTTGCCCAAGTTTTGGGTTCGATCCGAAATCAAGAGGTGTTCCAAATTGGACAATTCAAGTTCAACGGCAGTTTGTTCCTAATTGGAGTGTTTGGTGTATTCCATACTTCTAGCGATTGGATTTCACTCAATACTCACCAAATGACTCCTCCCACCATATTGTGATGTTGCCCAAGTTTTGGGTTCGATCCGAAATCAATAGGTGTTCCAAAGTGGACAATTCAAGTTCAACGGCAGTTCGTTGCTAATTGGAGTGGTTGGTGTATTCCATACTTCTAGCGATTGAATTTCAATCAAAATTCACCAAATGACTCCTCCCACCATATTATGATGTGGCCCATGTTTTGGGCTCGATCCGAAATCAATAGGTGTTCCAAATTGGACAATTCAAGTTCAACGGCAGTTCGTTTCTAATTGGAGTGGTTGGTGTATTCCATACTTCTAGCGATTGGATTTCACTCAAAACTCACCAAATGACTCCTCCCACCATATTATGATGTTGCCCAAGTTTTGGGCTCGGTCCGAAATCAATAGGTGTGAGAAATTGGACAATTCAAGTTCAACGGCAGTTTGTTCCTAAATCGAGTGGTTGGTGTATTCCATACTTCTAGCGATTGGATTTCACTCAAAACGCACCAAATGACTCCTCCCACCATATTATGATGTTGCCCAAGTTTTGGGCCCGATCTGTAATCAATAGGTGTGAGAAATTGGACAATTCAAGTTCAACGGCAGTTCGTTTCTAATTGGAGTGGTTGGTGTATTCCATACTTCTAGCAATTGGATTTCACTCAAAACTCATCAAATGACTCCACCCACCATATTATGATGTTGCCCAAGTTTGGGGCTCGGTCTGAAGTCAATAGGTGTTCGAAATTGGACAATTCAAGTTCAACGGCAGTAAGTTCCTAATGGGAGTGGTTGGTGTATTCCATACCTCTAGCGATTGGATTTCACTTAAAACTCACCAAATGACTCCTCCCACCATATTATGATGTTGCCCAAGTTTTGGGCTCGATCCGAAATTAATAGGTGTGAGAAATTGGACAATTCAAGTTCAACGGCAGTTCGTTCCTAATTGGAGTGGTTGGTGTACTCCATACTTCTAGCGATTGGATTTCACTCAAAACTCAACAAATGACTCCTCCCACCATATTATGACGTTGCCCAAGTTTGGGGCTCGATCCGAAATCAATAGGTGTTCCAAATTGGACAATTCAAGTTCAACGGCAGTTCATTCCTTATTGGAGTGGTTGGTGTATTCCATACTTCTAGCGATTGGATTTCACTCAAAACTCAACAAATGACTCCTCCCACCATATTATGATGTTACCCAAGTTTTGGACTCGATAGGAAATCAATACGTGTGAGAAATTGGACAATTCAAGTTCAACGGCAGTTCGTTCCTCGTTGGAGTGGTTGGTGTATTTCATACTTCTAGCGATTGGATTTCACTCAAAACTCACCAAATGACTCCTCCCACCATATTATGATGTTGCCCAAGTTTTGGGCTCGATCCGAAATCAATAGGTGAGAGAAATTGGACAATTCAAGTTCAACGGCAGTTCGTTCCTAATGGGAGTGGTTTGTGTATTCCAAACTTCTAGTGATTGGATTTCACTCAAAACTCACCAAATGACTCCTCCCACCATATTATGATGTTGCCCAAGTTTTGGGCTCGATCCGAAATCAATAGGTGTTCCAAATTGGACAATTCAAGTTCAACGGCAGTTCATTCCTTATTGGAGCGGTTGGTGTATTCCATACTTCTAGCGATTGGATTTCACTCAAAACTCACCAAATGACTCCTACCACCGTATTATGATGTTGCACAAGGTTTGGGCTCGATCTGAAATCATTAGGTGTGAGAAATTGGTCAATTCAATTTCAACGATAGTTTGTTCCTAATTGGAGTCGTTGGTGTATTCCATACTTCTAGCGATTGGATTTCACTCAAAACGCACCAAATGACTCCTCCCACCATATTATGATGTTGCCCAAGTTTTGGGCTCGATCCGAAATCAATAGGTGTAAGAAATTGGACTATTCAAGTTCAACGGTAGTTCGTTCCTAATGGGAGTGGTTGGTGTATTCCCTACTTCTAGCGATTGGATTTCACTCAAAACTCACCAAATGACTCCTCCCACCATATTATGATGTTGCCCAAGTTTTGGGCTCGATCCGAAATCAATAGGTGTGAGAAATTGGACAATTCAAGTTCAACGGAAGTTCGTTCCTAATTGGACTGGTTGGTGTATTCCATACTTCTAGAGATTGGATTTCACTCAAAACTCACCAAATGACTCCTCCCACCATATTATGATGTTGCCCAAGTTTTGGGCTCGATCCGAAATCAAAAGGTGTGAGAAATTGGACAATTCAAGTTCAACGGCAGTTCGTTCCTAATTGGAGTGGTTGGTGTATTCCATACTTCAAGCGATTGGATTTCACTCAAAAGTCACCAAATGACTCCTCCCACCATATTATGAGGTTGCCCAAGTTTTGGGCTCGATCCGAAATCAATAGGTGTGAGAAATTGGACAATTCAAGTTCAACGGCAGTTCGTTCCTCGTTGGAGTGGTTGGTGTATTTCATACTTCTAGCGATTGGATTTCACTCAAAACTCACCAAATGACTCCTCCCACCATATTATGATGTTACCCAAGTTTTGGACTCGATCCGAAATCAATAGGTGTGAGAAATTGGACAATTCAAGTTCAACGGCAGTTCGTTCCTCGTTGGAGTGGTTGGTGTATTTCATACTTCTAGCGATTGGATTTCACTCAAAACTCACCAAATGACTCCTCCCACCATATTATGATGTTGCCCAAGTTTTGGGCTCGATCCGAAATCAATAGTGAGAGAAATTGGACAATTCAAGTTCAACGGCAGTTCGTTCCTAATGGGAGTGGTTTGTGTATTCCAAACTTCTAGTGATTGGATTTCACTCAAAACTCACCAAATGACTCCTCCCACCATATTATGATGTTGCCCAAGTTTTGGGCTCGATCCGAAATCAATAGGTGTTCCAAATTGGACAAGTCAAGTTCAACGGCAGTTCATTCCTTATTGGAGTGGTTGGTGTATTCCGTGCTTCTAGCGATTGGATTTCACTCTAAACTCACCAAATGACTCCTCCCACCATATTATGATGTTGCCCAAGTTTGGGGCTCGATCCGAAATCAATAGGTGTGAGAAATTGGACAATTCAAGTTCAACGGCAGTTCGTTCCTAATGGGAGTGGTTGGTGTATTCCATACTTCTAGCTATTGGATTTCCCTCAAAACTCACCAAATGACTCCTCCCACCATATTATGATGTTGCCCAAGTTTTGGGCTCGATCCGAAATCAATAGGTGTTCCAAATTGGACAATTCAAGTTCAACGGCAGTTCGTTCCTAATTGGAGTGGTTGGGGTATTCCATACTTCTAGCGATTGGATTTCACTGAAAACTCACCAAATGACTCCTCCCCCCATATTATGATGTTGCCCAAGTTTTTGGCTCCATCTGAAATGAATAGGTGTGCGAAATCGGACAATTCAAGTTCAACGGCAGTTCGTTCCTAATTGGAGTGGTTGGTGTATTCCATACTTCTAGCGATTGGATTTCACTCAAAACTCACCAAATGACTCCTCCCACCATATTATGATGTTGCCCAAGTTTTGGGCTCGATCCGAAATCAATAGGTGAGAGAAATTGGACAATTCAAGTTCAACGGCAGTTCGTTCCTAATGGGAGTGGTTTGTGTATTCCAAACTTCTAGTGATTGGATTTCACTCAAAACTCACCAAATGACTCCTCCCACCATATTATGATGTTGCCCAAGTTTTGGGCTCGATCCGAAATCAATAGGTGTTCCAAATTGGACAATTCAAGTTCAACGGCAGTTCATTCCTCATTGGAGTGGTTGGTGTATTCCGTGCTTCTAGCGATTGGATTTCACTCAAAACTCACCAAATGACTCCTCCCACCATATTATGATGTTGCCCAAGTTTGGGGCTCGATCCGAAATCAATAGGTGTGAGAAATTGGACAATTCAAGTTCAACGGCAGTTCGTTCCTAATGGGAGTGGTTGGTGTATTCCAAACTTCTAGCTATTGGATTTCCCTCAAAACTCACCAAATGACTCCTCCCACCATATTATGAGGTTGCCCAAGTTTTGGGCTCGATCCGAAATCAATAGGTGTTCCAAATTGGACAATTCAAGTTCAACGGCAGTTCGTTCCTAATTGGAGTGGTTGGGCTATTCCATACTTCTAGCGATTGGATTTCACTGAAAACTCACCAAATGACTCCTCCCCCCATATTATGATGTTGCCCAAGTTTTTGGCTCGATCTGAAATGTATAGGTGTGCGAAATTGGACAATTCAAGTTCAACGGCAGTTCGTTCCTAATTGGAGTGGTTGGTGTATTCCATAATTCTAGCGATTGGATTTCACTCAAAACTCACCAAATGACTCCTCCCACCATATTATGATGTTACCCAAGTTTTGGACTCGATCCGAAATCAATAGGTGTGAGAAATTGGACAATTCAAGTTCAACGGCAGTTCGTTCCTCGTTGGAGTGGTTGGTGTATTTCATACTTCTAGCGATTGGATTTCACTCAAAACTCACCAAATGACTCCTCCCACCATATTATGATGTTGCCCAAGTTTTGGGCTCGATCCGAAATCAATAGGTGTTCCAAATTGGACAATTCAAGTTCAACGGCAGTTCGTTCCTAATTGGAGTGGTTGGGGTATTCCATACTTCTAGCAATTGGATTTCACTGAAAACTCACCAAATGACTCCTCCCCCCATATTATGATGTTGCCCAAGTTTTTGGCTCGATCTGAAATGAATAGGTGTGCGAAATTGGACAATTCAAGTTCAACGGCAGTTCGTTCCTAATTGGAGTGGTTGGTGTATTCCATACTTCTAGCGATTGGATTTCACTGAAAACTCACCAAATGACTCCTCCCCCCATATTATGATGTTGCCCAAATTTTTGGCTCGATCTGAAATGAATAGGTGTGCGAAATTGGACAATTCAAGTTCAACGGCAGTTCGTTCCTAATTGGAGTGGTTGGTGTATTCCATACTTCTAGCGATTGGATTTCACTCAAAACTCACCAAATGACTCCTCCCACCATATTTCTGATGTTGCCCAAGTTTTGGGCTCGATCCGAAATCAATAGGTGTAAGAAATTGGACAATTCAAGTTCAACGGCAGTTCGTTCCTAATTGGAGTGGTTGGTGTATTCCATAATTCTAGCGATTGGATTTCACTCAAAACTCACCAAATGACTCCTCCCACCATATTATGATGTTACCCAAGTTTTGGACTCGATCCGAAATCAATAGGTGTGAGAAATTGGACAATTCAAGTTCAACGGCAGTTCGTTCCTCGTTGGAGTGGTTGGTGTATTTCATACATCTAGCGATTGGATTTCACTCAAAACTCACCAAATGACTCCTCCCACCATATTATGATGTTGCCCAAGTTTTGGGCTCGATCCGAAATCAATAGGTGAGAGAAATTGGACAATTCAAGTTCAACGGCAGTTCGTTCCTAATGGGAGTGGTTTGTGTATTCCAAACTTCTAGTGATTGGATTTCACTCAAAACTCACCAAATGACTCCTCCCACCATATTATGATGTTACCCAAGTTTTGGACTCGATCCGAAATCAATAGGTGTGAGAAATTGGACAATTCAAGTTCAACGGCAGTTCGTTCCTCGTTGGAGTGGTTGGTGTATTCCGTGCTTCTAGCGATTGGATTTCACTCAAAACTCACCAAATGACTCCTCCCACCATATTATGATGTTGCCCAAGTTTGGGGCTCGATCCGAAATCAATAGGTGTGAGAAATTGGACAATTCAAGTTCAACGGCAGTTCGTTCCTAATGGGAGTGGTTGGTGTATTCCATACTTCTAGCTATTGGATTTCCCTCAAAACTCACCAAATGACTCCTCCCACCATATTATGATGTTGCCCAAGTTTTGGGCTCGATCCGAAATCAATAGGTGAGAGAAATTGGACAATTCAAGTTCAACGGCAGTTCGTTCCTAATGGGAGTGGTTTGTGTATTCCAAACTTCTAGTGATTGGATTTCACTCAAAACTCACCAAATGACTCCTCCCACCATATTATGATGTTGCCCAAGTTTTGGGCTCGATTAAAAATCAATAGGTGTTCCAAATTGGACAATTCAAGTTCAACGGCAGTTCATTCCTTATTGGAGTGGTTGGTGTATTCCGTGCTTCTAGTGATTGGATTTCACTCAAAACTCACCAAATGACTCCTCCCACCATATTATGATGTTGCCCAAGTTTGGGGCTCGATCCGAAATCAATAGGTGTGAGAAATTGGACAATTCAAGTTCAACGGCAGTTCGTTCCTCGTTGGAGTGGTTGGTGTATTTCATACTTCTAGCGATTGGATTTCACTCAAAACTCACCAAATGACTCCTCCCACCATATTATGATGTTGCCCAAGTTTTGGGCTCGATCCGAAATCAATAGGTGTAAGAAATTGGACAATTCAAGTTCAACGGCAGTTCGTTCCTAATTGGAGTGGTTGGTGTATTCCATACTTCTAGCGATTGGATTTCACTCAAAACTCACCAAATGACTCCTCCCACCATATTATGATGTTGCCCAAGTTTATGGCTCGATACGA
The DNA here is from genome assembly GCF_965620075.1 of Prunus avium. NCBI lineage: Eukaryota > Viridiplantae > Streptophyta > Magnoliopsida > Rosales > Rosaceae > Prunus > Prunus avium. The sequence goes on along the minus strand of NC_142291.1, from coordinate 20,414,017 downwards.
AATCTGTAGGTGTGCGAAATTGGACAATTCAAGTTCAACGGCAGTTCGTTCCTAATTGGAGTGGGTGGTGTATTCCATACTTCTAGCGATTGGATTTCACTCAAAACTCACTAAATGACTCCTCCCACCATATTACGATGTTGCCCAAGTTTTGGTCTCGAACCGAAATCAATAGGTGTTCCAAATTGGATAATTCAAGTTCAATGGCAGTTCGTTCCTAATTGGAGTGGTTGGTGTATTCCGTACTTCTAGCGATTGGATTTCACTCAAAACTCACCAAATGAATCCTCCCACCATATTATGATGTTGCCCAAGTTTTGGGCTCGATCCGAAATCAATAGGTGTTCCAAATTGGATAATTCAAGTTCAACGGCAGTTCGTTCCTAATTGGAGTGGTTGGTGTATTCCGTACTTCTAGCGATTGCATTTCACTCAAAACTCACCAAATGACTCCTCCCACCATATTATGATGTTGCCCAAGTTTTGGGCTCGATCCGAAATCAATAGGTGTGAGAAATTGGACAATTCAAGTTCAACGGCAGTTCGTTCCTAATTGGAGTGGTTGGTGTATTCCATACTTCTAGCGATTGGATTTCACTCAAAACTCACCAAATGACTCCTCCCACCATATTATGATGTTGCCCAGGTTTGGGGCTCGATCCGAAATCAATACGTGTGAGAAATTGGACAATTCAAGTTCAACGGCAGTTCGTTCCTAATTGGAGTGGTTGGTGTATTCCATACTTCTAGCGATTGGATTTCACTCAAAACTCACCAAATGACTCCTCCCACCATATTATGATGTTGCCCAAGTTTTGGTCTCGATCCGAAATCAATAGGTGTTCCAAATTGGACAATTCAAGTTCAACGGCAGCTCGTTCCTAATTGGAGTGGTTGGTGTATTCCATACTTCTAGCGATTGGATTTCACTCAAAACTCACCAAATGACTCCTCCCACCATATTATGATGTTGCCCAAGTTTTTGGCTTGATCCGAAATGCATAGGTGTGCGAAATTGGACAATTCAAGTTCAACGGGAGTTCTTTCCTAATTGGAGTGGTTGGTGTATTCCATACTTCTAAAGATTGGATTTCACTCAAAACTCACCAAATGACTCCTCCCACCATATTATGATGTTGCCCAAGTTTGGGGCTCGATCCGAAATCAATAGGAGTGAGAAATTGGACAGTTCAAGTTCAACGGCAGTTCTTTCCTAATTGGAGTGGTTGGTGTATTCCATACTTCTAGCGATTGGATTTCACTCAAAACTCACTAAATGACTCCTCCCACCATATTATGATGTTGCCCAAGTTTTGGTCTCGATCCGAAATCAATTGGTGTTCCAAATTGGACAATTGAAGTTCAACGGCAGTTCGTTCCCAATTGGAGTGGTTGGTGTATTCCATACTTCTAGCGATTGGATTTCCCTCAAAACTCACCAAATGACTCCTCCCACCATATTATGATGTTGCCCAAGTTTTTGGCTCGATCCGAAATGAATAGGTGTGCGAAATTGGACAATTCAAGTTCAACGGCAGTTCGTTCCTAATTGGAGTGGTTGGTGTATTCCATACTTCTATCGATTGGATTTCACTCAAAACTCACCAAATGACTCCTCCCACCATATTATGATGTTGCCCAAGTTTTTGGCTCGATCCGAAATCAATAGGTGTGAGAAATTGGACAATTCAATTCAACGGCAGTTCGTTCCTAATTCGAGTGGTTGGTGTATTCCATACTTCTAGCGATTGGATTTCACTCAAAACTGACCAAATGACTCCTCCCACCATATTATGATGTTGCCCAAGTTTTGGGCTCGATCCGAAATCAATAGGTGTGAGAAATTGGACAATTCAAGTTCAACGGCAGTTCGTTCCTAATTGGAGTGGTTGGTGTATTCCATACTTCAAGCGATTGGATTTCACTCAAAAGTCACCAAATGACTCCTCCCACCATATTGTGAGGTTGCCCAAGTTTTGGGCTCGATCCGAAATCAATAGGTGTGAGAAATTGGACAATTCAAGTTCAACGGCAGTTCGTTCCTAATTGGAGTGGTTGCTGTATTCCATACTTCTAGGGATTGGATTTCACTCAAAACTCACCAAATGACTCCTCCCACCATATTATGACGTTGCCCAAGTTTTGGGCTCGATCCGAAATCAATAGGTGTTCCAAATTGGACAATTCAAGTTCAACGGCAGTTCGTTCCTAATTGGAGTGGTTGGTGTATTCCATACTTCTAGCGATTGGATTTCGCTCAAAACTCACCAAATGACACCTCCCACCATATTATGATGTTGCCCAAGTTTTGGGGTCAATCTGAAATCAATAGGTGTGAGAAATTGGACAATTCAAGTTCAACGGCAGTTCGTTCCTAATTGGAGTTGTTGTGTATTCCATACTTCTAGCGATTGGATTTCACTCAAAACTCACCAAATGACTCCTCCCACCATATTATGATGTTGCCCAAGTTTTGGGCTCGATCCGAAATCAATAGGTGTGACAAATTGGACAATTCAAGTTCAACGGCAGTTCGTTCCTAATTGGAGTAGTTGGTGTATCCCATACTTCTAGCGATTGGATTTCACTCAAAACTCACCAAATGACTCCTCCCACCATATTATGATGTTGCCCAAGTTTTGGGCTCGATCCGAAATCAATAGGTGTTCCAAATTGGACAATTCAAGTGCAACGGCAGTTTGTTCCTAATTGGAGTGTCGGTGTATTCCATACTTCTAGCGATTGGATTTCACTCAAAACTCACCAATTGACTCCTCCCACCATATTGTGATGTTGCCCAAGTTTTGGGTTCGATCCGAAATCAATAGGTGTTCCAAATTGGACAATTCAAGTTCAACGACAGTTCGTTCCTAATTGGAGTGGTTGGTGTATTCCATACTTCTAGCGATTGGATTTCACTCAAAACTCACCAAATGACTCCTCCCACCATATTATGATGTTGCCCAAGTTTTGGGCGCGATCCGAAATCCATAGTTGTTCCAAATTGGACAATTCAAGTTCAACGACAGTTCGTTTCTAATTGGAGTGGTTGGGGTATTCCATACTTCTAACGATTGGATTTCACTCAAAACTCACCAAATGACTCCTCCCACCATATTATGGTGTTGCCCAAGTTTTGGGCTCGATCCGAACTCAATAGGTGTTCCAAATTGGACAATTTAAGTTCAACGGCAGTTCGTTCCTAATTGGAGTTGTTGGTGTATTCCACACTTCTAGTGATTGGATATCACTCAAAACTCACCAAATGACTCCTCCCACCATACTATGACGTTGCCCAAGTTTTGGTCTCGATCTGGAATCAATAGGTGTTCCAAATTGGACAATTCAAGTTCAACGGCAGTTCGTTCCTAATTGGAGTGGTTGGTGTATTCCATACTTCTAGCGATTGGATTTCACTCAAAACTCACCAAATGACTCCTCCCACCATATTATGATGTTGCCCAAGTTTTTGGCTCGATCCGAAATCAATAGGTGTGAGAAATTGGACAATTCAATTCAACGACAGTTCGTTCCTAATTGGAGTGGTTGATGTATTCCATACTTCTAGCGATTGGATTTCACTCAAAACTGACCAAATGACTCCTCCCACCATATTATGATGTTGCCAAAGTTTTGGGCTCGATCCGAACTCAAGAGGTGTGAGAAATTGGACAATTTAAGTTCAACGGTAGTTCGTTCCAAATTGGATTGGTTGGTGTATTCCATACTTCTAGCGATTGGATTTCACTCAAAACTCACCAAATGACTCCTCCCACCATATTATGATGTTGCCCAAGTTTTGGGCTCGATCCGAACTCAATTGGTGTGAGAAATTGGACAATTTAAGTTCAATGGCAGTTCGTTCCTAGTTGGAGTTCTTGGGGTATTCCATACTTCTAGCGATTGGATTTCACTCAAAACTCACCAAATGACTCCTCCCACCATATTATGATGTTGCCCAAGTTTTGGGCTCGATCCGAAATCAATAGGTGTGAGAAATTGGACAGTTCAAGTTCAACGGCAGTTCGTTTCTAATTGGAGTGTTTGGTGTATTCCATACTTTTAGCGATTGGATTTCACTCAAAACTAACCAAATGACTCCTCCCACCATATTATGATGTTGCCCAAGTTTTGGGCTCGATCCGAATTCAATAGGTGTGAGAAATTGGACAATTTAAGTTCAATGGCAGTTCGTTTCTAATTGGAGTTGTTGGTGTATTCCATACTTCTAGCGATTGGATTTCACTCAAAACTCACCAAATGACTCCTCCCAACATATTATGATGTTGCCCAAGTTTTGGGCTCGATCCGAAATCAATAGGTGTGAGAAATTGGACAATTCAAGTTCAACGGCAGTTCGTTCCTAATTGGAGTGGTTGGTGTATTCCATACTTCAAGCGATTGGATTTCACTCAAAAGTCACCAAATGACTCCTCCCACCATATTATGAGGTTGCCCAAGTTTTGGGCTCGATCCGAAATCAATAGGTTTGAGAAATTGGACAATTCAAGTTCAACGGCAGTTCGTTCCTAATTGGAGTGGTTGCTGTATTCCATACTTCTAGGGATTGGATTTCACTCAAAACTCACCAAATGACTCCTCCCACCATATTATGATGTTGCCCAAGTTTTGGGGTCAATCCGAAATCAATAGGTGTGAGAAATTGGACAATTCAAGTTGAACGGCAGTTCGTTCCTAATTGGAGTTGTTGTGTATTCCATACTTCTAGCGATTGGATTTCACTCAAAACTCACCAAATGACTCCTCCCACCATACTATGATGTTGCCCAAGTTTTGGGCGCGATCCGAAATCCATAGTTGTTCCAAATTGGACAATTCAAGTTCAACGACAGTTCGTTTCTAATTGGAGTGGTTGGGGTATTCCATACTTCTAACGATTGGATTTCACTCAAAACTCACCAAATGACTCCTCCCACCATATTATGGTGTTGCCCAAGTTTTGGGCTCGATCCGAACTCAATAGGTGTTCCAAATTGGACAATTTAAGTTCAACGGCAGTTCGTTCCTAATTGGAGTTGTTGGTGTATTCCACACTTCTAGTGATTGGATATCACTCAAAACTCACCAAATGACTCCTCCCACCATACTATGACGTTGCCCAAGTTTTGGTCTCGATCTGGAATCAATAGGTGTTCCAAATTGGACAATTCAAGTTCAACGGCAGTTCCTTCCTAATTGGAGTGGTTGGTGTATTCCATACTTCTAGCGATTGGATTTCACTCAAAACTCACCAAATGACTCCTCCCACCATATTATGATGTTGCCCAAGTTTTTGGCTCGATCCGAAATCAATAGGTGTGAGAAATTGGACAATTCAATTCAACGACAGTTCGTTCCTAATTGGAGTGGTTGGTGTATTCCATAGTTCTAGCGATTGGATTTCACTCAAAACTGACCAAATGACTCCTCCCACCATATTATGATGTTGCCAAAGTTTTGGGCTCGATCCGAACTCAAGAGGTGTGAGAAATTGGACAATTTAAGTTCAACGGTAGTTCGTTCCAAATTGGAGTGGTTGGTGTATTCCATACTTCTAGCGATTGGATTTCACTCAAAACTCACCAAATGACTCCTCCCACCATATTATGATGTTGCCCAAGTTTTTGGCTCGATCCGAAATGAATAGGTGTGCGAAATTGGACAATTCAAGTTCAACGGCAGTTCGTTCCTAATTGGAGTGGTTGGTGTATTCCATACTTCTATCGATTGGATTTCACTCAAAACTCACCAAATGACTCCTCCCACCATATTATGATGTTGCCCAAGTTTTTGGCTCGATCCGAAATCAATACGTGTGAGAAATTGGACAATTCAATTCAACGGCAGTTCGTTCCTAATTCGAGTGGTTGGTGTATTCCATACTTCTAGCGATTGGATTTCACTCAAAACTGACCAAATGACTCCTCCCACCATATTATGATGTTGCCCAAGTTTTGGGCTCGATCCGAAATCAATAGGTGTGAGAAATTGGACAATTCAAGTTCAACGGCAGTTCGTTCCTAATTGGAGTGGTTGGTGTATTCCATACTTCAAGCGATTGGATTTCACTCAAAAGTCACCAAATGACTCCTCCCACCATATTATGAGGTTGCCCAAGTTTTGGGCTCGATCCGAAATCAATAGGTGTGAGAAATTGGACAATTCAAGTTCAACGGCAGTTCGTTCCTAATTGGAGTGGTTGCTGTATTCCATACTTCTAGGGATTGGATTTCACTCAAAACTCACCAAATGACTCCTCCCACCATATTATGATGTTGCCCAAGTTTTGGGCTCGATCCGAAATCAATAGGTGTTCCAAATTGGACAATTCAAGTTCAACGGCAGTTCGTTCCTAATTGGAGTGGTTGGTGTATTCCATACTTCTAGCGATTGGATTTCACTCAAAACTCACCGAATGACACCTCCCACCATATTATGATGTTGCCCAAGTTTTGGGGTCAATCTGAAATCAATAGGTGTGAGAAATTGGACAATTCAAGTTCAACGGCAGTTCGTTCCTAATTGGAGTTGTTGTGTATTCCGTACTTCTAGCGATTGGATTTCACTCAAAACTCACCAAATGACTCCTCCCACCATATTATGATGTTACCCAAGTTTTGGGCTCGATCCGAAATCAATAGATGTGACAAATTGGACAATTCAAGTTCAACGGCAGTTCGTTCCTAATTGGAGTAGTTGGTGTATCCCATACTTCTAGCGATTGGATTTCACTCAAAACTCACCAAATGACTCCTCCCACCATATTATGATGTTGCCCAAGTTTTGGGCTCGATCCGAAATCAATAGGTGTTCCAAATTGGACAATTCAAGTGCAACGGCAGTTTGTTCCTAATTGGAGTGTCGGTGTATTCCATACTTCTAGCGATTGGATTTCACTCAAAACTCACCAATTGACTCCTCCCACCATATTGTGATGTTGCCCAAGTTTTGGGTTCGATCCGAAATCAATAGGTGTTCCAAATTGGACAATTCAAGTTCAACGGCAGTTCGTTCCTAATTGGAGTGGTTGGTGTATTCCATACTTCTAGCGATTGGATTTCACTCAAAACTCACCAAATGACTCCTCCCACCATATTATGATGTTGCCCAAGTTTTGGGCGCGATCCGAAATCCATAGTTGTTCCAAATTGGACAATTCAAGTTCAACGACAGTTCGTTTCTAATTGGAGTGGTTGGGGTATTCCATACTTCTAACGATTGGATTTCACTCAAAACTCACCAAATGACTCCTCCCACCATATTATGGTGTTGCCCAAGTTTTGGGCTCGATCCGAACTCAATAGGTGTTCCAAATTGGACAATTTAAGTTCAACGGCAGTTCGTTCCTAATTGGAGTTGTTGGTGTATTCCACACTTCTAGTGATTGGATATCACTCAAAACTCACCAAATGACTCCTCCCACCATACTATGACGTTGCCCAAGTTTTGGTCTCGATCTGGAATCAATAGGTGTTCCAAATTGGACAATTCAAGTTCAACGGCAGTTCGTTCCTAATTGGAGTGGTTGGTGTATTCCATACTTCTAGCGATTGGATTTCACTCAAAACTGACCAAATGACTCCTCCCACCATATTATGATGTTGCCAAAGTTTTGGGCTCGATCCGAACTCAAGAGGTGTGAGAAATTGGACAATTTAAGTTCAACGGTAGTTGGTTCCAAATTGGAGTGGTTGGTGTATTCCATACTTCTAGCGATTGGATTTCACTCAAAACTCACCAAATGACTCCTCCCACCATATTATGATGTTGCCCAAGTTTTGGGCTCGATCCGAACTCAATTGGTGTGAGAAATTGGACAATTTAAGTTCAATGGCAGTTCGTTCCTAGTTGGAGTTCTTGGGGTATTCCATACTTCTAGCGATTGGATTTCACTCAAAACTCACCAAATGACTCCTCCCACCATATTATGATGTTGCCCAAGTTTTGGGCTCGATCCGAAATCAATACGTGTGAGAAATTGGACAGTTCAAGTTCAACGGCAGTTCGTTCCTAATTGGAGTGTTTGGTGTATTCCATACTTTTAGCGATTGGATTTCACTCAAAACTAACCAAATGACTCTTCCCACCATATTATGATGTTGCCCAAGTTTTGGGCTCGATCCGAATTCAATAGGTGTGAGAAATTGGACAATTTAAGTTCAATGGCAGTTCGTTTCTAATTGGAGTTGTTGGTGTATTCCATACTTCTAGCGATTGGATTTCACTCAAAACTCACCAAATGACTCCTCCCAACATATTATGATGTTGCCCAAGTTTTGGGCTCGATCCGAAATCAATAGGTGTGAGAAATTGGACAATTCAAGTTCAACGGCAGTTCGTTCCTAATTGGAGTGGTTGGTGTATTCCATACTTCAAGCGATTGGATTTCACTCAAAAGTCACCAAATGACTCCTCCCACCATATTATGAGGTTGCCCAAGTTTTGGGCTCGATCCGAAATCAATAGGTTTGAGAAATTGGACAATTCAAGTTCAACGGCAGTTCGTTCCTAATTGGAGTGGTTGCTGTATTCCATACTTCTAGGGATTGGATTTCACTCAAAACTCACCAAATGACTCCTCCCACCATATTATGATGTTGCCCAAGTTTTGGGGTCAATCCGAAATCAATAGGTGTGAGAAATTGGACAATTCAAGTTGAACGGCAGTTCGTTCCTAATTGGAGTTGTTGTGTATTCCATACTTCTAGCGATTGGATTTCACTCAAAACTCACCAAATGACTCCTCCCACCATACTATGATGTTGCCCAAGTTTTGGGCTCGATCCGAAATCAATAGGTGTGACAAATTGGACAATTCAAGTTCAACGGCAGTTCGTTCCTAATTGGAGTAGTTGGTGTATCCCATAATTCTAGCGATTGGATTTCACTCAAAACTCACCAAATGACTCCTCCCACCATATTATGATGTTGCCCAAGTTTTGGGCACGATCCGAAATCAATAGGTGTTCCAAATTGGACAATTCAAGTGCAACGGCAGTTTGTTCCTAATTGGAGTGTTGGTGTATTCCATACTTCTAGCGATTGGATTTCACTCAAAACTCACCAAATGACTCCTCCCACCATATTGTGATGTTGCCCAAGTTTTGGGTTCGATCCGAAATCAATAGGTGTTCCAAATTGGACAATTCAAGTTCAACGGCAGTTCGTTCCTAATTGGAGTGGTTGGTGTATTCCATACTTCTAGCGATTGGATTTCACTCAAAACTCACCAAATGACTCCTCCCACCATATTATGATGTTGCCCAAGTTTTGGGCGCGATCCGAAATCCATAGTTGTTCCAAATTGGACAATTCAAGTTCAACGACAGTTCGTTTCTAATTGGAGTGGTTGGGGTATTCCACACTTCTAGCGATTGGATTTCACTCAAAACTCACCAAATGACTCCTCCCACCATATTATGGTGTTGCCCAAGTTTTGGGCTCGATCCGAACTCAATAGGTGTTCCAAATTGGACAATTTAAGTTCAACGGCAGTTCGTTCCTAATTGGAGTTGTTGGTGTATTCCATACTTCTAGCGATTGGATATCACTCAAAACTCACCAAATGACTCCTCCCACCATATTATGATGTTGCCCAAGTTTTGGGCTCGATACGAAATCAATAGGTGTGAGAAATTGGACAATTCAAGTTCAACGGCAGTTCGTTCCAAATTGGAGTGGTTGGTGTATTCCATACTTCTAGCGATTGGATTTCACTCAAAACTCACCAAATGCCTCCTCCCTCCATATTATGATGTTGCCCAAGTTTTGGGCTCGATCCGAAATCAATAGGTGTGAGAAATTGGAAAATTCAAGTTCAACGGCAGTTCGTTCCTAATTGGAGTGGTTGATGTATTCCATACTTCTAATGATTGGATTTCACTGAAAACTCACCAAAGGACTCCTCCCACCATGTTATGATGTTTCCCAAGTTTTGGGCTCGATCCGAAATCAATAGGTGTTCGAAATTGGACAATTCAAGTTCAACGGCAGTTCGTTCCTAATTGGAGTGGTTGGTGTATTCCGTACTTGTAGCGATTGGATTTCACTCAAAACTTACCAAATGACTACTCCCACCATATTATGATGTTGCCCAAGTTTAGGGCTCCATCAAAAATCAATAGGTGTGAGATATTGGACAATTCAAGTTCAACGGCAGTTCGTTCCTAAATGGAGTGGTTGGTGTATTCCATACTTCTAGCGATTGGATTTCACTCAAAACTCACCAAATGAATCCTCCCACTATAATATGACGTTGCACAAGTTTGGGGTTCGATCCGAAATCAACAGGTGTGAGAAATTGGACAATTCAAGTACAACGGCAGTTCGTTCCTAATTGGAGTGTTTGGTGTATCCCATACTTCTAGCGTTTGGATTTCACTCAAAACTCACCAAATGACTCCTCCCACCATATTATGATGTTGCCCAAGTTTTGGGCTCGATCCGAAATCAATAGGTGTTCCAAATTGGACAATTCAAGTTCAACGGCAGTTCGTTCCTAATTGGAGTGGTTGGTGTATTCCATACTTCTAGCGATTGGATTTCACTCAAAACTCACCAATTGAATCCTCCCACCATATTATGATGTTGCACAAGTTTGGGGTTCGATCCGAAATCAATAGGTGTGAGAAATTGGACAATTCAAGTTCAACAACAGTTCATTCCTTATGGGAGTGGTTGGTGTATTCCGTACCTCTAGCGATTGGATTTCACTCAAAACTCACCAAATGACTCCTCCCACCATATTATGATGTTGCCCAAGTTTTGGGCTCGATCTGAAATCAATAGGTGTGAGAGATTGGACAATCCAAGTTCAACGGCAGTTCGTTCCTAATTGGAGTGGTTTGCTGTATTCCATACTTCAAGCGATTGGATTTCACTCAAAAGTCACCAAATGACTCCTCCCACCATATTATGAGGTTGCCCAAGTTTTGGGCTCGATCCGAAATCAATAGGTTTGAGAAATTGGACAATTCAAGTTCAACGGCAGTTCGTTCCTAATTGGAGTGGTTGCTGTATTCCATACTTCTAGGGATTGGATTTCACTCAAAACTCACCAAATGACTCCTCCCACCATATTATGATGTTGCCCAAGTTTTGGGGTCAATCCGAAATCAATAGGTGTGAGAAATTGGACAATTCAAGTTGAACGGCAGTTCGTTCCTAATTGGAGTTGTTGTGTATTCCATACTTCTAGCGATTGGATTTCACTCAAAACTCACCAAATGACTCCTCCCACCATACTATGATGTTGCCCAAGTTTTGGGCTCGATCCGAAATCAATAGGTGTGACAAATTGGACAATTCAAGTTCAACGGCAGTTCGTTCCTAATTGGAGTAGTTGGTGTATCCCATAATTCTAGCGATTGGATTTCACTCAAAACTCACCAAATGACTCCTCCCACCATATTATGATGTTGCCCAAGTTTTGGGCACGATCCGAAATCAATAGGTGTTCCAAATTGGACAATTCAAGTGCAACGGCAGTTTGTTCCTAATTGGAGTGTTGGTGTATTCCATACTTCTAGCGATTGGATTTCACTCAAAACTCACCAAATGACTCCTCCCACCATATTGTGATGTTGCCCAAGTTTTGGGTTCGATCCGAAATCAATAGGTGTTCCAAATTGGACAATTCAAGTTCAACGGCAGTTCGTTCCTAATTGGAGTGGTTGGTGTATTCCATACTTCTAGCGATTGGATTTCACTCAAAACTCACCAAATGACTCCTCCCACCATATTATGATGTTGCCCAAGTTTTGGGCGCGATCCGAAATCCATAGTTGTTCCAAATTGGACAATTCAAGTTCAACGACAGTTCGTTTCTAATTGGAGTGGTTGGGGTATTCCACACTTCTAGCGATTGGATTTCACTCAAAACTCACCAAATGACTCCTCCCACCATATTATGGTGTTGCCCAAGTTTTGGGCTCGATCCGAACTCAATAGGTGTTCCAAATTGGACAATTTAAGTTCAACGGCAGTTCGTTCCTAATTGGAGTTGTTGGTGTATTCCATACTTCTAGCGATTGGATATCACTCAAAACTCACCAAATGACTCCTCCCACCATATTATGATGTTGCCCAAGTTTTGGGCTCGATACGAAATCAATAGGTGTGAGAAATTGGACAATTCAAGTTCAACGGCAGTTCGTTCCAAATTGGAGTGGTTGGTGTATTCCATACTTCTAGCGATTGGATTTCACTCAAAACTCACCAAATGCCTCCTCCCTCCATATTATGATGTTGCCCAAGTTTTGGGCTCGATCCGAAATCAATAGGTGTGAGAAATTGGAAAATTCAAGTTCAACGGCAGTTCGTTCCTAATTGGAGTGGTTGATGTATTCCATACTTCTAATGATTGGATTTCACTGAAAACTCACCAAAGGACTCCTCCCACCATGTTATGATGTTTCCCAAGTTTTGGGCTCGATCCGAAATCAATAGGTGTTCGAAATTGGACAATTCAAGTTCAACGGCAGTTCGTTCCTAATTGGAGTGGTTGGTGTATTCCGTACTTGTAGCGATTGGATTTCACTCAAAACTTACCAAATGACTACTCCCACCATATTATGATGTTGCCCAAGTTTAGGGCTCCATCAAAAATCAATAGGTGTGAGATATTGGACAATTCAAGTTCAACGGCAGTTCGTTCCTAAATGGAGTGGTTGGTGTATTCCATACTTCTAGCGATTGGATTTCACTCAAAACTCACCAAATGAATCCTCCCACTATAATATGACGTTGCACAAGTTTGGGGTTCGATCCGAAATCAACAGGTGTGAGAAATTGGACAATTCAAGTACAACGGCAGTTCGTTCCTAATTGGAGTGTTTGGTGTATCCCATACTTCTAGCGTTTGGATTTCACTCAAAACTCACCAAATGACTCCTCCCACCATATTATGATGTTGCCCAAGTTTTGGGCTCGATCCGAAATCAATAGGTGTTCCAAATTGGACAATTCAAGTTCAACGGCAGTTCGTTCCTAATTGGAGTGGTTGGTGTATTCCATACTTCTAGCGATTGGATTTCACTCAAAACTCACCAATTGAATCCTCCCACCATATTATGATGTTGCACAAGTTTGGGGTTCGATCCGAAATCAATAGGTGTGAGAAATTGGACAATTCAAGTTCAACAACAGTTCATTCCTTATGGGAGTGGTTGGTGTATTCCGTACCTCTAGCGATTGGATTTCACTCAAAACTCACCAAATGACTCCTCCCACCATATTATGATGTTGCCCAAGTTTTGGGCTCGATCTGAAATCAATAGGTGTGAGAGATTGGACAATCCAAGTTCAACGGCAGTTCGTTCCTAATTGGAGTGGTTTGCTGTATTCCATACTTCTAGCGATTGGATTTCACTCAAAACTCACTAAATGACTCCTCCCACCATATTACGACGTTGCCCAAGTTTTGTTCTCGATCCGAAATCAATAGGTGTTCCAAATTGGACAATTCAAGTTCAACGGCAGTTCGTTCCAAATTGGAGTGGTTGGTGTATTCCATACTTCTGGCGATTGGATTTCACTCAAAACTCACCAAATGACTCCTCCCACCATATTATGATGTTGCCAAAGTTTTGGGCTCGATCCGAACTCAAGAGGTGTGAGAAATTGGACAATTTAAGTTCAACGGCAGTTCGTTCCAAATTGGAGTGGTTGGTGTATTCCATACTTCTAGCGATTGGATTTCACTCAAAACTCACCAAATGACTCCTCCCACCATATTATGATGTTGCCCAAGTTTTGGGCTCGATCCGAAATCAATAGGTGTGAGAAATTGGACAATTCAAGTTCAACGGCAGTTCGTTCCTAATTGGAGTGGTTGGTGTATTCCATACTTCTAGCGTTTGGATTTCACTCAAAACTCACCAAATGACTTCTCCCACCATATTATGATGTTGCCCAAGTTTTGGGCTCGGTCCGAAATCAATAGGTGTGAGAAGTTGGTCAAATTAATTTCAACTACAGTTCGTTCCTAATTGGAGTGGTTGGTGTATTCCATACTTCTAGCGATTGGGTTTCACTCAAAACTCACCAAATGACTCCTCCCACCATATTATGATGTTGCCCAAGTTTTGGGCTCGATCCGAAATCAATAGGTGTGAGAAATTGGACAATTCAAGTTCAACGGCAGTTCGTTCCTAATTGGAGTGGTTGGTGCATTCCATACTTCTAGCGACTGGATTTCACTCAAAACTCTCCAAATGACTCCTCCCACCATATTATGATGTTGCCCAAGTTTGGGGCTCGATCTGAAATCAATAGGTGTGAGAAATTGGACAATTCAAGTTCAACGGCAGTTCATTCCTAATTGGAGTGGTTGGTGTATTCCATACTTCTAGCGACTGGATTTCACTCAAAACTCACCAAATGACTCCTCCCACCATACTATGATGTTGCCCAAGTTTGGGGCTCGATCCGAAATCGATAGGCGTGAGAAATTGGACAATTCAAGTTCAACGGCAGTTCGTTCCTAATTGGAGTGGTTGGTGTATTCCATATTTCTAGCGATTGGATTTCACTCAAAACTCACCAAATGACTCCTCCCACCATATTATGATGTTGCCCAAGTTTTGGTCACGATCCGAAATCAATAGGTGTTCCAAATAGGACAATTCAAGTTCAACGGCAGTTCGTTTCTAATTGGAGTGGTTTGTGTATTCCATACTTCTAGCGATTGGATTTCACTCAAAACCCACCAAATGACTCCTCCCACCATATTATGATGTTGCCCAAGTTTTGGGCTCGATCCGAAATCAATAGGTGTTCCAAATTGGACAATGCAAGTTCAACTGCAGTTCGTTCCTAATTGGAGTGGTTGGTGTATTCCATACTTCTAGCGATTGGATCTCACTCAAAACTCACCAAATGACTCTTCCCACCATATTATGATGTTGCCCAAGTTTTGGGCTCGATCCGAAATCAATAGGTGTGAGACGTTGGACAATTCAAGTTCAACGGCAGTTCGTTCCTAAATGGAGTGGTTGGTTTATTCCATACTTCTAGCGATTGGATTTCACTCAAAACTCACAAAATGACTCCTCCCACCATATTATGATGTTGCCCAAGTTTTGGGCTCGATCCGAAATCAATAGGTGTTCCAAATTGGACAATTCAAGTTCAACGGCAGTTCGTTCCTAAATGGAGTGGTTGGTTTATTCCATACTTCTAGCGATTGGATTTCACTCAAAACTCACAAAATGACTCCTCCCACCATATTATGATGTTGCCCAAGTTTTGGGCTCGATCCGAAATCAATAGGTGTTCCAAATTGGACAATTCAAGTTCAACGGCAGTTCGTTCCTAATTGGAGTGGTTGGTGTATTCCATACTTCTAGCGATTGGATTTCACTCAAAACTCACCAAATGACTCCTCCCACCATATTATGATGTTGCCCAAGTTTTGGGCTCGATTCGAAATCAATAGGTGTGAGACGTTGGACAATTCAAGTTCAACGGCAGTTCGTTCCTAAATGGAGTGGTTGGTTTATTCCATACTTCTAGCGATTGGATTTCACTCAAAACTCACAAAATGACTCCTCCCACCATATTATGATGTTGCCCAAGTTTTGGGCTCGATCCGAAATCAATAGGTGTTCCAAATTGGACAATTCAAGTTCAACGGCAGTTCGTTCCTAAATGGAGTGGTTGGTTTATTCCATACTTCTAGCGATTGGATTTCACTCAAAACTCACAAAATGACTCCTCCCACCATATTATGATGTTGCCCAAGTTTTGGGCTCGATCCGAAATCAATAGGTGTTCCAAATTGGACAATTCAAGTTCAACGGCAGTTCGTTCCTAATTGGAGTGGTTGGTGTATTCCATACTTCTAGCGATTGGATTTCACTCAAAACTCACCAAATGACTCCTCCCACCATATTATGATGTTGCCCAAGTTTTGGGCTCGATCCGAAATCAATAGGTGTTCCAAATTGGACAATTCATGTTCAACGGCAATTCGTTCCTAATGGGAGTGGTTGGTGTATTCCATTCTTCTAGCGATTGGATTTCACTCAAAACTCGCCAAATGACTCCTCCCACCATATTATGATGTTGCCCAAGTTTTGGGCTCGATCCGAAATCAATAGGTGAGAGAAATTGGACAATTCAAGTTCAACGGCAGTTCGTTCCTAATGGGAGTGGTTGGTGTATTCCATACTTCTGGCGATTGGATTTCACTCAAACCTCACCAAATGACTCCTCCCACCATATTATGATGTTGCCAAAGTTTGGGGCTTGATCCGAAATCAATAGGTGTGAGAAATTGGACAATTCAAGTTCAACGGCAGTTCGTTCCTAAATGGAGTGGTTGGTTTATTCCATACTTCTAGCGATTGGATTTCACTCAAAACTCACAAAATGACTCCTCCCACCATATTATGATGTTGCCCAAGTTTTGGGCTCGATCCGAAATCAATAGGTGTTCCAAATTGGACAATTCAAGTTCAACGGCAGTTCGTTCCTAAATGGAGTGGTTGGTTTATTCCATACTTCTAGCGATTGGATTTCACTCAAAACTCACAAAATGACTCCTCCCACCATATTATGATGTTGCCCAAGTTTTGGGCTCGATCCGAAATCAATAGGTGTTCCAAATTGGACAATTCAAGTTCAACGGCAGTTCGTTCCTAATTGGAGTGGTTGGTGTATTCCATACTTCTAGCGATTGGATTTCACTCAAAACTCACCAAATGACTCCTCCCACCATATTATGATGTTGCCCAAGTTTTGGGCTCGATCCGAAATCAATAGGTGTTCCAAATTGGACAATTCATGTTCAACGGCAATTCGTTCCTAATGGGAGTGGTTGGTGTATTCCATACTTCTAGCGATTGGATTTCACTCAAAACTCACCAAATGACTCCTCCCACCATATTATGATGTTGCACAAGTGTGGGGTTCCATCCGAAATCAGTAGGTGTGAGAAATTGGACAATTCAAGTTCAACGGCAGTTCGTTCCTAATTGGATTGGTTGGTGTATTCCATACTTCTAGCGATTGGATTTCACTCAAAACTCACCAAATGACTCCTCCCACCATATTATGATGTTGCCCAAGTTTTGTGCTCGATCCGAAATCAATAGGGGTGAGAAATTGGACAATTCAAGTTCAACGACTGTTCGTTCCTAATTGGAGTGGTTGGTGTATTCCATACTTCTAGCGACAGGATTTCACTCAAAACTCACCAGATGACTCCTCCCACCATATTATGATGTTGCGCAAGTTTTGGGCTCGATCCGAAATCAATAGGTGTGAGACATTGGACAATTCAAGTTCAACGGCAGTTCGTTCCTAAATGGAGTGGTTGGTGTATTCCATACTTCTAGCGATTGGATTTCACTCAAAACTCACCAAATGATTCCTCCCACCATATTATGATGTTGCCCAAGTTTTGGGCTCGATCCGAAATCAATAGGTGTTCCAAATTGGACAATTCAAGTTCAACGGCAGTTCGTTCCTAAATGGAGTGGTTGGTTTATTCCATACTTCTAGCGATTGGATTTCACTCAAAACTCACAAAATGACTCCTCCCACCATATTATGATGTTGCCCAAGTTTTGGGCTCGATCCGAAATCAATAGGTGTTCCAAATTGGACAATTCAAGTTCAACGGCAGTTCGTTCCTAATTCGAGTGGTTGGTGTATTCCATACTTCTAGCGATTGGATTTCACTCAAAAATCGCCAAATGACTCCTCCCACCATATTATGATGTTGCCCAAGTTTTGGGCTCGATCCGAAATCAATAGGTGAGAGAAATTGGACAATTCAAGTTCAACGGCAGTTCGTTCCTAATGGGAGTGGTTGGTGTATTCCATACTTCTGGCGATTGGATTTTACTCAAACCTCACCAAATGACTCCTCCCACCATATTATGATGTTGCCAAAGTTTGGGGCTTGATCCGAAATCAATAGGTGTGAGAAATTGGACAATTCAAGTTCAACGGCAGTTCGTTCCTAAATGGAGCGGTTGGTGTATTCCGTACTTCTAGCATTTCACTCAAAACTCACCAAATGACTCCTCCCACCAGATTATGATGTTGCCCAAGTTTTGGGCTCGATCCGAAATCAATAGGTGTGAGAAATTGGACAATTCAAGTTCAACGGCAGTTCATTCCAAATTGGAGTGGTTAGTGTATTCCATACTTCTAGCGATTGGATTTCACTCAAAACTCACCAAATGACTCCTCCCACCATATTATGATGTTGCACAAGTGTGGGGTTCCATCCGAAATTAGTAGGTGTGAGAAATTGGACAATTCAAGTTCAACGGCAGTTCGTTCCTAATTGGATTGGTTGGTGTATTCCATACTTCTAGCGATTGGATTTCACTCAAAACTCACCAAATGACTCCTCCCACCATATTATGATGTTGCCCAAGTTTTGGGCTCGATCCGAAATCAATAGGGGTGAGAAATTGGACAATTCAAGTTCAACGACTGTTCGTTCCTAATTGGAGTGGTTGGTGTATTCCATACTTCTAGCGACAGGATTTCACTCAAAACTCACCAAATGACTCCTCCCACCATATTATGATGTTGCGCAAGTTTTGGGCTCGATCCGAAATCAATAGGTGTGAGACATTGGACAATTCAAGTTCAACGGCAGTTCGTTCCTAAATGGAGTGGTTGGTGTATTCCATACTTCTAGCGATTGGATTTCACTCAAAACTCACCAAATGATTCCTCCCACCATATTATGATGTTGCCCAAGTTTTGGGCTCGATCCGAAATCAATAGGTGTGAGAAATTGGACAATTCAAGTTCAACGGCAGTTCGTTCCTAATTGGAGTGGTTGGTGTATTCCATACTTCTAGCGATTGGATTTCACTCAAAATCACCAAATGACTCCTCCCACCATATTATGATGTTGCCCAAGTTTTGGGCTCCATCCGAAATCAATAGGTGTGAGAAATTGGACAATTCAAGTTCAACGGCAGTTCGTTCCTAATTGGAGTGGTTGGTGTATTCCATACTTCTAGCGATTGGATTTCACTCAAAACTCACCAAACGACTCCACCCACCATATTATGATGTCGCCCAACTTTTGGGCTCGATCCGAAATCAATAGGTGTGAGAAATTGGACAATTCAAGTTCAACGGCAGTTCGTTCCTAATTGGAGTGGTTGGTGTATTCCGTACTTCTAGCGATTGGATTTCACTCAAAACTAACCAAATGACTCCTCCCACCATATTATGATGTTGCCCAAGTTTTGGGCTCGATCCGAAATCAATAGGTGAGAGAAATTGGACAATTCAAGTTCAACGGCAGTTCGTTCCTAATGGGAGTGGTTGGTGTATTCCATACTTCTGGCGATTGGATTTCACTCAAAACTCACCAAATGACGCCTGCCACCATATTACGATGTTGCACAAGTGTGGGGTTCCATCCGAAATCAATAGGTGTGAGAAATTGGACAATTCAAGTTCAACGGCAGTTCGTTCCTAATTGGAGTGGTTGGTGTATTCCGTACTTCTAGCGATTGGATTTCACTCAAAACTCACCTAACGACTCCACCCACCATATTATGATGTCGCCCAACTTTTGGGCTCGATCCGAAATCAATAGGTGTGAGAAATTGGACAATTCAAGTTCAACGGCAGTTCGTTCCTAATTGGAGTGGTTGGTGTATTCCGTACTTCTAGCGATTGGATTTCACTCAAAACTAACCAAATGACTCCTCCCACCATATTATGATGTTGCCCAAGTTTTGGGCTCGATCCGAAATCAATAGGGGTGAGAAATTGGACAATTCAAGTTCAACGACTGTTCGTTCCTAATTGGAGTGGTTGGTGTATTCCATACTTCTAGCGACAGGATTTCACTCAAAACTCACCAAATGACTCGTCCCACCATATTATGATGTTGCGCAAGTTTTGGGCCCGATCCGAAATCAATAGGTGTGAGACATTGGACAATTCAAGTTCAACGGCAGTTCGTTCCTAATTGGAGTGGTTGGTGTATTCCGTACTTCTAGCGATTGGATTTCCCTGAAAACTCACCAAATGACTCCTCCCAACATATTATGATGTTGCGCAAGTTTTGGGCTCGATCCGAAATCAATAGGTGTGAGAAATTGGACAATTCAAGTTCAACGGCAGTTCGTTCCTAATTGGAGTGGTTGGTGTATTCCGTACTTCTAGCGATTGGATTTCACTGAAAACTCACCAAATGACTCCTCCCAACATATTATGATGTTGCCCAAGTTTTGGGCTCGATCCGAAATCAATAGGTGTGAGAAATTGAACAATTCAAGTTCAACGGCAGTTCGTTCGTAATTGGAGTGGTTGGTGTATTCCATACTTCTAGCAATTGGATTTCACTCAAAACTCACCAAATGACTCCTCCCACCATATTACGATGTTGCACAAGTGTGGGGTTCCATCCGAAATCAATAGGTGTGAGAAATTGGACAATTCAAGTTCAACGGCAGTTCGTTCCTAATTGGAGTGGTTGGTGTATTCCATACTTCTAGTGGTTGGATTTCACTCAAAACTCACCAAATGACTCCTCCCACCATATTATGATGTTGCCCAAGTTTTGGGCTCGATCCGAAATCAATAGGTGTTCCAAATTGGACAATTCAAGTTCAACGGCAGTTCGTTCCTAATTGGAGTGGTTGGTGTATTCCATACTTCTAGCGATTGGATTTCACTCAAAACTCACCAAACGACTCCACCCACCATATTATGATGTCGCCCAACTTTTGGGCTCGATCCGAAATCAATAGGTGTTCGAAATTGGACAATTCAAGTTCAACGGCAGTTCTTTCCTAATGGGAGTGGTTGGTGTATTCCATACTTCTGGCGATTGGATTTCACTCAAAACTCCCCAAATGACTCCTCCCACCATATTATGATGTTGCCAAAGTTTGGGGCTCGATCCGAAATCAATAGGTGTGAGAAATTGGACAATTCATGTTCCACGGCAGTTCGTTCCTAAATGGAGAGGTTGGTGTATTCCGTACTTCTAGCGATTGGATTTCACTCAAAACTCATCAAATGACTCCTGCCACCATATTATGATGTTGCCCAAGTTTTGGGCTCGATCCGAAATTAATAGGTGTGCGAAATTGGACAATTCAAGTTCAACGGCAGTTCGTTCCTAAATGGAGCGGTTGGTGTATTCCGTACTTCTAGCGTTTGGATTTCACTCAAAACTCACAAAATGACTCCTCCCACCATATTATGATGTTGCCCAAGTTTTGGGCTCGATCCGAAATCAATAGGTGTAAGAAATTGGACAATTCAAGTTCAACTGCAGTTCGTTCCTAAATGGAGCGGTTGGTGTATTCCGTACTTCTACCGATTGGATTTCACTCAAAACTCACCAAATGACTCCTCCCACCATATCATGTTGTTGCCCAAGTTTTGGGCTCGATCCGAAATCAATAGGTGTTCCAAATTGGACAATTGAAGTTGAACGGCACTTCGTTCCTAATTGGAGTGGTTGGTGTATTCCATACGTCTAGCGATTGGATTTCACTCAAAACTCACCAAATAACGCCTCCCACCATATTATGATGTTGCCCAAGTTTTGGGCTCCATCCGAAATCAATAGGTATGAGAAATTGGACAATTCAAGTTCAACGGCAGTTCGTTCCAAATTGGAGTGGTTGGTGTATTGCATACTTCTAGCGATTGGATTTCACTCAACACTCACCAAATGACTCCTCCCACCATATTATGATGTTGCGCAAGATTTGGGCTCGATCCGAAATCAATAGGTGTGAGACATTGGACAATTCAAGTTCAACGGCAGTTCGTTCCTAAATGGAGTGGTTGGTGTATTCCATACTTCTAGCGATTGGATTTCTCTCAAAACTCACCAAATGACTCCTCCCACCATATTATGATGTTTCCCAAGTTTTGGGCTCGATCCGAAATCAATAGGTGTTCCAAATTGGACAATTCAAGTTCAACGGCAGTTCGTTCCAAATTGGAGTGGTTGGTGTATTCCATACTTCTAGCGATTGGATTTCACTCAAAACTCACCGAATGACTCCTCCCACCATATTATGATGTTGCCCAAGTTTTGGGCTCGATCCGAAATCAATAGGTGTCAGAAATTGGACAATTCAAGTTCAACGGCAGTTCGTTCCTAATTGGAGTGGTTGGTGTATTCCATACTTCTAGCGATTGGATTTCACTCAAAACTCACCAAATGTCTCCTCCCACCATATTATGGTGTTGCCCAAGTTTTGGGCTCGATCCGAAATCAATAGGTGTCAGAAATTGGACAATTCAAGTTCAACGGCAGTTCGTTCCTAATTGGAGTGGTTGGTGTATTCCATACTTCTAGCGATTGGATTTCATTTAAAACTCACCAAACGACTCCTCCCACCATAATATGATGTTGCCCAAGTTTTGGCCTCGATCCGAAATCAATAGGTGTTCGAAATTGGACAATTCAAGTTCAACGACAGTTCGTTCCTAATTGGAGTGGTTGGTGTATTCCATACTTCTAGCGATTGGATTTCACTCAAAACTCACCAAATGACTCCTCCCACCATATTATGAAGTTGCCCAAGTTTTGGGCTCGATCGGAAATCAATAGGTGTGAGCAATTCGACAATTCAAGTTCAACGGCAGTTCGTTCCTAATTGGAGTGGTTGGTGTATTCCATACTTCTAGCGATTGGATTTCACTCAAAACTCACCAAACGACTCCACCCACCATATTATGATGTCGCCCAACTTTTGGGCTCGATCCGAAATCAATAGGTGTGAGAAATTGGACAATTCAAGTTCAACGGCAGTTCGTTCCTAATTGGAGTGGTTGGTGTATTCCGTACTTCTAGCGATTGGATTTCACTCAAAACTAACCAAATGACTCCTCCCACCATATTATGATGTTGCCCAAGTTTTGGGCTCGATCCGAAATCAATAGGTGTGAGAAATTGGACAATTCAAGTTCAACGGCAGTTCGTTCCTAATTGGAGTGGTTGGTGTATTCTATACTTCTAGCGATTGGATTTCACTCAAAACTCACCAAATGACTCCTCCCACCATATTATGATGTTGCCCAAGTTTTGGGCTCGATCCGAAATCAATAGGTGTGAGAAATGGGACAATTCAAGTTCAACGGTAGTTCGTTCCTAGTTGGAGTGGTTGGTGTATTCCATACTTCTAGCGATTGGATTTCACTCAAAACTCACCAAATGTCTCCTCCCACCATATTATGGTGTTGCCCAAGTTTTGGGCTCGATCCGAAATCAATAGGTGTCAGAAATTGGACAATTCAAGTTCAACGGCAGTTCGTTCCTAATTGGAGTGGTTGGTGTATTCCATACTTCTAGCGATTGGATTTCATTTAAAACTCACCAAACGACTCCTCCCACCATAATATGATGTTGCCCAAGTTTTGGCCTCGATCCGAAATCAATAGGTGTTCGAAATTGGACAATTCAAGTTCAACGACAGTTCGTTCCTAATTGGAGTGGTTGGTGTATTCCATACTTCTAGCGATTGGATTTCACTCAAAACTCACCAAATGACTCCCACCATATTATGATGTTGCCCAAGTTTTGGGCTCGATCCGAAATCAATAGGTGTGAGAAATTGGACAATTCAAGTTCAACGGCAGTTCGTTCCTAATTGGAGTGGTTGGTGTATTCCTTCCTTCTAGCGATTGGATTTCACTCAAAACTCCCCTAATGACTCCGCCCACCATATTATGATGTTGCCCAAGTTTTGGGCTCGATCCGAAATCAATAGGTGTTCCAAATTGGACAATTCAAGTTCAATGGCAGTTCGTTCCTAGTTGGAGTGGTTGGTGTATTCCATACTTCTAGCGATTGGATTTCACTCAAAACTCACCACATGACTCCACCCACCATATTATGATGTTGTCCAAGTTTTGGGCTCGATCCGAAATCAATAGGAGTGAGAAATTGGACAATTCAAGTTCAACGGCAGTTCGTTCCTAATTGCAGTGGTTGGGGTATTCCATACTTCTAGCGATTGGATTTCACTCAAAACTCACCAAACGACTCCTCCCATGATAATATGATGTTGCCCAAGTTGTGGGCTCGATCCAAAATCAATAGGTGTTCGAAATTGGACAATTCAAGTTCAACGGCAGTTCGTTCCTAATTGGAGTGGTTGGTGTATTCCAAACCTGTAGCGATTGGATTTCACTCAAAACTCCCCAAATGACTCCTCCCACCATATTATGATGTTGCCCAAGTTTTGGGCTCGATCCAAAATCAATAGGTGTGAGAAATTGGACAATTCAAGTTCAACGGCAGTTCGTTCCTAATTGGAGTGGTTGGTGTATTCCATACTTCTAGCGATTGGATTTCACTCAAAACTCACAAAATGACTCCTCCCACCATGTTATGATGTTGCCCAAGTTTTGGGCTCGATCCGAAATCAATAGGTGTGAGAAATTGGATAATTCAAGTTCAACGGCAGTTCGTTCCAAATTGGAGTGGTTGGTGTATTCCATACTTCCAGCGATTGGATTTCACTCAAAACTCACCAAATGACTCCTCCCACCATATTATGATGTTGCCCAAGTTTTGGGCTCCATCCGAAATCAATAGGTGTTCCAAATTGGACAATTCAAGTTCAACGGCAGTTCGTTCCTAATTGGAGTGGTTGGTGTATTCCATTACCCTAGCGATTGGATTACACTCAAAACTCACCAAATGACTCCTCCCACCATATTATGATGTTGCACAAGTTTAGGGTTCGATCTGAAATCAATAGGTGTGAGAAATTGGACAATTCAAGTTCAACGGCAGTTCGTTCCTAATGGGAGTGGTTGGTGTATTCCACACTTCTAGCGATTGGATTTCACACAAAACTCACAAAATGACTCCCCCCACCATGTTATGATGTTGCCCAAGTTTTGGGCTCGATCCGAAATCAGTAGGTGTTCGAAATTGTACAATTCAATTTCAACGGCAGTTCGTTCCTAATTGGAGTGGTTGGTGTATTCCATACTTCTAGCGATTGGATTTCACTCAAAACTCACCAAATGACTCCTCCCACCATATTATGGTGTTGCCCAAGTTTTGGGCTCAATCCGAAATCAATAGGTGTGAGAAATTGGACAATTGAAGTTCAACGGAAGTTCGGTCCTAATTGGAGTGGTTCGTGTATTCCATACTTCTAGCGATTGGATTTCACTCAAAACTCACCAAGTGACTCCTCCCACCATATTATGATGTTGCCCAAGTTTGGGGCTCGATCCGAAATCAATAGGGGTGAGAAATTGGACAATTCAAGTTCAACGGCAGTTCGTTCCTAATTGGAGTGGTTGGTGTATTCCATACTTCTAGCGTTTGGATTTCTCTCAAAACTCACCAAATGACTCCTCCCACCATATTATGATGTTGCCCAAGTTTTGGGCACGATCCGAAATCAATAGGTGTTCGAAATTGGACAATTCAAGTTCAACGGCAGTTCGTTCCTAATGGGAGTGGTTGGTGTATTCCACACTTCTAGAGAATTGGATTTCACTCAAAACTCACCAAATGACTCCTCCCACCATATTATGATGTTGCCCAAGTTTTGGGCTAGATCCGAAATCAATAGGTGTTCCAAATTGGACAATTCAAGTTCAACGGCAGTTCGTTCCTAATTGGAGTGGTTGGTGTATTCCATACTTCTAGCGATTGGATTTCACTTAAAACTCACCAAATGACTCCTCCCACCATATTATGATGTTGCCCAAGTTTTGGGCTACATCCGAAATCAATAGGTGTTCGAAATTGGACAATTCAAGTTCAACGGCAGTTCGTTCCTAATTGGAGTGTTTGGGGTATTCCATACTTCTAGCGATTGGATTTCACTCAAAACTCACCAAACGACTCCTCCCATGATAATATGATGTTGCCCAAGTTGTGGGCTCGATCCAAAATCAATAGGTGTTCGTAATTGGACAATTCAAGTTCAACGGCAGTTCGTTCCTAATTGGAGTGGTTGGTGTATTCCAAACCTGTAGCGATTGGATTTCACTCAAAACTCCCCAAATGACTCCTCCCACCATATTATGATGTTGCCCAAGTTTTGGGCTCGATCCAAAATCAATAGGTGTGAGAAATTGGACAATTCAAGTTCAACGGCAGTTCGTTCCTAATTGGAGTGGTTGGTGTATTCCATACTTCTAGCGATTGGATTTCACTCAAAACTCACCAAATGACTCCTCCCACCATGTTATGATGTTGCCCAAGTTTTGGGCTCGATCCGAAATCAATAGGTGTGAGAAATTGGACAATTCAAGTTCAACGGCAGTTCGTTCCAAATTGGAGTGGTTGGTGTATTCCATACTTCCAGCGAATGGATTTCACTCAAAACTCACCAAATGACTCCTCCCACCATATTATGATGTTGCCCAAGTTTTGGGCTCCATCCGAAATCAATAGGTGTTCCAAATTGGACAATTCAAGTTCAACGGCAGTTCGTTCCTAATTGGAGTGGTTGGTGTATTCCATTACCCTAGCGATTGGATTTCACTCAAAACTCACCAAATGACTCCTCCCACCATATTATGATGTTGCACAAGTTTAGGGTTCGATCCGAAATCAATAGGTGTGAGAAATTGGACAATTCAAGTTCAACGGCAGTTCGTTCCTAATGGGAGTGGTTGGTGTATTCCACACTTCTAGAGAATTGGATTTCACTCAAAACTCACCAAATGACTCCTCCCACCATATTGTGATGTTGCCCTAGTTTTGGGCTCGATCCGAAATCAATAGGTGTGAGAAATTGGACAATTCAAGTTCAACGGCAGTTCGTTCCTAATTGGAGTGGTTGGTGTATTCCATACTTCTAGCGATTGGATTTCACTCAAAACTCACCAAATGACTCCTCCCACCATATTATGATGTTGCCCAAGTTTTGGGCTCGATCCGAAATCAATAGGTGTTCCAAATTGGACAATTCAAGTTCAACGGTAGTTCGTTCCTAATTGGAGTGGTTGGTGTATTCCATACTTCTAGCGATTGGATTTCACACAAAACTCACAAAATGACTCCCCCCACCATGTTATGATGTTGCCCAAGTTTTGGGCTCGATCCGAAATCAATAGGTGTTCGAAATTGGACAATTCAAGTTCAACGGCAGTTCGTTCCTAATTGGAGTGGTTGGTGTATTCCATACTTCTAGCGATTGGATTTCACTCAAAACTCACCAAATGACTCCTCCCACCATATTATGATGTTGCCCAAGTTTTGGGCTCGATCCGAAATCAGTAGGTGTTCGAAATTGTACAATTCAATTTCAACGGCAGTTCGTTCCTAATTGGAGTGGTTGGTGTATTCCATACTTCTAGCGATTGGATTTCACTCAAAACTCACCAAATGACTCCTCCCACCATATTATGGTGTTGCCCAAGTTTTGGGCTCAATCCGAAATCAATAGGTGTGAGAAATTGGACAATTGAAGTTCAACGGAAGTTCGGTCCTAATTGGAGTGGTTCGTGTATTCCATACTTCTAGCGATTGGATTTCACTCAAAACTCACCAAGTGACTCCTCCCACCATATTATGATGTTGCCCAAGTTTGGGGCTCGATCCGAAATCAATAGGGGTGAGAAATTGGACAATTCAAGTTCAACGGCAGTTCGTTCCTAATTGGAGTGGTTGGTGTATTCCATACTTCTAGCGTTTGGATTTCTCTCAAAACTCACCAAATGACTCCTCCCACCATATTATGATGTTTCCCAAGTTTTGGGCACGATCCGAAATCAATAGGTGTTCGAAATTGGACAATTCAAGTTCAACGGCAGTTCGTTCCTAATGGGAGTGGTTGGTGTATTCCACACTTCTAGAGAATTGGATTTCACTCAAAACTCACCAAATGACTCCTCCCACCATATTATGATGTTGCCCAAGTTTTGGGCTAGATCCGAAATCAATAGGTGTTCCAAATTGGACAATTCAAGTTCAACGGCAGTTCGTTCCTAATTGGAGTGGTTGGTGTATTCCATACTTCTAGCGATTGGATTTCACTTAAAACTCACCAAATGACTCCTCCCACCATATTATGATGTTTCCCAAGTTTTGGGCTACATCCGAAATCAATAGGTGTTCGAAATTGGACAATTCAAGTTCAACGGCAGTTCGTTCCTAATTGGAGTGTTTGGTGTATTCCATACTTCTAGCGATTGGATTTCACTCAAAACTCACCAAATGACTCCTCCCACCATATTATGATGTTGCCCAAGTTTTGGGCTCCATCCGAAATCAGTAGGTGTGAGAAATTGGACAATTGAAGTTCAACGGAAGTTCGTTCCTAATTGGAGTGGTTGGTGTATTCCGGACTTCTAGCGATTGGATTTCACTCAAAACTCACCAAGTGACTCCTCCCACCATATTATGATGTTGCCCTAGTTTCGGGCTCGATCCGAAATCAATAGGGGTGAGAAATTGGACAATTCAAGTTCAACGGCAGTTCGTTCCTAATTGGAGTGGTTGGTGTATTCCAAACTTCTAGCGATTGGATTTCACTCAAAACTCACCAAATGACTCCTCCCACCATATTATGATGTTGTCCAAGTTTTGGGCTCGATCCAAAATCAATAGGGGTGAGAAATTGGACAATTCAAGTTCAACGGCAGTTCGTTCCTAATTGCAGTGGTTGGGGTATTCCATACTTCTAGCGATTGGATTTCACTCAAAACTCACCAAACGACTCCTCCCATGATAATATGATGTTGCCCAAGTTGTGGGCTCGATCCAAAATCAATAGGTGTTCGAAATTGGACAATTCAAGTTCAACGGCAGTTCGTTCCTAATTGGAGTGGTTGGTGTATTCCAAACCTGTAGCGATTGGATTTCACTCAAAACTCCCCAAATGACTCCTCCCACCATATTATGATGTTGCCCAAGTTTTGGGCTCGATCCAAAATCAATAGGTGTGAGAAATTGGACAATTCAAGTTCAACGGCAGTTCGTTCCTAATTGGAGTGGTTGGTGTATTCCATACTTCTAGCGATTGGATTTCACTCAAAACTCACCAAATGACTCCTCCCACCATGTTATGATGTTGCCCAAGTTTTGGGCTCGATCCGAAATCAATAGGTGTGAGAAATTGGACAATTCAAGTTCAACGGCAGTTCGTTCCAAATTGGAGTGGTTGGTGTATTCCATACTTCCAGCGAATGGATTTCACTCAAAACTCACCAAATGACTCCTCCCACCATATTATGATGTTGCCCAAGTTTTGGGCTCCATCCGAAATCAATAGGTGTTCCAAATTGGACAATTCAAGTTCAACGGCAGTTCGTTCCTAATTGGAGTGGTTGGTGTATTCCATTACCCTAGCGATTGGATTTCACTCAAAACTCACCAAATGACTCCTCCCACCATATTATGATGTTGCACAAGTTTAGGGTTCGATCCGAAATCAATAGGTGTGAGAAATTGGACAATTCAAGTTCAACGGCAGTTCGTTCCTAATGGGAGTGGTTGGTGTATTCCACACTTCTAGAGAATTGGATTTCACTCAAAACTCACCAAATGACTCCTCCCACCATATTGTGATGTTGCCCTAGTTTTGGGCTCGATCCGAAATCAATAGGTGTGAGAAATTGGACAATTCAAGTTCAACGGCAGTTCGTTCCTAATTGGAGTGGTTGGTGTATTCCATACTTCTAGCGATTGGATTTCTCTCAAAACTCACCAAATGACTCCTCCCACCATATTATGATGTTGCACAAGTTTCGGGCTCGATCCGAAATCAATAGGGGTGAGAAATTGGACAATTCAAGTTCAACGGCAGTTCGTTCCTAATTGGAGTGGTTGGTGTATTCCAAACTTCTAGCGATTGGATTTCACTCAAAACTCACCAAATAACTCCTCCCACCATATTATGATGTTGCCCAAGTTTTGGGCACGATCCGAAATCAATAGGTGTTCGAAATTGGACAATTCAAGTTCAACGGCAGTTCGTTCCTAATTGGAGTGGTTGGTGTATTCCATACTTCTAGCGATTGGATTTCACTCAAAACTCACGAAATGACTCCTCCCATCATATTATGATGTTGCACAAGTTTGGGGTTCCATATGAAATCAATAGGTGTTCCAAATTGGACAATTCAGGTTCAACGGCAGTTCGTTCCTAATTGGAGTGGTTGGTGTATTCCATACTTCTAGCGATTGGATTTCACTCAAAACTCACCAAATGACTCCTCCCACCATATTATGGTGTTGCCCAAGTTTTGGGCTCAATCCGAAATCAATAGGTGTGAGAAATTGGACAATTCAAGTTCAACGGAAGTTTGTTCCTAATTGGAGTGGTTCGTGTATTCCGTACTTCTAGCGATTGGATTTCACTCAAAACTCACCAAATGACTCCTATCACGATATTATGATGTTGCCCAAGTTTTGGGCTCGATCCGAAATCATTAGGTGTTCGAAATTGGACAATTCAATTTCAACGGCAGTTCGTTCCAAATTGGAGTGGTTGGTGTATTCCATACTTCTAGCGATTGGATTTCACTCAAAACTCCCCAAATGACTCCTCCCACCATATTATGGTGTTGCCCAAGTTTTGGGCTCAATCCGAAATCAATAGGTGTGAGAAATTGGACAATTGAAGTTCAACGGAAGTTCGTTCCTAATTGGAGTGGTTCGTGTATTCCATACTTCTAGCGATTGGATTTCACTCAAAACTCCCCAAGTGACTCCTCCCACCATATTATGATGTTGCCCAAGTTTGGGGCTCGATCCGAAATCAATAGGGGTGAGAAATTGGACAATTCAAGTTCAACGGCAGTTCGTTCCTAATTGGAGTGGTTGGTGTATTCCATACTTCTAGCGATTGGATTTCACTCAAAACTCACCAAATGACTCCTCCACCATATTATGATGTTGCCCAAGTTTTGGGCACGATCCGAAATCAATAGGTGTTCGAAATTGGACAATTCAAGTTCAACGGCAGTTCGTTCCTAATTGGAGTGGTTGGTGTATTCCATACTTCTAGCGATTGGATTTCACCCAAAACTCACCAAATGACTCCTCCCACCATATTATGTTGTTGCCCAAGTTTTGGGCTCGATCCGAAATCAATAGGTGTTCAAAATTGTACAATTCAATTTCAACGGCAGTTCGTTCCTAATTGGAGTGGTTGGTGTATTCCATACTTCTAGCGATTGGATTTCACTCAAAACTCACCAAATGACTCCTCCCACCATATTATGATGTTGCCCAAGTTTTGGGCACGATCCGAAATCAATAGGTGTTCGAAATTGGACAATTCTAGTTCAACGGCAGTTCGTTCCTAATTGAATTGGTTGGTGTATTCCGTACTTCTAGCGATTGGATTTCACTCAAAACTCACCAAAAGACTCCTATCACGATATTATGATGTTGCCCAAGTTTTGGGCTCGATCCGAAATCATTAGGTGTTCGAAATTGGACAATTCAATTTCAACGGCAGTTCGTTCCTAATTGGAGTGGTTGGTGTCTTCCATACTTCTAGCGATTGGATTTCACTCAAAACTCACCAAATGACTCCTCCCACCATATTATGATGTTGCCCAAGTTGTAAGTTCGATCCGAAATCAATAGGTGTGAGAAATTGAAGAATTCAAGTTCAAAGGCAGTTCGTTCCTACTTGGAGTGGTTGGTGTATTCCATACTTCTAGCGATTGGATTTCACTCAAAACTCACCAAATGACTCCACCCACCATATTATGATGTTGCCCAAGTTTGGTGCTCGGTCCGAAATCAATAGGTGTGAGAAATTGGACAGTTCAAGTTCAAGGGAAGTTCGTTTCTAATTGGAGCGGTTGGTGTATTCTATACTTCTAGCGATTGGATTTCACGCAAAACTCACCAAATGACTCCTCCCACCATATTATGATGTTGCCCAAGTTTTGGAGTCGATCCGAAATCAATAGGTGTGAGAAATTGGACAATTCAATTTCAACGGCTGTTCGTTCCTAATTGGAGTGGTCGGTGTATTCCATACTTCTAGCGATTGGATTTCATTCAAAACTCACAAATGACTCCTCCCACCATATTATGATGTTGCCCAAGTTTTGGGATCGATCCGAAATCAATAGGTGTTCCAAATTGGACAATTCAAGTTCAACGGCAGTTCGTTCCTAATTGGAGTGGTTGGTGTATTCCATACTTCTAGCAATTGGATTTCACTCAAAACTCACCAAATGACTCCTCCCACCATATTATGATGTTGCCCAAGTTTTGGGCACGATCCGAAATCAATAGGTGTTCGAAATTGGACAATTCAAGTTCAAAGGCAGTTCGTTCCTAATGGGAGTGGTTGGTGTATTCCACACTTCTAGAGAATTGGATTTCACTCAAAACTCACCAAATAACTCCTCCCACCATATTATGATGTTGCCCAAGTTTTGGGCTAGATCCGAAATCAATAGGTGTTCCAAATTGGACAATTCAAGTTCAACGGCAGTTCGTTCCTAATTGGAGTGGTTGGTGTATTCCATACTTCTAGCGATTGGATTTCACTCAAAACTCACCAAATGACTCCTCCCACCATATTATGATGTTGCCCAAGTTTTGGGCTCGATCCGAAATCAATAGGTGTTCGAAATTGGACAATTCAAGTTCAACGGCATTTCGTTCCTAATTGGAGTGGTTATTGTATTCCATACTTCTAGCGATTGGATTTCACTCAAAACTCACCAAATGACTCCCCCCACCATGTTATGATGTTTCCCAAGTTTTAGGCTCGATCCGAAAACAATAGGTGTTCGAAATTGGACAATTCAAGTTCAACTGCAGTTCGTTCCTAATTGGAGTGGTTGGTGTATTCCATACTTCTAGCGATTGGATTTCACTCAAAACTCGCCAAATGACTCCTCCCACCATATTATGATGTTGCCCAAGTTTTGGGCTCGATCCGAAATCAGTAGTTGTGAGAAATTGGACAATTGAAGTTCAACGGAAGTTCGTTCCTAATTGGAGTGGTTGGTGTATTCCATACTTCTAGCGATTGGATTTCACTCAAAACTCACCAAATGACTCCTCCCACCATATTATGGTGTTGCCCAAGTTTTGGGCTCAATTCGAAATCAATAGGTGTGAGAAATTGGACAATTGAAGTTCAACGGCAGTTCGTTCCTAATTGGAGTGGTTCGTGTATTCCGTACTTCTAGCGATTGGATTTCACTCAAAACTCACCAAATGACTCCTATCACGATATTATGATGTTGCCCAAGTTTTGGGCTCGATCCGAAATCATTAGGTGTTCGAAATTGGACAATTCAATTTCAACGGC
The DNA here is from genome assembly GCF_965620075.1 of Prunus avium. Lineage (NCBI taxonomy): Eukaryota > Viridiplantae > Streptophyta > Magnoliopsida > Rosales > Rosaceae > Prunus > Prunus avium. The sequence goes on along the minus strand of NC_142291.1, from coordinate 20,380,793 downwards.
AGTTCGTTCCAAATTGGAGTGGTTGGTGTATTCCATACTTCTAGCGATTGGATTTCACTCAAAACTCACCAAATGACTCCTCCCACCATATTATGGTGTTGCCCAAGTTTTGGGCTCAATCCGAAATGAATAGGTGTGAGAAATTGGACAATTGAAGTTCAACGGAAGTTCGTTCCTAATTGGAGTGGTTCGTGTATTCCATACTTCTAGCGATTGGATTTCACTCAAAACTCACCAAGTGACTCCTCCCACCATATTATGATGTTGCCCAAGTTTGGGGCTCGATCCGAAATCAATAGGGGTGAGAAATTGGACAATTCAAGTTCAACGGCAGTTCGTTCCTAATTGGAGTGGTTGGTGTATTCCATACTTCTAGCGATTGGATTTCACTCAAAACTCACCAAATGAATCCTCCCACCATATTATGATGTTGCCCAAGTTTTGGGCACGATCCGAAATCAATAGGTGTTCGAAATTGGACAATTCAAGTTCAACGGCAGTTCGTTCCTAATTGGAGTGGTTGGTGTATTCCATACTTCTAGCGATTGGATTTCACCCAAAACTCACCAAATGACTCCTCCCACCATATTATGTTGTTGCCCAAGTTTTGGGCTCGATCCGAAATCAATAGGTGTTCGAAATTGTTCAATTCAATTTCAACGGCAGTTCGTTCCTAATTGGAGTGTTTGGTGTATTCCACACTTCTAGCGATTGGATTTCACTCAAAACTCACCAAATGACTCCTCCCACCATATTATGATGTTGCCCAAGTTTTGGGCACGATCCGAAATCAATAGGTGTTCGAAATTGGACAATTCAAGGTCAACGGCAGTTCGTTCCTAATTGGATTGGTTGGTGTATTCCGTACTTCTAGCGATTGGATTTCACTCAAAACTCACCAAATGACTCCTATCACGATATTATGATGTTGCCCAAGTTTTGGGCTCGATCCGACATCATTAGGTGTTCGAAATTGGACAATTCAATTTCAACGGCAGTTTGTTCCTAATTGGAGTGGTTGGTGTATTCCATACTTCTAGCGATTGGATATCACTCAAAACTCACCAAATGACTCCACCCACCATATTATGATGTTGCCCAAGTTTGGTGCTCGTTCCGAAATCAATAGGTGTGAGAAATTGGACAGTTCAAGTTCAAGGGAAGTTCGTTCCTAATTGGAGCGGTTGGTGTATTCTATACTTCTAGCGATTGGATTTCACGCAAAACTCACCAAATGACTCCTCCCACCATATTATGATGTTGCCCAAGTTTTGGAGTCGATCCGAAATCAATAGGTGTGAGAAATTGGACAATTCAATTTCAACGGCAGTTCGTTCCTAATTGGAGTGGTCGGTGTATTCCATACTTCTAGCGATTGGATTTCACTCAAAACTCACAAATGACTCCTCCCACCATATTATGATGTTGCCCAAGTTTTTGGATCGATCCGAAATCAATAGGTGTTCCAAATTGGACAATTCAAGTTCAACGGCAGTTCGTTCCTAATTGGAGTGGTTGGTATATTCCATACTTCTAGGGATTGGATTTCACTCAAAACTCACCAAATGACGCCTCCCACCATATTATGACGTTGCCCAAATTTTGGGCTCGATCCGAAATCAATAGGTGTTCCAAATTGGACAATTCAAGTTCAACGGCAGTTCGTTCCTAACAGGAGTGGTTGGTGTATTCCATACTTCTAGCGATTGGATTTCACTCAAAACTCACCAAATGACTCCTCCCACCATATTATGATGTTGCCCAAATTTTGGGCTCGATCCGAAATCAATAGGTGTGAGAAATTGGACAATTCAAGTTCAACGGCCGTTCGTTCCTAATTGGAGTGGTTGGTGTATTCCATACTTCTAGAGATTGGATTTCACTCAAAACTCACCAAATGACTCCACCCACCATATTATGATGTTGCCCAAGTTTGGGGCTCGATCCGAAATCAATAGATGTGAGAAATTGGACAATTTAAGTTCAGCGGCAGTTTGTTCAGACTTGGAGTGGTTGGTGTATTCCATACTTCTAGCGATTGGATTTCACTCAAAACTCACCAAATGACTCCTCCCACCATATTATGATGTTGCCCAAGTTTTGGGGTCGATCCGAAATCAATAGGTGTGAGAAACTGGACAATTCAAGTTCAACGGCCGTTCGTTCCGAATTGGAGTGGTTGGTGTATTCCATACTTCTAGAGATTGGATTTCACTCAAAACTCACCAAATGACTCCACCCACCATATTATGATGTTGCCCAAGTTTTCGGCTCGATCCGAAATCAAAAGGTGTTCCAAATTGGACAATTCAAGTTCAACGGCAGTTCGTTCCTAACTGCAGTGGTTGGTGTATTCCATACTTCTAGCGATTGGATTTCACTCAAAACTCACCAAATGACTCCTCCCACCATATTATGATGTTGCCCAAATTTTGGGCTCGATCCGAAATCAATAGGTGTTCCAAATTGGACAATTCAAGTTCAACGGCAGTTCGTTCCTAATTGGAGTGGTTGGTGTATTCCATACTTCTAGCGATTGGATTTCAATCCAAACTCACCAAATGACTCCTCCCACAGTATTATGATGTTGCCCAAGTTTGGGGCTCGATCCGAAATCAATAGATGTGAGAAATTGGACAATTTAAGTTCAGCGGCAGTTTGTTCAGACTTGGAGTGGTTGGTGTATTCCATACTTCTAGCGATTGGATTTCACTCAAAACTCACCAAATGACTCCTCCCACCATATTATGATGTTGCCCAAGTTTTGGGGTCGATCCGAAATCAATAGGTGTGAGAAACTGGACAATTCAAGTTCAACGGCCGTTCGTTCCTAATTGGAGTGGTTGGTGTATTCCATACTTCTAGAGATTGGATTTCACTCAAAACTCACCAAATGACTCCACCCACCATATTATGATGTTGCCCAAGTTTTCGGCTTGATCCGAAATCAATAGGTGTTCCAAATTGGACGATTCAAGTTCAACGGCAGTTCGTTTCTAATTGGAGTGGTTGGTGTATTCCACACTTCTAACGATTGGATTTCACTCAAAACTCCCCAAATGACTCCTCCCACCATATTATGACGTTGCCCAAGTTTGGGGCTCGATCCGAAATCAATAGGTGTGAGAAATTGGACAATTCAAGTCCAACGGCATTTCGTTCCTAATTGGAGTTGTTGGTGTATTCCATACTTCTAGCGATTGGATTTCACTCACAACTCACCAAATGACTCCTCCCACCATATTATGATGTTGCCCAAGTTTGGGGCTCGATCCGAAATCAATAGGTGTGAGAAATTGGACAATTCAAGTTCAACGGCATTTCGTTCCTAATTGGAGTGGTTGGTGTATTCCATACTTCTAGCGATTGGATTTCACTCAAAACTCACCAAATGACTCCTCCCACCATATTATGATGTTGCCCAAGTTTGGGGCTGCATCCGAAATCAATAGGGGTGAGAAATTGGACAATTCAAGTTCAACGGCAGTTCGTTCCTAATTGGAGTGGTTGGTGTATTCCATACTTCTAGCGATTGGATTTCACTCAAAACTCACCAAATGACACCTCCCACCATATTATGATGTTGCCCAAGTTTTGGGCACGATCTGAAATCAATAGGTGTTCGAAATTGGACAATTCAAGTTCAACGGCAGTTCGTTCCTAATTGGAGTGGTTGGTGTATTCCATACTTCTAGCGATTGGATTTCACTCAAACCTCACCAAATGACTCCTCCCACCATATTATGTTGTTGCCCAAGTTTTGGGCTCGATCCGAAATCAATAGGTGTTCGAAACTGTACAATTCAATTTCAACGGCAGTTCGTTCCTAATTGGAGTGGTTGGTGTATTCCATACTTCTAGCGATTGGATTTCATTCAAAACTCACCAAATGACTCCTCCCACCTCATTATGATGTTGCCCAAGTTTTGGGCTCGATCCGAAATCAATAGGTGTGAGAAATTGGACAATTCAAGTTCAACGGCAGTTCGTTCCTAATTGGAGTGGTTGGTGTATTACACACTTCTAACAATTGGATTTCACTCAAAACTCACAAATGACTCCTCCCACCATATTATGATGTTGCCCAAGTTTTGGGCTCGATCCGAAATCAATAGGTGTGAGAAATTGGACAATTGAAGTTCAACGGAAGTTCGTTCCTAATTGGAGTGGTTGGTGTATTCAATACTTCTAGCGATTGGATTTCAC